>NC_136363.1:17769500-18414000 GCF_037039965.1 Doryrhamphus excisus
TCCGGGTACTCCGGTTTCCTCACACATTCCAAAAACATGCTAGGTTAATTGGCGACTCCAAATTGTTCATAGGTATGAATTGTTCATAGGTATGAACAATTTGTGAGTATGAATGCTCAACATGTGAGTATGAATGGTTGTTTGGACTGATGACTGGTGGCAATGACTGGGGGTGCTGGAGCCTATCCCAGCTGTCTTGGGGCGAGAGGCGCGGTACACCCTGGACTGTTGGCCAGCCAATCCCAGGGCACATATAGACAAACAACCATTCACACTCACATTCATACCTATGGACAATTTGGAGTCGCCAATTAACCTAGCATGTTTTTGGAATGTGGGAGGACTCCACACAGAGATGGCAGAGGGTGGAATTGAACTCGGGTCTCCTAGCTGTGAGGTCTGCGCACTAACCACTCGACCGCTGTGCAGCCCCCAATTTAAGTTAAAAATAAAAAAAACAAAAACAATATTTTTAAATCTGTATCTGAGCAACGCATTCATTGGGGTGCTGCAGTGACATCAGCCTCTGTATAAATTACACTGTATCTCTCTAATGTCATTATTTCATTATCTTTCATTGTCTTTTTCACCACTAGGTATTCCATAGATAAAAGCAGCGACACCACAAAGAGTTTCCGAATCGACCCTCTCAATGGAACGCTCACCATCGCCAAGGCTTTGGACCGCGAGACGGCCACCTGGCACAATCTGACCATCATCGCCAAGGAAGCTAGTACGTCTTCTTAATCTGTCACACATTAGTCAAGTGTTATTCACGGTAACTTACTCCTCTTGCAGCGCACAATCGTTTGTCCTCTACGGTGGTGGCGTCAATCAAAGTGCTGGACATCAACGACAATGCGCCGCGGCTGGCCGGCCACTACCAACCGTATATCTGTGAGGGGACACAGGCGGGGGAGGTATGTAGTATGTGATGATATGCATTATTTACAGCACTACATCGGCATCCGTGTGTTTTTGTATCTCTAAGCTCATCCAGCTGCTCAGCGCTGTGGATCCAGACGAGCCTTCCGAGGGTCACCACTTCTACTTCTCTATGGTTCCGGACATACACATCAATCCTAATTTTACCATACGGGATAACCAAGGTATCTTCAACATATACATTACGGTACACACAAAGTAGTAGATTGGATGATTTAGAGCAGGGGTCTCAAACTCAATTTACCGGGGGGGGCACTGGAGCTAGGGTCTGGGCAAGGTTGGGCCGCATCAGGTTTTCCAAAAAAAAAACAACAAAAAACGCATTTATTAAAAACAGAAAAATATACAAACTTTTTCAGTGCTTTGGTTCCGATTTTCTACAATAAAAGCTCTGTTAAAACATTCCACTGTTCTCAAAGATCTTAATTTTTATTTTTCTGCACAAAATAAGATGAAAAATAAAAATGAACAAATCAAGAATAAAGAAAATCAATCAATCAGTAATAAATATAATAATAAAACGGCAAATAATAAAAACTTAAGAAACCACATATAGTTGGTGGGTAGACAAATTATTTTTTTCAGATTAAAATTAACAAAGCATTATTAGAGCCCTATAGACATGACAAATAGTCACATTTATACTTTTTTTATTTCCAACATATTGCGCAACTGCCGGGTCTTGAGACACATGCTAACTCGCAAACTAGAGAGCTAGCGACCTAAACGGTAGCCTTCAAGTTATTTCCTTTAAACTTAAATAGCCAAAAACTTACCACTTCCACACGGATAGGGAGGATAACTATTAACAGTTATTTAACCTTTAACATGAACATTAATCAAACGTAATAATTTTTTCTGGGTACATGATACCATACAGCATCCATATCAAACTTGCGCGGGCCGCACTAACATTAAACTTTCATATCGAGGCGGGGGCCTCAAACTAGTGTCCTGCGGGCCACATTTGGCCCGCGGGCCGCGTGTTTGAGACCCCTAATTTAGAGAAATCTACTCGGTCAGCATTAATGGCTGATGAGTTCATTGTGTACAGTACAGTGTAGGAAACATAAGCATGAAATAAGTGAATTATTCATACTTGGTAGTATTATTTAACATCTCTACTGGTATTAATGAGCGTGAAAGCTTGATTAAAAGTAATCAGACGAGCGTCGAGCACCAAGAAGTTGTGCAGGAAATGAATGTTGGAGCTCAACTCCTTCATCCATGTGCTTTTATTCCTAAAGCCCCAGCCGGTACTGAAACAGATACACCACATGCTGCATATTTAATTTCTTTCACTGAGCTTTTTTGAAATGTGTCCTGTATATTCACGACTTCAAGCTTTTTTTTTTTTTTTTTTCGCCTTCCACTAAAAATACCAGCACTCATGCGCATGTTTTTTTTAAGAACACTTACTAAGAAGTGCTTGCTTCCCCCTTACCCGCCCATTCTCACCGCTACTAGACAACACGGCCGGCATCGTAGCACGCAGGAGCACGTTCACCCGCAAGGACCGCAGCCGTTATCTCCTCCCCGTGGTGGTGTCGGACGGTGGATCGCCGGCGCTCTCCAGCACCACCACGCTCACTATCAGCGTGTGCAGCTGCCAGCCTGGCGGGCACTGCCCCACCGGCGGGGTGGAGGCCCTCGCTCTGTCCATGGGGGTCAGTGTGCAGACCTTTGTGGGGCTTCTGGTGTGCTTGGTCTTGATCACAGGTGAGCGATTACCGGCCACTTCATTAGGTACACAATCCAAAGCGAATGTAATATAATTCTGCCTTTAGAAAGATCATTATTTAACAATATCTTTATTATTATTATTATTATTGGCGCAAGGTCATTATAGACGCAAGGTCTAAGTAGGGAACAAATGAAAAACAACCTGGGTAAAAACACTAAAATAAAAAGGTGGGACGTACCAGAAACTGATGAGAAAAATGGGAACAGGTCCGCCTACTGGTACCGCCCACAACCAGTACTCAGGGACCTAAATGGGAGACACAAACAATTGTGAAATAAGTAAAATCAGAATTACACAATACACAATCATACCATTTGTCATTTTAGGGGGAGAGGGGAATGGTTTAATCTTGTTTATTGAACAGTAAAGTGCCAATCATGGCTGCATTGGCCGTGGCTGCGTTGGGAACCCTTTCACTCCCCTTTCCCCTCTCCCCTGGTGCAAGTCTCGTGTTGATTTTCAAAAACAGTGTGCTTATTTATGCCTATGTATGCTGAGGTTTTTGGATAGTCCCACTCTGTACTCCCCCTTTAGGATGTTAGGTGCCAGTCTACACCCCCGTCTTTTTGTATAGTGATGGGTAAAGGCCATTCAAGGTGAACTGAACGACAAAAAAAGTCATGAAAAAAAGAGAAAATAATAATAAAAAATTGCAAAGAAATTGCTATTTTTGGGAACATTATTGAAGCATTTTCATAGGTATGGACGATCCTTCATTCTTTTAGTCGTTGTGTGATTACCGTATTTTCTGGACTATAAGTCACCAAAAATGCATAATTAAGTAGAAAAAAAACATGAACTGAACTAAAAGACAAAATAGTCATGAAAAAAAGAGAAAATAATCATAAAAACTTGCAAAAAATTTGCTATTTTTGGGAACATTATTGAAGCATTTTCAGAGGTTTGGACAATCCTTAATTCTTTGAGTCATGGTGTGATTACCGTATTTTCTGGACTATAAGTCGCTCCGGAGTATAAGTCGCACTAGGCCAAAAATGCATAATTAGGTAGAAAAAAAAAACATACATAAGTCGCACTGGAGTATAAGTCGCATTTTTTGCGGGTAATTTATTTTAACTACTTGACCAAAACCAACATTACATCCTCTTGGAAGGAAAATTCTAACAATAAAAGAATATAGAACAGGCTGAATAAGTGTAAGATATGCTAACACAATTGTTATTCGGCTACACAAAAAATAAACATGAACAGAAAAGGTGTCCAGTGTTTATGTAACATAAACAGTTTTTTCATTTATAAGTCGCAGGAACAGCCAACCTATAAAAAAAAAGTGCGACTTATAGTCCGGAAAATACGGTATATCCGCAAAAGTGCTGTTTCAGTATGAACGATAATCCTGCTAAAAAAAACCCAAAACAAACGAATCATGCAACAGCAGTCGTAACAGTAGGTAAGAATAGCTCTACCTAGTGGCAATAATTGGTAAATTACATATATTTTTAAATAAATGAACGGAGGTATGATTTCCGGTTGCGACCGTGTTAACCAGACATAATGCAAAAAAAAACAAAAAACTAACAATCGGGATATCGGAAACAAAGGGATTCAGCATCCACCTGACTAGCTAGCACCAGTGCAACTCCCACCTGTGATGTGAGCCATCTTTGACAAAGTGCTGATAGAAAAGCATCCCCAGGTGATGTTTCATGACTTGCATCCTCATCTCTTCAGAACAATGTCATCGCCAATGTTTTGTTTACGCCGGCAGAGCGAGGTGAACTCGGAATTGATTGTTTTTGCAGCTGAAAAGGATTCCGCTAATGAGATGTGAGAATGTTCAGAGAAACAAGAGCGGCGGCTGCGGCAAGAGGACCATGGTGTCTTGATTACTAATTTTATCCACTGAGATATCTCCAGGATCAAACTTTGCAGGATGTGTAGTAAAGAAAGTATTTTTCCCAGCAGATCCGCTGAGCTAGAGCGTCTCCGCCTCTCCGACAGTGTGGCAAGTACGCAAACATGTGTCCTAACAGCGGGGATTTTCACTAACAAACCCCCCTTTTGACTGAAAGCCCCCTGCTACAAACTTTAACATGCTCTCTCACAATGCCGAGAGCTGGCAGCCGTGTGACGAGCGACACGGCGCCCGTCTCGAGACGCTGACGTCTGCGGCATGGTGAAGAGCTTCATTATGACCGCGTCTGCTCGGTGGTGTTCCCGGGCCCACACAATGAAAGATTAATGCCCGCATCGGCTATGCTAACATCCTAACAGATGAGAAAGGTGGCAGCAAAAACAAACATGTTGGAACGCTCTCAGGGAATAAACAAGGCACAACATTGCGCCGTTGCTGCTTTTTCCACCACTAAACTAAATATGTGGACCAAAGTATTCTATGAATTCATCCATGAGGGTTTGGACTAGGACTAGAAGGTCCGTATGTCCCAATACTTTTGTCCATATTGTGCAGTGTACCTTTTTTTTATGTTGAGTCAAACACCTTGGAGTCCATGAATTAGCCCTGGGGTGGCACAAAGTATTGACAAAACATCCAAATGATTAAAATATTTAATCAGATTAATCAGTTTTAAAACTAATTAATCGTGATTAATATCCTTATTTTTATTGTATGTTATTGAAAGAAAGATCAAGGATTATTTGTATGTATTAACAGCGCCAAATTAACTGAAGAGATGGCACACATGTCTGAAAATCTATTGATTAATCACTGGTATGATTTAATTCTCACCTGAAGACAGCTGGGATAGGCTCCAGCATACCCACACCACCCCGGTGAGGATAAGCGGCATAGAAAATGGATGGATGGATGGATGGATGGTTCCTTTAAGAGCAGATTATTTGAATCAGACTTGAACTGTTTTATTATGAGCAATGAAGAGTTGCGTTCAATAACACCAAGTCATTTAAGATGAATTCATGAATGTTTTGAGTGTATTTTCTGGGATTCAGTAAAATGTACTGAGCATTAAGGGTTACAAAGTGAGTGACAAGAATATCCACTTATTGTTTTTATTTGCATTTGTTTTTTTTCTTCTTTTTGAAACCCGGAATTACTTGTTGGGTAGTGATGGATGCAAGGGCAACCAGTTTGATACACACTTCTGAAATAGCCAATTGGCTCAATTTGCCTTTGTTATTAAGAATAATTATTAATTATAGGGTAGATAATTATATTTATCTACCAATGCAATGCTTATAAAGCTAGCAGTTAGCAACATAAACACCAGCGCACAATACACTTGTTGCTAAACACACCGAAATAGCATGGTATGCTAACAATATGGTGGCAATGCTGACAAGGCTAACTTACCTCTCCGGTTAGCGACCAGCTCGGCGTTTGAATCACAACACGCTCCAATATCAAAGACTGCAAACAGCGTCTAACATTGAATGAATGAGAAATAACCAGTTTACTCACGTTTATTGTTAGTTGAAGATCAAATGTTAGGACATCTCTGACACCTGTGCGGTTGCCCTGGTGCATTCAGGTGCAGTGTCGTAAACGGCAGCGACGTTTAATTGTGAGAGAACGGATACTAGTAAAACAGTATTTGTACAAATGTTTAAAGTGTTTTAAAATATACTGTCATTTTCAGTTTACATGTAATTTGATTTAAGCAATAATATCAACGAAGAAAATGAGATTCAACTCGCCAGTAAGTGGTGATGTTCGGGATGTCCATGAAAGCATCTCGAGGTCTGTTTAGTTTGGAGGAAGTGTTCCGATGACGAACGGACTTAGAGAGGTGTTTGTTTTCGAGTTGAGATACATAAATGGTGTTTGAATTGCACCGCTGTTGATGTGTTCAGCTCAGAATAAAGTTATAAAGAGGCGATAGACTCTGTGTGACTCTGTGGGGAGCCACACTTTGCCGCCGTCTGTCATCATAACAGAGCGGTGGCTGACCAATGCGCATGCGCTAACAAATTTTACGGAATGAATGAAATACATTTGTTACCAACATTAACCCGATATTTTTGACAGACTTAATATATATATATATATACAAATAAACAAATAATTATATATATATATATATATATATATATATATATATATATATATATATATATATATATATATATATATATATATATATATATATATTTAACTTTATTACTCTTTGTGACTCTGTGGGGAGCCACACTTTGCCGCCGTCTGTCATCATAACCACAGAGCGGTGGCTTGACCAATGCGCATGCGCTAACAAATTTAACGGAATGAATAAAATACATTTGTTACCGCCGTTAACCCGATATTTTTGACAGCCCAAATATATTTATAAAATTAATTAATTGATTAATTGATTTTATTTGATTTTTTAAATTAATTTGCTTATTTTGAATTTTCAATATTACAAGAAAATATAAAACTAAACTTAATATATTGACATATATATATATACATAATATAATATAATATATAAAAATATATAAATATAATATATGCATTACTTTGTATTCATTATTAGATTTTAATAATTTATAAATGCATTTTTGGCAAGGGTGTAATTTTTTGTATTTTGTATATACAATTTTGCTAATATTATCTGTCCTAAAAACACTTTTTGGACAAATCGTTGAAAGTTCAGCAAAGTTTTGAATGATGGGGATTATAGTTTTACATCTTATTTTTTAATGTGATATGAATATGATAATTGGTGTATCCTTTGCAAAATGTGTTGCTAATACTGTATGGTAAGTTCCGATGTGATTCCCGTCCCCTACTGAGTCAAAGCCTTCCTCCGACATCCCTAACAAGCTAAAAGACAACTCCTGCTGGTGTTATTTCATTTTCCTGCCATGTTCCTCCAGTCTACAGTAGGTGTCTCGGTGTAATGATGCCCCACTGTCCGCAGCCCTGTCACTCCTGATGCTGCTGCTGAGACGACACAGACGCAAACAAAAGGCCGACCACAAGAACGTGAGCGAACTGGACCTGCCCGACACCGTATCCCAGAAGGTGCTTTACTACGGGGAATCCAGAGGACGCATCCCGGTTTCGGGCCCTCCATGCCAGCAACGTGCCGCTGTCCCCGTCCCGCTGCGCCCCCACCCAAAGAGGAGGAACAGGCGGCTGGCCATGGAGGAGGTCCGAGCCAGCATCCGGATGTCCCTCAGGGAATCTCATCTCATCGGGCCCGAGGATGAAATCTTCAGGCAGTTCATTCTGGACCGCCTGGAAGAAGCAGATGAGGATCCCTGTGCACCCCCCTTTGACTGTTTGAGGACTTACATGTATGAGGGTTCGGGGTCTTCTGCTGGCTCCCTCAGCTCCCTGGAGTCTTGGACCCAGGAGGAGCCAGTCTCTGGTCCTAGACCTCATTGGGCCAGACTGACGCCCTGGTATGGCGGAGGGGAGGAAGACACTGTCTTCTGATGTCTATTAAAAAAAATAAACATCCTTGTTACCATGGAAACTGGAGCTCAAGGTAGGAAAACCAAAGTGGACGCTGATGCAACCTTTGACTCCAGCTACCTCAAGCATCGGAAACTAGCACAAACAACCATTCACACTCACATTCATACCTATGGACAATTTGGAGTCGCTAATTAACCTAGCATGTTTTTGGAATGTGGGAGGAAACATTCCTTAACATTCATTAAACTTTCAGACCGTTTTAGTGTAGTAAATACATCTGCATCTTATACTTTTGATGATGTGTGTCTTTATTTGAGGAGCCCAGAGAGGGGCTAACGTCATTGCAGCACCCCAATGAATGTGTTGCTCAGATGTAATACAGTATGGGAAAACTTAAGTAACTTAACTTAAAGTAGTGTGTTTTTTAAATATTCATATTGGTACATGTTTGTATATTTGAGTGTGAAGTTGCTGTATGATGACTTTAGTGACTGTGACTTGAGTGCACATATAGACAAACAACCATTCACACTCACATTCATACCTATGGACAATTTGGAGTCACTCATTAACCTAGCATGTTTTTGGAATGTGGGAGGAAACCGGAGTACCCGGAGTTCCACCCATGCCCAAGGGTGGAATCAAACTCGGGTCTCTTAGCTGTGAGGCCTGCGCGATAACTACTCGTCCGTGGTGCAGCCCATTATTATTATTAGATTCATGCAAATTTTACATATAATATTCTACACTGGTCACTATGTGTCAGTCATGTTATTGTAAGGATCGGTGAGACACACAAGCACCAGATGTTATTGGTGGAATTGAACCCTGGTCTCCGAGCTGTGAGGTCTGCGCACTCACCACTCGACCGCTGTACAGGCCCCAATTTAAGTTAAAAAAACAAAAAACAAAAAAACAGTGGCACGGCGGGCGAGTGGTTAGCGCGCAGACCTCACAGCTAGGAGACCGGGGTTCAATTCCACCCTCGGCCATCTCTGTGTGGAGTTTGCATGTTCTCCCCGTGCATGCGTGGGTTTTCTCCGAGTACTCCGGTTTCCTCCTACATTCCAAAAACATGCTAGGCTAATTGCCGACTTCAAATTGTCCATAGGTATGAATGTGAGTGTGAATGGTTGTTTGTCTATATGTGCCCTGTGATTGGCTGGCGACCAGTCCAGGGTGTGCCCGAAGACAGCTGGGATAGGCTCCAGCACCCCCGCGACCCTTGTGAGGAAAAAGCGGTAGAAAATGAATGAATGAATGAATAAAAAAAAACAAACGCAATATTTTAAAATCGCATCCATTGGGGTGCTGCAGTGACATCAGCCTCCCAGGCAGTATTGCAGAGCCATTCACCATTTTCTATGCTTTTTATGCTCCTCCAATGAAATGCAGCCTGTACTAAATATATATTGGGTATTATTATTGTGCCTGTGTTAGACCTCCATACTCTGCTACTGACCTGTAAATTATCATAATTTGACGCAATTCAGGTATGAATGATAATAATTCATATAGCGGGAATGTGTATTTGTAAAATAAAGATATTTCCAGAGGAGCCTATTATAAATACGAAGCAGCATTTGGTGCTGACATCCAATCAGCATCACAATTTTTTTGCCGGAGCAAAAGTTCCTCATTTAAAATGCATAATGCTAGCAGCGTGGGTGTCAGCTGGCGGGGGTAATTGCGCGGTGATGACGCCCCGCCCCCTCTTTTCATGCGCTAATTGAGCTGAAGGTCAAACGTGATCCGGTAGTCGGCGGGAGAAACAAGTGCAGAGGTGGCGTGAAAGCATGTGTGCAGGTGAAACGCCAACAAAAGATCTTTTTGTGCGCTAAGTGCTCCACTCGGCGGGAACGGACCCGAAAAGCCGCCTCACAGGAAGCAGCATGCGGCTGTCATGTGACTCATTTCAACAGCATACACATACAGTACGTGAATATACAATATACGCTGTATTAGCGCCAAAATAAAGTCATTACAAACCCAAAGCTGCTTCAGTGTCGGCCTGAGTGGGAGTGCATGGCGGGCTTCTAGCACGTATTGATCCTTTCACTTCTACGGCTAAGCCACGGTCACATGACCAGAGGCAGGACGACGCCTGCATATCACATAAGGATCAATGCTAGTCCGAGTTTACTGGACTTCATACTAATGACGTCCGTGGAGACTTAGTGGAATTTTTTTTATTACCGTCACAAAGGGGAGTACGGGTTGCAGCAAAGGGGTGTTCAAACTTTTTACAGCGAGGGTCACATACATATATAAATATATATACATAATGTATAATAAGTAGATTTATAAATGAAAAAGCAGAATGTCACGATGAATTTCGGTCTTTGCTTTTCTGAATATTTCTATTATTTTCCTCTTGTTTTGGCTTGTTTTATAATTATTAAAAAAAAAATTTATATTTTTAAAAAAAAAAAAATTCACCTCTATGTTACTACAATGACATTATTTTCCCAAATCCTCAAAAAATTTACTTTTAAATTTCAAGACAACTTTTCAAGACAAATTTTTATTTTATTCTCATAAAATTAGCTGTTTTTTTTCATTTTCTTTAATTAAAAAAAAAAATCAACTTTCTTCAAGTAAATCCCATAATATTTGGACTTTATTGCCATAACACAACTTTTTCCACAAGTACATTTTCCAAATATTCCTTTTTGTTGTCTCAATATTAATCACATTAATGCATATTATACTGTATTACATTATATTGTATACTTACTGCTACTAAAATTATTTCATTTTCTTAATATTATAATGTATTCTTGTAAAATTAAACTTTATTGTCATAATTCGTTTTTTTTATTTCTGTTTTTTTTCTAATTATTCTCGGAACATACATTTTTACACAACCTGATTTTCCAAAAATTCTTTGTGTTGTTGTCCCAATATTAATCATATTACCACATCTTATACTGTATTACATTATATTTTATACTGACTGCTACTAAAATTATTTTCTTTTCTTATTAATAATTTATTCTTGTAAAATTAAAACTTTTTCTCATGAGACTATAATATTTTTTTTTATATTTTGACTTTACTGTCATAAATTATTTTTTTCAGTTCTGCTTTTTTTTTTTAATAAAAAAACAATTTTCTAATTATTCTTGTAACATACATTTTTCCACAACCTGATTTTCCAAAAATCCTTTGTGTTGTTGTCCCAATATTAATCATATTACCACATATTATACTGTATTACATTATATTTTGGCTTACTGCTAATAAAATAATTTTATTTTCTTAATATTAATCATTTATTCTTGTAAAATTTAATTTGTGAGATTATAATTTTTTTCATCTTAATATTTTGACTTTATTGTCATGAATACATTTTTTTCATTTCTGCTTTTTTTTAAAAAACATTTTTCTAATTATTCTTGGAACATACATTTTTCCACAAACTGATTTTCCTTTTTGTTGTTGTCTAAATAATAATCATATTACGCCCCCCAAATATTTTTTTAATATTTTGGTTTAACACTACTGAAATGATTTTTTCCCCTCATATTATAATATATTCTTGAAAAATGTAAACTTTCCTGAGATTATAATATTTTGACTTTACTTTTGACTTTTGCTTTTTTAAACATTTTTGTAATTATTCTTTTAACATAAATTTTTCCACAACCTGATTTTCCAAAAATGTAGACTTTTTGTCATGTGATTAGACATTTTTTTCTTAATATTTTGACTTTGTCATAAAATGTTTTTTTTTCCATTTCTGCATTCAAAAAATATTTTTCAAATTATTTTTGAAACATTTTCTTCATAATTATGACTTTATTCTATTATCATTCTTATTATAATAAGATTATAATATTATTCTTTATTCTTTATTCTCTCTTCTTATACTTTTTCCACAACCTAATAAAAAAAAAATTACAACTTCATCTGTTTTATTTGTCTCTCATAATATTATAATTCTAAAAAAATAATGTTACTAAAATAATATACATATAACATTCATGTATGGATTGTCTTTTTTTGGCAATTATATTTTTAGAACATGCAATGTCCCGATAATAACCCCCAACCCACAGTTTGGACACCACTGGTTTAGGCACCTATCCAGGCAGCAATAGTTGACTTTTTCATGTTTGTTTTTGTTTTTTCTTCTCAGAGCAATGAGTCTTTGTCGCTCACTCTTTGTTGTGGGCGCCATTCTTCAAAAACCCGACAACTTCCTCCTGCTGCGACAGGCGCGGCACCGCCAAAATGAGAAATGACTTGCACGGTTTAGCCTCTTCATTTTCTCTTGCCTTATTACCAGCACACACACACACACACACACACACACACACACACACACACACACACTTTCACAGATGATTAGTGACGTCTTGTTACTCCAATCTGCAGAACAGAAAAAGTTCTTTTTTCCTTCTGTCCAAGTCCACCTTCAGTGACATCCGGTAGACGTAGTCGACTTTGACACAGTAGAGAGCGATGGCCGCCGCCACGCCGCTAATTAGCTGTCATTCATAATTGATTCAAGCCGGAATGGGAATAATAAATGGAAATTGAATTTTATTGGTGGAGTCTTGTCAAATACACTTACATGGAGAGCAGAGAGCCGATGTAAACATGCAAGATAACTTCATTAAATCAAGTTTAGTTCATCAGGGAAAAAAAGGCCTAGAGACAGATTGTTTATTTTTTTCTACTTGAGTACTTATAAACGTGACAAACATGAAAAGCAGGTGGATGATCAATTTTTACTGCAGCTTTTTAGGAAATTGCTTAGTGTTAATAATATTGCGTACTATATAACAATTGCAACAGTTACTAAGACATCAAGAACGTTTAGATCAGGGGTCTCAAACATGCCAAATGTGGCCCCAGGACACTTGTTTGAGGCCCCCCGCCTTGATATGAAAGTTTAATGTTAGTTTGATATAGATGCTGTATGGTATCATGTACCCCATGTTCATGTTAAAGGTTAAACAACTGTTAATCGTTATCCTCCCTATCCGTGTGGAAGTGGTAAGTTTTTGGCTATTTAAGTTTAAAGGAAATAACTTGAAGGCTAACGTTTAGGTCGCTAGCTCTTTAGTTTGCGAGTTAGCATGTGTCTCAAGACCCTGCAGTTGCGCAATATGTTGTAAATACAAAAAGTATAAATGTGACTATTTGTCATGTCTACAGGGCTCCAATAATGATTTGTTCATTTTATTCTGAAAAAAATAATTTGTCTACCCACCAACTATATGTGGTTTCTTAAGTTTTTATTATTTGCTGTTTTATTATTATTATTATTATTATTATTATTTATTTATTACTGATTTATTCTTGATTTGTTTATTTATTTTTCATGTTATTTTGTGCAGAAAAATAAAAGTTAAGTGGAATGTTTTATCAGAGCTTTTATTGTAGAAAATCGGAACCAAAGCACTGAAAAAGATTGTATATTTTTCTGTTTTTAATAAATGCGTTTTTTTGTTTTTTTTGGAAAACCTGATGCGGCCCAACCTTGCCCAGACCCTAGCTCCAGTGGCCCCCAGGTAAATTGACTTTGAGACCCCTGGTTTAGATGTTTTAGGAACGTAATAAAATCAATATCGATGTATTAGGTGCTACTTTTTTCGAATACTTTGAACCCTGCGGCTTACACAGCGCTGTGGCTAATTCATGGCTAAATTCTAATCTCCTTTATTGCCTATGTACGACTAGCTGTTTAAATACTCTGCCACTCGGGAGTCAGTTAGGAAACATTTGCACTCACAACTAACTTGTCAACCCAATGGAAGTGGCAGGAGGTCGTTATATAACAGTATAACAACAACCGTGTCATCTTACTGACATTTTAGTAACATTAAATTCATCACACATCAACTTAACACTCAAATTGTGTCCCTGACAATGCCACAAACGTTTCCCAATTTAAGTTCATTGATTCATTTTCTACCGCTTATCCTCACGGAGGTCGCGGGGGTGCTGGAGCCTATCCCAGCTGTCTTCGGGCAAGAGGCGGTGTACACCCTGGACTGGTGGCCAGCCAATCACAGGGCACATATAGACAAACAACCATTCACACTCACATTCATACCTATGGACAATTTGGAGTCGCTAATTAACCTAGCATGTTTTTGGAATGTGGGAGGAAACCGGAGTACCCGGAGAAAACCCACGCATGCACGGGGAGAACATGCAAACTCTACACAGAGATGGCCGAGGGTGGAATCGAACTCGGGTCTCCTAGCTGTGAGGCCTGTGTGCTAACCACTTGTCCGCCGTGCAGCCAGAATATAATATGTTACGCAAAATTGTCATTTCACGTAAATAATTTTGTCTTTAAGTCAACACAGAAGACATAGCTAACGTATTTTTCGGACTATAAGTCACACTTTTTTTCATAGGTTGGCTGGCTAGCTGTGAGGTCTGCACACTAACCACTCGACCACTCAACCACTGTGTAGCCCCAAATTTAAGTTTAAAATAAAAACAAACCAATATTTAAAAAATTGTGTTTGAGCAATGCATTCATCGGGGTGCTGCAGTGACATCAGCCTCCCAGGCAGCATTGCAGAGCCATTAACCATTTTCTATGCTTTTTATGCTCCCCCAATGAAATGGTTTCCTCAAACAAAATGCATCATGGTGAACTTCACATTTTTTTTTCATTTTAAACTTTATTTTTTCTATATTTGGTGTAAGGATTGAGTGTTAAGTTGCTGCGTGATGAGTTTAATGTTTACGATGAAACAGTTAACCGTTGTTATATTGACTCATGACCTCCTGCATTTGCCGATGGCTCGCCAAGCTCATTGTGAGTTACACAGAATATTACTAAAATGTAAATAGCAACCTTCGCACCATTGAGACGGCTCTAGCAATAACGCTTAACGTTATTAGCAATAACAACATGGGATGCTATCGCTATCGGGAGTTATTTAAATATATAAAACCTTTTAAATTGGCCCCCAAATACTTTTGATTTTTCAGTACCTACAAGAAGTACAGTACTAATTGACTGAGTTACTCATTATTTTTGTCCACATGGTGTACTTGACCCTGTTGATTGCTGCACAGGTCAGTGATATTAGTGTGTGTGTGTGTGTGTGTGTGTGGTAGATCCTCCTGCATTGTGTATGCACATATTGTGAGGTGTCGGAGTCATCGATGCAGTCCTCACAAGTAGCACATCATTAATAACGAAGAGACCTTTGAAGATCCTGCATAAATGTCTAATTAGGTTTGGTAACCTTTAGGAAACTCCAATGGCTGCATACTAAACAGGCGACGGGATGTGCTACTGCATGGCAAACTAAGAAGTCAACATGCGGGCCAGCGTGTTGACATTGAGCAGCTTTGTTGCCGAAAAGGTTGCAGCCATTCCGGGAGACAATGTATAAGGGGGCCGACGTGGTGGTGACAAAATATATCTTGTTTGTTATTGCCGTGGCCTTGCAGGTGTATGTTTTTTTTTTAACGTAACCATGACAAGCCGGCGTGGCATTTCAAATTTATCCCTCAAGTCTTCTCGCCACCAACGCATGTGACCTCTTGGTTTTTGTTCTGGGTCAGTTTTGGACTTTTTTTTTTGGACTGTGAAATGTCTTAGTGGGGCCTTTTTTTTGGCTGGGAGGGTGCACATTTTAAAAAATACAAAAAGGACTAGAGGCCAAGACTGTAATGTCAGAGCAAGGCAATGACTTCAATGTAGTCTACAGTGAAGAAAAATAAGTGTTTGATCCCCTATAAACCAGCAAGCATTCCGACCCCCATCGGCTATGGGCCGACGACATACACAAATTAGTCCTATTCCCCTTAGGAAAGAACTTCAAAGCTGAACTAACTATGGACAAAAACCACAGAAACCTTGGGAAAGACCAAAGAGCCGTCAAAATATCATTGGAATAGGTTACACATAGGCTACTCATAAGATATGAAAGACACCACTGTTGGTGCAATAATCCATAAATGGAACAAACACACAATGGGAAAGACCAAAGAACCCCTGGGACTAATTTGTAGACCCCCGCAAGATTGGAATAGGCTACATGCTAGCATTAACATTTTATCACAACCAGCTTGGTGAGAAAGACACTACTGTTATGTAATAATCCATAAATATAAGAAATCAATAGAACCGGCCCAGAAGTAGATGGCTAATGATGTCAAGGGAGTTGGCAGCACAGTATGGAATTGAATAATTTGAGATTCTTCCTAAAAAGACACATGTACATACCCGTCTCAATGACTGAAACAAGTCTGGTCAGAATGGAAATGAGGTCAGATGAAACCAAAATTGAACTCTTTGGAATCAACTGGACTCAATGTGTTTGGAAGCAGAGCTGAATATGACCAAAGAACATCCACATGGGGATGAATCCCAGTTCGGATCGACCAAAAGTATGTGACTTCACACACTTTGCATGTTTTTATGGAAGTAAACATTGCTTCAATTAGCGGCAATTTCAAGGATTTTGTGCAACATTTTCTGAACCAAATGATTTTGCGTAGGAGATACAGAAGAAAGAGGGCAAGGCTATGGCAGTTCTTGGAGAACTTGACTTCTGTTCCAAGTACGATGTGGGTGGATGTTGGAGTCAGGAGTGGTGGGACATTGCCGTGAGACTCTTCACTGACTCTTTAAAAATATATATATTTTGCCGCACGGTGGACGAGTGGTTAGCGCGTAGGCCTCACAGCTAGAAGACCCAAGTTCGATTCCACCCTCGGTCATCTGTGTGGAGTTTGCATGTTCTCCCTGAATAAAAGACATTTTGAAGTTTACCATGATGCATTTTGAAAATGAGCATAGAAAGCATCGAAAATGGTGGATGGCTCTGCAATGCTGCCTGGGAGGCTGATGTCACTGCAGCACCCCAATGAACGCATTGCTCAGACACAAATTTTAAAATATTGTTTTTGATTTTTAACTTAAATTGGGGGCTGTACAGTGGTCGAGTGGTTAGTGCGCAGACCTCACAGCCAGGAGACCCGAGTTCAATTCCACCTTCGGCCATCTCTGTGAAGTTCACCATGATGCATTTTGTTTGAGAAAACCATTTCATTGGAGGAGCATAGAAAGCAAAGAAAATGGTGGATGGTTCTGCAATGCTGCCTGGGAGGCTGATGTCACTGCAGCACCCCAATGAATGCGATTTTAAAATGTTGTTTTTTTTCAACTTAAATTGGGGACTGTACAGTGGTTGAGTGGTTAGTGCGCAGACCTCACAGCTAGGAGACCCGAGTTCAGTTCCACCCTCGGCCATCTCTGTGTGGAGTTTGCATGTTCTCCCCGTGCATGCGTGGGTTTTCTCCGGGTACTCCAGTTTTCTCCCACATTCCAAAACATGCTAGGTTGCTAACATGCTAATTGGTGACTCAAAATTGTCCATAGGTATGAATGTGAGTGTGAATGGTTGTTTGTCTATATGTGCCCTGTGATTGGCTGGGTGTACAGCTGGGATAGGCTCCAGCACCCTCGACGACCCTTGTGAGGATAAGCAGTAGAAAATGAATGAATGAATGAAACTCGTATTAGTGCATGTTTGTGTATTTATTAGATGCACCTTGTGCAAGTTGCTGTGTGATTAGTTTGATGTTCTTTGTCAGACTGTATATTATGAGTGCACTGATTGCTGATCCAGGGTGTACCCCGCCTCTTTGCCCAAAGACAGCTGGGATAGGCTCCAGCACCCCTGCGACCCTCATGAGGATAAGCGGTAGAACATGAATGAATGAACCACAACACCAGTCTACACAGTGGTCGAGTGGTTACACCTGTGTGGGTAGCAGGCCACACAGCTAGGAGACCAGAGTTCAATTCCACCCTGTTTGTCTATATGTGCCCTGTGATTGGCTGGCAACCAGTCCAGGGTGTACCCCGCCTCTCGCCCGAAGACAGCTGGGATGGATTCCAGCACCCTTGGCGACCCTTGTGTGGATAAGCAGTAGAAAATGAATGAATGAATGAAACTCGTATTAGTACATGTTTGTGTATACCATGAATCAGACTGTATATGAGTGCACTGATTGCTGATCCAGGGTGTACCCCGCCTCTTGCCTGAAGACAGCTGGGATAGGCTCCAGCACCCCTGTGACCCTCTTGCGGATAAGCGGTAGAACATGAATGAATGAATGAATGACCACAACACCAGGCTACACGGTGGTTAGACCTGTGTGGTTTGCAGGCCACACAGCTAGGAGACCAGAGTTCAATTCCACCACTGGCAACCAGTCCAGGGTGTACCCCGCCTCTCGCCCAAAGACAGCTGGGATAGGCTCCAGCACCCTCGGTGACCCTTGTGAGGAAAAAGCAGTAGAAAACGAATGAACGAATGAATGACAGAAGAAGAAAAAACATGATCAAAGATCATCTATATGACAGATGATGTTTGAGATGCATCATTGTATCCATAAGTAGTAAAAATCCCATGCATGTCTCAGTAGAGTTGCTATGAGATGTCATCCATGGTTATAGAGAAGTCACTGTGATATAATCTGCTCTGCTGCAGGAAAGGAAATTGCATGAAAGGCGACATTGTTCATAAAGAGCATCAATAACACGGCGGATGCTGACGACTTAGGACGCTTCCTGTTTGCCGTTTGCGGTGACAATAATCCTTCATGACATCATCTCAGGGGTGAACGGAAGGCAAGAACACATTGATCCAAATCTGGAAATACAATTTTTTTTTGTCTTAAAAGATCTAAATATGACCTTAGAGTTAAAAAAAAAAAAGAGGCGTCAGCGTAAATGTAGTGTGGCATCAAACACAGTTAGTGCAGCGAGGAAGGCTTCACCTGGCGCTGCTCGCCAAAGCAATATAAACACAGCGCATCCCAAGACGAGCATCACAGGCAGATGCACTCCAACATATTTATTATACACACACACACACACACACACACACACACGCTAAGGCTTGTCAGCGTGGCGCTAACATCAGAGGGGTTGTTAATGGAGGCGGACAGCATTTCCTCAGCAGCAGCCGTGTCCTGCAGCAGAGCTGGGAATTGGACTTACGGAATGTAAAGCACATAACACTGCGCCACCGTGCTGACATCCGAGAAGCTCATTAAGCTCCTGCGCCAATTCCCTCTTAAGTGAAATTCCAGGTGTGACTACACAGCATTACTGGGAATAAGTGTGGAATAAGAGTGTCAGATATTCCGCGTCCACGTCGCAGCGATGTGACAGATGTTTGATGGTTCCGACCACGGACGCTCGGATGTACAACAACTGATAGGGTTCTTTCATCTAGCGAGACTTTTGGAGATCCACCTGAGATCTTCCCTCCTGGGGCCTTAAAGACGCAAACGTGTCAACCAGTGTTGCTTTCCTGACATCTGCGGGGGCGTCTTTGGAGACGTCCAATTTTCCGAGTGAGGGAGCTAATGATGTGTTAATGCTGAATGGCAGACGCTGGGGAAACACACAAACTCCTGGGGGGAAGGGGGGGGTCTCTTCACCAAAATAAATAATAATAGGGAGGTGGCATAAGCGACGGAACTATGCAAATTACTGAAAGTAGACACATTTTTAATTAAAATACTACAAGAAATGCTCATTTTACCAGGAGTAGTTACTGAGGAACTACTAAAGAACTAATGACAAAGGCACATACATTTAGAGTAGTTACTGAGGAACTACTAAAGAACTAATGACAAAGGCACATACATTTAGAGTAGTTACTGAGGAACTAATAAAGAACGTATGACCAAGGCACATACATTTAGAGTAGTTACTGAGGAACTACTAAAAAATAAATGACCAAGGCACATATGTACATTTAGAGTAGTTACTGAGGATCTACTAAAGAACTAATGACCAAGGCACATACATTTAGAGTAGTTACTGAGGAACTACTAAAGAACGTATGACTAAGGCACATACATTCAGAGTAGTTACTGAGGAACTACTAAAGAACTCATGACTAAGGCACATACATTAAGAGTAGTTACTGAGGAACTACTAAAGAACTAATGACAAAGGCACATACATTTAGAGTAGTTACTGAGGAGCTAATTAGTAACTAATGACTAAGGCACATACATTTAAAGTAGTTACTGAGGAACTACGAAAGAACTAATGACTAAGGCACATACATTTAGAGTAGTAACTGAGGAACGACTAAAGAACTCATGACTAAGGCACATACATTAAGAGTAGTTACTGAGGAACTACTAAAGAACTCATGACTAAGCACACATACATTTAGAGTGGTTACTGAGGAACTACTAAAGAACTAATGACTAAGGCACATACATTTAGAGTAGTTACGGAGGAACTACTAAAGAACGTATGACTAAAGCACATACATTTAGAGTAGTTACTGAGGAACTACTAAAGAACTAATGTCCAAGGCACATGCATTCAGAGTAGTTACTGAGGAACTACTAAAGAACTAATGACCCAGGCAAAATTTTGAGTATTACCTGAGGAACTAATGAATAGAGCAGTTACTGAGGGACTAATGAACTAATTACCCAGGCAAAATTTAGAGTAGTTACTGAGGAACTAATGAAAAGGTAATGGGAATTGATCACTTATGCATATTAATTTAGAGTAGTTACAGTGGAACTAATAAAGCCCTAATGTACAAATTTAGAGTAGTGCCCGAGGAACTAATGAGTGGAGTAGTTAGTTGAACTAATAACGAACTTATGACAAAGGTACAAATTTAGAGTAGTACCTGAGGAACTAATGAGTAGAGTAGTTACAGTGGAACTAATAAAGAACTAATGACTAAGACACATACATTTAGAGTAGTTACTGAGGAACTAATGATGAATTAATGACTAACGCACACATTTAGAGTAGTTACTGAGAACTAATGAATTAATGACTAAGGCACACATTTAGAGTAGTTACTGAGAACTAATGAATTAATGACTAAAGCACACATATAGAGTAGTTACTGAGGAACTAATGAATAACTAATGAGTCCAGTAGTAATTCATGAAGTCGTAATGGGAACTAACAACTAACGCACAATTTTAGAGTAGTTACTGAGGAACTATGAAGAACTAATAACTAAGATACAGAAAGTAGTCGCCAAAGATAATAAAACTAATAATGAATGAAGGGAATTAATGATGAAGGCAAATACACTTAGAGTAGTTACTGAGGAACTAATGAGTAGTGGTTAGGGTTAGGTAGGGTGGTTCCTCATTAACCACGGTAATTGTTGAAAAGTAGCGTTTTGAGAATAAAGCTGTATAGTCGTAACATTTCAACAGTATGGAAATATTATGAGATTTAGAAAGTAATTTTGTTATTTTTTTGTAGTTCTTTGTAGTTTTACAAGGATAAATTTGCAATATTATGATTTTTTAGGGAATAAATTTGGAATTTTATGAGAATGAAGTTGTCATATTTCTAAGTTGGTAGATAAACTTCTATTTTATCATTTCTTTTTCCCAGAAATCCTAATTTAGTTGTAATTTCATCCATGAAATAATAAATATTAATGTGCTACCATGAAAAGAGGCTATACAGTAAAATGATAACATAATATTCCAAATGATACAATAAGAACATTTTTTGCTATTGCGTGGCTTTTATCTCCTAAGGTAGCGCTGGCTTGCGTGAATGCTAATCTCCAGATTGCTTCCAGAGGCTCCATCAGACGCCCCCCCCCCAATGCCCCCCCCCCCCCGGTGCGCCACAGCATATGTGCATTGTGATGGAAGGTAAAAGGAAATGACAGTCCATTTGAAGATGCTCAAGTGGCGGCGTCATGAATAATGCAGAGGGAGCAGCGAGCGGCTTCAAAGTTTATCGTTGCTTGGCTTGTCTCGCTTGGCGGAGAGACGACGGCGACGGCGGCGGCGGCGGCGAGATTACACCGACACCCGGCCGAGACCTGGTCAAACTCAATTAAATGAGACCGGGATAATTTGCTCTCCTCATTGTACTTTTTTTTTTTTTTATTGAAAGAAACAAAAGTGCGAGGCGGCAGTGGAATGATTAGGCGGCGTGCATGTAAAAATATGCAAATGAGGCTATGCAAATGAGAGGATGCGTGCATATTTTTGGCTAATAAGCTCAAAGGCGGTCGGATTGTGATGTTGCATCTATCAGCTCTTGATGGATTTGCGTGTGCCGCTGATAGATTGAAAGAAGGTGCACGAGTGCCGTTATAGCCTGCTGATCGCTTTAATCGTCCCATTGATAGATGATTTACTGGTCCCTCCTCATTTGCATGGCAAGCCTCCAAACCGGCTAAATCTCGCTCTTTGCCGCATGTTTGAATCCTTAGGAGAGTTCATTAGCCCCCTACCCCCCCCCCTCCTCGCCCAGCTTGTTGTAGCATGTAACTATTTTCCTTGTCGACATGGTAAACAAACACTTACGCCACCCACGCGTTCAGCGCTCCATCAATCCGGGGGTCTCGGCTAATGATGATGAAAGCGCGTTCAAGTACAAAGCGCCGCTAATTAGGCCGCTGTCGATTGCGCCTCATTAGCGCCAATGCTGTCCTGACAGGTTCTGGCCCGTCACCCAACATAGCGCCCCCCCCCCATTTGCTTCACATGCGATCAATGCCGAGGTCATCGTTTCTGGTTTACGAGAAGAAAATGTTACAATTTATAAGAACTACCCTCTCCCTTAGCAACCCGCTCAGAATTGTCGTCATTCAGCCATTTATACGTTTTTTTTTAAGGGCATGCCCCAGACCATCACACTACCACCACCATATTTTACTGTTGGTAAAATACGCCAAATGTAATTGGACACACACCTTCCAAAAAGATCCAACTTTTGTCTCGTTAGATCAAAGATCCTGGGAATCATCAAGATGCATTCTGGGAAAAAAGATTGTTTTTGTTTAGCAGTAATCGACCATTTTTGTCCAGTGTCTTTCTTATAATGGAGTCCTGAACTGAGGCCAAGTGAGGCTTTTGGATGTTGTTGTGGGGTCTTTTGTGACCTCTTAGATGAGTCGTTGATGTGTTCATGGGGTGTTTTTGGTTGGTCGGCCACTTGTGGATAATGGCTCTCACTGTGGTTTGCTGGAGTCCAGACTGATAGATCTCAATCAATATTACACAGGGCTATTTTTGTTCTCCCTCCATGGCTTACCCTAACACAGTGATTCCCAAAGTGTGGGCCACAGCCCCCTGGTGGGTCGTGGTGGTACTGCTTGTGGGCCACGAGAGGTCATTAAAAATCTGATTAATTTTTGCAAATATTATTTTTTTAATTTATTTTAATTTTAAAGTCTTTATTATTAATATTATTATTAATATTATTATTATTATTACAATATTACAATATTACTTATTTATAATAAAAACATGCTTAAAAACAATAATAATAGAAATACATGTATATGAATGAATGAATGAATTAAAAATAAGTAATAATAACAAAATCATATACAAAGTAGAAATATTGTATTATTTTATAATGTAAGAGGTACAATTTTGTCAGGATTATTACAATAATACTCATTACAATATTACAATATTCATTACATTTTATTATTAATATTACATTATTATTATTATATTATTATATTTTTATTACATTATTATTATTATTGTATTATTATATCATTACAATATTACAATAATACTTATTTATAATAAAAACATGCTTAAAAACAATAATAATAGAAATACATGTATATTTAGCCATATATCAATTATTATTAATAATAATAATTATTATTAATAATAATTACTACTAATAATAATATTATTACATTATTATATTATTATATCATTTGTCAAGATTATTACAATAATATTCATTACAATATTACAATATTCATTATATTTTATTATTAATATTACATCATTATCATTATCATTATCTTATATTATCATATTATCTTATCTTATATTATAATTATTATTACAATATTACAATACTTATTTATAATAAAAACATGCTTAAAAACAATAATAGAAATACATGTATATTTAGCCATATATCAATTATTATTAATAATAATTATGATTATTATTAATAATAATTAATAATAATAATATTATTATTACATTATTACATTATTATATCATTTGTCAAGATTATTACAATGATATTCATTACAATATTACAATATTCATTATATTTTATTAATATTACATCATTATCATTATCATTATCTTATATTATATATTATCTTATATTATCATATATTATATTATACTTATTATTATTACAATATTACAATAATACTTATTTATAATAAAAACATGCTTAAAAACAATAATAATAATAATAATAATAGAAAATGTATATTTAGCCATATATCAAATTAATATAAAAAAGAAGCCCTGCCATTGCCTAGTGACCAATCCAGGGCGAACTACAACTCTCGCCTAAAAGACAGGTGGGATAGGCTCCAGCAACCCCCGTGATAATAATAAATAATAAACCCCCAATAATAATAATAATAAATCTGCATGATCAATGCAGCCCTTCTAGGGATGCTAATGCTAATGCTACCTGAGTAAGTCAATGTTGTTTTCTATGGCTTTGCTATCCTGGAGTAGAAGGTAGAAAGCTGAGGGCGGCACAGCAGAAACGACGCTTCTTCATCTTGAATTTTTTTTTTTTTTCTCCTCATTCTTTCTGCATGGACTTATATTTCTTATATGTGCTTGGAACAATAATGCTATAATACAATATGAGGGCTAAAGTATTGGGACAACTGGTTTATTATTCATCATACAGGAAACGGGAGGTTTTTCTGCAAGATTATATAAACAGAGGATGATGTCAAAGGTCAAACTGGATGTTCCCGCCGTCAATATGGCGCTCTGATGACTCCGGGAACGTAACTGCTCATCACTGAGATTGAACCCCCTCCCCCACCACCACCGCTGATTGCCGCTAAGTATCACCCCCCCCCCACGGCGCCAGGCTTGTACGACGTGTTCATCTGATTTTGATTGACAGCTCCTCAATCAGAACTAACCGGCGTAAAAGACATGGAGTCAGCCTCCTTTGCCGCTAAAGAAGAGTCGGGCGTTAGCGGTTAGTGATCATTTCAAACGCCTTTTGTTTCAAAGTCCTCTTGTTTGTGTCGGGTTCAAAGCGAAAGAACGACCACGAGAGTCAATACCTTTGAGCAAGCGGCGCCATTTAGCCTGGAAATAAAAAAAAACAAAAAAAAGGACGCATCTAATAAAAGTCGGTTGCACACTCTTACATCAGAGTGAGCCTCACAGGTTCGCTTTTGTCCATCTCGGATTTAAAGTGGCCATTTTAGTCGTGGTATCGTCTATTATTATTAAAATTTTTTTTAATTAATATTAATGTTAGTTACAAACGTATAGTATAGCATTTTTTAATAATTAAATGCTACTAAAACGACATGACGTTTAAAGCTGATTCATACAAAAAAATCAGTATAATGTTTTTTTTTTGTACCATCTCATTAAATTAATTTGTGCTCTTATAAAATAACAATATAAAAAAAATCAAGAAAAAATAAACAGTTTATTAAAATAAAATAATATATTGTTCTATGGTAGTAAATACATAAATGCTGCAGTATATTATATGAAAAATACAGTATATTGAATATATGCTGTATATTATAATATAATAAAATATTGTAAAATATTCTACGGTTATAATTTTGTATTTGTAATTTTTTTAATGTAAATGCAGCCGCTTCTAACGACCATGAGATTTGTGCTCTTATTACTCTAAATAAAATAATATAAAAATTAAAAAAAATGTGAAAAAATAAAAAATAGAGAATATATACTGTATGTTATAATAAAATATAATATTCTATGGTTGTAAATGTTTTTTTAAATAACTTAAAAACATGAAATTTTATTTAAGATTTCTACAAAATTTTTAATAAAAAAATAATAATAAAAAAATAATAAAACCTTTATTTTAGTGTATATTATATAAACATTTTATTAATTGCTTTATATCGTATATTGAATATACCCTGTATATTTTAATAAAATATAATATTCTATGGTTGTAAATTGCTTTTAAATAAAAGCAAATAGAACATTTTTAAAAAGTTTTAATTAAAATAAAAAAAAACTAAAAAAAATTTAATAAAAAGTTTGTATTAGTGTATATTATATAAAAATCTTATTTATTTTTTTAATAGTTAAAAACATTATACCTTATATTGAATATATACTGTATATATTAATAAAATATAATATTCTATGGTTGTAAATTGTTTTTAAATAAAAACAAATATTAAAACACTTTAAAAATGTTTTAATTAAAATTTAAAAAATTAAAAAAAATATTAAATAAAAATTTTATATTAGTGTATATTATATAAAAATCTTATTTATTTTTTAATACAGTATATTGAATATACACTGTACATTATAATATAATAAAATACTAGAAATGTTGACATTCTTATTCACTTTTTATTTACTAATACATATTAATCAATATGTTAATGTGTGACGATAACCATAGCAGAGTCGATGATTGGATAGAAAGTAGAAATATGAACATGTGTGTCCTGGCTGCTCAGTAAGTGGCCAATAAGAATAGAGGAGTTGGAAGCAGGAAGGTAAAGACTCACCTCCCAGGAAAGTCATGCTGGAAGTTGGCGTCGTGTACTTGATTCCTTTAAAGGAGACAAGGAAGTATTTAAATCACATACATGCATATTCATGAGGATGTAAAGGTAATTGAACACGATTCACCGTAGCTTTGATCTCCTACTCCTGTCTTCCGTTGTTTGTCCCGTAAGTCCTGTAAGTCCTAAAAAGTCAATTCATTTTTATTTACCACACAAATCATAATGGAGCTGAATGCCAATTTTATTTCATGGTTTAAAAAAAGGGGGAGGGGGGGGGGAGAATAAATAATAAGACAACGTGTCCGTGACGGACGTAAGAAATGTGGAAAAAGACGATGTCTATCATACAGTGTTCCATTAATAAAGGTGACCGTACAAGCTGGACTACAGAAGCAAAAAACTTTCTTCGTCTTCTAGCGTCTAATGGCGGCAATGTCACTAACCCCACCCCCCACCCTAACCCCCCGGTATTCCAACCCGAACCACCTCGCATAATTGTTTTTAGCTTCCAAAACGAGGCAGCGCGAGTCAGAATTAAAAAAAAAACAACAAAAAAAACTGATAAACACGAAACATTTGAAGCAGCGTCTTTTTCATGATGTCACTTCCTTTTTGAAAAACGTGGACCCCCCCCCCCACCCAATTCCCAGTCTTCCCGGAAAACACATACAAATGACACTGATTTGCCAGCAAAGATATGTCCAACCTCCTATGGAAGGACAGGGACCACTCGGAAAGACGGACAATTCCTGTTTGGAATTAGCAGTCAGCATCTGGTGCCGATTCCTAAAGTCAAACTTTTCCTATTTTTCCCAGTCAAATCCATGCCAGGAAAGGACGTAAACAAACCCCAAAATGTCTTCCGTCTTTGTCTTTGACTCTCTCCCGCTGATAAGGCAGACTGAATCGCAAGAAATGACTCATTTCAAAATGGACGCTACGAGAAGACGCCATCGTTTTCCCCACACTCCCATTCCCGGTATTCCAACCCGATCCACCTCGCATAATTGTTTTTAGCTTCCAAAGCGAGGCAGCAAGAAGCGGAATAAAAAAAAACAAGAAAAACCCCAGATAAACACGACATTTGAAGCGGCGTCCTCGTCTCATTAGTTTCTTTTTTATGATGTCACTTCCTGTTTAGCGCAGCAGTGTTTGTAAAAACGTGGAACGCCCACCCACTTCCCAGTCTTCCTGGAAAACGCATACAAATGACACTGATTTGCCAGCAAAAACATGCCGCCCCCCCCCGTATGGAAGGACAGGGACCGCTCGGAAAGACAGACAATTCCTGTTTGGAATTAGCAGTCAGCGTCTGCTGCCGATCCCCAAAGCCAAACTTTTCCTAGTCTTTTCAAAGTTTTTCCCAGTCAAATCCATCCCAGGATGTAAACAAACCTCAAAAATGTCTTCCGTCTTGTCTTTGACTCTCTCCCGATGTTAAGGCAGACTGAATCGCAAGAACTGACTAATTTCAAAATGGACGCTACAAGAAGACGCCGTCGTTTCCCCACCCCCATTCCCGGTATTCCAACCCGAGCCACCTCGCGTAATTGTTTTTAGCTTCCAAAGTGAGGCAGCGGGAGTGGGAATTAAAAAAAACAACAAAAAAAAACCAGATAAACACGACATTTGAAGCGGCGTCCTTGTTTCATTAGTTTCTTTTTTATGATGTCACTTCCTGTTTTGCGCAGCAGTGTTTGTACTGCGACGCTATAAAACGTATACCCCCCTCCACCCACTTCCCAGTCTTCCCGGAAAACACATACAAATGACACTGATATGCCAGCAAAGATATGTCCCCCTTCCTATGAAAGGACAGGGACCGCTCGGAAAGACGGACAATTCCTGTTTGGAATTAGCAGTCAGCGTTCCTAAAGTCAAACCTTTCCTGTTTTTCCCAGTCAAATCCATCCCAGGACGTAAACAAACCCCAAAAATGTCTTCCGTCTTTGTCGTTGACTCTCTCCCGATGATAAGGCAGACTGAATCGCAATAAATGACTCATTTCAAAATGGACGCTACGAGAAGACGCCGTCGTTTCCGTAGAGGTCGGCCAGCTTCTTGAAACGCGGCCCCCAGTTGCTGAGGTAGTCGTAGTTCTGATCCGAGTCCGTGCTCAGCGACTCCAGCGAACTCAGCGAGTCGGCAACCGAGCCGCTGCCCTCGAAGGCGTACGTTTGCAGCGAGTCGTACGGCGGCGCCGACGGGTCCACGTCGGCGTCCTTCAGGCGTTCCCAAATGAACTCCCTGAAGACGACGTTATCCGGAAGGGACTTATAAGCCGGGCGGGATGGAGCGGTGTACTGGAAGAAGGTGGGCGTATCTGGAGTGACGTCTCGGCGTACGCTGGGGTCTCTGATGACGTTGAGGTTACGTAAGGCGACCATGTCGAAGGCCTCTGTGTCCTCCTCGCCGCCGCCTTCGTCGTCGTAGCGGACGATGTTCTCTCGGATGTCTCGCTCCTCCTCCAGGATGAGCGGCACCTTCCGCCTTCGACGCATGGTCACGATCAACAGCACCATCACTGCGGAGACACACGACATGATGGACTCAATACCCGGGTGACAAATGACGCCGTTTACTGTTGACGGCGCCATTAAGCGCCTCTGGGACACTTTAGCTCCGAAGACGCCCGACGCTTACAACAATTACCAAATCCGGATATTAGCTAAGTGTGCTAAAAAAAGGATAGGATGGACAACCTGATGACTCATTTGTCCGCTTTGATGGCTGTGCTGCTGACAGGACATGCATTACACTTTATGGTATATACGTACATTTACAGTAGAGTACATACATACATACGACCCTAAAGTATCCTTCATACTGTATATGACTAATACTACTCTAAGCATCCTTCTTTGGGATAATGCTTGGCTGCACGGTGGTCGAGTGGTTAGCAAATTGTCCATAGGTATGAATGTAAGTGTGAATAGTTGTTTGTCTATATGTGCCCTGTGATTGGCTGGCAACCAGTCCAGCTAGTCCAACTAGCATGCTAACTTGCTCCTATTTAGTGTGGAAGTGGTAAGTTTATGGCTTCTTTGTCCTTCTTCCCACTGTGTTTGAAATGCTTTCTTGAGTTTAGAATACAGTAAATACATCAGAGGCAAACTAGTTAGCATGCTAATTTGCTCCTATTTAGTGTGGAAGTGGTAAGTTTATGGCTTCTTTGTCCTTCTTCCCACTCCGTTTAAATGCTTTCTTAAGTATATAATACAGTAAATACATCAGAGACGAACTAGCATGCTAACTTGCTCCTATTTAGTGTGGAAGTGGTAAGTTTATGGCTTCTTTGTCCTTCTTCCCACTCCGTTGGAAATGCTTTCTTAAGTTTAGAACACAGTAAATACATCAGAGGCGAACCAGCATGCTAACTTGCTTCTATTTAGTGTGGAAGTGGTAAGTTGCTTCTTTGTCTTTCGTCCCACTCAGTTTGAAATGCTTTCTTAAGTTTAGAACACAGTAAATACATCAGAGGCGAACTAGTTAGCATGCTAACTTTGGAAGTGGTAAGTTTATGGCTTCTTTGTCCTTCTTCCCACTGTGTTTGAAATGCTTTCTTTTTTTTAAATGCTTTCTTAAGTTTAGAATACAGTAAACACATCAGAGGCGAACTAGTTAGCATGCTAACTTGCTTCTATTTAGTGTGGAAGTGGTAAGTTGCTTCTTTGTCTTTCGCCCCACTCAGTTTGAAATGCTTTCTTAAGTTTAGAACACAGTAAACACATCAGAGGCGAACTAGTTAGCATGCTAACTTTCTCCTATTTAGTGTGGAAGTGGTACGTTTATGGCTTCTTTGTCCTTCTTCCCACTCCGTTGGAAATGCTTTCTTACGTTTAGAATACAGTAAATACACAAGAGGCAAACTAGTTAGCATGCTAACTTGCTCCTATTTAGTGTGGAAGTGGTAAGTTTAGGGCTTCTTTGTCATTCTTCCCACTGTGTTTGAAAAGCTTTCTTAAGTATATAATACAGTAAATACATCAGAGGCGAACAAGCATGCTAACTTGCTCCTATTTAGTGTGGAAGTGGTAAGTTTATGGCTTCTTTGTCCTTCTTCCTACTGTGTTTGAAATGCTTTCTGTTTTTTTTAAATGCTTTAAGTTTAGAATGCAGTAAACACATCAGAGGCGAACTAGTTAGCATGCTAACTTGCTCCTATTTAGTGTGGAAGTGGTAAGTTGCTTCTTTGTATTTCGTCCCACTCCGTTTTAAATGCTTTCTTAAGTTTAGAACACAGTAAATACATCAGGGACGAACTAGTTAGCATGCTAACTTTCTCCTATTTAGTGTGGAAGTGGTACGTTTATGGCTTCTTTGTCCTTCTTCCCACTCCGTTGGAAATGCTTTCTTACGTTTAGAATACAGTAAATACACAAGAGGCAAACTAGTTAGCATGCTAATTTGCTCCTATTTAGTGTGGAAGTGGTAAGTTTAGGGCTTCTTTGTCATTCTTCCCACTGTGTTTGAAAAGCTTTCTTAAGTATATAATACAGTAAATACATCAGAGGCGAACTAGCATGCTAACTTGCTCCTAATTAGTGTGGAAGTGGTAAGTTTATGGCTTTTTAAATGCTTTCTTCAGTTTAGAATACAGTAAATACATTTTGGTAAATACAAATTGTCCGGTACTGAAGGTGTTGGGATCTATTGGCTCCTCCGCCATTTTGCTCATCAACCATCCAGAAGTCCACCATACACGCATCTGTAGAACCTCCAAGAAGAAACCATGACCGTCTGTGTCTCATACATTCTAGCTGAAAATAACCCGACGCCCAAGCAAACTGGCAAACGTCTAATGATCTTCCATCCATCAATGTCAGCCCGCTGCCAGTGAAATATCGCTCCGTGGGCGCCACATTTCTTTTCTAGGACCGAGCTGCGAAAAAGGAAGCAGATTCCATCCCACTTCAGAGTCGCTAATAAGGCGGCGAATGGAAGAAAAACGGACGCTGCAGGAGATGGATGGACATAGGCGTGAAGGTGGATGGAAGGTACTCAACAACATTCAACGTAGGGGGAATGATCATCTCCGGTGATGAGTTCAAGGAACTCATTGTCATTTCTGATTGATTCCTGCAAAGTGAATCACAAAGTGAACTGGAAGAAGCTTTCCAGGCAACTTCTTTAAGCTTTAGTGGCAGCCTGGAAATAAGCCAGCGTTCAGTCAGACACGACGGGCGAGGATGAGCTAGTGGACTGGTTGGAGTGGTGGTTGCACTCAATAAAGTTTTTTTTTTTTCCTAATTGAGCAGTTTCAGCGATCCACTTTGCACAATCAATGGTGAACAAGGTGACTCCCGGCACGCATCGCTGCAGGTACCTGCTGGTGCTTTATTCACTAATTTATCATCAGTATCTTCTTAGCGATGCTGTGTCTTTGCCTTTAGAGAAGTAAGACGCAGGATTAGAGCGAGGACCGACATCAAGAGTGGACCAAAGCGAAGAGACTGAATAGATGAAGGGAAGCAGGTGGGTGTTAAAAGCAGCAGGAACATTAACTCATTCAATCCCAGACATTTTTCCAAAAAACAGTATCAGCCATTTTAGACTATTTTGAGTTATTTTTCAAGGCACACAAAATATTGTGTTCTTTGGCCTTGAGAAAAGGTTGTAAAAGTTGAAAGAAAGGGAAACAAAAAGTTGTAATTTATGGAAAAATTAAGTTGCGGAAAAAGTAATGTGAATAAAGTCATTTTACGAGATAACGTACAAAAAGTAAATAAAAAAACTGCAAAAATTGAATTTTTTTTATGAGAATAAAGTCAAAATATTACAAGAAAAAGTTGTATTCCAGCAAGGAAAAATATCACAATTTTGACTCATAATGTGAGGAAAAATATTCAGTAGCTTCGAGTTAATATAAAAGAAAAATGTTCTAATATTTATAGGCATAATAGCTTGGGAAAATTATAATAATATATTAGGTATAAAGTCATTTTATGAAAATAATAATAATAATATATAATAATAATATAAATAAAACACTATGAAGAAATATTTGAAAAATAATAAATCACAGCCTATTAAATGGATGAAGGGACGCAGGTGGGTGTTAAAAGCAGCAGGAACATTAACTCATTCAAAAAACAGTATCAGACCATTTTGAGTTATTTTTCAAGGCACACAGAATATTGTGTTCTTTGGCTACATGAACATGGAACCTACCAAAAGAAAGATTTGACTCTCGTCTTTCATCAGAAAAAAAAACTTTTTTCTACCTTTTTCCGTTCTTTAGTAATCAGCAGTTGAATATAGGTAAGTTTCAGGAAAATATCAGTTTCTAACTAAAGAGAGAAAACCAGATTTTTATGAAAAAGATAACTTTCACTTCAAGAAAATAACTTGAATAATATGTTGGGATGTCTGATAACCATTTTGAGTTATTTTTCAAGGCACACAGAATATTGTGTTTTATGGCTACATAAACATGGGACCTACCAAAAGAAAGATTCAACTCCCATCTTTCAACAGAAAAAAAAAACTTTTTCTCTACCTTATTCCGTTCTTTAGTAATCAGCAGTTGAATATAGGTACATTTCAGGAAAATATCAGTTTCTGACTAAAAAGAGAAAACCAGATTTTTATGAAAAAGATAACTTTCACTTCAAGAAAATAACTTGAATAATATGTTGGGATGTGTGATAACTATTTTGAGTTATTTTTCAATGCACACAGAATATTGTGTTCTTTGGCTACATAAACATGGAACCTACCAAAAGAAAGATTCGACTCCCGTCTTTCATCAGAAAAAAAAACTTTTTCTCAACCTTTTTCCGTTCTTTAGTAATCAGCAGTTGAATATAGGTAAGTTTCAGGAAAATATCAGTTTCTGACTAAAAAGAGAAAACCAGATTTTTATGAAAAAGATAACTTTCACTTCAAGAAAATAACTTGAATCATAAGTTGGGATGTCCGATAACCATTTTAATCCACTCCAAATTGTCCATAGGTATGAATGTGAGTGTGAATGGTTGTTTGTCTATATGTGCCCTGTGATTGGCTGGCCACCAGTCCGGTCTGGTCGAAAATGAATGAATGAATGAATGATTATAGAAAACCTTTTTTACAACCTTCTTAATATGGTTTTTAACATGGCTAGAGCCCTCCAAACATGAAATAACACCCCTATAGTTAACTTTGCACATGTTTTACCCAATATAGTCGACAGTTGATATAATTTTTATTTGTGATTTTAATCAGGGATTATTGCAACTGTTGTGTCAAAACTGAAATAAAAGCCTGTTCCGGCGATCGGGTCTGGTGCTTGTGTGTCAATAACAATACTGCCACCTCGTGAGCAGTGTAGAATACAATGTCACTCACAGCATCTTTGAATGAGTCTTCTGAATGCCTTATATTTGTATTTTTATGTCATTTTTATGTTTCAATATGCTTCATTTAGGGACAAAAAATTAAAATTTGCTTCAAAATATATATATAAATATATATATAATAAATATTAATATAGGCCATATTCAACCACAATACTGCATGATATTTTAATTGATACATTTTAAAAAAAAACATCTTTTAATGAGTCTTCTGAATGCCTTATATTTGTATTTTTATGTCATTTTTATGCCTCAATATGCTTCATTTAGGCCAAAAAACGCATATTTGTAAAAAATATTAATATAGGCCATATTCAACCACAAAACTGCATGATTTTTTAATGATATATATTTTAAAAAAACATAAAAAGTGTGAAAAAAGTGGGTAATAAAGCACGCAGTAGACTTTCTTATAGGCGTGGCCAACACAGCTCATTAGCATTAAAGCTACAGACACACAAAAAACAGCATGAAAGCATTAATTCCAGCATCAAAGTATTTCCACTCACTTCCAATATAGTACTACTGCAGTACCTCTGAGACTTCATTGAAATGGCAGCACAATATAATAACACGGGACCTTTAACAATTCATTTTGTCGCTATTTTCCTCCCATATTCTTAAAATAATCTCCTTTTTCAAACTGTCACTACAATCCCAAGTAAATGACACTCAAATGTAAAACATGACGTCTTCGTTCTCTGCGCGGCGCCACAAATAATTACGCTGTTTAAACACATAAAAAAAAAAAAAAGTGCCGTCAAGCTTAAAGATCACAAGTGGCGTCTTGTCTGAGGACGTCAAAAACAGAGACAGACAGGAGTAACGGGAGAAAACAAGATGTGAACGGACAGGGAGACGGAAATAACTGGGTGCAGTTTTGTGTTTTTTTTTTTTAAGACTCTATATCACGTCCTAATTGGCCCTCTGGGGATTTGGCGCGTTGCCTCACCTATGCTGCTAAATGAAGGCACTGGATCTTTTCCAGTCAGCTGCTGGGACACTTTGACCGTCGGTGGGGTCCATACTTCATTAAAATTGAGGATGTAGAAGAAAACTTTACGTCGTGATAATTTGAAAAAAAGGACTCAGACAGAGGACGTCAAGTACAAAGCAGCGGTTTTATCACAACAACACATTATGTTTTGATGGAAAGAATGGTTTAAACTGTAAATATGACCATAAATATTATATCAGATCATATCAGTATGGTGTTTTTCCGCTGATAATGGAGACAGGAAGTCTATCTCACACCTCAGGAAGAATCTCAAAAGTTTGGAGACACTTCTCCAAACTCTACCATATTACTGAATAAGAAAGTGTCTCTAAACTTTTGACTGGTAGTGTTTATACTAGAATATCAACTCACTGGCCTCCTTCAATGCCACTTGTCCATCGAAGGTGACTTCCTGGTTCAGTATAGTACTGATACAGTGGTACAGTGGGACCAAAACCCCCCAAAAATAAACAGCAGCAAACATGTAAAAATCCGCAGTCATTTTACAAGAATAAAGTCAAAATATTAAGGGGAAAAACTTGCAATCTAAAAGAAAAGGGTGTAATTTTACGAGAATAACAATTTAAGCAGCATAAAGGGTTCAGTATAGTACTGATACAGTGGTATCCAACGTGCAGCCTGGGGGCCAAACCCAAAAAAACCAAAACAGCAGCAAAAATGTAAAGATCTGCAGTCATTTTACAAGAATAAAGTCAAAATATTAAAAGGAAAAACTTGCAATCTAATGACAAAAGGTTGTAATTTTTTAAGCAGCATAAAGTTGAAATAAAGGGAAAAAACAAAAAAAGTCATAATATGACTAATTAGAAACAAAACAAATAAAGTAATAATATAAAATAATAATATAATTATTAATTATATTTATGTAATATAATAATATAATATAAAATAATAAAATTTATGGAAAAATTAAGTAATGTGAATAAAATCATATTACAAGATGAAAACTTACAAAAAGTAAATAAAAAACTGCAGAAATTGAAAAAAATTTATGAGAATAAAGTCAAAATATTACGAGAAAAAGTTGTATTCTAACAAGGAAAAATATCTTGTACTCGTAATGTGAGGGAAAATATTCAGTAGCTTAGAGTTAATATAAAAGAAAAATTTATCGTCATAATAGCTTGGGGAAATTATAATAATATATTAGGTATAAAGTCATATGAAAATAATAATAATATATGATAATATAAATAAAACACTGAAGAAATATTTGAAAAATAAAAAATAACAGCCTATTAAATGTACTATTAAGTTTTATTATATTTTAAATATTTTTATTATGTTTTATTATATTATATTAAGTAAAAAGTAAATTAAAAACTGCAGAAATAAAAAAAATGTAATTTTATGAGAATAAATATTACGATAACGTTTTATTGTAATGTGAGAAAAAATATTCAGTAGAAAAAAAAGTTCTAATATTTATAGTCATAATAGCTTTGGGAAATTATAATAATAATATGAAGTCATAATATGAAAATAATAATATAATAGTAATAATAATAATAATAATAATAATAATGATAATGATAATAATAATAATATAATATAATATAATATAATATAATATAATATAATATAATATAATATAATATAATATAATATAATATAATATAATATAATATATAATAATAATATAAATAAAACACTATGTACGAAGAAATATTTGGAAAATAAAAAATAACAGCCTATTAAATGTCCTATTAAAACATTTTTCCACGTATATCAGCAAGCTGAAATACCCATTTTTCTTGACCAATATCTCTAACTTATTATCATGTCCAAGTATTGCTTTAGAAAATATCAAAGTGGTCCTTGAATCCTTTCATTTTTGCGTACGTGAACCCCTTTAATAGCATTAAAGGACGTGACACACGCATACTTTGTCCAATCCCCAACATGAAGTACCCGGCCGGCCTTTTCCAAACAGTTTGCATCCACCCTTTCATCTTTCCCGACAGCAAAGCGATGAAAGACGACAAAAAGGCCAGAAATGCTGGTCATCCATCTGCCCGTCTCTCGGCCTTGGTCTGGCCGACATAAAGAACATAAAGCCATGTTCTGACCTCATCATGGAACTCATTTCACTGATTGTATAAGTCCTTGGGATCCTTCTCGTGTCCCCAGAAGGGGCTCATCCGAGCGCTAAATAGCGACTTCTTGGGCTTTTGTCCGCGTCTTTAATGTGCCGCCAGGTGACACCTTGTGGGTTAACCATTTCTCATTTACAACCGCTGATGGTTTATTGGACGACTCAACGCAAGGATGACTGTGACCTGGAGAACACCTGACTCAAGAATAGGGAGGCACCAAAACTCAGTATCATAACATATGTTAGTGCTAGCTACAATCCATAGTTGCTATGAATTTACTGGCTGTCCTACCTAGTCGTTGAGCATAAACTGATGCTGGTTTTGCGCCACAAAATAGTGAAACTGTTTTAGTCTGGGCATGCCTCAGCCTTTCGTGCATCCTGCACCGACCACTCAGAGTACAGTAGAGATATCCTATCTAGTCTGAGTAGAGATATCCTACCTAGTCAATGAGTATAAACTGATGCTTGTTTTGCGCCACATAGGAGTGAAACTCTTTTAGTCTGGGCATGCCTCAACCTTTAGAGGATAAATGCTTTGCATCCTGCACCAATCCCTAAAGTAGATGTGTAGTCAAACTAGAGCTGTCCTACCTAGTCTTTGAGCATAAACTGATGGTGTTTTGTGCCACAAAAAAGTGCAACTGTTCATGTCTGGGCATGCCTCAGCCTTTAGTGCATCCTGCACCAACCTCTCAGAGTACAGTAGAAATGTCCTATATTGTTTGGCTAGAGTAGAACTGTCCTACCTAGTCATTGAGCATAAACTGATGTCTGATTCAGTGCCACAAAAGAGTGAAACTGTTTAGTCTGGGCATGCCTCGACCTTTAGAGGATAAACACTTTGCATCCTGCACCAACTCCTCTGAGCACAGTAGAGATGTCCTATCCAGTTCGACTAGATTAGAACTGTCCTACCTAGTCATTGAGCATAAAGTGATGTCTGATTCAGTGCCACAAAAAAGTGAAACTGATCACGTCTGGGCATGCCTCGGCCTTCAGAGGATGAATACTTTGCATCCTGCACCAATCCCTCAGATTAAAGTAGATATAACCTGTGTAGTCCGACTAGAGCTGTCCTACCTAGTCTTTGAGCATAAACTGATGCTGGTTTTGTGCCACAAAAGAGTGAAACTGTTCTACTCTGGGCATGCCTCGGCCTTTAGAGGATAAACACTTTGCATCCTGCACCAACTCCTCTGAGCACAGTAGAGATGTCCTATCCAGTTTGACTAGACTAGAACTGTCCTACCTAGTTGTTGAGCATAAACTGATGTCTGATTCAGTGCCACAAAAAAGTGAAACTGATCACGTCTGGGCATGCCTTGGCCTTCAGAGGATAAATACTTTGCATCCTGCACCAACCCCTAAAGTAGATATAACCTGTGTAGTCAAACTAGAGCTGTCCTACCTAGTCTTTGAGCATAAACTGATGCTGGTTAGTCTGGACATGCCTCGACCTTTAGAGGATAAACACTTTGCATCCGGCACCAACCTCTCAGAGTACAGTAGAGATGTCCTATCTAGTCTGAGTAGAGATATCCTACCTAGTCAATGAGTATAAACCGATGCTTGTTTTGCGCCACAAAAAAGTGAAACTGATCAAGTCTGGGCATGCCTCGACCTTTAGAGGATAAACACTTTGCATCCTGCACCAACTCCTCTGAGCACAGTAGAGATGTCCTATCCAGTTCCACTGGACTAGAACTGTCCTACCTAGTTGTTGAGCATAAACTGATGTCTGATTCAGTGCCACAAAAAAGTGAAACTGATTAAATCTGGGCATGCCTCAACCTATAGATAAAAAAAATTGATCTGTCACCAGCCTCTCAGACAAAAGCTGTCCTACCTAGTACCCCTCAGATTAGCGCCGTAACAATATAATAACATGAATGATGAAAGTCTAACATTGCCATACGGATGTTTATTAATTATACATTTCTGCTGGAATTGTGCTGAATGTGCGCACTTGAACAGCGGAATGTGGCGCCGCTGTGTGAAACCTCAATCCCTCAAAGAGTTGACAGCACTGAAATTATGACATTTATTTTTTTAAAGCACTGGTTTGGGCACCGTTTAAGCATCGGCACCGTTTCAAAAGTAGTGATTTGGCAGAGCGGTATTGGATAATATTCAGACGGTACCCTACCCTAGTGAAGATGTGACAAGTGCGCTCAAAAGGAAGAGAAAGTCCAGCGACAAGTAGTTAAAAACTTACTTTTTTTTTTTTTACTTTTGTTAGCTCCTTGCCGACGGAGTTTTTAAAGGCCGGACAAACATGGTGGACTTGAAGTCAAGGTAACCGCACGGAAGCCACAGAACGAAGCACTGCATCGTCAGCCAACACCAAACACTCTAACCCCAAACACACAACCAGCTCTGACTAATTGATTCAACTGGCAATATTCCAGCAGCGTTCAGCTTGTCAACATGCAGGCTCGCATTCAGAACGGGCTGACCCAGGTCACTGGTGTGTTTACCAAAGTGGAAATTGGAGGGGAGGAGAGCTCAAACCCCCCCCCCCCTACGCCTCCGCCCCGCCTGTCCCTGCCAAGGATCGGCCTGTGATCTTGAATGGTTGAAAATAGTAAAGGGAAATAACGTCAAATGCAAAAAAAAAAAAAGGTCAGATTTGCACAGCTTCTACATATTTGACAAGAAAATGTATTTTAACCTGCAAATAATTCAAATTTCAAAATCAAAACCAATGGGTTGGATTCCAAAATAAACATGAAAAACATGCTAGGTTAATTAGCGACTCCAAATTGTCCATAGGTATGAATGTGAGTGTGAATGGTTGTTTGTCTATATGTGCCCTGTGATTGTATATAACAGTATAGTGTATAAAAATATTGTATATAACAATATAACAGTCACTAAAGTCATCATACAGCAACTTCACACTCAAATAAACAAACATGTACCAATATGAATTTTAAAAAAAGTTTTCCCAAACTGTATTGCATTTGAGCAACGCATTCATTGGGGTGCTGCAATGACGTTAGCCCCTCTCTGGGCTCCTCAAATAAAGAATACTACATGTCACTCACAGCATCTTTTAATGAGTCTTCTGAATGCCTTATATTTGTATTTTTATGTCATTTTTATGTCTCAATATGCTTCATTTAGGCCAAAAAATGTAAAATTAGCTTCAAAATGCATATTTAAAAAAAAAAAGGCCATATTCAACCACAAAACTGCATTATTTTTTAATTGATACATTTTTTAAAAACACATATTTTAATGAGTCTTCTGAATGCCTTATATTTGTATTTTTATGTCATTTTTATGTTTCAATATGCTTCATTTAGGCCAAAAAAAATGTACAATTTGCTTCAAAATGCATATTTTTAAAAAAATAATAATATAGGCCATATTCAACCACAAAAGTGCATGATTTTTTAATTGCTACATTCTTTTAAAAACATATCTTTTAATGAGTCTTCTGAATGCCTTATATTTGTATTTTTATGTCATTTTTATGTTTCAATATGCTTCATTTAGGCCAAAAAAATGTAAAATTTGCTTCAAAATGCATATTTAAAAAAAATATTAATATAGGCCATATTCAACCACAAAACTGCATGATTTTTTAATTGGTACATTTTTTTAAAACATCTTTTAATGAGTCTTCTGAATGCTTATATTTGTATTTTTATGTCATTTTTATGTCTCAATATGCTTCATTTAGGCCAAAAAAAATGTAAAATTTGCTTCAAAATGCATATTTTTTTAAAATACTACCTGTGTAGTCAAACTAGAGCTGTCCTACCTAGTCGTTGCGCATAAACTGATGCTGGTTTTGCGCCACAAAATAGTAAAACTGTTCTAATCTGGGCATGCCTCAGCCTTTAGAGGGTAAACACTTTTCATCCTACACCAACCCCTCAGAGATGTCCTATCTAGTCTGAGTAGAGATATCCTACCTAGTCAATGAGTATAAACTGATGCTTGTTTTGCGCCACCAGTATGGTATTTGAACTTGGTAAACCTTGCCAATAAGGACTAGTTGTGTGCGCTAATTCCTTTTCTATAGGAACTGCAGCCGAGAAGGAACAGGGAGCAAACAAGGTCGGAGACTGTAAAGATGCTGGAAGACAAACACCTCTGCAGCGACGTTCCACCTGGAACTGGAGGAAATAAATCACATACCACTGAGGTCGCCGACTCCTTACCCAGCAGTGTGATGATGCAGCCTAGAATAGCCAAGAGGGCGCCGGTGCTCAGTCCGGTCGCCGTGTAGGCCACGGCGCCGCAAGATAAGGCCACGGCGTCAGCGTCGCACTCGCACACACGCACCGATAATGTGTTGGTGCTGCTCAACGCCGGGCTACCGCTGTCCACGATAAGCACCGGGAGACGGTACACGGGTTGCTCCCGCCTCCGGAAGCCACCTCGCTTGGTCAATATGGATGCCGTGTTGTCTGCAAAGAACAGAAAAAAAAAACCATCAAATACTATGCAAACTGCTTTCCTGTATTAAAAAGCAACAGATGGTGTCATTAACACTATTCATTAAGTGGCGTGCCGTGCCGCCACTCTCTCGCTGTGACCACCTGTTGCTTAACAGCGGTCGGGTGGCAGACGCCGATGCCGGAGAGAGCGGGAGTTATTATGAATTGATTGGATAAACTCACAAGATGAAGGACGATGCATCGCACCGCGCACAAAGCGCATCGGACAATGTGAAAATCATTCATTCATTTTCTACCGCTTATCCTCACGGGGGTTGCTGGAGCCTATCCCAGCTGTCTTAAAAAAAATTAAAATGACAAATTTTTTTCCTTGTTCAAATATGAAATTTTCCTCAAAAGAATTTGGCTTTATTCTCCTAAAATTACAACAGTTTTTTTTTCGATTTCTGCTGTTAGCTGAAAAAAAAACTTAAAAAAATTAGATTATAATGTCACAAGATTAAAGAAAATATGAAGTCACAATTACGAGAAGAAAATTTACTAAAAAAGTCAAAATATCTGGAAAATTAAGTATAGATATTTTGACTTTTTTTAGTAAATTTTCTTCTCTTAATTCATTCATTTTCTACTACTTATCCTCACGAGGGTCGCGTTGGATGCTGGAGCCTATCCCAGCTGTCTTCGGGCGAGAGGCGGGGTACACCCTGGACTGGTGGCCAGCCAATCACAGGGCACATATAGACAAACAACCATTCACACTCACATTCATACCTATGGACAATTTGGAGTCGCTAATTAACCTAGCATGTTTTTGGAATGTGGGAGGAAACATTCCTTAACATTCATTAAACTTTCAGACCGTTTTAGTGTAGTAAATACATCTGCATCTTAAACTTTTGATGATGTGTGTCTTTATTTGAGGAGCCCAGAGAGGGGCTAACGTCATTGCAGCACCCCAATGAATGCATTGCTCAGATGCAATACAGTATGGGAAAACTTTAAAGTTTTTTTAAATTCATATTGGTACATGTTTGTATATTTGAGTGTAAAGTTGCTGTATGATGACTTTAGTGACTGTTATATTGTTATATACAATATTTTTATACACTATACTGTTATATAAAATCACAGGGCACATATAGACAAACAACCATTCACACTCACATTCATACCTATGGACAATTTGGAGTCGCCAATTAACCTAGCATGTTTTTGGAATGTGGGAGGAAACCGGACTACCGGGAAAAAACTCCACACAGAGATGGCCGAGGGTGGGATTGAACTTGGGTCTTCTAGCTGTGAGGTCTGCGCGCTAACCACTCAACTGCCGTGCAGCCATATGTAAAAATCAATCAAGTCAAAAACAATTGTTATCCAAAAAGCTATGTTAGAACACTAACATCTAAAAATGTGTTTACGTTTACAGTACGTATACATTATAGAAAGGATAACAATACCAATAGAATTCAACAATAGGGAGCAGTTGTGGTAGTACACATGATAGGATGAACCTTAGCTTGTTTTTTAGGTTACTATATATGCAAATTAACACATACATTTCCGTATAGGAACTCCAGCTTCATCCACCCACTCTTCCGAGTGTAGGTGGCCAACAAATCATTATGCTCTAAAGGCAAATAGCCAGGATAAAGTTATTTTTCTGAGGTGGGATGCTCTTACTTGGTTCAGACATGCTCCACTTTGAGGTGAACGCTTATTTATTTTGCATCCTACTTGTACAGACCATCATTAAAGAAAATGTGGCGAGGGTATTGTCTATTGTTTATCTGGAAGGAGACTGAGGGCAGAAAGACTGTCAAGGTACACTCTCGGAAAAACAGTATTAAGTTTATCCTGAGACTGACAAAAAATCTTACAAAGGTAAAGAAAAAATGGACAATGTGCTAGTTTTATCTGAGAGGACACTGAGGGCAGAAAGAAAACTGTCAAGGTATACTACCAGAAAAACAGTACCAGTTTAATCCAAAACTACATACACTGAAGGCAACGACAAAAAATGCGTTCGGTCTACATTAATCAAAAAAACCAAACAGTGCTATTATATCTATGAGGAGATTGAGGGCAAAAATATGTCAAAAACCTGTCATGTCAGAAAAACAGGACAACATAAAAGTTTTATCCAATAGAAACGGAGGGGGGCAAAAAATGTTTCAAAGTAAATCCTGACAAAAAACAAGGAAAGGAGTACCAGTTTTATCCACGAAGAGACTGAGGGCAGTGATAAAACATGTTCAAGGCACAGTCCCAGAAAAAAAACAATACTAGTTTTAATCAAAAGGAGATGGAGGGTAGCAAGAAATTGTGTCAAGGTACATTCTCAGAAAAATGGGACAGCAATACTAGTTTTATCCAAGAGGAGACTAAGGGCAGCAAGAAAACATGTCAAGATATACACCCAGAAAAACAGGACCAACTTAACCCAAAAAGAGCAAGAAAATGTATTAAGGTCTAAGGTCTTGTGTGTGTGTGGGGGGGGGTGGGGGGGGGGCAGCACCTTATTTATCTGTGGGGAGACTGAGGGCAGAAAGAACACGTGCAAATATGTCAGAAAAACAGGACAACCATACTGGTTTTATCCAAGAGAAGCCTGAGGGCATCAGAAATAAAAAAAAGCTAAGGTAAATGCTGAAAAAACAAGGACAATAGGATCAATATAATCCATGAGGAGACTGAGGGCAGTGATAAAACATATGCAAGGTACACTCTCAGAAAAAAACAATACCAGTTTTATTCAAAAGGAGATGGAGGGCAGCAAGAAATTGTGTCATTGCAAAACGGGACAACAGTACTAGTTTTATCCAAGAGGAGACTAAGGGCAGCAAAAAAATATGTCAAGATATACACCCAGAAAAACAAGACCAGCTTAACTTCAAAAGAGGACGACAATGTGTTAAGATCTACGTTATGGGGGTGGGGGGGGGGCGGTTGGGTGAGGAAGAACAGCACCATGTTTATCTGTGGGGAGACTGTGGGCAGAAAGAACACGTGCAAATATGTAAAAAAACAGGACAACCATACCGGTTTTATCCAAGAGAAGACTGAGGGCATCAGAAATTTTAAAAAGCTAAAGGAAATGCTGCAAAAACAAGGACAATTGTATCAATATCATCCATGCGGAGACTGGGGGCAGTGATAAAACATATTGACGGTACACTCCCTGAAAAAAATACCAGTTTTATTCAAAAGGAGATGGACGGCAGCAAGAAATTGTGTCAAGGTAAATTCTCAGAAAAACGGGACAACAGTACTAGTTTTATCCAAGAGGAGAATAAGGGCAGCAAAACACTATGTCAAGATATACACCCAGAAAAACAGGACTAGCTTAACTTCAAAAGAGCAAAAAAATGTGTTAAGGTCTATGTTGTGGAGGGGGGGGGGGGGGGCAGCACCATGTTTATCTGTGGGGAGACTGTGGGCAGAAAGAACACATGCAAATATGTCAGAAAAACGGGACAACCATACTGGTTTAATCCAAGAGAAGACTGAGGGCATCAGAAATTTTAAAAATCTAAGATAAATGCTGCAAAAACAAGGACAATAGTATCAATATCATCCATGAGGAGACTGAGGGCAGTGATAAAACACGTCACAATATACTCCCAGAGCAGAGTCATTTCTAGCAGTGTTTTAGGACCCCACCATCTGTATTGATACTCGTCTTACCTTTGTTATCTCGGAGCGTGAAGTTTTGGTTTCCGGCCACGGCGGCGTCCAAGGCGAAGTAGAAACGGTGACCATTTTGAGGTTCGTCCTCGTCCACAGCACTGACGGTTTGGATCACCTGAAACAAAACACAAAAGATAGAGATGGGGAGATTATGGAGCCATCTTAAATGCAAACATCTGCATTCATACAGGAAGTAATTAAGAGCACGGCAAAGCATGAAATGTGTTTCTCATTATAAAAAAAGCACATCACAACGATAATGAAGTTAATCTCCTCGCCGCCTCATAATAGCAGGCGTTCATTACTGAAAACAACAGGAAGCAGAATGGAGGGGCGGGGGGGGGGGGGGGGGCATGTTTGACCCCCGTGTACTAAACTCTGGTTGGATTGCGCAGGTGTAAAGTGTTTGATATGACCTTTAAGAATGTTAAAGTGTTACTTTAAAACATCGCCTGCAGGTTTGGTTTGACCCTGGAAATTCTTTGATTTCCAATAGAAGAAAAAAAAAATTCCAAAAAAGGTTCAGTTGTAATTATGAAAGAAATTTACATATCTTAGCAGATAAAAAAAATAAAAAAAATAAAATGTGAGCACCTTTTTAAATGCGTGCATCATCGTGATTCAACTACTCCCGCTTTCCTGCGGTGGCTTCAGATTAAAGATAATAACCTTGTAGCAAATAAATACATATGCTCCTCTCTTTATTATTACGCGTATGAAAATGACTGATGATAAGAAGCGGTCCAAGCCCGAGGCGGCACGAGTCGCAAACGCAAGCTAGCAAAGCTATTTGTTTCAGCCCACTTTAGTTTCGCTTCTAAAGCCGACGCCGATGCGGATTCTTACCGCCGTTATTATACTGCACTGTTGACACACGAGAGCATAAATAATGCATGGAATTAAATTACCAAATAAACCAATTTATTTGCGCCTGCTGGCATGTGCATGTGCGGTAATGATGTTTTTATTCATAAATATTTGCTGTACAAAAATCAATTTAGCTTCCTTTTTTTTGGGGTGGAAAAATGTTGCTTTAATTCAAGTAGTAGCAGAAAAGGGAGAGAACGCAGGAAGTCAAAACGACAGGCGGTCAAAGTGGGCGTCGCTGACATCAAACCTGACAAATCTTTTATGGCGAACCTTCGATGGCATCCAAGAAGACTCCCACCGGCAATTCCCAATAAATTATCACCCATCCCAGACTGCTGGAATATCCAAACAACAACAAAAAAAAAAAGTAAGAAAAAGAAGTGTGGAGACGTGGCTTAAACACTTGTCAGCTGTGATTAAACGCCGCCGGTGGTGGGCTGTCGCGTTGTGGTGTAGGTGGTAAACCACCCGCTGCCAATTATCAAAACTGGCATGAAAGAATGTTGCTTAACTCGCTTCGTGTTTCATCAGTGAGAAAAGTCTCACCTTGTAAGAGGAAACTAAACAACATTAGCAAACACTAGAGTTAAGAGTTCCTCATATTACGCTGTAATAGAGATGGAGATGGAGGGCAGCAAGAAATTTTGTCAAAGTAAATTCTAGTTTTATCTAAGAGGAGACTGAGGGCAGTGATAAAACATATTCAAGGTACACTCCCAGAAAAGCAATACCAGTTTTATTCAAAAGGAGATGGAGGGCCGCAAGAAATTGTGTCAAGGTAAATCCTAGTTTTATCCAAGAGGAGACTGAGGGCAGTGATAAAACATATTCAAGGTACACTCCCAGGAAAAACAATACCAGTTTCATCCAAAAGGAGATGGAGGGCCGCAAGAAATTGTGTCAAGGTAAATACTAGTTTTATCCAAGAGGAGACTGAGGGCAGTGATAAAACCTATTCAAGGTACACTTCCAGAGAAGCAATACCAGTTTTATTCAAAAGGAGATGGAGGGCCGCAAGAAATTGTGTCAAGGTAAATCCTAGTTTTATCCAAGAGGAGACTGAGGGCAGTGATAAAACATATTCAAGGTACACTCCCAGAAAAGCAATACCAGTTTTATTCAAAAGGAGATGGAGGTCCGCAAGAAATTGTGTCAAGGTAAATCCTAGTTTTTATCCAAGAGGAGACTGAGGGCAGTGATCAAACATATTCAAGGTACACTCCCAGAAAAACAATACCAGTTTCATCCAAAAGGAGATGGAGGGCAGCAAGAAATTGTGTCAAGGTAAATTCTCCCAAAAACAGAACAACAGTACTGGTTTTATCCAAGAGGAGACTGGGGGCAGTGATAAAACATATTCAAGGTATACTCCCATGAAAAAACACTACCGGTTTTATTCAAAAGGAGATGGAGGGCAGCAAGAAATTGTGTCAAGGTAAATTCGAGGACAGCAGTACTAGTTTTATCCAAGAGGAGACTGAGGGCAGTGATAAAACATATTCAAGGTACACTCCCAGAAAAGCCATACCAGTTTTATTCAAAAGGAGATGGAGGTCCGCAAGAAATTGTGTCAAGGTAAATCCTAGTTTTTATCCAAGAGGAGACTGAGGGCAGTGATCAAACATATTCAAGGTACACTCCCAGAAAAACAATACCAGTTTCATCCAAAAGGAGATGGAGGGCAGCAAGAAATTGTGTCAAGGTAAATTCTCCCAAAAAACAGAACAACAGTACTGGTTTTATCCAAGAGGAGACTGCGGGCAGTGATAAAACATATTCAAGGTATACTCCCATGAAAAAACACTACCGGTTTTATTCAAAAGGAGATGGAGGGCAGCAAGAAATTGTGTCAAGGTAAATTCGAGGACAGCAGTACTAGTTTTATCCAAGAGGAGACTGAGGGCAGTGATAAAACATTCAAAGTACACTCCCAGAAAAGCAATACCAGTTTTATTCAAAAGGAGATGGAGGGCCGCAAGAAATTGTGTCAAGGTAAATACTAGTTTTTATCCAAGAGGAGACTGAGGGCAGTGATAAAACATATTCAAGGTACACTCCCAGAAAAACAATACCAGTTTCATCCAAAAGGAGATGGAGGGCAGCAAGAAATTGTGTCAAGGTAAATTCTCCCAAAAACAGAACAACAGTACTGGTTTTATCCAAGAGGAGACTGAGGGCAGTGATAAAACATATTCAAGGTATACTCCCATAAAAAAACACTACCGGTTTTATTCAAAAGGAGATGGAGGGCAGCAAGAAATTGTGTCAAGGTAAATTCGAGGACAGCAGTACTAGTTTTATCCAAGAGGAGACTGAGGGCAGTGATAAAACATATTCAAAGTACATTCCCAGAAAAGCAATACCAGTTGTATTCAAAAGGAGATGGAGGGTAGCAAGAAATTGTGTCAAGGTACATTCTCAGAAAAACGGGACAACAGTACTAGTTTTATCCAAGAGGAGACTGAGGGCAGTGATAAAACATATTCAAGGTATACTCCCAGAAAGAAACACTACCAGTTTTATTCAAAAGGAAATGGAGGGCAGCATGAAATTGTATCAAGGTAAATTCTCAGAAAAATGGGACAACAGCACTAGTTTTATCCAAGAGGAGACTGAGGGCAGTGATAAAACATATTCAAGGTACACTTCCAGAAAAGCAATACCAGTTTTATTCAAAAGGAGATGGAGGGCCGCAAGAAATTGTATCAAGGTAAATTCTCACAAAAACAGAACAACAGTACTGGTTTTATCCAAGAGGATACTGAGGGCAGTGATAAAACATATTCAAGGTACACTCCCAGAAACGCAATACCCGTTTTATTCAAAAGGGGATGGAGGGCCGCAAGAAATTGTGTCAAGGTAAATTTGGGGACAACAGTACTAGTTTTATCCAAGAAGAGACTGGGGGCAGTGATAAAACATATTTAAGGTACACTCCCAGAAAAGCAATACCAGTTTTATTCAAAAGAAGATAGAAGGCCGCAAGAAATTGTGTCAAGGTAAATTCGAGGACAACAGTACTAGTTTTATCCAAGAGGAGACTGAGGGCAGTGATAAAACATATTCAAGGTACACTCCCAGAACAGCAATACCAGTTTTATTCAAAAGGAGATGGAAAGCAGCAAGAAATTGTGTAAGGTAAATTCTCGGAAAAACGGGACAACAGTATTAATTTTATCCAAGAGGAGACTGAGGGCAGTGATAAAACATATTCCAAAGCAATACCAGTTTTATTCAAAAGGAGATGGAGGGCCGCAAGGAAGCAGAACTGGATGTAGCAGAGATGAGGATGCTGAGGTTCACATTGAGAGTGACCAGGATGGATAGGATCAGGAACAAAGTACATCAGAGGGAAATTACATGTTAGAGGCCTTGGAGATAAAGTCAGAGAAGCCAGACTGAGATGGTTCGGACATGTCCAGTGGAGAGATAGAACTTCTTGTCGTTCTTTCTCTTTGGGCTTTCCCCTTCAGGGGTCACCACAACAAATCAACCAAAATGAAACTAAAATGAAAGGAAAGGTATACAAAACTGGTGAGACCAGCCATGTTTGTTCTGGAGACAGTGCAACTGAGGAAAAGACAGGAAGCAGAACTGGAGATAGCTGAGATGAGGATGCTGAGGTTCTCATTGGGAGTGACCAGGATGGATAGGATCAGTAACAAAGTACATCAGAGGGACATTACACGTTAGAGGCCACTGTAGCTGCCTATATTTTATGATGCGTAGTGAAGCCCGGGAAGATGCTTTATGTCTCTATGACGTCATAACCGATGTCGCTTCTTCTCTCAAAAGTAAAGCAACCCAAATGATGGATATGATAGATTATTTCCATGTTTGGTGCCCATAAACAGTATTACAGCAGGACACAAAGGTTATTTATTTGGATACAGCTCAGGGATTAGATCTGATGAAATGTCTCTCAATGACAGGTAGACGCCAACAAGCGAGCGCTTTTGGTATCCCTCGAAAGCCGCCATTGAATAGCGACGGGGGGGGGGGGGGGGACTCTGTTATGGAAATGTGCCATCTTGATAGCGAGGTTGCGTTCAGAAGAAGCAGAAGCCGCAACACAATTTGAACCTTTTGATGTCCTTTGAATGCACGCGGATGGATGGATCCCCCCCCCAGCTTATCGCTGGGACTGCAAATCAAGACTTAAATCAAACACTTTGTAATGTATAATGCCTTTCATTAGCGTGGCTGATGCAAGGCGCTTCCCATATACAGCTTCTTTTTTCCTAAGGAATTCTCTAATGGGAAGCAGAGAGGCAGGGATGTAGACATAAATTGGCGCTGAGAGACATTAACGGCAGAGCCGTGACGGAAGACGACGATGAGTCACAGAATTAAATTTTTTTTTTTTGGGGGGGGGGGGGGGTTTACAAGCGAAAGTACATCGCCAAGAAAGGGGTACAAAAGGACAAAGGTGTCCTCTATTTGCCGCCGCGTGCCAACGACAGCGGGGGAAGCAAATATCAGCATGTTTGTGGTGCGATAAAAGCTTGGCAAAATGCTTGCCAGCTGTTTATCCCCCCCCCCCCCCCCCTCTACACACACACTCTCACCCCCCCTTCTTCAACTCAAAGGCAGCTATTTATTCTCGTTTAAAGACTGACGAGGAGGCAACAACTTCTTCTCCACCTCTGAATTCAATAGAATCAACTTCCTGGCTGCATGACTTTGCCTTCACACTGCCATTTACACCTGGTTTGGAATCAGATCTGAACCAATTCAACGCTACTACTTCCACAGACATACCGAGTTTGACGCAGTGCAGCATTTTGATTGGCGGACGGGGACTTTTAAAAGGGTGCCGTTTCGTCTTGACGCACACAATTAAAGTGAGGAACATAAACATTGCCACATGTTGACAGTTTACGTTTACGCAATATTATCACCTTGATGGGAAAAAAAGACACACAACAACATCTCCAATTTGAGGTTGCCATACGATTCCTACTGTAGCAAAACACTTCATTATCAAAATGATTTTAATTAGAATGTGGTAATTGATGTAGTGCAGGTGTGAGGTGTGTTGTGTATTCGTACGCTGGCTAGGCAATTATAAAAATATATACATTTTGTATGCCGCTTATCTGCACGGTGGACGAGTGGTTAGCACACAGGCGTCACAGCTAGGAGAACATAGTTCAATTCCACCCTCGGCCATCTCTGTGTGGAGTTTGCATGGGTTTTCTCCAGGTATTCCGGTTTCTTCCCATATTCCAAAAACTGGCGACTCCAAATTGTCCATAGGTATGAATGTGAGTGTGAATGGTTGTTTGTCTATATGTGCCCTGTGATTGGCTGGCAACCAGTCCAGGGTGTACCCCACCTCTTGCTCAAAGACAGCTGGATAGGCTCTAGCACCCCCCCCCCACGACCCTTGTGACGAAAAAGCAGGAGAAAATGAATGAATAAATTTTCTATGCCGCTTATCTGCATGGTGTGGAGTGGTTAGCATGCAGGCCTCACAGCTAGGAGACCCGAGTTCAATTCCACCCTCGGCCATCTCTGTGTGGAGTTTGCATGGGTTTTCTCCAGGTATTCCGGTTTCTTCCCATATTCCAAAAACTGGCGACTCCAAATTGTCCATAGGTATGAATGTGAGTGTGAATGGTTGTTTGTCTATATGTGCCCTGTGATTGTATATAACAGTATAGTGTATAAAAATATTGTATATAACAATATAACAGTCACTAAAGTCATCATACAGCAACTTCACACTTAAATATACAAACATGCACCAATATGAATTAAAAAACACTTAAAAGTTTTCCCATACTGTATTGCATCTGAGCAACGCATTCATTGGGGTGCTGCAATGACGTTAGCCCCTCTCTGGGCTCCTCAAATAAAGACACACATCATCAAAAGTACAAGATGCAGATGTATTTACTACACTAAAACAGTCTGAAAGTTTAATGAATGTTAAGGAATGTTTCCTCCCACATTCCAAAAACATGCTAGGTTAATTGGCGACTCCAAATTGTCCATAGGTATGAATGTGAGTGTGAATGGTTGTTTGTCTATATGTGCCCTGTGATTGGCTGGCGACCAGTCCAGGAGTGAGGTAGATGAACATTTCGTCCATGTGATGCTCATTTATAACATCTATGGACATCTTACTCTTAGATGTCAGTACATATAATTAGCTTTTCTGAGCAAGATGTGGTTCTAGTGCTCTAATGTGTACGTCTTATCAGTCAAACAGCGATGAGTATAAATAAGCACCCCATCAAACAGGTGGCACTTATCGCCGCGGCGATATGACAGCTGTCACCACGGGGATGCTGACTGAGGAAGTGTCGGGCCTGCAGGTTTTGCGGCTCCTCGCCGCGACATCGGCGCCCCTAAACATCACCCAAGACGCCGCACGCTGACAGTCCCCGCCATTCCGTCCGCCTTTAAACGTCTCGTGTGCAAACTCCCTGCCAAGATCTCCCGGCGTGATGATGTTTGTCTTTTTATAGCATGTGTTTGCCGTATCTCGTATGCATCGACATATTTGCTTTCACCTCTCACCTTGTTGCCGCGGCGAGAAGGAGGTGATAATTTGGGATGAAGGTGCGAGGGCGTCATCAAAAAAAAAAAAAAAAAAATTCCACGGAAGTTCAGTTCAAGGATCAGAACGAGTGGCCGAGTGCACTCATTTTGAAGCCAAAGTGAATAATGGACCATGTGACACCTGCTGGGGCTCGCCCCCCACCCCCCTCCCCCGTCACCCCTTCGTGATATCAATTAATAAAATGGCAGGCGACAGATGATCTGTAGCAAGTGGCAACTTTTGGTCCTGGGGGGAGCCGATGCCAGGAGGTGGCCTTAATTAGGCCTGAATGATGGCAGGTTACGCCGCCGCTGCGCTCGCCGTTAATGCGAGCCACACGCTCGCCACCCTGGTCCCGACTGGCAAACGTTATTATTTCATCTTTGGAGAAGCCGGCGGGCGTGACAGCCAGTGGGCGACTGAAGCGAGCGGACTCAGCCATTACCGCCGATACACACACACACACACACAAGGAGCACTTCAATTAATTAGGAATCAGGAGGCCGGTGGAGTATGACAGTACCGGTCCACCAGCTAACACCAGTTGGTCCTATCGCAGGTAGCGAGTGGCGATTCCATTTAAATTAAGTTTTCGTTTTGAATGATTTTAAAATAAAGCATGAATCTGTTGTGAATCTGGAGAAAAGAAAAATTTTTATACATTTCACAAACAATTAAAATTAATCAGATGATTTTCAAATAACGATCTACATTTTTGCATAGAGGCCTATCAACAACTGTCGGTCCTCAGCATCAAATCCAAGTTAATCATTTTATAAGGCTAATCGATTCCATCTAAAAATCTAAAACTAAAATGTCTTACCATGCTGTTAACTACTCCCTACAGAGGGCAGCACAAACTGGGTCTAACAAGGAAATAAAAACGATGCACAAGTCACTATACGTCACTCTTAAAAGTTGTAATCAATAAAATCATTTATCATTAAAATAATCATTTTAGTTGCATAAAGTGAAAATTAAAGAATATAAGTCATATTACGAGAACCTACAGTTGTAATTTATGGAAAATTTGGTTATAATGTCACAAAAATAAATACAAAATATGAACTAAACTAACTAAACTAAAACTAAAATGTCTTACCATGCTGTTAACTACTCCCTTCAGAGAGCAGCACAAACTGGGTCTAACAAGGAAATAAAAACGATGCACAAGTCACTATAAGTCACTCTTAAAAGTTGTAATCTAATGAGAAAAAGTTGTAAAAATAAAATAATTTATCATTAAAATAATCATTGTAGTCGCATAAAGTGAAAATTAAAGAATATAAATCATATTACGAGAACCTACAGTTGTAATTTATAGAAAATTAGGTCATAATGTCACAAAAATAAAGACAAAATATGAACTAAACTAACTAAAACTAAAATCTCTCACCATGCTGTTAACTACTCCCTGCAGAGGGCAGCGCAAACTGGGTCTAACAAGGAAAGAAAAACGATGCACAAGTCACTATAAGTCACTCTTAAAAGTTGTAATCAATAAAATCATATATCATTAAAATAATCATTTTAGTTGCATAAAGTGAAAATTAAAGAATATAAGTCATATTACGAGAACCTACAGTTGTAATTTATGGAAAATTTGGTTATAATGTCACAAAAATAAATACAAAATATGAACTAAACTAACTAAACTAAAACTAAAATGTCTTACCAGGCTGTTAACTACTCCCTTCAGAGAGCAGCACAAACTGGGTCTAACAAGGAAATAAAAACGATGCACAAGTCACTATACGTCACTCTTAAAAGTTGTAATCTAATGAGAAAAAGTTGTAAAAATAAAATAATTTATCATTAAAATAATCATTTTAGTTGCATAAAGTCAAAATTAAAGAATATAAATCATATTACGAGAACCGACAGTTGTAATTTATAGAAAATTAGGTCATAATGTCACAAAAATAAAGACAAAATATGAACTAAACTAACTAAAACAAAAATCTCTCACCATGCTGTTAACTACTCCCTGCAGAGGGCAGCGCAAACTGGGTCTAACAAGGAAAGAAAAACGATGCACAACAGTGCAAGAAGTCAAATATCTGAGTGTGTAGTTTAAGACAAAGACCTGGCAGCTGTACTAAATAGTACCCGTCAATCACCAGTGTCGGTATCAACAGTGACAAAAGTGGTGACATCATAGCCGTATGATGGGAGTCAGTTGACTTGTGTAATGTGCATATTATGACATCACCAGGTTCAAAATTTGAGCCACTAAGCCACTTGTGATACTCTTCTTCGCCTCTCAAGCAAACCCAGCCATCATCATTATCATTTATTATTACTGCTACCATTACCATAGATATATATATATACAGTATGTATTACGCTGATGAATATTCTCATTCATTCTGGTGTAAATTGTTGACATATTTCCAGAAACGCCTTGTTAAATTCAGCAACCTTGCGTCTTTGCCACTTAAAGGGTTAATGTTGTTTCGCCAAATCACCACCATATTTGGTACAGACCTTTAAGGGGCTGACAAGCTCTTGTGTGTAAAATTTTCACAAGATTGGTTGAAGAACTTGGCTGCCATCAAGTAAAACGTAATTAATCGGGTCATTAGTCAGTGAGCTTTTATTTAATGATGATGTAACTTTCAGGATCTCTGTATTACAAATCTGCTAGCATGTATTCCGAATCATTTTTATCACAACCCAGAGTGGGGGCCAACTAATGTCATTTACATTTACGTCTAATGTGCATATTATCACGTCACCAGGCTCAGAATTTGAGCCACTAAGCCACTTGCAATACTCTTCTTCGTCTCTCAAGCAAACCCAGCCATCATCATTATCATTTATTATTACTGCTACCATTACATAGATATATATACAGTATGTATTATGCTGGTGAATATTCTCATTCATCCTGGTGTAAATTATATTTGCGGAAACGGCTTGTTTAATTCAGCAAACTTGCTTGTCGCAATGTCACTTAAAGGGTTAAGGTTGTTAAGCCGAATCCTCACCATATAAATAAAATTCCAATAAATAAAATAAATAAAAAATCCAATACAATTTGAGCAAGATTGGTTGAAGAACTTTGCTTCCGGCGGCACGGCCGTCGAGTGGTTAGCGCGCGTACCTCACCGCTTGGAGACCAGGGTTCAATTCCACCCTCGGCCATCTCTGTGTGGAGTTTGCATGTTCTCCCCGTGCATGCGTGGGTTTTTTTCCCTGGGTACTCCGGTTTCCTCCCACATTCCAAAAACATGCTAGGTTAATTAGCGACTCCAAATTGTCCATAGGTATGAATGTGAGTGTGAATGGTTGTTTGTCTATATGTGCCCTGTGATTGGCTGGCGACTGGTCCAGGGTGCCCGAAGACAGCTGGGATAGGCTCCAGCACCCCCCGCGACCCTTGTGAGAAAAAAGCGGTAGAAAATGAATGAATGAATGAACTTTGCTTCCATCAAGTAAAACGTAATTAATCGGGTCATTAGTCAGTGAGCTTTTATTTAATGATGATATAACTTTCAGGATCTCTGTATTACAAATCTGCTAGCATGTATTCCGAATCATTTTTATCCCAACCCAGAGTGTTCGGCCACTAATGTCATTTACTGTCATGTGACAGTGACAAAAAGAATGTTAGTTAAAGGTCATTTGGAAATCCAAGAGCTAAAATCAGCCCTCCCGTTAAGTAAGCAATCAGTCTGCTTGAGCAGTGTAATTACACATTGGCTGTGCCTTCGCCTGCTGATGACACCGTCATGGGTTAAGGCGGTCGCCATGGCCCCGAGGCCCGCTTTGATTGTCAGCCAATGACTTTGTTTCAGCACGGTCACAGTCCTTTTGGCCATAAATCATCTGGCGAAGCGCTCGTGGGGGTGAAATAGACAAACGACGTATCGAACCCGGAGAGTCCGGGGTGTGTAGATTGATTGATGGCTGATAGAAAGTCTGCTTGTGTTGTTTGAAATTTTCTAAAATCAGAAAGCGATCATCATCTGCGGACAAGTGGAAGGAGGGTAATCATCCTGCTGTTTGTCGGTAATGGCGGCGGCTAATAAAGACGCAATGTTTACACTAATAAGTACTTTGTATCCCTGAGGCTGACGTCTGGCTAACAATTGAATCTGAAAAGCACTACACTTGCTTTGAACAGTGAATGCAACACACATGAAATCTCCATTGCCACCAAGCCACAAAGAAATGCACGGTTTCTAATGTCTCCTTTATGCAAATGAGATCACTTCCTATTTTTGTCGCCCCACCCGTCCCTGCGTGTGACAAAGAAGTGTGCAGCAAGAGCTCAAATAACAAATTCGCCCCCCCCCCGCCCCAAAAAAAGACCCTAATAGCCATTTCTAATACAATGCGTCATTCTGATCAATTGTACATGCACAGCTCCGCACGCCCCCTTCAACAGGCGCCTGATTGTATTTTCACAAATGTCACCAGCGGATAAATCAGCACAGCGGGCACACGGGTCATTTAGCAACAATGAGGCCAAATGATAAAAGACAGGAAATGAAGCCCAGCCACAGAGTTCCATAAACACTAAGTGAAGATGGAACGTCTTGTATAATTTTAGATCATAATAATAATATATAAACCTTGAAGAAATTACATTAGTGGTATCCAAAGTGCAGCCGAGTGGCCATGCGCGGTCCTTGGCTGGCCCATTGATTCCACAAATATAATTTTACAAAATTAGCAGTAATTTTACAAAAATAAAGTCAAAATATTAAAAGAAAAAAGTTGTAATCCAATGAGAAAAAGTTGTAATATTATGATGAAAAATAATCATTTTAGTAGCATAAAGACAAAATTAAAGAAAAAAAGTCATATTACAAGAACCCACGGTTGTAATTTATGGAAAATTAGGTTAGAATGTCACAAGAATAAAGACAAAATATGAAGTCCCAATTATGAGAAGAAAATTTACTAAAAAAGTCTAAATATTTCTTTTCAATTTTCCAGATATTTTGACTTTTTTGTAAATTTTAGAAGAAAATTTACAAAAATATTAAAAAAAACATGTACTGAAAAATGTACTAAAAAAGTCAAAATATTTTCCAGATATTTTGACTTTTTAGTAAATTTTCTTTTCGTAATTTTGACTTCATATTTTATCTTTATTCTTGTGAAAAAGTCAAAATATTTCTTTTTAATTTTCCAGATATTTTGACTTAAGTAAATTTTCTTCTCGTAATTGTGACTTCATATTTTGTTGTTATTCTTGTGACAGTATAATCAAATTTTCCATAAAATTGACTAAATTTTGTACTAAAAAAGTCAAAATATTCATTTTAAATTTTCCAGATATTTTGACTTTTTTTTGTCAAAAGTCAAAATATTTCTTTTTAATTTTCCAGATATTTTGAATTTTTTAGTAAATTTTCTTCTCATAATTGTGACTTAATATTTTATCTTTATTCTTGAGACATTATAACCAAATTTTCCATAAATTACAACAGTTTTTTTGTCTATTTTTGCTCTTATTTCTTTTTAATTTTCCAGATAACAGCAGAAATGAAAATTTTTTTAAGAGAATCAAGCCAAAATATTTTGAGGAAAAAGTCATATTTGAACAAAGAAAAAAAGTTGTAATTTTATGAGAAAAATTATCTAATTTTAGTAGCAAGGAGCTGAAATATTAAAGTTGATGTCTTGATATTATGAAAAATTAAACAAAATAAAGCTGTAATTTTTGGAAAATTAGGTTGGGGGAAAAAATTCAAAATACTATGGTAATAAAGTGGTAATATTAATTCAAAAATAAAATGTATCAAGATTATTTCAGAATGAAGCTGAAATAATTGGAAAGTTAAAAAAAATGTGAAAAAAATGTCAGTTTTTGTCTGTTTATTGTATTTATGTTGTGCTCAAAATACCTAAAAAAATATTATCACACACGGATGCTCTCAAAGTTTTATCATAATAAGGCAAATGTCTCAATGACTTATGGGGACTTAGTTATGTTTTGCTTGATGGCCGCCATGTTCTTTAACCAATTTTGCTCATATTTCACACACACATGCTTGTCAGGTCTCCAAATGTTTGTACCGAGTTTCATGGTGATTCGACTAAACACAGTCATGTTACAGGAGGGCATCTTATTGAACTGTGGGAGAAATTTCAAGTCAGTCAGACTTACCGTTCCAGGTGTGGTGTTTTCACAGAGCAGGGTCTCGTAGTCAATGGCGAAAACAGGAGCGTTATCATTCACGTCCAACACGGTCACAATAGCCAAACCTTTACCGATTTGGTTGGGGTCCTCTGAAAGAGACACAGAGTGAGACGTCCTGTTAGAGTAAACTATCTCAGTGGAAGTGACGGCGACCGGTCTCATGTACGTCGCAACTTCTGCCGCCTAAACGACTCTGGCTGCGTGCGAGACGATGATTCAGCTTGGCGGGCGCCATCGCCGTTTGCTGGCCAATGACGAGGCGCTGACATTCAGGGATGATGTTGTGACGGCGGCAGAAAGGACGTGCGGTGCCTGGGGGGGGTTCCAGACTGGTTTTTGGATAGAACGTGACTGACTTCAGCGTCCCCTAACCGTAGAACATCTTTGGTCACGTTGACCATCGGTAGTGCTGGACCAAGATGCGTTTAGTGCCACCAAGTCACACATTCAGGACTGCCGAGAGACGCGTCATGATGTCTATTATTATCGTTATGCTGCTATATCGGGCATGCGCACACACACGGGAATGAGCGAGTAAATAAAAAGCTGTCTTTAAATCAAAGAGTGCAGAAAAAAAAAGCGATGCTGACAGGCGGCTTGTCTTTTCGTGACAATTGTGTTTGAAAGGCAGGCAATAAAAGGACAAACTTGTGTCCTTGGGGCCAGGGAGAGAGAGAGAAATGCTGCTTTAAAATAAAATGTACAAAAAAAAAACAAGCACTTAACACCAGCACACCCACCCTGAGTCAGCATGTAACCCCCACGGCTGAGAGGTCACTCATGAATGCATTAATATTCACCGACACCCTAAACTAAAGAGGATGCATCTTTATCGAGGCATGAAGCGACATTTCCATGCTAGCGAAGACCTCGCTTTAACAAGCAGGCTCTTCAAAAGGATCAACAGTCTCTATTTTCCTTGCTTATTTCATCTAGAACAAAAAAAGGGAGCTGCTAATGGTGTTTAAAGATGGTGGCAATAAAATGAAAGCCTTGACAACTAGGCTTTGTGTACACAGCAACAGTAGGGGGCATTTAACTGGAAAAGCCAGGAGTAGTTCTGTTTTTATTGGACGGATTCGAAAAGAATGCGATGAAATAATATGACAATGGGAAATTAGGTCAAATTAGGTCAACATATACAACCATTTTTAATTTTGCCACCAGCTGCTTATAAATATCTGCTTGGTTTGGTGACCTAAACCAAGAAAAATTGGACTACTTTTGTCCCGGAAGTATTAGGGTTACACTGAACAGAAATATTAAAAGTTTTATTCATATTAATCAGAGTTAATCATGATCATTCATCAGTCAATCATGATCTTTCATTTTTATTCACGTACCCTACTTTGCGAACCACTATAATAGAATAAGGCTGATCAATAATTATTTAAAAAATATATAATCAACAATCATCTAATTATTAAGCTGTGTTATGCGCAGTAAAAAAATAAAATAAAATATTAAATCACATATTTTAGAGAAAAATATTTTTTATAAATTAAAAAACAAGAACAGTGAGGGACATTTAACTGTAAAAGCCAAGGGTGTCCAAAGTAGTTCCGTTTTTATTGGACGGATTCGAAAAGAATGTGATGAAACAATGTGACAATGGGAAATTAGGTCAACATATACAACCTTTTTAACTGAAAATGTCCGATTTTAATTTTGTCACCAGCTGCTTATAAATATCTACTTGGTTTAGTGACCTAAATCAAGAAAAATTGGACTACTTTTATTCCGGAAGTATTTTGCTTGTAGACCAGTGTTATGAAGCTGTATTAGGTTTACACTGAACAGAAATGATTAAAAGTTTTATTCATATTAATCAGAGTTAATCATGATCATAATCATGTTAGTTTAACATTGATGTCTAAAATAAAAACATTGAAGAATGCGATGAAACAATATGACAATGGGAAATTAGGTCAACATATCCAACCTTTTTAAAATGTCCGATTTTAATTTTGCCACCAGCTGCTTATAAATATCTGCTTGGTTTAGTGACCTAAACCAAGAAAAATTGTACTACTTTTGTCCCGGAAGCATTTTGCTTTTAGACCAGTCTTATGAAGCTGTATTAGGTTTACACTGAACAGAAATGATTAAAAGTTTAATTCATATTAATCAGAGTTAATCATGATCATAATCATGTTAGTTTAATGCACCTGAATGCACCATTTTAGAAAAAGCTGGAGCAGAACCACAGGAACGCTAATAGAAATGAAATATTTAAGATGAACAGCTCTTAATGCACCAAGTAATCATTCAAACTTATTTGTTGATATGATGGACACAGAGCAATGAACAATTCGCACTGTGAGGCGTTCAGGTGCACTCGTAATTTTGATTGTTAGCCACTAATTGTCTTGTGCCCCACTTTGTGAACCACTATAATAGAATTAGGCTGATAAGGCAATAATTATTTTAATAATATATAATCAACAATCATCTAATTATTAAGCTTTGTTAAGTGCAGTAAAAAATAAAATAAAATATTAATAAATCTATTATTTATATTTTAAAGAAAAATATTTTTTATAAATGAATTTTTTTTTCATAAATATTCTTAATAATATAGTGTAAGGTTTGTTTAGGATATGTGGACGTGTTTGTTTTGACTCACGGCTCTCGATGGCCAGGATGGTGAGGTTGTGCACCGAGTTGGCTTCCCGGTCCAGACGCTTGGCCGTGCTGATGATGCCGCTGAGCGCGTCCACGTTGAAGAAACGTTCCATGTCGGTGTTGCGGTCGATGGAGTACCTTCAACACACAAAGACGCCATCCATTTGATTGGAATTGATTTGACGACATATGCAATCATGTTCGGTTAAGCACAACAATTTAAACATTTTCAAAATGCATGGAGGACTCCAACGTATTAAAAAAAAATAAATGTTGATAATAACCGAGGCCAGCACACAACCTTGGTACATTTTTTTTTTGTATGAGAAAATTACAACTCCAATTAGTCTACAGCCAAAGGGTATTATTGCAAAGTAATTTGACTCTGGTGGCTCCATTAGTTCCACAATAATTTTAATTCCAGCTGATGTGGTGGAAATCATATTGCAGACAGGCAAGGAGGACGAACAGAAGCATTCACAGATTCAATGGTGCGGTAATTTGATTTTCTGATTACTCACAATCCCGATCGAGAAAAGGCAACAATATCCATTCAATTAATGCAAAAGTGGCTCGACGAGGGTCTCGAACGCTAGACAGCGTGAGGTTGTGTTTTCTGAACCGTAAAGGCCAAATGTGCCAGTGTTTGAGCCTTGACCCCCAACTGAAGGAATGCCCTTCTCTTGCTCAAGATGGCATTTCACTTTTTTGCAGATGCTGCACCACCCCCGCCACACACACACACACACACACACACACACACACACACACACACACACACACTCGCCATCTGGCGCCGCTAGTGACAGCCACACAGTTCCTTTTCGAGCGCATTAAGACTGTCGCCTGTTTGCTTAACACCAGTGGTGGCGCACTTTAAAGTGGCCTTTCACTGTGAATACTCAGCCCGCTATTTTATGACGTTCAATGTGTCCTTAATAAAATACTAGAAACATATTCAACATCTGATTCCTTCTTATCTCCCAGTCCCAGTACAATAAATACACTACACAGGCTCAAACACCGTATAATTGGGTTTGATTCATTTCTTGTCACTATTTTTTCATATTGTGGGTCATAACATCAGGAATTATTCCATAATCTGGATCAGTCTTTGATACTTTCTCGAATTTGGTGAAAACTTGCTCCGTCCATTTTTTTGTGAAGTTATATACACAAATGCAGAAAATGGTCCTATCTCGCTCCTATCTCCTATCATTTAAAAAAAAAAAAAAAAAATGCTGGATCCGGATGGTGATCCTGATCACCCCCAAAATGGAATCAGTTCTTCCATATCCAATTTCCGACATTTATTCTTCACAGGGGAATGCTGGAGCCTATCCCAGCTGTCTTAGGAGGAGAGGCGGGGTACACCCTGGACTGGTCGCCAGCCAATCACAGGGCACATATGGACAACCAGTCTTGAACCATGATGTGCTATATATATATATATATATATATATATATATATATATATATATATATATATATATATATATATATCACTATATGGACAGTTACTATGGTACACATAATGTCATTGTATGGTCATATCCTCCCGTACTTCGGTACGGGACAAAAAATAAAAAAAAAAACAAACTTAAACTATATTAGGAAAGCAGGAAGTGAACAAATGTAACAGTTACTGATTGTAAAAGTACCAGATGGAGGGGTAGGGTTTAATAAGATTTGCTTCTTCCTACTCCTTTTGGACATGTGGAACTGTGAACTGATGATGTGATGCATTCAATTGTAATCTGATGCATGTTCAAATGAAATGAATGTGAGTGTAAATGGTTGTTTGACTATATGTGCCCTGTGATTGCATACAACAGTATAGTGTATAAAAATATTGTATATAACAATATATACTTCAACTTCACACTCAAATATACAAACGTACCAATATGAATATTTAAAAAAAAAAACAACTCCTTAAAAGTTTTTCCATACTGTATTGCATCTGAGCAACGCATTCATTGTGGTGCTGCAATGACGTTAGCCCCTCTCTGGGCTCCTCAAATAAAGACACACATCATCAAAAGTATAAGATGCAGATGTATTTACTACACTAAAACGGTCTGAAAGTTTAACGAATCATAAGGAATGTTTCCTCCCACATTCCAAAAACATGCTAGGTTAATTAGCGACTCCAAATTGTCCATAGGTATGAATGTGAGTGTGAATGGTTGTTTGTCTACGTATATGTGCCCTGTGATTGGCTGGCAACCAGTCCAGGGTGTACTTCGCCTCTCGCCCGAAGATAGCTGGGATAGGCTCCAGCACTAGTGAGGATAAGCGGTATATAAAATTTTGCTCCCTTCATAAATGCTAATATTTGGTCTTAATTAATTGAGAAGCTGAGCAAAAAAAAAACTCCACATGTGGATGTGAAGATGCCGTCTCGTACCTGATGCCGTTGTTGGAGGTGTCCGGGTCGTGTGCCGACACCCGCCCGATGGATGTCCCCACCCGCACATCCTCCGAGACGGACATCTTGGAGAGCGGTGCAGAAAACACCGGCGGCTCGTCCACATCCTCCACCGTCACCTTCAACGCCGTGGTATCGCTGAACGGGCCCAGACTCAGGAAGTTGGAGTCGATGTTCCTGTTGGTGGCCTCCACCCGCAGAGAGAAGCTGCTCTTGGTTTCAAAGTCGAGAGGCTGTGAGAATAAATACATGTGTACACATGATAATGGCAGATTATCGCTAAATAGACATTACTATAAAGCTCACACAAAAGACCAGGACTGTAGCTATTAGCCTGTAGAGAGAGCAATATTATCGACGTCAGGACGAGCACACAATGGTGCTGACAATCACTGCAAAATGAGAGCTGTTGAAAGATTCTGTCATCTCGGTCGGCCTTATTGAACCGCTCATTGCCGTGTTTAATAAAGCGCGGGAGAACATTGATTTGACACTTTTCATCGCCTGTGACGCTTGCCTCGTCTTGTAATTGTCTGAATGTGCAACAACAAATCAAACAAAGGATCAAATCAGCCCACAGACGAGCCAGACCTCAAAGTAATCTCACGCTATTGTCATGTGCTAATGTATAGAACACATCATTATGAACTATTTAATGTGAACGCTCTTCAAAACACACATAAGTGACGTGCGCAGTGGGATTTTTACTGTCTGTTGTTTTGGTAGCGGTCAGCACTGACAATGCAGTCGCTCGGTTAGCGACATTATTCCGTTCCAGATGGTCTGACTTTATCCAAAACCGACGCTAACCAAATCAAACCGTGTAAATCAAATTCATTCATTCATTTTCTACCGTTTATTCTCACAAGGGTCACAGGAGGTGCTGGAGCCTATCCCGGCTGTCTTCAGGCGAGAGGCGGGGTACACCCTGGACTGGTCGCCAGCCAATCACAGGGCACATATAGAGGTTTTTTTTATTCATATTGGTACATGTTTGTATATTTGAGTGTGAAGTTGCTGTATGATGACTTTAGTGACTGTTATATTGTTATATACAATATTTTTATACACTATACTGTGATATACAATCACAGGGCACATATAGACAAACAACCATTCACACTCACATTCATACCTATGGACAATTTGGAGTCGCTAATTAACCTAGCATGTTTTTGGAATGTGGGAGGAAACATTCCTTAACATTCATTAAACTTTCAGACCGTTTTAGTGTAGTAAATACATCTGCATCTTATACTTTTGATGGTGTGTGTCTTTATTTGAGGAGCCCAGAGAGGGGCTAACGTCATTGCAGCACCCCAGTGAATGCATTGCTCAGATACAATACAGTATGGGAAAACGTTAAAGTTTTTTTAAATTCATATTGGTACATGTTTGTATATTTGAGTGTGAAGTTGCTGTATGATGACTTTAGTGACTGTTATATACACAATATTTTTATACACTATACTGTTATATACAATCACATGGCACATATAGACAAACAACCATTCACACTCACATTCATACCTATGGACAATTTGGAGTCGCTAATTAACTTAGCATGTTCTTGGAATGTGGGAGGAAACCGGAGTATCCGGAGAAAACCCATGCAAACTCCACACAGATATGGCCGAGGGTGGAATTGAACTCGGGTCTCCTAGCTGCGCGCTAACCACTTTGTGATTTTTATAACAGCGAGGTCCACACCTCCCGTCACAACACCACCTTCCTGTTTTGCGATGAGTTATTTCTTGAATTCAATAGTGTTTCTCATCTGAGTAACACAAAATGGAGCCATAAAAGTTTCAAGTGCCAGCATTTTGATAAAGAGGGCTAAACAGGAAGGTGTTGATCTTGCTCCTACATCGTGTCTTTGGGAAGAGTCACGTCTCCGATGAAAGTAAATGTAACTGATTTCATTCAAACAGTTTTATAATTCTACTATAAAATGAGCTGTTTCGGCCACCAGTTCCAGTTGCCATTTTGTTAGCATGCTAAGACGTTTTTGTGATGAAAATACATTTCGAGCAGTTGGACTCACACAGGCTCATTAGCATGCCTCCGAGCAACAAAACCATATTTTCGCAGCGACGTGTGGTGAGGTTCACAGCTGGTGAGGCACTGACTCATTTTCAAATACTTTTGTCCCATTTATTTAGTTTTTTTTTTTTTAAGAAACCATTTGTAGTCTTGCCTTTTATTTGTATTTGAAGTACATGCACCCTATCCTTCTCCAGGAAAGCTCATGATACTTTGTTGTAAAAGTCTAATCACGTGCTGGTGAGCTTGGGTATATAAGTCAAATTCAGTAAAAATTCATTCAATCAGCAGAGCTAATGGAATGAGATGTTGCTAAATCAAGCTGGCTTTTCCTCTCTATGGAAGGACGGCAGCGACAAGCACCTTGCAGCTCATGCATTGCACAGAAAAATACATTAGAGAGGCTGCAGAAAGTCATGGTGCATAATAAATGTTTCTGCAAACATTATATAGGGCTGCATAGTGTAAAGTGGTTAGCGCGCAGGCCTCACAGCTAGGAGACCCGAGTTCAATTCCACTCTCGGCCATCTCTGTGTGCAGTTTGCATGTTCTCCCCGTGAATGCGTGGGTTTTCTCTGGGTACTCCGGTTTCCTCCCACATTCCAAAAACATGCTAGGTTAATTGGCGACTTGTATATAACAGTATAGTGTATAAAAATATTGTATATAACAATATAACAGTCACTAAAGTCATCATACAGCAACTTCACACTCAAATATACAAACATGTACCAATATGAATATTAAAAAAAACCAACTCCTTAAAAGTTTTCCCATACTGTATTGCATCTGAGCAACGCATTCATTGGGGTGCTGCAATGACGTTAGCCCCTCTCTGGGCTCCTCAAATAAAGACACACATCATCAAAAGTATAAGATGCAGATGTATTTACTACACTAAAATGGTCTGAAAGTTTAATGAATGTTAAGGAATGTTTCCTCCCACATTCCAAAAACATGCTAGGTTAATTGGCGACTCCAAATTGTCCATAGGTATGAATGTGAGTGTGAATGGTTGTTTGTCTATATGCGCCCTGTGATTGGCTAGCAACCAGTCCAGTGACCCCCGTGAGGATAAGAGGTAGAAAATGAGTGAATATTGCTTCCGGAACGGATACCTCTGATATTACGTGATGAAACCTGGTCTGGAACTCACAATAACGCTTCCTAATGAGGTCGACACAATATGGATTATATTGCAGTGGAATAAGGTGTAACAGATTTGTCATATAAGGCTTTTAAACATGCTCTAATACTTCCCAACCAATGAAACCTTGCATCATTAAAATCAATGGCTTGGCTGTTCCGTTTTATTAGCAGCGTAATAAGTGTACTTTGAAATACCTTTGACACTGTACAGTGTACAGTAGATGGTACAGGAAGGAACCATCAGTTCTAGGGGTTTGTTTACGTACCTTTAGAAGGAGGACGATGCCCTCTTGCGTGTTTTCATCTGTGGTGATGTTGAAGAGACCGGGTCCGTCGCCGTCCATGATACGGTAGTCCATTTCAGCGTTTGGACCCACGTCGGCGTCAGACGCTTTGATCCGGGCCACCACCGACTGAACAGGGAGCGATTCCAAGACGGTGTACTGGTTGACTTCTGGGGAAAAGACGGAACAAAGACGGGATCCTGTGGTTTACACTTCTTCATGTCTCAACGGTTTCACTATTCATCCAAGTATCTATTCGGATTTATCCAAAAAAGGAAACCGCCATTCAGATATTCTATTACTCCACAATTCTTCATTGTGTTTCTCAACCTTTTTGCCCGGATTTGAAGTACTCTTACAAGAATAAAGACGGGAATCATATTCATAATCATAATCTTCCCAATCGCCATGACAGAGCTCATTACGAGACCTTTCTGTGTTCCTGACAGTGTCCCCCCTAAAGTGTCCGTCTAAATGCTAATCTGCCTGACATTGTTTGCTGCCATGTAATCTCTATAATGGCTTTTTAATTTACCGTGGAATAGCAGCTCTTTATAAAGGCGAGTGAGGGGGGGGGGGGGGGGGGGATGGCTTGTCCAATTTGCGCCTCCACCTTTTCCTGTCCTCCCATACAGGTCCCCCTCTAAGGACCAGTCCTGGACTCTGATCAGTTCTCCTAATGGCGTCATTGATCGCAACCCCTGACCCAGCGAGGGTTTCAGCAGCACAACCAAGAACCTACGGTGAGTTTATCTTCCCGGAGAGACAGCAACGGCGGGTTTAAGCGGCCATTGATGACTTGTTGTGGAAACTTCAACCTCTCGCCCGGGGAGCCCACAAATTGACTCGGCTGCATGGCGGGGCGGATGGCGAGCCGCGAGTGCGGCGAGCCAAAGGGCGGTGGAGGTGTTGGTTGGTGAAACTGATTGCCTTTGGATTATCATGAAAAGCCTTCAAACACCTTTGAATCCTAAAGCTGAGCCCGGAAACCATTAGCAGGCCAGGAAATAGGCAGAGTATAAAAAAAATATATACAGTCGGATTGATCCTGGTTATCCCACGCCAAAGCGTTCCGTCGCTCTGATGAGGAATAAAGCAGGGATATACACCGATTTTTTAATTTGGTGCAAGATAGAACCCGCACATCCACAACAGATTGACACTATAACAAAACCAATTTGCTGTATGTGTTTATGTCCATCAGACAAATGGACTGTACCATTTTTGATTATATTCCAAAAACAATACAATCTTAACCCCAGTGCTTGTCATATAATTGACATTTTTGTTCATTTTATTTGGTTTCCTTGGAAAATGAACAAAGTTTTGTAGCGTTTTTGTTTACTCGCTAAACTAAAAGTTAAAGTAAATCATGGGTCCATTTGCTCCAACAATTTTGACTTCATCCGAGTAAACCAAAAGAATGCTATTTTCACAAAAAACTCAATGGCGCCTCGAGTGAGCATAAATTGATTGATGCCACACGTACGTATCAATAAATCAGACAATGGTCTTTGTTAAGCCAAATGCATTTCTGGCTAGCTGAATGCCGCACTTGAAAGTATCCGAAAAAAAAACCAAAGCAGTAATTATGCAAAGTGGCCGTTCAACCACTTTTAAAGTGTCGGAGAGAGCTTTCGACTAAATGTATCTCCGCTGAGGTTATCCGAAGTGCACTTTATAAGTTGATTTATTGCACATTATTTCAATAGCGCCAAACTGAAATTTACTAGGGACAAAAAATAAAAAAAAAAGGTTATTGGCTTTTTTTTTGCCTTTTCTAAAAGGAATAAGTCTTTTATCCAAATGATGGTCAAATGTGTTGTAAATTTCGCCTTTCATTGACTGAAAGGGTTTGATGACTGAGCATTGGAAACTACACAAACATCAAGGACTGAAGAAAATACTATTTCCGGCCGGTACTTACTGTGAGGGAAGCGAGGAGGATTGTCGTTGACGTCGGTGAGGGTGACGGTGACTGATGTGGTCCCCGAGAGTCCGCCCATCTGGCCGACCATGTCTTTGGCCTGGATGACAAGCACGTACTGGTCCCTGGTTTCCCGGTCCATGTTGGGCAAAGCGGTCCTGATGACACCTAAAAAGAGACGGCACGACATATACAGTACATAGTACCTCGGTTAACTGCATTCTTTTTAGTTTGAACGATTAAAACGATTAATGTAAATCAGATTAATCCTTTTCAGACACCCAAAAGTATTGACAAAAACACTGATTATGTTGAGTCAGCAATCTGTAGGGTGAATTGTTTGAATACTCAGTTTTGCAATACAATACAGTACAGTGCAATCAGACTACTTCATTACACGCAAATGTACGGAAACCAACACAATTTCGGTGAAAATTTTTGAAAAAATCCAAATCCTACAAAAAACTTGATTGTACAAACATCAAGGTCGTCCCTCGTTTATCACTGTTTAACTGGCCCCAGACCCGACTGTGATAAGTGAATTTCCACAAAGTAGAACTGAATATTAATACCTGTTTATAACCTTCTATAAATGATTTTCACCATTATTAGAGCCCTCTAGACATGAAATAACACCCCTATAGTCAACTTTACACTCATATTACCCAATTGCGATAACCCATAACTCACATGTTAGCATTGGGAAAGTTCCTTGTTGTATCACGAACATAATGTGAGTTGATCACATATTGCATAAAAAAATTGACATCAATTGCCATCCATACTCACATTTGTCACTTAATTGATATACAGGATAGCTAGTCTGACATGCTGGCATATAGAGACTTGCTTACAGAGACTTAAGATGTCAAAAAGGTACCACTTCCACAAGGAATGGGAGGAGAACATTTTTTTTCACTTTTTTTCAGACTCTGCAGACTCTGTATTGCATTAATGTAATACTACACATCACTTTGACTACTCAGAGGACATAGTAAACCACAAAACAGCCATCATTTATTAAGTAAACAATTTTTTAAACTGTACACTGCCTCAAATGACAACAAGGTCTCCCACTATTGGACAAGACTGATTGAGTCCGTTTATTGAACATTGTAAGTAAGTAAGTAAGTAAGTAAGTTTTATTTATATAGCACCTTTCTCAGACAAAAGTCACAAAGTGCTTCACAAAAGGCAAAACACAGGGTTAAAATACACATAAAAAATACAATAAAACAATAAAACAATGTACAATAAAAATAGACATAAAACAGTACATAAAAACAGTATACAATAAAATAGACTAAATAAATATATGATGGTCATAATACCCTAAATCTACTGAGCTGGGTATGCCTGCAAAAACAAGTGAGTTTTAAGGTTACTCTTAAATGCATCGACAGAGTCAAGCGAACGTAGGGAGGGTGGAAGGTCATTCCAGAGCCTCGGCGCAACAACCTGAAAAGATAGGTCTCCTCGGGTCCTAAAACGACTACGAGGGACCATGAGTAAATTTTGATCTGACGATCTCAGCCTCCGAGAGGGGGTATAGGGACGCAACAAGTCTCGTATGTAGACAGGGGCCTGGCCGTGCAAGGCTCTAAAAGTGAGCACCAGGATTTTAAAATTCACACGGAATGAGACTGGGAGCCAATGGAGAGCTTTCAGAATCGGTCTGATGTGAGCCCTTCTGTTGCATCGGGTCAATAACCGCGCAGCAGAATTTTTAACCTGTTGCAGACGAGACAACTCTTTTTTGTTTAGGCAAGAAAACAAACTATTACAGTAGTCTAAACGAGAAGACACAAAGGCATGGATTATCATCTCGAGCTCACCTTTAGATACAATCGTTCGAAGTTTCGAGATTTTTCTTAGCTGAAAGAAACAATTCCGAGTGAGCTGCTTTGAGTGGTGCTGTAATGACATTTCCTTGTCAAAAATTACTCCAAGATTTCTGAGGCTTGACTTACAAGACAGGCTGTGAGCACTCAAATACTGTTTGATCCCTGGAATAACTTCATCAGGGGCAATCAGGGGCAATTCATCAGCACCTCAGTTTTATCTGAATTTAGTTGAAGGGAATTAGCGCCGAGCCATTGTTTTATTTGCACTAAACAATTCATTAAAGAGTTCAATTTTTGTATCTCCGAAGCCTTAAAAGAACAGTACAGCTGAATGTCGTCAGCAAACAGATGGTAGGAGACATCATCAAAATCCTGGATAATCTTTCCTAGAGGGAGAACATATAACAAAAACAAAATCGGACCCAAAACAGAGCCCTGAGGTACTCCAAACAACAGATCAGCAGAGTCAGATCGGATCTGGTTAACATTGGGTTCAACAATGATCAGAACTTTGTTTCACCCAATGAGATATCGTTTTCTTTCTTAGTGGATAAAAAACGGCCTAATAACGTGTCAGCAATGTCTTTTGTATTTGGAATTGTACTGGAATTTTCCACTAGGTTGCAAATGTCGGCCTAAATTCCCAAAAGCCTGTTCCCAGCCATGTACGTATATCAAAACAAACGGCCTGCAAATATCAACTGTCACGAGGAAACAGTGGTCAATGAGCGTTTCGAAGCCAAAATGTGGTTACTTTAGCGTCCACAATGAAATGTAGCTGGTCTGCGTGCTGTCACAACAAATAGACGCGCATCCCGACACATGACGAGGTTAACGTGGAGACAAAAAAAAAAAAAAAAAAAAAAAAAAAGAGACACGAGCACATACAAGGGGACATTTTGGCTCCCAGGCGAGGCATTTTTTCGGCCCGTCCCAGCCGTCATAAACAATCTAGATCAGGGACGCATCAGAGACGTGTCAACGCTGGCGTTAGATGCCATTTGCCTGCAACCTTGCCTCTTATCCAGACGCACGTCCGACATACCAAACAGCCTCTTTTCATTACCGCCAATTTTTTTTTTTTTTTTATACAATCTCAACTTTATCTCTGGGCGCCAAAGACAATAATTCCAGATACATTAACGCGTTTAAAATGCAAAGAAAACTGCGCTAATCCTTCAAAAGCAATCACGGTTGCTTTCAAAGTTAATGACTTAGCGCACAACGCCGCTCGTTCATTAAATGGCACTTATTAAAGATTCCTACAGAATATATGGAAGATTAGTCAGTCTTTGTCGGTTTCAGTTGCTTTGACGCCTTTGCCGCTTGAAGAAGCAGATCAAAAGTGACGCTTCCGAGTCGATACCTCAAGAATTTCTCCTAATCTTCAAGAGATCCAAAAGACTTTACGGTATCACTACTGTAAAGCAGTGATGCTAATTGGAGCCTATCCCAGTTGACTTTGTACACCCATTTTTGGTAATGGTAATGGTTTTATTTCATTTAAACAAGCATCAGATTACAATTGAATGCATCACATAATCAGTTCACAGTTCCACATGTCCAAAAAGAGTAGGAAGAAGCAAAGCTTATTAAATCCTACCCCTTCATCTGGTACTTTTACCATACCTATGGACAATTTGGAATCGCCAATTAACCTAGCATGTTTTTGGAATGTGGGAGGAAACATTCCTTAACATTCATAAAACTTTCATGACCGTTTTAGTGTAGTAAATACATCTGCATCTTATACTTTTGATGATGTATGTCTATATTTGAGGAGCCCAGAGAGGGGCTGACGTCATTGCAGCACCCCAATGAGTGCGTTGCTCAGATGCAATACAGTATGGGAAAACTTTTAAGGAGTTGTTTTTTTTTTATATTCATATTGGTACATGTTTGTATATTTGAATGTGCAGTTGCTGTATGATGACTTTAGTGACTATTATATTGTTATATACAATATTTTATACACAAAACTGTCTATATGTGCCCTTTGATTATATATAACAAACAACCATTCACACTCTCATTCATACCTATGGACAATTTGGAGTCGCCAATTAACCTAGCATTTTTTTTTACAATCAGTAACTGTTACATTTGTTCACTTCCTGCTTTCCTATATAGTTATTATTTTTTTTAAATTTAATGCATGTCACATCACATACCAAAGTACAAGGTGATATGACCATACAATGATATAATGGGTACCATAGTAAATGTCAATATAGTGATATGTATAGCACATCATGACTGGTTCAAGACTCTTCATCTATTCATGCTATTTTTGCTAACCCAATCATACTGAAAAAAATATTGATCAAACTTTTTTTAAGATGGCAGGAGACACCGTTGAAGATTCTTTTCACTTTCTCGATGGCAATTTGAGCAACACAGAGGAGTTTAGGGAGGTTAGATGATGAAGTGGGATTTATGGATTGAATTCTCACTGCAGAGTGTGATGACGAAAGCTCCAGTGGTAGGACCAATGAGGAGGATGAAAGTGTTGAGGAGAGGAGAGGAGAGGAGGGTCCAACAGTGGCAGAGGCAACAAAGCAGGATGGTTGAAGAAAAAGTGAAAAGTGAAAGGAAGAGGAGAAATAAACAAACAGATGCTGAAAGCGACGGAAGTGTTGACCAGGGTCCAACATTGACACCGGACAAACACAATGCCACAATGTCCACTTCCACACAAAGAACTGTTTTCTCACATACAACTTAGCAAAATAAGATGAAAAATCATGGGAAAAATTCTGATTATTATGGCCTGAAATTCACATACAACCTCGTCAACATTTCTAAATAATTCAAAAAGTCAACAAAAAAATATGACAAATGTTCCCACGTCATCCCTTGTTTATTGCTGTTAATTAGTTCCAGACATGACAGTGATAAGTGAATTTTTTGTGTGCTTCATAATATACTTTTGTGTGTTACTAACCCTGGAATTTCTTCTTGTGGGAATAATAAAGGCATATCTTATGTTATTGTATTAATAAATTGAATATTTAGAGCATAGAAAACCTGTTTACAACCTTCTAAATGAGTTTTTTTTACATTAGAGCCTTCAAGGCATGTAAGATGAAAACTCATAGGAAAAAAAAAAAAGAAAAACAAATTTTCTGATTATTATTGCCTGAATTTCAAATACAACCTGGTCAACATTTCAAAAGGATTCAAAAAGTCAACAAAAAAATATGACAAATGTTCCCAGGTCATCCCTCATTTATTGCTGTTAATTAGTTCCAGACATGACAGTGATAAGTGAATTTCTTGTGGGCTTCATAATATACTTTTGTGTGTTACTAACCCTGGAATTTCTTCTTATGGGGATAATAAAAGGCATATCTTATGTTATTGTATTAATAAATTGAATATTTAGAGCATAGAAAACCTGTTTACAACCTTCTAAATGTGTTTTTGTTTACATTAGAGCCTTCCAGGCATGAACTAACACCCCTACAGGAACTTTTACTCTTAATTTAATGCCTTAATTTTGAATTTGAATGCCTTAACATGCTTCATTTATGCAAAAAATACATACAACTAACTGAAATTTATATTTGTATAGATTTTTTTAAAACTAAAAATAGGCCTGTTCAACCGTGATACAGTATGATTTATTAAGGAATTAAAACATTTAGAAAAATAGTGACGGAGAGAAGGTGCGCTGTATCATACAAACAATTTTTGTTTTAAGGATTCATATAAAGACTTATTTTTTTAATCTGAAATTTTCGTCTTATTTTTTAGGTCAGGCATTACAGGGTTCTTCTTTCTCTTTGGGCTTTTCCCTTCAGGGGTCGCCACAGCAAATCAACCTCCTCCATCTCCAACTCTGTCTCTCTCACACCAACTACCCTCATGTCCTCCTTCACTGCATCCATAAACCTCCTCTTTGGTCTTCCTTTACGCCTCCTACCTGGCAACTCTAATATATTCACTATCTCTCCTCTGGACATGTCCAAACCATCTGAGTAAGGCCTCTCTGACTTTATCTCTGAGGCCTTTAACATGTAATGTTCATCTGATGTACTTGTTCCTGATCCTATCCATCATGGTCACTCCCAAGCATTACAGCGTTAATAAATAATAATAATACATGAGTACAATATAACCATATATAATATCTAGTTCTTGTTCAGATCCATTTCAGGCACATTTAGGATTATTTTGAATGTGGAAGAAGTAAATTCAAACATCTGAGTGTCTTAGTAAATCTTTTTTTTTGATGAACATCTCATCTCTACTAACAAAGAATCGGAATTAATTCAAGTCAGGCGCAAAAATCAAGAAGGACGAATCAATGCCCTTGAGAGACAAAATGGCCATCAACTGCGACGACGCTTCAAAAATAAACAGTGTTAATGCCGTCGGAATGAACTTATGCCATGCGGTGCATTAGAAAAGTAAACAGTGGGTGGCTGCAAAATAATGTGTCCATTCTCCAATGCCTTTATGATAGGAAAGGCACCTTTTGTTCACCCCCTCCATCCAGCTGGAGCCGCGTGTGTTGCTTCCTCCACCTTGTAAGCCAATTAAAGAGCGGCACCACTGTTTGGGCGCCTGCCGCATGCAGCAGACACCTGTGAACCCTGTTTACTGACTTGCATCACAAAGGCTCCTCCATCCACCCAGGCGCCCTTAATGCGCGCTTGAAAAACTTTTTCTTCCCCTGCCCCCCCACACCCTGCCGACTCAACTCGGAGGAAGTTGAGGTGGTGGATTCTAATAACACCTGCACTGGATGAAGGGTGCGAGTTAGTAGGACGAGGGTGCAGCCTGCGGTGAGACAAATGACCGCCCTCACTAATGGGGAGAGGGTCTGAAAAGGAGAAGAATGAAGCAGAGCTTATAACTTGTAATGATGCCATGAAACCTATAAATATTCATATTGGTACATGTTGAGTGTGAAGTTGCTGTATGATGACTTTAGTCACTGTGATATTGTTATATACAACATTTTTATACACTATACTGTTATATACAATCACAGGACACATATAGACAAACAACCATTCACACTCACATTCATACCTATGGACAATTTGGAGTCGCTAATTAACCTAGCATGTTTTTGGAATGTGGGAGGAAACATTCCTTAACGTTCATTAAACTTTCAGACCGTTTTAGAGAGGGGCTAACGTCATTGCAGCACCCCAATGAATGCGTTGCTCAGATACAATATAGTATGGGAAAACTTTAAAGGATTTGTTTTTTTTAATATTCATATTGGTACATGTTTGTATATTTGAGTGTGAAGTTGCTGTATGATGACTTTAGTGACTGTTATATACAATATTTTTATACACTATACTGTTATATACAATCACAGGGCACATATAGACAAACAACCATTCACACTCACATTCATACCTATGGACAATTTGGAGTCGTGAAATAACCTTGCATGTTTTTGGAATGTGGGAGGAAACATTCCTTAACATTCATTAAACTTTCAGACCGTTTTAGTGTAGTAAATACATCTGCATCTTATACTTTTGATGATGTGTGTCTTTATTTGAGGAGCCCAATGGGGCTAACGTCATTGCAGCACCCCATTGAATGCGTCGCTCAGATGCAATACAGTATTATTTTTATATTCATATTGGTACATGTTTGTATAGTTGAGTGTGAAGTTGCTGTATGATGACTTTAGTGACTGTTATATTGTTATATACAATATTTTTATACACTATACTGTTATATACAATCACAGGGCACATATAGACAAACAACCATTCACACTCACATTCATACCTATGGACAATTTGGAGTCGCTAATTAACCTAGCATGTTTTTGGAATCTGGGAGGAAACCGGAGTACCCGGAGAACATGCAAACTCTCCTAAAAATAATACTAAAATAAAAATCATACTCGTCACTAATCCACCCAGTAAAGTTGTCTGTTTGTCTCCCGGGTGCCAGAACCCCCGCCCTCCTTCCCTTCCTCCGCTCTATCTTTGTTACCCCGTGCGGCGTCGGTGTCATTCCTGGGGAGAGGAGATGATTAAAATCCCTCTGTCGCTATCACGGCACGGGCGTCGCACCTCGCTCTGACTCTGCGCCTCCGGTGCTAACCAGCCGCCTTGTTGCATTTATCTGGCTGCCACTGGCGGCAGACAGGTGGGGGCCGCGCTCCCCCACCTCCGCCTCCGCTAAACCCTATATGCTTGACATTTGTCTTGGGAGGAGGAAATAAAAGTTGAGACTTTCACAAGAGGCCTCTGGCTCTGCGGGGCAGCTGCGAGAGGCGCCGATGAAGGTGATGAGCACTTAAACATGAAGAGGGCAGCGTCGGATTTGCCCGGTTCCCTCCCCTCGGGCGGTCCATTTACACGGGAATGGATCCCGTAACAGAAAAACAGCCCCTTACAAAACGCGGAGACGGCGTCTCCAGCCAGGTGACATTCAGGCATGGCTGAAGTCATTCAGGGGGCCTTAACGGGCCACATGATGCTCGAACACAAAGAAACTGCGGGTGCAGACCGCCATACCACCTACGTCCAATTATCGCGCCTTTTCGGGAAGGAGAACACACCGTTTCCTAGGGAGATAATCTTGTAAAAACAACCAAATTATCCTTTCACTTTCATTTCTGTGTTTCTTTCAGCTTGAAAAAGACAATATTTACACAAAACCAACATAAAAGGGATTTATTAATACAAATGGTTAACATTTGCACCTCTATTATGTTACCTGTGCTATTATTTGCCATAAAAAATATGAAAAATATGCCATATGTTGTCATAAAACTTCATATATTGAACTGAGTTGACATAGCAACAACTACAAAACAACCCACTGTAACGATCTTAACGGGAATGAAAGTGATTACTTAAAAAACATGGCCACCGTCAAAGAAAACATCTTCTTGGCAAGTAACTAATAACCCATAAATCAATGACTCCTTGTCTAATGAGTGTAGAATTTTGAAGATATGTGTATGAAATATCTGTTGGCATGACTTCCAAATATGTGTCCTATTTTAAAGCATTTCAAAAGCTAGCGGCTAATGGATCCCTTTGGTTTATTACCATGATCAGATTACTGACTGAATACTGTTGTTTTAATACTATTTGAGTTGTAAAACTGTTGTAAAGTAACAAGAAAAAGTCAATTTTAGTCACATCCAGTCCAAATACTAAAGACAAAATACATTAAATTATGAGAAATAAACATTTTGTCAAAGTCAATATGATGGGAATAAAGTTGAGAAAAAAAAGTTGAAAGAGTTGGTACATTTAAATGGAATGGGAAAAAAAACAGATGTAATTTTATGAAAATAATATGGAAGCCCGTTTCCGCCACTGAAAAAAATCATTTTATCCCAACCGGCAAGTCATAATTATGAGATTAAAAGTCAAAATTATTATTTTAATCTCATAATTTTGATTTTTTTTATCTCATAATTATGAATTTTTATCTTAGAATTTCAGCTTTTTGTCTCTTAATTTCGATTTTCTTTCTCATAATTTCTTATCTATTAATTTCGACTTGTTATCTGATATTTCTTTTCTCTCAGAATTTAGATTCTCTCATAATTTTGATTTTCATATCTTATAATTTCAACTTTTTATCTCAATTTTGACTTGTAATCCCATATTTTTTTCCTCTCATAATTTCAACTTTTTATCTCATAATTTCGACTTACTTATCTCATAATTTTTACATTTTATCTCATAATTTCAACTTTTTATCTAATAATTTTGACTTTTGATTCCATATTTTTTTCTCTCATAATTTCAACTTTCTATCTCATAATTTCGACTTTCTATCTCATAATTTCGACTTACTTGTCTCATAATTTTGACTTGTGATTCCATAATTTTTTCTCTCATAATTTCAACTTTTTCTCTCATAATTTCAACTTTTTATCTCATAATTTCAACTTACTTGTCTCATAAATTAGACTTTTTATCTCATAGTTATGACTTACCATTGGGATAAATTTTTTCTTTCAGTGGCGGAAACGGGCTTCCATAGAATAAAGTCAAATTATTAAGAGGAAAAAGTCATACTCTAACAAGAAGAAAAAAAGTCAGAATTTGATGAGACTAAACTAATATTATGAGGAAAAAATAATGTATTTTTATTAGCATAGAGCTGAAATATCACAGAAAAAAATAGGTAAACAAAACAAAATAAAGTTTTTGAAAAATTACTTATGGGAAAAATTTATACTATTACAGGAAAAGTCAAAATATTACATATTTAAGAAGAAAATTGATAGGAGACTTTTTGTATGTGACTTCTTAGTACATCTACATTGGATCCTTGACAACCCCTGATATGCTTTTAACAATAATAAACTTGTTAAAAAAACATAACATGGCGATAGACTACGGAGTGGAATAGAGACATTCCCGTTACAATGTTAAAATCATCATAGAGTGGGAATGATATGGTTTTTCCCCATCGTCACACGGTGCATATGTTTATGTGTTGTTTGTCATCAGGAAGAAATAATTGCACGGCAAGCCGCTATATTAGCCAGCAGCAGGAGGCGGCGAGATTTATGAGTTGCCTTCAGCCGTAATGTTCTCGATTTAGAGCAGTCAGCGCAGCAGGAGTCCTCGACAACACACACACCTCCACACACACACACACACACACACACACACACAAGGAGGACGTGCTAATATCTCAATCAGGAGATGATCACAGCCAGCAGACGTCTCCTTTTTGACATTTTCACACAAGCGGCCAGTCGGGATTTGAATGTGGCCTTTTCCTTTTGTTTGAGCTCCTGGTTTTAATTAGATTCTCCAAAGCCGGACCCCGTCTGGCCAGCCGTCACCTGCCACTTTCACGTGTACGCCTTTTTGAGAAGCAAGTCATGTCACATCTTTACATACCCTTCACAATGTAATTAAGGCGTCGGGGGGGGGGGGGGGTGTCGGAGACTAACTAAATTCCCTTATTGTTATTCCGAGCCTGGAGAGGTTCTCTGACTTTGCATGCATGCATCTTTAACAACCTTAATGTGCACGGGTAATTGTGGCTGAAGGACCCCGCAGTATCGCCGAGGTGCACCACGCCGGAGGCAGCTGTTCAAAGCCCCTCAAGCCGGCTATCAATTACAAGCACGGTCCTTAACGCCGTTTTCACCTTCAGACTAAACTACAAGCAATCAATCAATATGAATTACAAAATAACCCAGCAGCTTTAGGCGTGGCTACGTATTTACCCCCCCATACACACACACACACACATTATGCATTGCTTGGAAGCAGTTCAGCCTATTCAGGATTAAGCACCTTCCCCAAGGGCACCTTGTCGATTCAATTTGGGATTAAAAAGCAGAGTAGAGAGAGAGTTGTTGGACGAAAGTGAGCCGGGATGCAACACACTGACCGTTAGCCCTCTGCCACCTAATCGCTACGACGCAGCATTGCAGTCTGGGAGCTTAGGAGTGTATTTCAGACCAAGTACTTTGTCAAAGTCAACCACCGTTATGGCCCGGGCCGTGCCGCAAATGGGACTAATTAGTAACTAGCAAAAGACAGAAGACCAACGCTCATCCCAAAACACTCATTCCTGGCCGGTCCCCTTTGTTTTGTTCTGTGGTATTGACAAGGTATCGAACCCACACCACAAAAAACACAATAATAGTTGTGTACACACAAGTCACATCAGTTCATAGCTGGGAGGAAAAAAAAATTGTGTAATTTTTGGTCCCACTTCCGTTTTTTTCCCCATTTTCATTATGAAGCTGCAAGTTTAGCGGTGTACCTCAGGGGTCAACACTGGGACCAAAACTGTTCACTATATATACTAGCTTTAGGTCATTTCTAAAGCTAGTATTTGCAAACGATACTATTGCATTTTGTTCTGGAGGAAGTACACAAGAGCTAAAAAAAAATATGATTTGATGAAATCAGACTATCCCTGAACCTAAATAAAACAAAAATAATGATATTTGCTCATAGTAGAAAGTAAATTTATGCGCAAATACAAAAAGAATGGCACAGACATAGATAAAGTAAGCAAAAATACATTTCTAGGTGTTTCTAGACGACAAAATTAATTAAGAATATATACTGGAACAAAGTGGTAAGAAATTTTAAAAATCACTCCATACCGTTATGGCCCGGGCCGTGCCGCAAATGGGACTAATTAGTAACTAGCAAAAGACAGAAGACCAACGCTCATCCCCACAACACTCAATCCTGGCCTGCGAGGAAAAGGTAGAGGCCGGCCCCCTTTGTTTTGTTCTGTGGTATTGACAAGGTATTGAACCCGCACCACAAAAAACACAATAATACTTGTGTACACACAAGTCACATCAGCTCATAAATAACCAACAAGAGTCTTTTGAATGGCTGGGAGGAACAAAAATTGTGTAACACCCTCACATTTTTGGTCCTACTTCCCATTCATTTTGGTTATAAAGCTGCAAGTTTAGCGGTGTACCTCAGGGGTCAACACTGGGACCAAAACTGTTCATCATATATACTAGCTTTAGGTCATTTCTAAAGCTAGTATTTGCAAACGATACTATTGCATTTTGTTCTGGAGGAAGTACACAAGAGCTAAAAAAAAATATGATTTGATGAAATCAGACTATCCCTGAACCTAAATAAAACAAAAATAATGATATTTGCTCATAGTAGAAAGTAAATTTATGCGCAAATACAAAAAGAATGGCACAGACATAGATAAAGTAAGCAAAAATACATTTCTAGGTGTTTCTAGACGACAAAATTAATTAAGAATATATACTGGAACAAAGTGGTAAGAAATTTTAAAAATCACTCCATACCGTTATGGCCCGGGCCGTGCCGCAAATGGGACTAATTAGTAACTAGCAAAAGACAGAAGACCAACGCTCATCCCCACAACACTCAATCCTGGCCTGCGAGGAAAAGGTAGAGGCCGGCCCCCTTTGTTTTGTTCTGTGGTATTGACAAGGTATTGAACCCGCACCACAAAAAACACAATAATACTTGTGTACACACAAGTCACATCAGCTCATAAATAACCAACAAGAGTCTTTTGAATGGCTGGGAGGAACAAAAATTGTGTAACACCCTCACATTTTTGGTCCTACTTCCCATTCATTTTGGTTATAAAGCTGCAAGTTTAGTGGTGTACCTCAGGGGTCAACACTGGGACCAAAACTGTTCACTATATATACTAGCTTTAGGTCATTTCTAAAGCTAGTATTTGCAGACGATACTACTACATTTTGTTCTGGAGGAAGTACACAAGAGCTAAAAAAAAAAATATGATTTGATGAAATCAGACTATCCCTGAACCTAAATAAAACAAAAATAATGATATTTGCTCATAGTAGAAAGTAAATTTATGCGCAAATACAAAAAGAACGGCACAGACATAGATAAAGTAAGCAAAAATACATTTCTAGGTGTTTCTAGACGACAAAATTAATTAAGAATATATACTGGAACAAAGTAGTAAGAAATTTTAAAAATCACTCCATACCGTTATGGCCCGGGCCGTGCCGCAAATGGGACTAATTAGTAACTAGCAAAAGACAGAAGACCAACGCTCATCCCCACAACACTCAATCCTGGCCTGCGAGGAAAAGGTAGAGGCCGGCCCCCTTTGTTTTGTTCTGTGGTATTGACAAGGTATTGAACCCGCACCACAAAAAACACAATAATACTTGTGTACACACAAGTCACATCAGCTCATAAATAACCAACAGGAGTCTTTTGAATGGCTGGGAGGAACAAAAATTGTGTAACACCCTCACATTTTTGGTCCTACTTCCCATTCATTTTGGTTATAAAGCTGCAAGTTTAGCGGTGTACCTCAGGGGTCAACACTGGGACCAAAACTGTTCATCATATATACTAGCTTTAGGTCATTTCTAAAGCTAGTATTTGCAGACAATACTACTACATTTTGTACACAAGGAAGTACACAAGAGCTAAAAAAATATATGATTTGATGAAATCAGACTATCCCTGAACCTAAATAAAACTAAAATAATGATATTTGCTCATAGCAGAAAGTAAAATTATGCGCAAATACAAAAAGAACGGCTCAGATATGGATAAGATAAGCAAAAATACATTTCTAGGTGTTTCTAGATGACAAAATTAAGAATATATACTGGAACAAAGTGGTAAGAAATTTAAAAAAATCACTCCATACTCTGAACTGTTCTTTGGTTTTAACATATGCAACCTATTGTGCCATGATTAGCAATTAACGAATAAGCTTTGCTTCTTCCTATTACTTTAACTTTTACTTAACCGCGTGGAGATCCCTAGTAAATATCTACACGGAAAGATCTATGATCAACATTTTGTTCTTTAAGCAGAACAGAATCAAGCAAAGAGAAACTAAAAGAATGTCTCACCTTTACCTTTTTTCCAAGAAATAATATTGCCTCGTCCGTGACCTTTCGTCCACGGCCTCCCGTTGCCGCGGTAATCCTCTCCTCATTTCTCATCAATCGGGATCATCTATATGTCACCTTGCCCTTGACATTCTAGGGTCTCAGAGTACCACATCACTATAGTCCTCGTTCAGTGTATACGAGTCTTAAGACTGGGTTGTAGCTCAGTCTAGACCTTCAATGGATATTTGGTCGTGATCCATTATCTTCCATGTGGTTGAAGATTGCTTCCCGAGTTGGAGAAGATGGACTGTTTACAGAAATGCATTAAATCCCTGGAATGATCCACTGCGGTAAGAGTAAAGAACGTACTTAGCTTAATGAAAACCATGTCAGTGGCGTAGAGTGGTGATGTGAGAGTAATGGGGACTTTATGGGACAGACATGTTGCTTGGAAATCACTTAAGTAAATGTCCCCGCTAGCTCTAATTGGCGTCGTTTCGCTAGAGACTCATCACCGGGTTCAAGTGTTCTTGCAAACATTGTTAAAGGTCGAAAGCACTCAAATGTGGCTAAGACGTAGTACTTGGGTGTATTGTCAGGGTACAGCTTGTAGTTCTACGCCGCGACATGCCATTCGATCTTTTTACAACTGGCCATGAGGGCATCCGGTTCGGGGGCCTTAGGATCTCATCTCTGCTATTTGCAGATGTGGTCCGGTTGGTTTCATCGGGGTTGTGACCTTCAGTTCAAGTATCTCGGGATCTTGCTTACGATTGAGGGAAGTCAGGCGAATCCGTGGACCGGACTGGTCTACAGTTTAACTTTAGTCATGGGCTTAGGGTAGTGACCAAAAGAGCTGAAATTGCTAGTATCTAACTTTGTGAGGAGCTCGGTTAACTGGGAGGAGTAGTACAGCCACTGCTTCACACTGTCCGGACGCCTCCCTATCGTGGTGTTCTGGGCATGCCCAGTTGGGAGCAGGCCATGGGGTAGACCTAGGTCACACTGGAGGGTTTACGTATGTCTGACAGTTGGCCTGGGACAGTGGTTCTCAGTTATTTTATTTAATCAGAGGAGACAGAAATGTTTTTATTTCATGGTCATGGTTAGCAGTAAGATTGGGAAGACCTGGGTTCGAATCTCCGTTTGGGCATCTCTGTGTGGAATTTGCATGTTCTCCTGGTGCGTGCGTGGGTTTTTTCTGGTTTCTTCCCACAATTCTAAAAGGAATCGTCCATAGAATTGTCCTATATGTGCCCTGCGATTGGGTGGCGACCAGTCTAAGGTGTACCCGCCTGAAGTAAGCTGGGATAGACACCGGTTCTAGACTCCGGCATCTTCTGTTGGTGTGTGTGTGGGTTTTTTTCTGGTTGTCCTATATGTGCCCTGCGATTGGGTGGCGACCAGTCCAGGGTGTACCCGCCCGAAGTAAGCTGGAATAGACCCCGGTTTTAGACCCCGGCATGTTCTGTGTGGGTTTTTTTTTCTGGTTTCTTCCCACAATTCCAAACGGAATCGTCCATAGAGTTGTCCTATATGTGCCCTGCGGTTGGGTGGCGACCAGTCTCGGGTGTACCTGCCCGACAGAATTGAGTGGCGACCAGACTAGGGTGTACCCACCCGAAGTAAGCTGGGATAGACCCTGGTATTACCTCTGCGACCCAAGCATGTTGAGTATGGTTATTTTGTACATGTTGGCAGTCGCCCCGGACAGTTCCCTGAGCCCACCCCACTATTTGAAAACCACTGACCTCGGAGCACCTTGGTGTCTTGGACAGAGACCGGGAATTCTGGGCTTCCTTGCCCAAATAAGTGTAAGAAAGAGGACAGATGGATGAAAATGACTCAACACATTCCGCAGTTTAAGTTTCTTTCGAAGTTATAGCAGAAAATGTAGCATTACTGCTGTGTCGGCAGGTATGAACTCAAGCCCGAGCTGGCAGCGCCAACTTCAAGAAAGTTAACTCCATGAAGATGAGGTCAACGCATCCCAATATTCCCCTCAGTAGCTCATAAAGAAACTTCTGGAAAGCCATAAAAGCCTTGTAGACAGTAACCGGATGCCCCCCTTGACAGACACGTTACATCCTTCGCCCCTCCCCCTCCTTATTTTAACGGGTGAGCCGTGTAGGGGTTATGAAGGTCAGCGCTGCCAAAAGGAGACATGGCGGCCCCATCAGTCACACCTCGCTTCGCTATTTAACGGCTTTGACGCTGCGTCTCATGCCGCAGCCACGAGATGCAATCAGTTTCTTGGTTGGGGTGGAATGAGAGCTTAATCAGTCGTGGTCGGGGACGCTGGCGTCGGCCCAAAAGCTGTAACTAGGTGCACATTGAGCGTAGTGGGGGTGTTAATAAAGCGGGGATTGGCACTACACTCCGAGAGGCAAAGTAACATTTCCCGCCCCGGAAAGATGTTTGCACTTCATTAGGTACACCTGCATCATTGAATATGATCTGATACAAGAACGTTATTAAAGAAAGGAGGCACCATTTTATTTAACAATATGTTTGTCATTGCGGCACGGCGGACTAGTGGTTAGCGTGCAGACCTCACAGCTAGGAGACCAGGGTTCAATTCCACCCTCTGCCATCTCTGTGTGGAGTTTGCATGTTCTTCCCGTGCATGCGTGGGTTTTTCTCCGGGTACTCCGGTTTCCTCCCACATTCCAAAAACATGCTAGGTTAATTGGCGACTCCAAATTGTCCATAGGTATGAATGTGAGTATGAATGGTTGTTTGTCTATATGTGCCCTGTGATTGGCTGGTGACCAGTCCAGGGTGTACCCCGCCTCTCGCCACATTGACTGGTGTTGAAATATGAAAGAGGCAAAAAGGAAGACAAAATGTATGTTTTCAGTTCTTAACTCATAATACAGGAAGTATCCTTTAACATCCTCAAGGATTCTGTGGAGACCAGGCAGTTACTGTGCATGTGTGGGTTTTGATCAACAGCAGCTTTGGCAATAAAGCCATTGTTTATTCAACCACCTCCGTTGTGGAATTGGTACTTGAAAGGCTAGCACCACTCCAATTTACATTATTATGGAATGTTTATTATTGAACAAAGCAAAATTTGTTCTCAATCAGAAATCACTTCACACTCTTTATTGCTCTCTGGTTCTACCATATCTGACTTATTGTGTGGAAATATGGAATAATAATAACTATAAAAGCAATCTTCACTTGCTAAATGTACTGCAAAAAAAAGGCCAGTAAGGATAATTAATAATGCCGCCTACAGAGAACATACTAACTCCTTATTTCTAAAATCACAAATACTTCAACTTGCTGATATAGTTCATCTTCAAACAGCTAAAATAATAAGACATAAGGCTAAAAATAACCAATTAGCTAAAAATGTAATCAATACTTCTCTACAAGAGAGGAGAAATATGATCTCAGGGAAGAAGTACATTTGAAACACTTATATGCTAGGACTACGTTAAAAAGCCATAGCATTTCAGTATGTGGAATCAAACTATGGAATGGATTGAGTAAGGACCTCAAACAATGCACAACGATGAGCCAATTCAAGAAACAATACAAGCAGTTGATGTTTGCTAAATACAAGGATGAAGAGTCTTGAACCAGTCATGATGTGCTATACATATCACTATATTGACACTTACTATGGTACCCATTATGTCATTGTATGGTCATATCACCTCATACTTCGGTACGTGACAAAAAAATAAAATTAAATAAAAGTAAATAAAATTAAAATGAATAAAAAAACATTAGGAAAGCAGAAAGTTACTATGATACCCATTATGTCATTGTATGGTCATATCACTCCGTACTTCGGTACGGGACAAAAAAATAAAATTACATTACATTAAATTACATTACAAATTAAATTTATGTACAATTTAAATTAAATTAAAAAGTAAATTAAAAATTGCCTTTAATAAAAAATTAAATTAAATTAAATTAAATTAAATTAAATTAAATTAAATTAAATTAAATTAAATTAAATTAAATTAAATTAAATTAAATTAAAAATTAAAAATTAAAAATTAAAAATTAAAAATTAAAAATTAAAAATTAAAAATTAAAAATTAAATTAAATTAAATTAAATTAAATTAAAAATTAAATTAAAAATTAAATTAAAAATTAAATTAAAAATAAAAAAATAGAAATTAAAATTAATTAAAAATAAAAAATACTTTGGTACATGACTAAAATAAAAAAATAAAACTATATTATGAAAGCAGGAAGTAAACAAATGTAACAGTTACTGATTGTAAAAGTACCAGATAGAGGGGTAGGATTTAATAAGCTTTGCTTCTTCCTACTCCTTTTGGACATGTGGAACTGTGAACTGATTATGTGATGCATTCAATTGTAATCTGATGCATGTTCAAATGAAATAAAACCATTACCATTACCATTCCCAATGTTTACAGTCAACCTTTTCCTTGTCAAGTATTCCTCCCAGCAGCCTGCCTGGTGGAGAACTAAATCCCTGCATTGCAGAGGCTGTCACCACTTCATGAATTAAAAGTACATTCATAAAAAAATCAGTGCGTGTGTGTGTGTGTGTGTTCTCAGTGTTAGAGGATGAAGCCAAATATTATGGCAAGACGATATTTTTACGTGTTCTTAACGTGAAGTATAGGCGAACCCGAGCGGGGCCCGTGGCTAATGAGGCAGCCGCGGAGACGTGACAAGGACTATAGCGCCGGCTGCGCTGCTCGTCGTGAAACGGCCGACGTGTCAGCAGGCTTTGCTCACATCTGAGGATGCTGCTGCTTTTTTTTTTTTTTTTTTCCTCGCGCTTAAAACGTTATTAGTGGATGTTTTTCATGTTTCATCAGGTGGGAGGATGTAATATTTGTAGCATTTAAGCTTTTGGATGCTCATGCTTTATTTAGGACATTTCATGAGCAGTGTTGAAATATGATTGACACTGTGGGTGTGACATTTCGTTTAACAATCTGTATTATTTTGGGTATTTCTAGTAGTAACAGTAGTACTATGTTCCACGTTTCTGCACTTTGTCTGACCTTGTGTTCTTCTCTTAGTTTTCTTTCTGTTTTTAGAGGTCTAACTCCAGCTGGAGGCGGGACAACTGGGTTGTACTGGCTACTTAAAACCTATTTTTGAGACACCGGTTCTTCCTTCCATGCTCTTCCAAAAACATGCTAGGTTAATTAGCGACTCCAAATTGTCCATAGGTATGAATGTGAGTGTGAATGGTTGTTTGTCTATATGTGCCCTGTGAGTGTATATAGTATAGTGTAGTGTATAAAAATATTGTATATAACAGTCACTAAAGTCATCATACAGCAACTTCACACTCAAATATACAAACATGTACCAATATGAGTATTAAAAGAAAAACAACTCTTTAAAAGTTTTCCCATACTGTATTGCATCTGAGCAACGCATTCATTGGGGTGCTGCAATGACGTTAGCCCCTCTCTGGGCTCCTCAAATAAAGACACACATCATCAAAAGTATAAGATGCAGATGTATTTACTACACTAAAACGGTCTGAAAGTTTAAGGAATGTTAAGGAATGTTTCCTCCCACATTCCAAAAACATGCTAGGTTAATTAGCGACTCCAAATTGTCCATAGGTATGAATGTGAGTGTGAATGGTTGTTTGTCTATATTGTATGTTTGTCTTTTAGTTTTGGATTATATTCAATTTGTACCTTTATTTATTGGATTTTATTTTTAATTTTTATTTTTCTAGTCTGTTCAGCACTTTGGAAAATGTTCATAAAATGTGCTATATGAATAAAGTGGATTGGATTGTTTAACAGCCGTGTATACTTTTACCACACAGTATATCAAATAGTACATATAAATTCCATTACACTTTTTATTTTATTTTTATTTTTTTATTACATAAATGAACATTTTTATTTATTAAATTCTATTACACTTTTTTTTTTTTTTACAAAAAAAGCATAATTAAAGGGTAAATTTGCTGGCGAATTTTGTGCCATACTTAAGTAAAATGCACAAATAAGTTATTATTATATTAGATTAGAGGACTATTGATCCTTCAGTCATGTGGCCTCAGGGAAATCACATTCTGCAAAAGAAGCTCATGCAGCATAAAGCTCCAAAGACAAAAGTGTCGGAATGATGTGTCCCACTTTTTTTTTTTTTTTTTTTACCATGACTAAGTGTAAAAAGAAGTACTGTAAATTGTAAAATCAATGAAGCACTACACCCCTAATGAGATTTCCAATTATCATTTTACACAAAAATCCTGTACCACCTGAGGTGACCGTAATTAAGAGGTTGTACAGTATCCTTTCAGTGTCGGCTTGCCAATTCCAATTTGATTGACAGACAAGCCTAATGACTTAACTACCCCACAAGCAAATCAATCCATCAGTCAATTAAACAGCCTGCCGTTACTCCGCAAACACACACCCACCTGTCTTGGGCTCCACGGAGAAGTACGGCTGCCCGTGCACGATGCTGTACACCACCCTGGCGCTGTTCCCGTACGTGGGGTCGTCGGCGTCCGTGGCCGCCACTTGCACCACCATAGTTCCTGCAGGGGGACAGGACAAGGGAAGGGTAGGGGCGGACAGGCCTTCATTAGTTACCACGGCAACAGCCACAAGTTTTTAAACGAGGCTAATTGCGGAAACGGTCGTCACATTATCGCAGTGTGTGACCGATTGAACTTGAAAGGCAGTTGGAAAAGAAGGAGGGGGGGGGGATTTCTGAGGCGGTAAATAATCTCATTATCCGTCTTTATTTGTATTTAGTGTGGTAATGACTGCTTATTGTTGTATGTAATGCTGAATAGGCTTCTCTAACAAGGCCGCAAGACAACAACAAAAAAAGAAAACACTCCGAGCGGCTGCATTTGTTTTTAAGCAAGGTGATTTAATTCACTCTGTTCCCATTTTAAAAGTTCCAGAAGCCAAATTAGATTGGCTGTCCATGTTAAAGGGCACTTAAGAGTTGTTTGTCCAGGATGTTTCCGGAACATTCTCACAGTCCTGAGCATGAAATATACGACGCAATCAGGCGTAATGCAAAGGATGCTCTCAATTAGCAAACACTGTTACGGGGACATTTTGCATATTAGCATATTTATGAGCTTCAAATGAGCTCTTACACACTGTTGTGAAACATTAGCTTGTTAGCTTGCTGCTAAAATTACACTTAAATTAATGTGATAAGTCAACATAATGGCTATGAAACAGAAGATATCATTGTAAGCTAGTCATTTTTATGTGTATAAAATATGTACATGCACATATTGCACGTTTTCATATTTACTGGCTTCAAATGGATACTTACAAAACATTAGCTTGTTAGCTTGCTGCTAAAATTAGACCTCAATTGATGTGGTAAGTCAACATAATGCCTATAAAACAGAAGATATGATTGTAAGCTAGTCATTTTTATGTGTATAAAATATGTATATGAACACGTCTCACATTTTCATATTCACTAGCTTCAAATGAATGCTTACACAACATTAGCTTGTTAGCTTGCTGCTAAATTTAGAACTAAATTGATGTGGTAGGTCAACAATATGGCTATAAAGCAGAAGATATGATTGTAAGCTAGTCATTTTTATGTGTATAAAATACGCACATGAACATATCGCACATTTTTATATTGACTGACTTCAAATGAATGCTTAAACAACATTAGCTTGTTAGCTTGCTGCTAAAATTAGACCTAAATTAATGTGATAAGTCAACATAATGGCTATATAGCAGAAGATATGATTGTAAACTAGTCATTTTTATGTGTATAAAATATGTACACGAACATATTGCACATTTTTATATTCACTAGCTTCAAATGAATGCTTATACAACATTAGCTTGTTAGCTTGCTGCTAAAATTAGACATAAATTGTTGTGGTAAGTCAACATAAATATCTATAAAGCAGAAGATCTTTTTTATAAAGTATATATATGTTTATTATGCTAATTTTAATTAATACTTACACACTGTTGTGTCTTGTTAGCTTGTAGCTAGACACAAATCGATGTGGTAAGATATTAGCTACAAAGCAGACGATATCATAAGCTAGTCATTTTTCTGTTTGTAAAAGATATACATATAAATTTAGCGCACTTTCATGTTCACTGGCATCAAATGAATGTTTACATACTGTTGTGAAACATAAATGTGCTAGCTTGCTGCTTAAACATGACACTGATTAATGTCTGAGGTCAACAAAATGATTATATGCTATTAAATTAGCATAAACGGTAACTGCTAATGTTCACGGAATGATGCTAGCTGCTAGTTTTAGCAAATCTGTTTACTGATTTAGTAGTCGGCAGTTGTTCAACGGTGTCTCATTTTCCCCGGAAAACGATTGTTTACCTTAAATTCCTTAATTCCCATCAATCCAAATTTTGACAAGACAATTTTGACATTTTAAAACTAAGGTAAATTAAGGACAAATCCTCAAAAAATTTTTGACAGGTATGTAGAAAAAAAAATGGATTGTTTAATGCTAGTATGTGCGAATAAATCACATGCTAAATCAAAGCTCATAGCGTAGTAGTTTAAACTTAAAATGGTGAGTTAACCGGTAAAAAACTAAGCAAAAATTAATAGTAAGCTAGTAATAGCTAGTAGCTAGTAGCTTAAATTCTATTGCTATCATTTAGTGAATGAATCAGGTGCTAGCATCACATTTAATTCTTTTTTTTTAAGTCTTGAAACCGACAAATAATAATAATAAAACCTTTCAGTTAGCCTTGATGCGCAAAACGTTAGCATAGTAAGTGTTATTTTTGTTATACAAAATTGAACTAAAGGGTGCAGAATAAGAATGTAATGCGGTAAATAAGTCGCTGCCTTCGTTGGATCGTAAAATTGAAAGCGAGGGATGAGCTTTTAATTAAAAATTCAACACATTTTGCGTCGCACACAACTTTCCGTTGTTAGTCAGCGTTGATTTTAAACCCACAGCAGCCAAACCATCAACTCAACACAACAGTAAAATAACCTTGGAAATAAATTCTCAAAGCGCATAATTTGCCATGTGTTTTTCTCCGGTTGGGCAGCTGAATATTTCACTTTAATGGGCCGAGCGTTTTTTTATATTGTAGCATATGACAGAAAGCGCTGCCTTTTTTTCGGAAAGCAAAGCCGCTCATAAAAAGCTCCGTTTTTACCGACGCAAGACGTGTTTTACGGGCTTTTACAGAATGAAGTGATCATGGAAATTGAAGATTAGAGTCTTCTCTTTGGGTCGTAAAAAAAAAAAAAAAAAAAAAGCAGAATTAACAGGCTTTGTCCGTGTACGGTGAACAATATAACTGGCTGGAGGAGGACACCTGGATTATATCATCACCTCTTAGTCATGACAGCTTCTATTACAACTGCTTTAAAGCACCAAGGTCAAAGGATGAGGGGGCTAAATCTCTATTATTGCTGCATAGTTAAAAAAGCTTTTTTTTTGGGGGGGGGGGGTAGGGGGTGTTATTTACAGGCAAAAGACTGAAAAACAGATATATTTTTCAAGCTCCGGTGCAGTCATCCGCTACTTTCCAATGCATGTCCATCTTCATCCACGCAATGTCGGAATGTCGGATTTGGGGCGATATTTCTCGGGGTTTGTTTATACGTACGCCGCAGCTGTGCACCAAAATACGGGTCCTTAATCAGTATCTTAGGCGAGGGAATGTCATCTGCTCGTAATGAAAACAAATGTGGCGTGTTTAATGTGAAGGGGAAAGGCAGGTATTTTATTCAGGAACTTGTGCACACCCAGCTGTCAAGTAGAAGTGTGCGCTCCCGGGTGCAAACACACACACAGGAATAAATACACAAAATGCAAAAACGTATTCATGATTCAGGCTAATTCACTGGCTTCAAATGGATGCTTACACAACATTAGCTTGTTAGCTTGCTGCTAAAATTCGACCTAAATTAATATGATAATTCAACATAATGGCTATAAAGCAGAAGATATGATTGTAAGCTGGTCATTTATATGTATGTAAAATACTTACATGAACATATCGCACATTTTTATATTCACTGGCTTCAAATGAATGCTTACACAACATTAGCTTGTTAGCTTGCTGCTAAAATTAGACATAAATTGATGTGATAAGTCAACATAATGGCTATAAAGCAGAAGATATGATTGTAAGCTGGTCATTTATACGTATGTATATAAAATACTTACATGAACATATCGCACATTTTTATATTCACTGGCTTCAAATGAATGCTTACACAACATTAGCTTGTTAGCTTGCTGCTAAACTTTGACCTAAATTAATGTGATAATTCAACATAATGGCTATAAAGCAGAAGATATGATTGTAAGCTGGTCATTTTTATGTGTTTAAAATACGTACATGAATATGTTTCACATTTTCATATTCACTAGCTTCAAATGAATGCTTAAACAACATTAGCTTGTTAGCTTGCTGCTAAAATTAGACATAAATTAATGTGGTAAGTCAACATAAAAGCTATAAAGCAGAAGATCTTTTTTACAAAGTATATATATGTTTATTTTGCGCATTTTTATGTTCACTGAACTTCAAATTAATACTTACACTGTTGTGTCTTGTTAGCTTGTAGCTAGACACAAATTAGCATAAACAGCAACTACCAATGTTCACGGAATGATGCTAGCTGCTAGTTTTAGCAAATCTGTTTACTGAGTTAGTCGTCGTCAGTTGTTCAGCGCTGTCCCATTTTCCTCGGAAAACAATTGTTTACCTTAAATTCCGTAATTAATCCCATCAATCCAAATGTTGACAAGACAATTTTGGCATGGAGAAATTCTCACAAAATTTTCCGTGAGGTAGCAGGTTGACTAGCTATACGCAGAGATACGGGAAAAACGTGAGGGTTGATAGGTATGCAGTCGTAGTCGTTGGGCAAAAACAACAATTTGATTGCTTAATGCTAATATGTGCGAATAAATCACGTGTTAAATCAAAGCTCGTAGCGTAGTAGTTTAAACTTAAAATGGTAAAAAAAAACAGCAAAAATAATTGTAAGCTAGTAATGTTTTAGCTTAAATTCTATTGCTATCATTTATTGAATTAATCAGGTGCTAGCATCACATTTAATTTGTTTTTTTTTAGTCTTGAAACCAACAACGAACAACGACAAAACCTTTCAGTTAGCCATGATGCTAAAAATGTTAGCATAGTAATCCTTATTTTTGTTATACAAAGTTGAACTAAAAGCTGCACAATAAGAATGTAAAGCGGTAAATAAGTCGCTGCCTTCGTTGGATCGTAAAATTGAACACGAAAAAAATTCAACACATTTTGCGTCGCACACAACTTTCCGTTGTTAGTCTGTGCATCAGCGTTGATTTAAAAACACACACAGGAATAAATACACAAAATGCAAAACATATTCATGATTCAGGCTAATTCTTACCTGATGTGGAGGTGTTAGAATAAAATAGTCAAAGTTTGTTCATGCCAACTCTCCCTGTCCTTTCTTTGCTACATGTTGGCAAAAAACAATAGTTCCGCTATGCAACCTGCTTAAATAGATTCATATGAAAACAATAGAAAAGAGCTTTTTGACAGTAAAGCACAGTGTTTCTATGAACAGGAACAATGGCGACTGACTCTAATTGAACTCGGGTTGACATTACATCCCTCCCTGCTTGTAAGGAAGACCTCCGACTGCTCCTTTTTCGTCGCTCCTCACGACCGTCCTCAAAGCGTTGGCGTCTTTTATTTGACACGGCCGCCGTGATTAAGACAAAAGCCTTCAGAGATTTCTCGGGGGCCGAAAAAGGTGACGGCGTGCTTGCCTGAAATTACTTTAATGAATTAATGCAATGATTTGGTCCAAATTGAAGCCATTCATCAGCGTGGTGGTGGTGTGGGGGGGGGTAATGATTTAAAGACACCCATAAAGGAATTATTGTGGACGACGGGTGCTCGGTACATCCCTGCTAATAATTGCTTTGACATTTTTTTTCGCCCGCCCTCACCCAAGGTGGGCCTTTACATGAGCTGGAGGACTAAAGAGGTGACCCTGGTGGTGAGAATGCGGCCCCCCCTACCGCCGCCGCCGCCGCCGCCGTCGTCTTATCTCGACTTGGACACGAAGAGACTCGGAGCCCTTGTGCTAATCCTGTGCTTCCATAAGCCTGAGCTTTGCACCGACTGTGTAATCCATCCCGGATCGGTGTTGTAAGCAAAGCGCTACCCCCCCCCAAAAAAAAAACCCTCCCCACCATCCCACCCCATGATAGTTTCATTTTGACTTTGACGGTAGCTGAGCAGCCACAACAACACATTTGTTTACACTAATTTCCATCTGTATGCTAGTGTGCACGTTTGAGGTGGCGCCCAGGGGAAGAATTACTTTGTATTTTCATCTCAGTGATTCTGGTGGAACGTGTATTACCATCGTTAAAAAAAAAAAAAGTCTTTCCGGAAAATAAATCATTGTATGTATGTAAATGAGCTTCATACCTAAAGATAGTCTTATATAAGTGGTTCTCAACTGGTTTGACTGCGGCACACAACATCACCCCTTAAGTCATTCAATGTCAGCCATTTTTCCCAATAGTACAAGCATTTCTGATGACATTAAAATTGAAACAAATAATATAAATTGTTAAGTTAAAATGATAATGGTAGTTGTAGCTGCAGTAGAGTTTTATGTTTATGCTAAAGTAACTACAGTTCCCATGATGCAGAGCGTGCCGAATCAGGAAATAATATAGTAATGGATTTATTTCATTTGAACATGCATCAGATTACAATTGAATGCATCACATAATCAGTTCACAGTTCCACATGTCCGAAAAGGAGTAGGAAGAGGCAAAGCTTATTAAATCCTACCCCTCCATCTGGTACTTTTACAATCAGTAACTTAACATTTGTTCACTTCCTGCTTTCCAAATATAGTTTAATTTAAAAATGTTTAAATTTTAAAATGTTTAAATGTTTAAATTTTAAAATGTTTAAATTTTAAAATGTTTAAATTTTAAAATGTTTAAATTTTAAAATGTTTAAATTTTAAAATGTTTAAATTTTAAAATTAAAATTAAAATTAAAATTAAAATTAAAATTTTTAATTTTTACTCAATTTTATTTTATTTATATTTTGTTTAATTTTTAATTTTTTTTAATTATTATTTTTTTTTGTCATGTACCTAAGTATGAGGTGATATGACCATACAATGACATAATGGGTACCATAGTAACTGTCAATATCACATGTAACGTAATGTAATATCACATGTTTAGAAGTTTGCATAGATGTTTACCAAGTGTGGCCTGAAAGCTGTGCTGTTTCGGAACTGGAGGGGGATATTTTTTTTCCCCAACGATGTTTACAAATATCATAAAAATACATGAATGAGAGGAGGCAATATCTGGGGAAAACAGGAGGACTGGCAGGTATGCATTGACTATATGTTCAGCTTCTTTCTAACGGCTGCAGATGACAGTCCAAACATGTCAAGGTAAAAAAAAAAAAATCTCCCTTTGACATACGTAGAAAACTTATCTGAACAAAAACTCAGCTCATCCTTGACATGACAAGAGTGCTGTGCTGCTTTCAAGGATCTACTGCAAAAACACGAATCAAAGATCCTCTACACCAGGGGTTGTCCGTTTCCAGTGAGGGTGGCATACAGTAAAAATTGAAGGATGCTGAGGCATTTTGGTAATGGTAATGTTTTTTTTTTCATTTGAATATGCATCAGATTACAATTGAATGCATCACATAATCACTTCACAGTTCCACATGTCCAAAAGGAGTAGGAAGAAGCAAAGCTTATTAATTCCTACCCCTCTATCTGGTACTTTTACAATCAGTAACTGTTACGTTTGTTCACTTCCTGCTTTCCTAATATAGTTGAAGGTTTTTTTTCATTTTATTTTTGTCACGTACCAAAGTACAAGGTGATATGACCATACAATGACATAATGGGTACCGTAGTAGCTTCCTACTTTCCTAATATAGATTGAGTATTTTTTAATAATTTTAATTTAATTTAATGATTAAGATGATTAATCCAATCCAATATATTTTAGGTCTATATGCTCTTCATTCATGTAGAACATGTGCTGTGTTCAAATAACGAGGACAATAAAAATGGCAAAATTCACCCATTTTTACCCAGTAGTGTAACAGTACAGCTGCTACCTTTTCAGGCACAGAGTATGGGACTGTTTTTAATGGGGCCCAAAATTTCTTGTAGTGTCCCTGTTCATTTTGTAACGGGTGGGACAGCCGATAAAAGGTTCAAAGTAGAAACTTACCAAGGGGGGACATCTCAGGGACTCCAGCGAAGTACGGCCCGTCCAGGAACCTTGGCTCATTATCGTTGATGTCTTGCACCTTGACCACAAACTCAGACCTGGGTTCCACCGGCAGGTTGGTGAGGCGGTCCACCGCTTGAGCCTGAAGCGTGTAGTAGGCCTGGGCTTCCCGGTCCAGTCTCTTGGTGGCGTGGATGTCGCCCGTGTTCTCGTCGATGGTGAAGATGGAGGCGGCGCCTTCGCCTGACAGAACGTACTTCACCTTGCCGTCACCTTTATCCACGTCAGAGTGAAGCTAATGAAAAGAAAATACACATTAGACCAGGGGTCTCAAACTTAATTTACTTGGGGGGCCACTGGAGCTAGGGTCTGGGTGAGACTGGGCCGCATCAGGTTTTCCAAAAAAAAAAAAAAAAAAGCATTTATTAAAAACAAAAAAATTAAAAAAAAACTTTGCTTTGGTTCCAATTTTCTACAAGAAAAGCTCTGATAAAACATTCCACTGTTCTCAAATATCTTAATTTTTATTTTTCTACACAAAATAAGATGAAAAATAAATAAATCAAGAATAAAGAAAATCAATCAGTAATAAATAAATAAATATAATAATAATAATAAAACAGCAAATAATAAAAACTTAAGAAACCACATATAGTTGGTGGGTAGACAAATTATTTTTTTCAAATTAAAATGAACAAAGCATTATTAGAGCCCTGTAGACATGACAAAACACGACTATAGTCACATTTATACTCTTTTTATTTACAACATATTGCGCAACTGCAGGGTCTTGAGACACATGCTAACTCGCAAACTAGAGAGCTAGCGACCTAAATGGTAGCCTTCAAGTTATTTCCTTTAAACTTAAAAAAGCCAAAAACTTACCACTTCCACACGGATAGGGAGGATAACTATTAACAGTTATTTAACCTTTAACATGAACATTAATCAAACGTAATCATTTTTTCTGGGTACATGATACCATACAGCATCCATATAAAACTTACCACTTCCACACGGATAGGGAGGATAACTATTAACAGTTATTTAACCTTTAACATGAACATTAATCAAACGTAATCATTTTTTCTGGGTACATGATACCATACAGCATCCATATCATAACATTAAACTTTCATATCAAGGCGGGGGCCTCATACTAGTGTCCTGCGGGCCACATTTGGCCTGCGAGCCGTGTGTTTGAGACCCCTGCATTAGACAGTAGTTCGAAAAATTTTGGGGGGTCAAAAAAAAAAAAAAAAGGAATATGTCCTAGGAAAAGAGGACATTTGGTCATTTGCTAGGATTTCCTGTTGGCTGAAAGAACATAAACTTACATAAATATAAACATAGACTTTCAAGTCTGTAGCTGACTGACGGATAGCGGGCAGGGCTCCAGGCTTTATTTTAAGATATGTAGTGAAGCCTGTATAAACAATAAAAAAAGCCTCATAACCAATCATACTGTATTACTGTTACAACATCATAAATAATGTGCTTTTTTTTATTAGAGGAAACCTTTCATTTGTGATAGTAAAGCACATTTTTTCAAGTCAAGTTTTCACACCGCTGATATAAAAAACGGCTTTGACGGATTTTTACATTTGCGGATGTCAACAGCGAGCGCTGGGGTCACGTTCCCCTGTCGAATAAGTCCCTTTTGATTGCTTTTTTTTCTTTTTTAAGTCCTCTGAGAAATTGCCGAGGACAAAATGATGTGAAACCCTCAGGGGAAAAAAAAAAAAAAAAAAAGAAAGCGCTTTCCATCCTGTTTTTTTTTTCCCAGGATATATTAATAGCAAAAAAAAGGTGAAGGATCAGACATCATCATTTTAAACCTTCTACAAAACAAACGTCCGCTGACCATGTTTGAATGAAGAGCGAGTCGTCTCGGTGCTTTGTGAACGTGACAAGTAAAAAAACCTTTAAGTCCCACCTGTGTGATGTCCATAAAGTGGAACAGTCTTAACGAAGCACACCACTATACCTCAATTAGCAGCACACGCTGAGACTTAAAAGTCCTCCCCAGACACAAAGCAGCACAGATGAAGACAAAGGAGAGTCTGATCTAGGACTTCGGAGGCAAGCGTCTTTCTTTTGATGCATACTAGCACGACAGACGACCGGATCAGGACTGTTTAGGTTTGTTGAGCAAAAATATTACTTTTTAATTTGTAAATATAGAGTGAAACCTGGACTGTGGGACACTCATAAGAGCTCTTACATTTACTTCCTGGTAAGAAAACCAAGTATCTTGCCATAACATTTGGTTTCTCCCAATCCCAATTTATCAATTGGACCTGGAAATGTACACTCAATATGAGAAGTTCAGCTCTTTTTCAGAGAACCGACTCTTTAGGATCAGCTCTCTAAAAAGAGCTGTCTCTCAACTGCAAAAATTGGCCCCACAGATTTTTTGTTGTTGCTTAAATTCGCAAGCAGGACGCGTAGTGGCCTAGCGGTTAGCATGTTGGCCACACGGTCAGGGTATGTGGAAGATATATACGTTCAAATCTCTGTTTAAAAACATGCATATTAGGTTCATTAGCCACTCTAAATTGTCCATAGGTATGAATGTGAGTGTGAATGGTTGTTTGTCTATATGTGCCCTGTGATTGGCTGGCTGGCGACCAGTCCAGGGTGTACCCCGCCTTTCCCCCAAAGACTGCTGGGATAGGCTCCAGCATACTCCTCTGACCCTAGTGAGGAAATAGAAAGACATAGAAAATGGATGGAAACTCACACACAAAACGACTGCTTGTTCACTTCAAAGATCCGACCAACCACTAATAATAGTTTCGAAATGTTGCAGCAGTGTAAAATTAATTTTCTACCGCTTATCCTCACGAGGGTCGCGGGGTGTGCTGCAGCCTATCCCAGCTGTCTTCGGGCGAGAGGCGGGGTACACCCTGGACTGGTCGCCAGCCAATCACAGGGCACATATAGACAAACAACCATTCATACTCACATTCATACCTATGGACAATTTGGAGTAGCTAATTAACCTAGCATGTTTTTGGAATGTGGGAGGAAACATTCCTTAAACTTTCAGACTGTTTGTGTAGTAAATACATCTGCATCTTATACTTTTGATGATGTGTGTCTTTATTTGAGGAGCCCAGAGAGGGGCTAACGTCATTGCAGCACCCCAATGAATGTGTTGCTCAGATGCAATACAGTATGGGAAAACTTGAGTTGTTTTTTTTTAAATATATACTCATATTGGTACATGTTTGTATATTTGAGTGTGAAGTTGCTGTGTGATGACTTTAGTGACTTATATTGTTATATACAATATTTTTATACACTATACTGTTATATACAATCACAGAGCACAGCTGTCTTTATGCGAGAGGTGGGGTCCACCCTGGACTGGTCGCCAGCCAATCACAGGGCACATATAGACAACCATTCACACTCCCATTCATACCTATGGACAATTTGGAGTTGCTAATTAACCTAGCATGTTTTTGGAATGTGGGAGGAAACCGGAAAACCCGGAGAAAACCCACACATGCACGGGGAGAACATGCAAACTCCACACAAAGATGGCCGAGGGTGGAATTGAACTGGGGTCTCTTAGCCGTGAGGCCTGCGTGCTAACCACTCGTCATTGTAAAATTCATACCAAAAGTTATTTCAAGGCCGTAACACTCCACTTAGCCGACAGAGGCGAGGAAAATCTCCCTGTAAGGATGCATTGTGTTCATTTCCATCAATTGCTGTCAAGTGTCTACCTAATTAACAGCCCAGGAAAATAACAATTAGCAGGTTTGATTACTTTCCTTTTTTTTCCCTGAGTAAGCTGCTACTGTGTACAGATAATTACGTTTGTGTTTGTCACAATATAGAGCAAAGACAAGAACCCATTGTCAACATTTTCTTTGCATTAGCGCAGGATTATTGTTGAAAATGTCAACATATCATTAAATAAGTGCAGCTTTAGAGTCAATATTATATAAATATTATATAGTATTATAGTGTACGTATGTAACACGCTCAGCGCCAAAAGGTCTTTTATTAATGGAGTCCATCAGCGCCCATGGACGCCGCATTAGGGGGCGTGATGATTGCAATTTTTGCGTCCTTGAGTGTTTATTTGGCGGCACACACAGTCAACATTTCATCTCGGGGAAGTCATCCGTGGAGGTTTGTTTCCCGTAAATGCCAACGACGCAGCGCAGGGGGAGGGGGGTGGGGGGTGGCGTCGAAGAGGCACCGTTGAAGGCTGCGTGTCGGGTCAACGGTCAAGCACGCGGCGGCCGCCATCTTTGGTGTGAACTTTTTGGATTGATTCCACACACACACACACACACACACATAAGACGAATGTATTGGAGCGTCACGGGTTTCAGCTAAATGTCATCAACATCACTTTTGAATTTGCATCGCTTATTTGGGCTTCGAGTGGCGCTGCATTCAAGACAACTGGGAAATCAGAAAGTTCAGACGTAGGGGGGAGGGGGGAAGCAGGAAATCTGACATTTCCCAGCTTCTTGCTGTTTGGAATGAGTTATTATAACTGCATTCATATGCATTTTTTTTTACCATTGATATAGTGCACAACAGAACCAATGTTGTAATAGTATTAAGGTGCAAACTTAGTGGATTTGGGAGTACAATTATTAGTGCAACAGTGTAACATTTTAAAGTACATGCAGAGGTAAATAAAACAGACAAATGCAACAGTGTTACCGTATTTTCCGGACTATAAGTCACACTTTTTTTCATATGTTGGCTTGTCCTGCAACTTATAAATGAAAAAACCTATTTATGTTATATAAAGACTGGACACCTTTTCTGTTCATGTTTAATTTTTGTGTAGCTGTTAGCATTGTGTTAGCATATCTTACACCTATTCAGCCTGTTCTATATTCTTTTATTGTTAGAACTTGCCTTCCAAGAGGACGTAATGTCTGTTTTGATCAAGTAGTTAAAATAAATTACCTGCAAAAAATGCGACTTATATACTCCAGTGCGACTTATGTATGTTTTTTTCTACCTAATTATGCATTTTTGGCCTTGTGCGACTTATAATACTTAAAATACGGTAGTTAAAATATAAACAATATCAGGAGGGGCTGCACGGCGGTCGAGTGGTTAGCGTGCACATCTCACAGCTAGGAGACCAGGGTTCAATTCCACCTTCGGAGTTTGCATGTTCTCCCCGTGCATGCGTGGGTTTTCTCCGGGTACTCCGGTTTCCTCCCACATTCCAAAAACATGCTAGGTTAATTAGCGACTCCAAATTGTCCATAGGTATGAATGTGAGTGTGAATGGTTGTTTTTTCTATATGTGCCCTGTGATTGTATATAACAGTATAGTGTATAGAAATATTGTATATAACAATATAACAGTCACTAAAGTCATCATACAGCAACTTCCCACTCAAATATACAAACATGTACCAATATGAATATTAAAAAAACCCAACTCTTTTAAAGTTTTCCCATACTGTATTGCATCTGAGCAACGCATTCGTTGGGTGCTGCAATGACGTTAGCCCCTCTCTGGGCTCCTCAAATAAAGACACACATCATCAAAAGTATAAGATGCAGATGTATTTACTACACTAAAACGGTCTGAAAGTTTAATGAATGTTAAGGAATGTTTCCTCCCACATTCCAAAAACATGCTAGGTTAATTAGCGACTCCAAATTGTCCATAGGCATGAATGTGAGTGTGAATGGTTGTTTGTCTATATGTGCCTTGTGATTGGCTGGTGACCAGTCCAGGGTGTACCCCGCCTCTCGCATGAAGACAGCTGGGATAGGCTCCAGCACCCTCCGCGACCCTCATGAGTAAAAGCGGTAGAAAATGAATGATCTCAGGAGGTTGCCTTCAGCCACAGCTGTTAGAGGCATTAATTTGAGCAGCGGTGTCAAAAATGCAGCCCACGGACCCTTTGTGGCCTGCAGATTGTCTTTAACTGGCCCGTGGCACATTGCAGAAATAAAATGAAACAAAAACAGTAGCATTTATGGTAAATCCCATGTTACCATAAATAAAATATAATCCCTTTAGGTTTTATGTTGTTGTGCTTTTATGAGCACGTATACCACTTTGTTCCTTCCTTAGCTATTAAGATCCTATTAGCCACTTTTTTTTTTTCGGTGCTCTTTAAAAGTTTCGGCTGTACAACTTGTAAAAATAATGCTGAAAGGCAGTGGCTGGGATCACGACGAACATGAACCCTCATCAAATGAATGCTCATCATCCCTTTGTGAGCAAACAGCTCTCCTGGGAGCAGCCTGCTTGCTAGCTTTGTGTTGATCTTATTTATCTCCGTGCAAGGCTAAAAAAGCATAAAAAGCCCGTCAAGACCTGCTGATACACACTTGTTCTACAAGCGTTTGCGTGTGTGTGTCCGTCGCTGTGCGGCAAGAAACTTTTGCTGCTATTTCACGAGAGAGCCCTTCAAGGCAACGGGGCTACAAAAGGTCTAATTCCTGCAGGCAAGCTTTGAGCAACACTACATCAAAACAAACCGGGTCCGGGCTCGAGAGCCTTCAATCAACAATGGGCCCGGGGATGTTCCACGGAGTACTTCGGAATTGAGTGCCGCCTCCAGCAGAAGGAACCACTCAAAAATGAAACATGCAAGCAATAAGTCTGAATAAAATACTCATTATGGTGAAATATAGACGCTCTGAGTTCATGCTGGCTTGTTTATTTTTGTTATACCTGGAAATCTAACTTGAACACGTGTCTTCACCTTTTGCGATTTTCTCAATTTGAATTTTTAGGTTTCACTACTCTGCTTTTCATTTCATTTAGGAGTTTTTAAATGCTGTCCAATGGAGTTGGAACAAGCTAAAAGGGGCCCAAAATGCAAATATTGCAAGCAGCTGTCACTGACATCGGCTCTTTTCATCTATTCACTTAAGTCCACTTGTGGGGTTCAACCTCCTCTTGTCTGTTTTATGTTGTAAGACGGGAATGGCAGCTATCGCCATGGAGATGAAGTCAGCTGTAGACGAGAGACACCCAACGCACACTCATCCTGGTTTCAATTTAACTGTGTGTCGCCGGGGAACCATGAACGGGTACTTCAATGTTTCAGACCTTTCAATGACAACACAACTGAATACAAAATGCAGGAATGGAAAATTGATTGCCACCAAACCTAATAACTGGTCGGGCAACAACTGCAATCAAGAGTTTGAGATAACTTGCAATGAGCCCCCCACTCAGCTTTGCAGAATTGTTGTCATTGTTGTCAAATAACTGGTCAAACTGGTCGGGCAACAACTGCAATCAAGAGTTTGAGATAACTTGCAATGAGTCTCCCACTCAGCTTTGCAGAATTGTTGTCAAATAACAGGCCAAACTGGTCAAATAACTGGTCAAATTGGTCAAATAACTGGTCGGGCAACAACTGCAATCAAGAGTTTGAGATACCTTGCAATGAGTCTCCAACTCAGCTTTGCAGAATTGTTGTCAAATAACGGGTCAAACTGGTCAAATAACTGGGCGGGCAACAACTGCAATCAAGAGTTTGAGATAACTTGCAATGAGTCTCCCACTCAGCTTTGCATAATTGTTGTCATTGTTGTCAAATAACTGGTCGGGAAACAACTGCAATCAAGAGTTTGAGATAACTTGCAATGAATCTCCCACTCAGCTTTGCAGAATTGTTGTTGATGTCAAATAACTGGTCGGGCAACAACTGCAATCAAGAGTTTGAGATAACTTGCAATGAGTCTCCCACTCAGCTTTGCAGAATTGTTGTTGTCATACAACTGGTCAAATAACTGCAAGTTATTTGAAACTCTTGATTGCAGTTGTTGCCCGACCAATGAGTCTCCCACTCAGCTTTGCAGAATTGTTGTCATTGTTGTCAAATAACTGGTCAAACTGGTCAAATAACTGGTCGGGCAACAACTGCAATCAAGAGTTTGAGATAACCTGCAATGAGTCTCTCACTCAGCTTTGCAGAATTGTTGTCATTCTGCCAAATTGGAGGTTTTTCCATCATGAAGTACCTTTTTAAAGGTCATGCCACAGTATCTCGATAGGATTCAGGTCCGGACTCTGACTAGGCAAAACAACCCCAGACCATCACACTACCACCACCATATTTTACTCTTGGTCACACACCTTCCAAAGTGTTCAATTTTTGTCTCATCAGACTACAGAGTATTTTCTCAAAAGTTTTGGGGATCAAGATTTTTTCCCGGCAAAACTGAGACAAGGTCTTCGAAGATCTTCAAACGCTTATGGTGGCGTTATGAAGACTGACCTCACGGATGCACGTGAGGCCTGCTGTTCTTTGAATGTTTTTGTGGGGTCTTTTGTGACCCCTTATTTGGTAGGCCACTATTGGGAAGGTTCACCACTCTTTGATGTTTTCGCCATTTGTGGATAATGGCTCTCACTGTGGTTTGCTGGAGGGTTTTTTTTTCTCCCTTAATAAGTTTCATTTAAAAACTGCATTTAGACAGGACACATAAAATAAAAAAAAAAATTAAAGAATATAAATAAAAAAATAAAAACAAAAATAAACCTGTATTTTGTGGTCAGTTTTGTTGTCATTAACTTTGATGATTTGAAACACTTTATATATATATATATATATATATATATATATATATTTGTGGTTATTGTATATTTGATAGTGAAAAAATGTGTAGAATTATGTCTATAATAATTACTATTAACCTAAAATAATTTAAATTGTGCAATTAAAATAAATAAAATCATAAATAACCATGTTAATGCCATTCGAAACATAAGATTCAGTCCGTTCCCAACCACTCAAATATAAAAAAGGTTTCAATCTTTTCAAATAATAAACAATGCTCCTTGACGCCGACGGCTGCTTCTTGAGGCTTAACGGTAAAAATACAAGACAATACACATAGATCTCTTTCTTCTTTCGTCCTTCACAGACGAGCTCACAATGCTGACCGCCATTTATATTCTCCCCCTATCACAAGACGACAGATTCCATCTCCAGCTAAAGAGAGAATAGCATTTTCATACGCAACAAAAAGTGCCTTGATATGATATGTATTCATACTTATGGCTGCTCTTACCACCAGAAGCAATGAGATGTGATTGCGCTAGTACTTGATAATAACCGATACATATATCAAAACTAAAGTCAGGGAAGCAGTTGTGCAAAGTTTTGTTGTAGTTTTCATGTATTCTGCACTAAAAGCCGTACAAAAAAAAAAAAAAAAAAATCACCTAGCAGGTGTGCTTAATAAAGTGAACAGTAAAGAAAGACCCCTCGCCTTTGGACACCGTCCGCCGCCCACATCAATGCACATAATCAAACTGGCAATCAGGGCAAGCTTGCTATTTATTATTTCTTTATTTGCCTGTCTTGTGTGTTGCCCTCATCACAGGGATGTACATGAATGGAGGCCAGGAATAGGCATCCCTTTCAAATCATTATGGAGGAGGAAATCAAAGCTCCTTTGTGACAAAAAAGACGACTAAGATGCAAACCGCCGCCACTGTTTTGTTGCACCCACCCCCCCGCCCCCGTGTGCACAAGCAGGAGGCTGCCAGCCGTCTGATGGACACATCTAAATAAACGTGAACAATGGGAGGTGAACTATATCATATCCGTATTGGGTGGTGTCAGACTGTGCGCTTGTCAACATTGTTATTTCTTCTCGCTGCCTAAATGACCGGTGGTATCATTCATCCCTGCAAAGGCGTTTTTCCTTGATGGCAGCAGTGTTTTTCAACCAATTTTGCTCAAACTTCACAAACATGTGCTTATCAGTCCTTTAAAAGATGTGTACCAAATTTATTTTTTGGAGTAAATACAACAAAGTTACAGTGGGTGTGTTTTTTTTTTTTTTTTGCAGCTATTTCCCTTCTGACCGATGAAGTTTAATAACAGCACCACCATGTGGTGTATTTGTTAGAAAATTTATAGCACAGAAAACACGGAAGAGGTGCACAAGACACACCCAAAAAATGAAAAATAAAATAAATTCACGCTTTTGTGTCCAACGCTCCAGGAGTAGAAGAGTTACTTTCTCAAACATAGTGTATTTACTACAGAGACTGCTTAATGGAGTGAGGTTCTGTAGAAATCCCACTCTAAGTGGGTTTCGAATAAAAGATAAGGTAATCTTCAAGAACCAAATCATAGAATAAGAACCAGATCGTTTATTCCTGGCAACAATACGGAATACAGACATCCGGGCTTATCTGCAGTCCCTGCATGCCTACAAGTAAGCGGGTCTCATTACAGCGCAGCTGCAAAAAGCACAAATACACCACAAAATGAATTAATTAAACATTTTTTCCTGCATGATCTGGAGCAGATCCAGACTACAATTGGATTAAGCGTGTGGGCTTATCTGCAGTCCCTGTATGCCTACAAGTAAGCGGGTCTTATTACAGCACAGCTGCAAAAAGCACCCTTCTTTCCCCTGCCCGTTGTGTAATAGGAGAGTCCTGGACCAATCAGCTTTCGCCACTGCCCTTGCTTGAACCGCAGGGGCATGGCTTATCTGCAGTCCCTGTATACCTACAAGTAAGCAGGTCTTATTACAGAACAGCTGCAAAAAACACCCTTAATTTTCCCTGCCCGGCCGTGTATTTATACACTCAAGATTGTGTAAGAGGCTGGAGTCCCGGACCAATCAGCTTTCGCCACTGCCCTTGGTTGAACCGCTTCTTTTATGGTGTTACAGCTTTCGTTTGTTCACAGGGGCATGGCTTATCTGCAGTTCCTGTATACCTACAAGTAAGCGGGTCTTATTACGGCGCAGCTGCAAAAACCACTCTTCCTTTCCCTGCCCGGCCGTGTACTTATACACTCAAGATTGTGTAAGAGGCTGGAGTCCTGGACCAATCAGCTTTCGCCACTGCCCTTGGTTGAACCGCTTCTTTCATGGTGTTACAGCTTTTGTTTGTTCGCAGGGGCATGACTTATCTGCAGTTCCTGTATACCTACAAGTAAGCGGGTCTTATTACGGCGCAGCTGCAAAAAACACTATTCCTTTCCCTGCCCGGCCGTGTATTTATACACTCAAGATTGTGTAAGAAGCTGGAGTCCTGGACCAATCAGCTTTCGCCACTGCCCTTGTTTGAACCGCTTTTTTCATGGTGTTTCTGCTTTCGTTTATTTGCCAGTGCATGGCATATCTGCAGTCCCTGTATACCTACAAGTAAGCGGGTCTTATTATGGTGCAGTCCTTTTTTATTATTTTATTTTTGTCTGTATATGTGAGACTATGTGTTTGTTTTAGCTTTTATCTTTAGCTAGCAAAATTGAGCAAATATCTTCAGTTCCCAATGACTGGTGAAGTTAGCACATTAATATATTTTCAGCCTATCTTACTTATATTTCTCCAAAAGAATCTGGATTCAAATTATGTTACTACAATTGTTGATTAAATACCATCCATACTAATTATAAGAAAAACTTTGAGTATCTTGATACTTTCTTTTCCAGTACAAGTAGTCGACCTAACAGTAAGCGTTCGATACTTTGTGTCATGATGACAGCGTCATGTCAGAGGTGTCACAATAAAAGGAATTATAGAGCAACTTTCTTGTGCGTTAAGAAGGTCTCAGCTCATTGTATCGCTTCACAGCTTCTTCACGTGTTAGTTGCTGTGAAGATAAAGGCGAGACAATCCTCTCACACCTATCAGCCGCAAACAGCTAACCCAGGAGTCACACAGTTCTACCTGTCAAGTCTCATCAGATACGATCCTGATTAGCTGGGGTGTACTTTGTGTTTGTATGCTTGGGAGCTGTCATCAAATCAGTCAAATGAAGTTCCAATCTGGATTTGTTCAAATTGAAAATTTGACAGCCATCAAAATTTAACCAAAACAACAAAAAACATGTAATATATTTATCACACTTTGAAGGTATTTCCGAACCAATTTTAAACCAGAACTGATCCAGATTGTGCAATGTAGGTTTTGCTTGGAAAATTAAGATACTTAAAAATGATCAAATATTGCGTGTTTTGTGTTGTATTGTATTCATAGAGTTGGAAGCTGTAATGCTAGACAGGTTTAAATTCGGATCTGATCTAGATTTGTTTTTTTTTTATTTTAAAAATCACATCTCTCCATCTCTATCACATCTCGTTTTCCAGGTTTGTCCGAAGTTGGAGTTTCATTTAAATCAGATCTGATCCAGATGTAGGTTTTGCTTGGAAAATTAAGATAATTAAAAATGATCAAATATTGCGTGTTTTGTGTTGTAATGTATTCATAGAGTTGGAAGCTGTAATGTGCAAAATCAGGTTTAAATTAGGATCTGATCCAGATTTGTTTTTAAATTGGCAGCAGTCAAGCATTAACAAAAAAAATCACATCTCTCTATCACACCTGGTCTTCCAGAGTCCGAAGCCGTAATTTCAAACCAAATTTAAACCAGATCTGATCCAGATTGTGCAATGTAGGTTTTGCTTGTAAAATTAAGATACTTAAAAATGATCAAATATTGTGTGTTTTGTGTTGTATTGTATTCATAGAGTAGGAAGCTGTAATTGTAGTCAGGTTTAAATTAGGATCTGATCCAGATTTGTCTCAATCACACCTGGTTTTGCAGTGTGCGAAGCTGTAATTTGTACCAAATTCAAACCGGATCTGATCCACATAATACAATGTAAGGTTTACATGGAAAATCAACTTTAAGATGTTCAAATCCTGATATTTCTCTCAAATATGCATATTGGAAGCTGTTATGCCAAATTTCAGATTTCAATTTAGATCTGATCCAGATTCAGTGTGCATTGTAAGTTTATGAATGGAAAATCTCAATGAATGTATTCATTCAGCTACTTATATCACCATCAAACAGTGATGTTTTAGGTCTGAAAGTAATATCAAATCAGGTTTCAATCTGGATCCAATCCAGGTTTCAATCTGGATTGGATCCAGATTGCACATTTGGAAAGCTAACATTGTATTTTAACACTTTAAGAATACTGTCAGATGTTCCAAGTTCAGTTTGCAGACTTATTACATTAGAAAGAAAGTGCGGATAAAGAAGTTGAGCTACTTTAAGCTATTGAGCTCGGAGATGGAAGTCATTGATTTCACAGGAGATGAATGTTTTTTCAGCCTTGGCAGCACAGACGGTGTTCTTATTGGACTTCAACTCACGGACAGGACCACCCTACTCCCCAAAATGAATGTTACCGTTGCTGCTTAAGTGCCGGATGAGGCCATGCATCACCTCGGCAAGCATCAGCGTGAGTCAAAAGGATCGCTTTCAATGAAAAGACTTCAGAGGTTGCGCTAATGTTCTTACAGTTGATAGGTGTGCTATGATAGGGCCAACACAACACAACACATAGTGTTTATCGTTTAACAACAACCGACACACACACACACACACAACTGTACAGGAAGTGAGGAGGCAGAAAGTCAGCGCTATAAATATCCACGTTTTGACGGCCCGGCCTGATATTTCCACCTCTGATTCTGGCTCATAAAAGAGTTACAACCTTGTGAATTCGCAGAGACGCACAGCTTCTCTTGCACTCACAAAGAATATGATTTGTCGGAAGGGGGCTGCAGGGGGGCAGGAGGGGGTCAAGGTAACAATTTCACGTCTTCTTTTCCTACAGTGTGGCACAATAACAATTTACTAGCGCAACTTTGGCACCGCACTTTAAAGTAAAGTATCATGCATGAAATCAAAGATGATTTATGCTCATAAACAAGCATTATTATTGTATTTTTATAGTATGTACTGTATATTTTAAGTACCAAAACTGCCCTGCATGTAGATGAGCTGTGCATTTTCTGTTCTGTTAATGTATAATAATTGTACTCATAATCTATCTACGTTTAAACATTGTTAAATAATTTATTACATATTTACTATGTGTAAATAATAATGGATTTAGCCTTTTCAGACACAATACATTCTATGCATTTGAAATATGAAAAAAAGCGGGAAATGTAAACCTAATGTTTAATCCAGATCTGATCCAGATTCTGCATTTTTCTGCAATATGAGTTAAATAGGTAATGTCTATCAAATAATATGTAATAATTTTGGGGGTGTATTTGTTGGTTCAAAAGTTGGATTGCCAAAGCCAATTCTAGTCTAGATCTGATCCAGATTGTGCACTAGTCAATAATGGAGGTAAAATTCAGCAAAAAGTGTTTAAACACCTCTCTCAATAATACTATTTAATTATTTTTTTTTTGTTTATTTGCAGCATCAGATTTTGGAATGCTGAATGCAATTGTAGTCTGGATTTGATCCAGATCATGCAGAAAAAAAATGTAATTTAACAGATTTAGATGTCTGTGAAATAAGATTTAATTCATTCATTTCTTAGTGTATTTGCAGGGTCACAAGTTGAAATGCCAATTCCAAATTTAGTCTGGATCGGATCCAGATTGTGCACTCGGAAATAATGTAGGTAAAATTCAGCACAACGGGTTTAAAAGCCTCTCTCAAAAATACTATTTAATTAATGATTTTTTTGGTTTATTTGGAATGCTGAATGCAATTGTAGTCTGGATTTGATCCAGATCATGCAGAAAAAAAATCTAATTCAACAGGTTTAAATGTCTGTGAAATAAGATTTCATTCATTCATTCATTTTGTGCTGTATTTGCAGGGTCACAAGTTGAAATGCCAATTCCAAATTTAGTCTGGATCGGATCCAGATTGTGCACTAAGCAAAAAAAAAGCCTCTCTCAAAAATACAATTTAATTAATGATTTTTTTGGTTTATTCTCAGCATCTTAATCCAATTGTAGTCTGAATCTGATCCAGATCGTGCAGGAAAAAAAAAATCTAATTTAACAGGTTTGAACAGGTTTTAACAGGTCTGACATATACGATTCATTCATTTTGTAATGTATTGTCAGGGTCTGAAGTCCAAATGCCAATTCCAAATTTAGTCTGGATCTGATCCAGATTGTACAATTAGCAAAAAAAAAAACTAAAAACCTCAAAACATTTTCAGACACGTATTGATTGCATTACCTGCTGGGTCAGAGGCCGGTATGGTCAAACCGGACTTCAATCCAGATCTGATTAAGATTAAACATTTGGGAGCAATCATGCAGAAACAAATCTAATTTAACAAGTTTAGATGTCTGTCAAATACCATTCATTCATTTTGTGGTGTATTTTCAAGGTCAGAGGTCCAAATGCCAATTCCAAATTTAGTCTGGATCTGATCCAGATTGTACAATTGGCAAAAAAAACCCTAAAAACGTCGTAAAACATGATTGATTACTGATATGATTGATTATTACCTGCTGGGTCAGAGGCTGGTATGGTCAAACCGGATTTCAATCCAGATCTGATTAAGATTAAACATTTGGCAGCAATCAGAACCGTGTGATTTAGATGGGTTGTGTTAAGATGAAAACATCCATTTCTGATCATGCATAACCATACAGGAAATGCATATGAATCAGTGTGATGAACAAGGGTGTTCTGCTTCCTGGTTTGAACGCAGACACGCCCCATCAAAGACGATGGATGCCGGGAGTGATGAACAGAATAAAATCCTGGCTTAATGACACCGGTGGTGATTTGTGTCTGATTTTTACGAGCAGGGGAGAACTTTGTTGTATTGTGAAGGTGAAAGGCATCAAGGTTAGTCTCACTTTCTGGTGCGCGGCGGAAAACAGTTTGCTAAATCCCATTTTCCGCAGATATGATGAAAAAGTAAGCGTCGCCGAGGTTTTTTTTTTTTGGTGGAGCCATTACGGCGGCGCTCCGAGGGGACTTCTCCACTGTCGCTGTGTGTCTTTTTTTCCTTCTTGATCTCATCGTAATGTGACAAAGCCCTTCACTTTCCTCCCTCCTAAAAAAGATGCAGTCCAATTTGTGCGGCCCCTACTGAAAAGGATATAAAAATTTAGGCTAGTTCTCTGCTTTGGGGAGGATTGCCAAAGAAAGTTGAATTGCCAAAGCCAATTGTAGTCTGGATCTGATCCAGATTGTTGACTAGGCAATAATGGAGGTAAAATTCAGCATAAAGTGTTTCAATGCCTCTCTCAAAAATACTATTTTGATTAATGATTTTCTTTGGTTTATTTGCAGGATCAGATTTTAATTCAATTGCAGTCTAGATCTGATCCCGATCGTGCAGGAAAAAAAAAATCTAATTTAAAACAGGTTTAGATGTCTGTCAAATACGATTTCATTAATTCATTTTGTGGTGTATTTGCAGGGTCAGAAGTGGAAATGCCAATTCCAAATTTAGTCTGGATCGGATCCAGATTGTGCACTAGGCAAAAATTAGCATAATGTGTTTAAACACCACTCTCAATAAGACTTTTTAATGATTAGGGTGTTTTTTTTTTTTGTTTATTTGAAGCATAAGATTTTGGAATGCTTAATCTGACTAATTTGGATCTGATCCAGATCGTGCAGAAAAAAGGGGTAGAAAAAAAGATGCAGTCCAATTTGTGCGGCCCCTACTGAAAAGGATATAAAAATTTAGGCTAGTTCTCTGCTTTGGGGAGGAAAAAAAAAAAAAAAAGTGTGGCCTTTCTAACAGGGCTGTTCTCCATCCGTCTTCCAGCCAATCTGCATTGTCTTCAATGGAGAAAAAGCCCTGGCCGTCTGATAAAATGTCCTAAAAGTGCTATTCTGCAGGTAAAATGAGGAAGTTTTCACCTCCTTCATGTAGCGCCATCCATCATAGCTTTTATATCTCACCTAATTATATCAGCCTTCTTCTCTGTGAAGCTACTATTCATCCAGCCCAATTCTTTCAAACGTTTTTTTTTTTGCAGACAATCGCCGCCTCTTTTCCATCCTTATAGATGACTCCAGGGTCAATGAGATGGCATACGGGTCATGCGGCACTCATAACAATAATTAGAGTTGTGATAATTAAACAGCCGGGTCTTTTCTGCTGGGAAGGGAGTTTCCTGGCAGCGCTTCATCTTGACCGTAATCAGTACGGCGACGCAAAAGGGCTCCATGATGGGCTTCAAAACAACTCCTATATTTAATTAAAAACACAAGCAGGACTGTCATACTGTTGTCCATATGCAGGGCTGAAAACAACTCAATCCTCTGCTGATTTTGTAAAAAAGGTGAAATTATAAGATGCCAAGCGACAGCCTCAAAACAGTATTCATTCATTTTCTACCACTCATCCCAGCTGTCTTCGGGCAAGACACCCTGGACTGGTCGCCAGCCAATCACAGGTCACATATAGACAAACAACCATTCACACTCACATTCATACCTATGGACAATTTAGAGTGGATAATGAACCTAACATGCATGTTTTTAAACAGATATTTGAATGCATATCTTCCACATACCCTGACCGTGTGGCCAACATGCTAACCGCTAGTCCACTAAAAGCGTCCCACTTGCGAATTTAAGCAACAACAAAAAAATCTGTGGGGCCAATTTTTGGAGTTGAAAGAGACCAGTCTTTTTAGAGAGCTGATTCAAAAGAGTCGGTTCTCTAAAAAGAGCCGAACTACATTTCCAGGGCGCATATAGACAAACAACCATTCACACTCACATCCATACCTATGGACAATTTGGAGTGGCCAATTAAACTAGCATGTTTTTGGAATGTGGGAGGAAACCGGAGTACCTGGAGAAAACCCACGCATGCACAGGTAGAACATGCAAACTCCACACAGAGATGGCAGAGGGTGGAATTGAACTAGCTGTGTGTGGAAAGACGAAGGGAAAAAAACAGAAGATCAATATGTTTTAACAAGGACACAAAAACACATGTAAAAATTGTAGTGAGGGTGAATTAAATGTCTTTTCTACGTATCGGAGAAAAAAAAAAGAAGTAGTAGTTCTGGCTGAAGGAGACACCATTAGAGAAAGATGAAGGGAGGGAAAAAAACAACAGAAGATCAATATGTTTTAACAAGGATACAAAAACACTACAGTACAGCGGAAGGTAGAAAGATAGGAAGAAAGCTCGTGTTTAAGTCAATGCGAGTTTTGAGGCCAGATTGATTCTTGAAGGAAGGAGAGAAAAAAACAACACAAGACCAATATGTTTTAACAAGGACACAAAAACACATGTAAAAATTGTAGTGAGGGTGAATTAAATGTCTTTTCTACGTATCGGAGAAAAAAAGAAGTAGTAGTTCTGGCTGTAGGACGCCATTAGGGAAAGACAAAGGAAGGAGTAAAAAAAAAACAACACAAGATCAATATGTTTTAACAAGGATACAAAAACAGTACAGTACAACAGAAGGTAGAAAGATAAGTAGAAACACTGATGAAAGATGAGTCTAATCTTAAGATAAGATATGCCTTTCTGGTCAAAATCATCAGAAATGGCCAGTACCTAGAAAGACGGCTTTTTAAAAATGGCTGACATTGAATGAGTTCCAACTATCACTAATGTCACAGGTGGATTTAAAGGTGTAGCTGTAAAAAAAAAACAAAAAAAAAACAAGCTACTGCATTAGTGCAGCAGCAGAGAGAACCGTACTCGAGAACCGCCTGGAGTTGAAGTGGCCTTAATCCCCCCCCCCACCACCTTCTTCTGTGATTTAAACACTTTTTAAAGCAAACATTTTTCATATTTCCTTTCCGTGCCGAGGCATAATTGCCGTTGTTTGTTTACCGCTGCTTTTCCACAAGCACTCACAGGCTCTCTGCTGCCGTTTGACACACATTTTTTGATTAAAAAGCTGTTCGCTGAAGAGCACTTCTGGCTGCCAGCTCGGCTGAGGTTAGCCACTGATGAGAGACGCCATCAATAATCTCCTCCTACCGTCTAAATCCACACGTGAAGATGGCCGACAAGGACAAGGAGGGAGAAATAGTGATGTGGATCGGGAGGACGACGGGGCGTGCATGATTACACATAAATCAGGAAAGTTCCAAGAATGTTTAGGTCCAGGGCCAAGGTGCTTTCAGGTGATCCACGTGGTGACGACTGAACCACAGTCTCTTATAGTCGCCAGCTGTAACCAATATTGGCAGTGTGGCTGTAAGCAACCTCTTCAAATAACTTCTCGCATTTATAGCTCTTTGGTTTTCATGTTGTTTTTACCTCTAAATAAGCAGTGGAATTGAACAAAAACCTGTAGATCAGTATTGATCTCATCGTTACAATACTTTTGAATGGTACTTTATATGCAACTTTGTTTATATTTCCAATAATTTATATGGGAAATAGGATGTTGACTAGCATCCTGGTTAGAATTGTATGTTTGAATCCCTCGTTTATTGCACTTAATTGGTTCCAGACCTAATCCAATAAGTGAATTTCCATGAATTAGGATTCCTACTTCTGACAGGAATAACATAGCATGGTGTCGCATGTTAGCGTTGACAGCGTACTTCCTGCGGTGGCTATGGTCACATCAACGCAACCTTACCGACCCCTATTGACCAAAGTTAAGGATGCTGAACTTCAACGGTTTTAAAAGCTGCTGTCAGCCACAACTCTTTGCCGTATTCGCCGCTATGCTAACCAAAGACGCTAGAGCTAAACAACTGCCACACTACATATCAAGTTTTCTGAATGCCATAAGTATATTTTCATTAATTCAGCCATTTTGTATGATTTGACCCTCCCTCGTTGGTCAAACATGAATAACTTATAGCATGACGTCGCATGTTAGCGTTGACAGCGTACTTCCTGCGGTGGCTATGGTTGCATCAATGTAACTTTACCGACCCCTACTGACCAAAGTTAAGGATGCTGAACTTTAATGGTTTTAAAAGCTGCTGTCAGCCACAATTCATGGCCGTATTTGCCGCTATGCTAACCAAAGACGCTAGAGCTAAACAACTGCCACATGTATATTTTCATTAATTCAGCCATTTTGTATGATTTGACCCTCCCCCGTTGGTCAAACCATGATATCGTGAGGGATGACTGTACTCCCAAATTAAATGTAATCGTTATTTTAATTGTACTAGCTTTCAAAAAAATGCTATTATTCAAGGGAAAGTCCATTTTAAAGCCAAATATGGTCGATAACTTCATAAAGTGCTTGCGGCTGCTGCATAATACAAAGTATGCGATTCCAGACAAAATGATGTTCCCCTCATTCAGACTAAATTTCATTCCATTTTCTCTGCTTTGACACAGCCAGACTGGAGTTAGAGAGAAAGAAAAGATATTCTTGGAAGCCAGCCTATTTATTTTGAATGGAGGAGATGAGTTCATGGTGTGACAGTGTTAAATGATGCCAAGGGGGCTAAGGCTATGCAAAGACTATGGGGATGATTCAGAGCGGGATTTGGGCGACGATCTGCCGTTCTTATTGGATTTGGCTCCACACATCCACTGAAGAATGGGAGTCAGGAGAGTGATTCTCTAAGTCTTTCCTGACTCGGACTAAATATATTCACTACTGGAAGAAAAGGATTGTGTACACGTCAAAAAGTCTGCCCGTCCCATAGGCTCGCTTGTGTTGCTGTTTAATAAGGTTTTTCATTGTTTGAACTACTTCTGCTTGTTGGAGATCTCTGTAATCCCGACGGATCACAGCAGCGTTGGTTGAAAGTGTCAAAAAAAAAAAAAAAAAAAAAATTGCCGTCATCCACGTGTTTTTCTTTGCCATTTCACCAGGCTTTGCGTTATGTCCTTGAGATGTAAAGTGCAGCTTCTGTCATAGGTTCAAGAATTTGTGTTTGTTCCATCTCCGACTTGTGGAGTGCATCCCTCTATTCAAGAGGGATGAAGAGCTGGGAAAAAAGATGTTTTGCTTTTCAAAATGAGCTGCCTACAGAAGATGTTCCCTTCCAACTTGTGTCATGGTCGGTTTGGAGTCCAAGTCCTGTAGTAAACATAATTCATAATGCCGCCTACAGAGAACATACTAACTCCTTATTTCTAAAAATCACAAATACTTCAACTTGCTGATATACGTAGTTCATCTTCAAACAGCTAAAATAATGCATAAGGCAAAAAATAACCAATTGCCTAAAAATGTCATCCACTACATTTGGGACTACGTTAAAAAGCCATAGCATGTCATTGTTTGCATGCTCTCCTCATTAAAATATGAAAACCTATAAATGTTTGGGTGGTTTTAGTTTTAATTTCAGTATGTGGAATCAAACTATGGAATGGATTGCGTAAGACCCTCAAACAATGCACAACGATGAGCCAATTCAAGAAACAATACAAGCAGTTGATGTTTGCTAAATACAAGGATGAAGAGTCTTGAACCAGTCATGATGTGCTATACATATCACTATATTGACACTTACTATAGTACCCATTATGTCATTGGATGGTCATATCACCTCGTACTTTGGTATGTGACAAAAAAAACCAACATAAACTATATAAGGAAAGCAGGAAGTGAACAAATGTAACAGTACCAAATGGAGATGTAGGATTAAATAAGCTTTGCTTCTTGACAGCGTACTTCCTGAGGTGGCTATGGTCGCATCAACGTAACCTTACCGACACCGACTGACCAAAGTTAAGGATACTGAACTTCATGGGTTTTATGAACAAGGATTCAAACGGAGCTACCGTCAGCCACAACTCACGGCAGTATTTGTAACTATGCTAACCAAAAGACGCTAGAGCTAAACAACTGCCACACTACATATCAGGTCTTCTGAATGCCATATGTATATTTTCATTTATCCAGCCATTTTGTATGATTTGACCCTCCCCTGTTAGTCAAAATATGATATTGTGAGGGATGACTGTACTACCAAATTAAATGTAATTATTTTAATTGTACAATGTTGACGGTTACTATGGTACCCATTGTCATTGTATGGTCATATGACCTCGTACTTCGGTACGTGACAAAAAAAACAAAAAAACCCCTAAACTATATTAGGAAAGCAGGAAGTGAACAAATGTAACAGTTACTGATTGTAAAAGTACCAGATGGAGGGGTAGGATTTAATAAGCTTTGCTTCTTCCTACTCCTTTTGGACATGTGGAACTGTGAACTGATGTGATGCATTCAATTGTAATCTGATGCATGTTCAAATGAAATAAAACCATTACCAAATTGTGAAACATGTAGTATGTAGTGTGTAACATAAATCTCCCTCAAAGTCAAACAATCCTGATCGAGATCAGCAACAAACCCGCTCCTGTACCCACTTCACATGTGTCAACATGCTATACAAACCACGACAAGAAGCAAGCTAAACATACCGGACCCTCTACGGAATTTGATTAAATGCTTCGTTGATCCGCATCGTTTTCCGGATTCAAGTTCATATAGCAGTTTTTGGTTAATCGTGTTCAACAAACAAACTAAACCATCTGCAAAATGTGATGAGAGCTCCTTGGATTTGCAATTTTATCTGAATCAACAAATCATATCCTGACTAAAATTGACTTACATTTTCCTTACTTCGTATAACCCTGTGCAATCTTCTGCAGGGATTATGTTCATCTTTTTGTAATCCTGCTAAAGAAGAAGTGAAGTCAACACAGTAGTACCTCGGTTTTTGTTATTTATCCATTCCAAAGGCTGTGTCAAAAATTTAATTCATTTTATTTTGGTTATTTTACAGCCATGCTCAACAAAAGAGTTGTGGTGTAACTGTGTTAGTTAGGAAATAACTACACAGTCGACCACTGAACTGGGGGACTTGTGTGGGAGTTGAGAGTACGTTTTACTGGCCTTGGTCTGAGCCTGCGCGGAACACAAGGCGAGCTGGAGGCGATTGGAGGCGGCAGTTCTATTTTCCAAGCTTTTAGCTCAACGGCTAGCGCTCTCTAATCTCACTGTACAGACACTGGCTGGTGTCTGGGCAGAAGGAGAGATGGCTGAGCCAGTTGGATTACACAAACAGATGAGTTTGTTAGGGACAATGTTTGGCCATAACCGAGAGTGTAATACTCAAAAACTAGAGTCCACTAGATCATGTCCAAAATTTAATATATAGCTTTTTGTATTCACATTAAAATTGATACTATACTCCAACCCTTTAAGCAGTGGAATAGAAACTTCAATAGGTTTTGCACCATCACTCTAAACAAACTATTAACCTAATGCTCCTTGGAACCACAACTTTTTTTCAGATTCACACCCCAAAGCTACACTAAAACTGAACGCTTTAGTACTTTTTCAGGTTTCTGCTAAGTAAACAAATATAATAAATTATGAAATAATTAACCACACAGAGTCATCTATAGGTTGAGGACTTATTTTCCGAACACCCTTTATGGAATTTGAGCTATATATGGTGGATATTTATCCTTTGTGGATTTTGCTTAAAGCCGCAAGCAGCAACGAATGGGCCTCCATACAAGGATATCAATCACCGTCATCACATATGACAGATGCAGAGCCAAAAAGTAATCCCACTTTCTAAATTTGTGGAAGAAAACATCTGGATGCCGCTGAAAGAGGAAAATATTTTTTTCTTGCTGGGAATCACAAACTCCAACCACTTCTGCCTGAGCTTGCCTCGTAGAAAGATGTCCTGGGAAGCATAGCTAACAACCGTAAACAGAGTGAAGCAGAGCTTCAGAGTGTATCTGGCCTACAACACATGCTGGGGGACTTGTGTGGAAGTTGAGAATATGTTTGCTTAAAGCCGCAAGCAGCAACGAATCGGCCTTCATACATGGATATCAACCACCCGTCATCACACATGACAGATACATAGCCAAAAAGTAATGGATAGTTCCACGCCGGCTGAAGGTGTTAAAAGGAATCATTAAAAAAAATAAAATAATATAATTTATAAATAAATATAAATAACAATAAATAGTAAATAATGTAAATAAATACTGCACAGCTTGCTTCAAGAATTGCAATATGTTGCATATTTATCTTCAATTCACCGTTATTAAAATGTAGATGTATGCATTTGCCCATATAAGGAAGCCCGGCTCCTTGTGAGGTCACAGGGAGCCTGTGTTAGAAAAACTAACTGAAACCGAGCGTTCCGAGCCATCCCAAACTTTTTTCACGCCTCACTTCCAAATGCTTAAAACTCATTATTTGAAACTTTGGCATCGTTTAACATGATAATACAACATTCTAACAACATTTATAGGTCAGAAAGTATGTAAGTATGTTTGCTTAAAGCCGCAAGCAGCAACAAATGGGCCTCCATACAAGGATATCAATTACCGTCATCACACATGACAGATACATAGCCAAAAAGTAATGGATAGTTCCACGCCGGCTGAAGGTGTTAAAAGGCATAATTTAAAAAAAATAAAATAAAATAAATAATAGTAAATAATGCAAATAAATACTGCACAGCTTGCTTCAAGAATTGCAGTATGTTGCATATTTATCGACAATCCACCGTTGTCATTAGAATGTAGATGTATGCAGCAAAGAGTAACTTGACGATCCACTTTTTTTTTCCCCCTTCCACATCGGAATACTGAGACAGTGATGCTGGGGGTTGGCGTGTAAGGTGCCCAGGTGCTCCGCATCTTGCTGGAGGACACTCTCAGGATGTAGCCTGAGGGGAGGAAGGTTGGGAGATTAGCCGTGTGGAATCTTCCTACGACTCGCCAGCCACCTGAGCCACGCCGCCCCCGAGAGATGGGAAAGCAGTATCACGCTATGATCGAGTGTCGTCGACAAGACGTGGCTTCGACGCACACTAACCTAGCGTTAGCCTGCAAGAGGCTTTCATGATAATTAACTGCTGACGCTAATGCAGCTGGGTAAATACTTTCAAGGGTCATTTGCCACTGTTTTATTTGCCGTGGAGGTTCGGATCCACTTTACATGGCAGTCAATCAATGAAAGTACATCAAATAAAACAGAGCGCTCGCCAGGAGCTGGTTCATGCATACGGTCGGGCCAGATACAGTCATGTAAAAAAAAAAAAAAAAAAAAAAAAAGCCCTTTGGTGTCTCCATTCATTTATATTCAAAGACTCTTTATGAATTTCCTCTCACAAGCTTGCACAGCCAAAGTCATTTTAATCACATTTTTCATTTGCTGGCACGCAAACAAACGTGGGAAATGGTGTGGAGTGTAAATGGTGATGAGCTGTGACATGCTTGGCCAGTAGCATCTTTATGTGGGGGGGGGGGGGGGGGGCAGGTGGTCAACCGGCCATTTAGGTATGAAACAGTATTCTAGGATAAGCGGTATTTGGAACAGCCCAAATCACATGTAGTTCATTCATAATTCAAAATGTCACTACATTATAGTTACTCAAAAAAAAAACTTTTCCGCTCTTCAGTAACCAGCAGTAGAACATAGTAAGATTCAGGAAAATATCAGCTCCCAACTAAAAGGGAAGTAAAACAAAAAAAGATACATTTCACTTTGAAAAAAGATGCATTCAAAGACACTGATATTATGTAGTATTCTACATTGGTCACTAGGTGTCAGTAATGCTACTGTAATGTTCGGTAGTTACATCACTAGATGCATACAGCCTATTATTACTCAAAAAAAAAAACTTTTCCGTTCTTTAGTAACCAGCTGTAGAACATAACATTCAGGAAAATATCAGCTCCCAACTAAAATAAATGTAAAACAGAATATATACATTTCACTTTGAAAAAAGATGCATTCAAAACACTGATATTGTAGTATTCTACACTGGTCACTAGGTGTCAGTAATGCTACTGTAATGTTCGGTGAGACACACAAGCACCAGACTTGCTGATTAGAACAAGTAAGCAATTATATGTATTAAATAAGTAATGCAGAAAAGCACCATTTTCCCCTGAATAAGTCAGTTGTTGCTAGGCAGACTTCATAGTTCTCCATCATAACTACCTGCAGAAAAATCTTACCGAATCAAAAGGCAAAAATAGCCATAATTGGATAACTAGACAAATATATTTTACACACATTCTCTGCTCTGTATTACATATAAAACTCCAATTCCAGCCATTGCTCCCATGAGCTCACCACAGTAACTGCAAGTTAAATACTGCTTTATGTTTTTGGTTGTCCAACATGAGAGCATCCAAATGTTAAATCGTCTTAAACAGGGACAGCCTGCTCTAAAAGCGGTGATGCTAACCAAGCAGCGTGTCGGGATGCTGGCGCTATGCAGCAAACGCCCCGAGGCTTGAATATTACATGCTCATTTCTTTTGAACCATATTCATCGGCTTGTTTTTTTTTGTTTTAAGTCAGGAAAATATGCTTAATAGCGGCATTATCATAATTGTTTTTTTTCTCACCCTCACAAAAAAAGGCTTGATTTGTCCTCTTAGATTCTAAAAGACATTTGTAATGATTAAGGATGATTATACATTTCTTAATTGATTGTTAAAGGAAACCTATTATGAGAGTTGTGAACTACTATAGATCCGCTACACACAATAACCCGCACATTTTCCAGAATCTGCACCTATTCCAGCGATATTTTCTAGCATTTCGAAAACAGTTTCAATTTATTCCACTCACGCCTGGCCTACGAGCAGAACTGTGATTGTTCGCACTCCCATACTTGGACTACTGCTGAGCTGAACTTTCTAAATTTGTGGAAGAAAACCTCTGGAAAATATTTTTCTCTTGCTGGGAATCACCAACTCCAACCACTTCTGCCTGAGCTTGCCTCATAGAAAGATGTCCTGGGAAGCATAGCCAACAAACGTAAACAGAGTGAAGCAGAGCTTCAGAGTGTATCTGGCCTACAACACATGCTGGGGGACTTGTGTGGAAATTGAGAGTATGTTTGCTTAAAGCCGCAAGCAGCAACGAATGGGCCTTCATTCAAGGATATCAAATCACACGTCATCACACATGACGGATACATAGCCAAAAAGTAATGGATAGTTCCATGCCGGCTGAAGGTGTTAAAAGCATCATTAAAAAAATTTATAAATAAAAATATAATATAATTTAGAAATAAATATGAATAAAATAAAACAAATAGTAAATAATGTAAATAAATACTGCACAGCTCGTTTCAAGAATTTCAATATGTTGCATATTTATCGACAATTCACCGTTGTCATTAAAATGTATATGTATGCATTTGTCCGGCTCCTTGTGAGGTCACAGGGAGCCAGTGTTAGAAAAACTATCTGAAACAAAGCGTTCAGAGACATCCCAAACTTTTTTCACGTCTCACTTCCAAATGCTTAAAACTCATTATTTGAAACTTTGGTATCGTTTAACACGAGAATGCAACATTTTAACAACATTTATAGGTCAGAAATGTGGAAAAAGTATAATAAGTCGCCTTCACTAACTATTGGATAAAAATATATAATTTTATAAATAAATATAAATAACATAAAACAATAGTAAATAATGTAAATAAATACTGCACAGCTCGCTTCAAGAATTGCAGTATGTTGCATATTTATCGACAATTCACCGTTATCATTAAAATGTAGATGTATGCATTTGCCCATATAAGGAAGCCCGGCTCCTTGTGAGGTCACAGGGAGCCAGTGTTAGAAAAACTAACTGAAACCGAGCGTTCAGAGCCATCCCAAACTTTTTTCACACCTCACTTCCAAATGCTTAAAACTCATTTGAAACTTTGGAATCGTTTAACACAAGAATACAACATTTATAGGTAAGAAATGTGGAAAAATAAAATAATAGGACGCCTTGATTCAGGCGTGTCTTCTTAAAATGGAACTATTGGCTAAAACACCAGGTCCAATATCCGTCTTCTACATGCACTTTGAATTGCCTGAACAGCGGCCTGCATCTTCCATTTAAGCCTCAGCTCATTTTCAGTGTGATTGGACCAGGAGGTGATGGGACAGATATATTGCTCTATTAAACACCAGCGTCTGTCTCACTGGCCCACAGGAGCCAGAAACATGGCGGACCCTCATCAAAAAACCTCTTCACGCCTCGCCTATGACTTTTACTAAAGGCCACTTTGGATAAATGTCAAGCCTCCAAACATTGGTAAACACTTTTACTTGTGATCACATGACTGTACATGGTCAGGTCCTCACGTCGTCTGGAGAGTCGCTGCTTAAACGAACGGATGCTTTCCCTGTGGTGATGACAATATTTACTCACGGTACTATGGAGACATGCCCTTTTCCATTGGAGTCCAAACACTGCACCAGCACACATTCTTCACATGCTATGGAAAAACTGCAGGAGCAAGGAACGTCAATGTAGCTTTTTCCTAGACTCTACGGATAAACATTTGGTCATGATTGACTGCACTTTGTTGTGTTTAGTTGGGCTAATTTAAGCTAATTGTAAGTATTATTTTGCCTAAAGTAAACGTCATGACGTGATGATTTGTATGTAGTATTAGTGCCAGTAATACTCCATTGATGAAACAGTAGCCAAAGCAAGGTGCTAACGTGCAAATGTATATTTATACTTTGTACTTATTATGTATGAACCTACTTATTATGTCCTCCAGATTGGGTAATACAAGCATAAAGGCAACTATAGGGGTGTTAGATCCTGTCTACAGGGCTCTAGTAATGTTTACAAAACATATTTAGACGGTTGCAAAAAGGTTTGTTACTACTATAAAAATATTCCATTCACAAGAAATCGTATTTCATGGAAATTCAGTTATCAAGGTTTTTTTAACCTTAGTATACATCTTACAAGTGTAAAAATAAGCTACAGGAATACACCCAAAAGGTATTATTGGAAGATGATTGTGACTGATTTAAGCTAATTGTAAGTATTATTTTGCCTAAAGTAAACATCAAGACATTGATGATTTGTAGTATTGTACACTGGTCACTGTCAGTAATGCTACATTGATGAAACAGGAGCCACTACAGGAAGTAAAAAGCATGATGCTAACGCGCAAATTTATATTTATACTTTATTATGTCTACCAGATTGGGTAATATAAGCTTAAAGGCAACTATAGGGAGGTTAGATCCTGTCTACAGGGCTCTAATAATGTTTACAAAACATATTTAGACAGTTGCAAACAAGTTTTGTCTGCTCCAACTACAAAAATATTCCATTCACAAGGAATCGTATTTCATGGAAATTCAGTTATCACTTTTTTTTTAACTTAGTGTACATCTTAAAAGTGTAAAAATAAGCTACAGGAATATGCCCAAAAAGTTATTAATGGAAGATGATTGTGACTAAGTTAAAGTAATTGTAAGTATTATTTTGCCTAAAGTAAACATCAAGACGTTGTGATGGAGGAAGTAAAAAGCAAGGTGCTAACGCGCGAATGTATATTTATACTTATTATGTCCACCAGATTGGGTAATATAAGCTTAAAGGCAACTATAGGGATGTTAGATCCTGTGTACAGGGCTCTAATAATGTTTACAAAACATATTTGCAATTAAGTTTTCTATGCTCCGACTACAAAAATTCACAAGGAATCGTATTTCATGGAAATTCAGTTATCAAGTTTTTTTTTTAACTTAGTATACATCTTAGAAGTGTAAAATAAGCTACAGGAATACGCCCAAAAGGTATTATTGGAAGATGATTCTTGCCAAAAAAGTGGAAAAATAAATTTACAAAATTAATTTATAAATTAATTAATAAATTTTGTGACATATTTCTGCATTTTCAACACAAAAGGCATCAGAAATGTTACTCCTGTTTGTTGCTGTGTCACAACTGTATTGGAAGATATGATGGTAGCCACAAAAGAAGGGAACTAAGGCTAGCAAAAACACTAGGAGGCTAAAGAAACTGCTAAGACAGGTTGGGGAGGACAGAAAGTAGGCTTACCGTGGAAGAGGAGCAAGGAAAATGTTCCTAAATCCAGACTCAGGCGGCATATCAAACATCCCAAATCCATAATGATCCGGAAATGAGTAGAAAGAAATGACTCAACTGAAACAGTCTACTAATTACAAACGAGAAACAGGTGCGTTGCCAGCTTCAAATCAAAGGTAAAGTTGCAGCAGATGGTGCCAACACAGGAAACAGAAATACAAAATAAATGTCAAACAGGAACTAAGACTACTTTGTATTTATTCTTGAACTTTTGTGACTTGAATTTTTTTCAAAATTATTTTAATTATTGTATTTACACAGCAGTCCAGCTTCTGACCTCTGACCCCTCCCTGCCGAGATACTGCACATCTTGGAAAGTTCTGAAGTAGCAATGTTAGAAATGGGATATGAAAGAACTGATTATATCTGGATCCAGGATTTATATTTATATTTATTATATTATTATATGTATTATATATTTATATTTATATATTTATATTTATATTTATACATATTTTATGTATTTATATAAGATTGCGTTACAGGACCATTTTCACCATTTGTGCATATAATGTCACAAAAAAATGGTCAGAGGACTTTAGCCTTCCCGGTATCATGTTAGCATGCTAGCATGATACTATCATGCTAGGTCTTTAACATTAGCATCATTAGCACTAACATTAGCATAGTAGCGTTTTTAGTGATTTTCAAAGGTACACACTATTATACTAGGTTTTAGCATGCTAACATTATCTTGTTAGCATGTTGACATGAGCATCCTAGCATTATAACTGACACTTACCACTATCATGCTCAGTGTTAGCATGCTAATGTGCTGTTTTTATGTAAACACTTTGCACTTATGCTCGGTCTTTAACATTAGCATGTTAGCACTTCTACCATGATAACATAAGCATAGTATTGTTTTTAGCCATTTTCAAAGGTACACACTATTATGCTAGGTTGTTAGCATGTTAGCATGTTGACATGAGCATCCTAGTTTTATAACAGACACTTACCACTATCTGTGCTGTTTTTATGTAAACACTTACCACTATCACTAGCATTCTAACAATAGCATGCTTGCAATGCTATCCTGATAACATTAGCATAGTGGAATTTCAGCCACTTTCTTAGGTACACACTATTATGCTCGGTGTTAGCGTGCTGACATGAGCATACAAGCATTTTTATTCCGATTTCCATGAATATGAACTTAAGCACACACTTACTGCTATCATGCTAGGTGTTAGAATTGCTAGACTCTTATATAAAGACATAGCACTGTCATGCTAGGTCTTTAACATTAGCATCATTACCACTAACATTAGCATAGCATTTAAAAGGTACACACTATAATGCTAGGTTTTAGCATGCTAACCTTATCAGGTTGAGCATGAGCATCCAAGCATTATAACAGACACTTACCACTAGCATGCTCAGTGTGCTGTTTTTATGTAAACAGTAAACACAGTAAACAGTAAACACATCCAATATCCATGAATATGAACTTAAGCAGACACTTACCGCTATCATACTAGGTGTTAGCATGTTAGCATTGCTAGACTCGTCTATAAACACATAGCACTATTATGCTAGGTCTTTAACAAGCATTAACATCCTAGTATTATAATAGACTCTTACCACTATTTTGCTAGGTGTTAGCATGCTTAAAGTCATGGTATGTTTTCATGGTGAAAGAATTTAAATATGTAAATGAAATAAAAAATAAATGAAATAATAATTATGGTGTAAATCACAATACGAAGGGGGGGGGGATAATGGTGTTTGGCAGAGGTCCGTGCTGTTCGCAGACCCCAGTAAGAACGCTTTGGGCAAATTGAGTGAAAATTGATTCCCCCCTTTCAATAGCGCTATTATGCATATATGAGTATTATTATTATTATTTTAGCATGCTAACCTTATCATGTTAGTATGTTGACATACTAATATACTAACATGATAACATTAGCATCGTTAGCATTAACATTAGCATAGTAGCATTTTTAGCCATTTCAAAGGTACACACTATTATGCTAGGTTTTAGCATGCTAACCTTATCATGTTAGCATGTTGACATGAGCATCCTAGTATTATAACAGACACTTACCACTATCTTGCTAGGTGTTAGCATGCTAATGTGCAATTATGCTAGGTCTTTAACATTAGCATCATTAGCACTAACATTAGCATGCTAACCTTATAATGTTAGCATGTTGACATGAACATCCTAGTATTATAACAGACACTTACCACTATCTTGCTAGGTGTTAGCATGCTAATGTGCTATTATGCTAGGTTTTTAACATTAGCATAATTAGCACTAACATTAGCATGCTAACCTTATAAAGTTAGCATGTTGACATGAGCATCCTAGTATTATAACAGACACTTACCACTATCTTGCTAGGTGTTAGCATGCTAATGTGCTATTATGCTAGGTCTTTAACATTAGCATCATTAGCACTAACATTAGCATGCTAACCTTATAATGTTAGCATGTTGACATGAGCATCCTAGCATTATAACAGACCCTTACCACTATCTTGCTAGGTGTTAGCATGCTTAAAGTCATAGTATGTTTTCATGGTGAAGGAATTTAAATATGTAGATGAAATAAAAAATAAATGAAATAATAATTATGGTGTAATGGAGGTCCGTGCTGTTCGCAGACCCCAGTAAGAACGCTTTGGGCAAATTGAGTGAAAATTGATTCCCCCCTTTCAATAGCGCTATTATGCATATATGAGTATTATTATTATTATTTTAGCATGCTAACCTTATCATGTTAGTATGTTGATATACTAATATACTAACATGATAACATTAGCATCGTTAGCATTAACATTAGCATAGTAGCATTTTTAGCAATTTCAAAGGTACACACTATTATGCTAGGTTTTAGCATGCTAACCTTATCACGTTAGCATGTTGACATGAGCATCCTAATATTATAACAGACACTTACCACTATCTTGCTAGGTGTTAGCATGCTAATGTGCTATTATGCTAGGTCTTTAACATTAGCATCATTAGCACTAACATTAGCATGCTAACCTTATAATGTTAGCATGTTGACATGAGCATCCTAGTATTATAACAGACACTTACCACTATCTTGCTAGGTGTTAGCATGCTAATGTGCTATTATGCTAGGTCTTTAACATTAGCATCATTAGCACTAACATTAGCATGCTAACCTTATAATGTTAGCATGTTGACATGAGCATCCTAGTATTATAACAGACACTTACCACTATCTTGCTAGGTGTTAGCATGCTAATGTGCTATTATGCTAGGTCTTTAACATTAGCATCATTAGCACTAACATTAGCATGCTAACCTTATAATGTTAGCATGTTGACATGAGCATCCTAGCATTATAACAGACGCTTACCACTATCTTGCTAGGTGTTAGCATGCTTAAAGTCATAGTATGTTTTCATGGTGAAAGAATTTAAATATGTAGATGAAATAAAAAATAAATGAAATAATAATTATGGTGTAATGGAGGTCCGCGCTGTTCGCAGACCCCAGTAAGAATGCTTTGGGCAAATTGAGTGAAAATTGATTCCCCCCTTTCAATAGCGCTATTATGCATATATGAGTATTATTAGTGCTATTATGAAGCACCTCTGGGCTCCAACAATCTAAATCAGTCAAGACTGGAACTAAAAAGCACGGAGGCATGTTGGTTTTGTGATGAATTGCCATCTCGCCGGATCATTACACTTGAATTAAATTGAAGCGGAATGCACACAAGCTGCCGATCAGACATTACCGTCGGCTTTAAAAGATCACTTCTATACGTGAAAAAAGTAAAAAAGAGGATCATCCGTGCATCCGTTTAGGCTGCAACACCAAAAAAAAAAAAAAAAAAAAAAAGAGGTTGAGGAGTCATTGCTATTCCAACGGGAAAAGGGAAGAAGATTTGACCACATTACAAGGCCATGAATCTTTTAAAGCTGCTACCTGATATGGAAATAAGCATGGCGCACCGCTCATTCACTTTCAACACAGCTCAAAGTCACTCACTGTGTGTGTGTGTATGTGTGTGTGTGTGTGTGTGATTTGAGCGTAAATGCCAAAAAAGTAAGAAAGCACAAGTCGAAGCTGTGCTATAAGAGCTTTAGCAAGCACATGTAGGTCATTTTTCCTCCTCCTCCTCCTCCTGCCGATGCTGGAAAATGGAGCCTGATTCAGGATTAGGGGGGCCGTGATTCATTATGACTGAATATAATTACAGCGAGAGGTGGCCAACGCCGCCGTGCTCACCCCCGCCTCCTTCCTTTTAGCATATTAGGGTCCCCTTCGTTGGATGGTAAATGTCTCGAGGTGTGTGTGTGTGTGTGTGTGTAGGTAGAAGCCTCCTCCTCCAGGTCACTCGAGCACAGCTGCAATTTGGACTTGTTTACATGCACTCTCACACAAATAAAAGCAGATTACACGGAGTAATCAGGTTAGGCTGAGAAATTTGCTTAACTCGTTTATGTCGTTCCCACAGCGCTTTGCCAAAAGAAAAAAAAAAAAAAAAAAAACTGGCATCGCAACATGTAGCTTCTGAACATAAAAATGTACATTCACATACCTTTAAGGGGCGACAGCCGGGAGTTTTTTTTATTTTGGAGATGATGATTTTTATGATCTTGGGTAACGGTTTTGGATATGAAATACATGCTGATATTTACCTCGGAGTAAATATAATGAGTCTTATGGGATACATTAGTGTAGATTGTACATTACGGGGGGGCTTGTAATGTATCTATTTTCTGCAACAAACTTTTATGGAGCATTCTATATTATTATAATAATTTTCCACTTTTCTGACCTATAAATGAATTGTATTCTCTTATTTAATGATGCTAAAACTTTCCGATAATGAGGTTTGTGGATTTGGAATTGAGCCCAAAAAAGTGAGAAATGGCTCAAAATGCTGAGTTTCAGAAGGCGTGGTAAAACTGTTCCTTTGTGACATCACAGAGGTTCAGATTTCCTTATATGGTTAATAGTTATAACTCAATATAAAGGGTTGAAAAATGAAATTATGTGGTTTTACTGGCATGTATAAATTGAAATATTGTATTAAAAATATATTTTGATTTTTGTGCCATTTTGCTAAATTATTATTCATTCATTCATTTATTTTCTACTGCTTTTCCTCACGAGGGTCGCGGGGGGTGCTGGAGCCTATCCCAGCTGTCTTCGGGCGAGAGAGGATGGGTACACTCTGGACTGGTCGCCAGCCAATCACAGGGCACATATAGACAAACAACCATTCACACCATTCATTCATAACTATGGACAATTTGGAGTTGCTAATTAAGCTAGCATGTTTTTGGAATGTGGGAGGGAGCCTATCCCAGCCGTCTTCGGGTTAAAGGTGGAGTTCACACTGGACCAGTCACCAGCCAATCACAGGGCATATATAGACAAACAACCATTCACACTCACATTCATACCTATGGACAATTTGGAGTCGCTAATTAACCTAGCATGTTTTTGGAATGTGGGAGGGAGCCTATCCCAGCCGTGTTCGGGTTAAAGGTGGGGTTCACACTAGACCGGTCGCCAGCCAGCCAATCACAGGGCACATATAGACAAACAACCATTCACACTCACATTCATACCTATGGACAATTTGGAGTCGCTAATTAACCTAGCATGTTTTTGGAATATGGGAGGAAACCGGAGTACCCAGAGAAAACCCATGCATGCACGGGGAGAATATGCAAAGATGACCGAGGGTGGGATTGAACCCTGGTCTCCTAGCTGTGAGGTCTGCGTGCTAACCACTCGACCACTGTGCCGCTGCAAAATTATTATGATTCAAATATTTTTTCCTTATATATTTTACTTCCTGGTTTTATTAACAGACAGTTTGGAAATGCATAGCCCCTTTTAAGCATTACCCGGCTTAATAGAGGCTGCTATTGGAGCTCTGATGAAACAAATTAAAGAAAAGGAACATGCATTGGAATAATTGAAAGCATTCCTCCTGCCGGTTATTAATGATAACCACCAATTTGCATACCAGAAATTAACAAGTATCAAAATAAGCCACAAAATCAAATCCCGCGCTATCCTCGCTCAAGCGTCATATAATTATTGCTAAAACTCCAACAGAAATGTGGATAAAAGAAGATTCCAAAGCAATATGGCTTATGGAAATATGGCCTTATAAAGACAAAGGATGTGAAATTACCTTGAAAACAGCCCTGATCAGGTTCATTGGGTTAATAAAGGAGTGCTGCCATATATTAGAATGTCCCCGCTGAGTGCGTATAAATCATTAATACTCATTGCTGTAAAATGGATGATTGCCAAAAGTGGAGTTAGTGGAAATTTTTTCCTCCCTCGGCCACCTTTTTGCAACGTGCGAAAACCCCGACTGTGTTTTATCCACCGTGGACTCATTTAGTCACATCAGAAGGAAGGCTACGTAAATTATTCTTCCTTGCTTAACCTGAGAAGCAAACCATGGTTTGACCAATGAACTGAAGGCTGAGTTAAAAAAAAAAGTTTTTTTGTTTCTCCTTTCAAAACATGTTGTCTCCAGGCCACCTGTTATCCACTTTGTAGCCCCCCAAATACAGATATATATATATTTTTTACAATACCCTCCACGGAGGCTGCAGACCATCTTGAATTATTCAACAGTCAGACCTGTTGGGGATGACGAAAATCCAATACATCAGCAGTTCAGAAAACTTCAGTAGCAACCACACATGAAGCCCCACCACCAGGAAAAAAAAAAAAAAAAGCAGAGGCAAGCAGGCAGAAAAGTTGAAATAAAACTATTCCTTCCTCTGCTTTAATATTTCATGAGGTTAATATTGCTTGTACATACAAGCGCTAAAGGTGAACCTCTGTTTTGGAACACGATATCGTCATGGGATCGCTGTTCCTTTCAAGAGGCGGGGTGAGAAGTGTAACCACAATATCGTGACGATGAGAATGCTGATTCTGTAATAAAGTACAGTACATGCCGTTGCTCCACCTGCCAGTTATAAATGAAAATCATCACTTTGGAATCCTAGAAATTAATCAACAGTGTAGAAATAACCCACAAAATAAGTGACATTGCTCACACATGAATAATGACGTGTCATACAATTAATCCTATCGAATCCTCCTGCCAGTTATTGTTATTAAAAACATCTTCCATAATAAAAAGAAACACACAGCATCAACATAATCCGCAAAACCTGCTAACGCACAAGTACAGTGTACAACCAAGGAATTCATGTCCATGCCGTTGCTCCACCTGCCAGTTATGAATGAAAATCAAAAAATGAATCGAGACTGTAGAAATAACCCGCAAAATAAGTGACATTGCTCACACACAAGCTGTGACGTGTCATACAATTAATCCTATCGAATCCTCCTGCCAGTTATTGTTATTAAAAACATCTTCCATAATAAAAACAAACACACAGCATCAACATATCCCGCAAAACCTGCTAACGCACAAGTACACTGTACAATCAAAGAATTCATGTTCATGCTGTTGTTCCACCCGCCAGTTATAAATGAAAATCATCACTTTGGAATCCTAGAAATTAATCAACAGTGTAGAAATAACCCACAAAATAAGTGACATTGCTCACACATGAATAATGACGTGTCATACAATTAATCCTATCGAATCCTCCTGCCAGTTATTGTTATTAAAAACATCTTCCATAATAAAAAGAAACACACAGCATCAACATAGTCCGCAAAACCTGCTAACGCACAAGTACAGTGTACAACCAAGGAATTCATGTCCATGCCGTTGCTCCACCTGCCAGTTATGAATGAAAATCAAAAAATGAATCGAGTGTGTAGAAATAACCCGCAAAATAAGTGACATTGCTCACACACAAGCTATGACGTGTCATACAATTAATCCTATCGAATCCTACTGCCAGTTATTGTTATTAAAAACATCTTCCATAATAAAAACAAACACACAGCATCAACATATCCCGCAAAACCTGCTAACGCACAAGTACACTGTACAATCAAAGAATTCATGTTCATGCTGTTGTTCCACCCGCCAGTTATAAATGAAAATCATCACTTTGGAATCCTAGAAATTGATCAACAGTGTAGAAATAACCCACAAAATAAGTGACATTGCTCACACATGAATAATGACGTGTCATACAATTAATCCTATCGAATCCTCCTGCCAGTTATTGTTATTAAAAACATCTTCCATAATAAAAAGAAACACACAGCATCAACATAATCCGCAAAACCTGCTAACGCACAAGTACAGTGTACAACCAAGGAATTCATGTCCATGCCGTTGCTCCACCTGCCAGTTATGAATGAAAATCAAAAAATGAATCGAGAGTGTAGAAATAACCCGCAAAATAAGTGACATTGCTCACACACAAGCTATGACGTGTCATACAATTCATGTTCATGCTGTTGTTCCACCCGCCAGTTATAAATGAAAATCATCACTTTGGAATCCTAGAAATTAATCAACAGTGTAGAAATAACTCGCAAAATAAGTAACACAAGTAATGACGTGTCATACAATTAATGCTATTGAATCCTCCTGCCAGTTATTGTTATTAAAAAACATCATTCATAATAAAAACAAACACACAGCATCAACATAATCCGCAAAACCTGCTAACGCACAAGTACACTGTACAATCAAAGAATCCATGTTCATGTCGTTGCTCTACCCGCCAGTTATGAATGAAAATCACCACTTTGGAATCCTAGAAATTAATCAACAGTGTAGAAATAACTCACAAAATAAGTGACATTGCTCACACGAGTAATGACGTGTCATACAATTAATGCTATTGAATCCTCCTGCCAGTTATTGTTATTAAAAAAACATCTTCCATAATAAAAACAAACACACAGCATCAACATAATCCGCAAAACCTGCTAACGCACAAGTACACTGTACAATCAAGGAATTCATGTTCATGCCGTTGCTCCACCCGCCGGTTTTTAATGAAAATCGCCACTTTGGAATCCTGAAATGAACAGGCAGGGTTCAAATAATCCACAAAGTCAGATTGCTCGCACGCAAGCACATACAAATGTATAACGTTGATGTGTCATATAATAAATGCTATCACTCCTCCTGCCAGTTATTATTAAAACAGCCATATTGCATAATCGAAATAAATATGAATTGTAAACATAACCTACCAAATTAAAATCTACAGTGTGTCTGCTAATAAACAAGATCACAGTGTACACACCAAGGAATTCATGCCATTGCTCCGCCCACCAGTTATTCATGAAATCCACCAACTGGGAATATATAGAAAGTGCTGAAATAATCCACAAAGTCCAATTCATGGTAGCTCTCCTCTTGCCAGTTATTAGTAACAGCTGCCACTTTGCATTATAGAAATCATTTTAAAATGTCAAAAAAAAAAATGCGACTGCTCCTCTCGCCAGTTATTATTATTAATGATAAGGAAAGTCAAGGCAGTTGTAATACCAGCACAATAATAACAACACTGTTGAAGTAGAATGGAGTATTATTTGATACAGCTCTTGCAGGTATACCGATGTGGACACCAGGAGGCGAGACCAAGCTGTCTTGACCTCAGCAGGACTTCATCTCACTCTAACACAAAACGAGATTGTAAACAATGTCGCCCCCCCAAACCCCCCCCCCACACCCCAGGCTCCCTCTCTCTCGTCTCATCCTGTCTCATCTGGTATAAACTCGGTCCAAAAGGTGCTGCAGCACGACTCTCGTCTTCTATGATTCCGGTGCTCACACGGAGGCTTTTCCCAGCATCCCCCCCAAAGTCCCCCAAGACGCCTACCATGAGCTCTTCCTTCTGTGATCCCTGCTCCCTCGGTACCCAAAGCGCCATGCCCCCCCTTCGTACCCTGCATGACAGCCTGACTCACCCTCCTCCTCAACATGCTGCTCTCAGCACTCCCCAGCTGCAGCCCCGTGTGAGTGGATGCTATTGAGACTGACCTTTGCCGCCACGCCGTGCTCGCTATGATTGTAACCCTTTTGACAGCCCACGTCCAACAGAATGCTAATGAAGCGGCAGCTACTATCAGTGGCGTTATTATATCGCTGAATAAAGCTAATTACTGTCACAACACGTCATTGGCGTCGGGATGCCGGGTCACAACGTGCCCATGACTCAGGATCGTAAACATATTTATGGGCTTTCCCGTAAATATTATCATCCATCAGAAGAGGTATGAGGTGTGAAAGCCAATTCATGAAGCGGCAATGTTTTAATAGCCTTGTCACCTTATGTCAGAAGAAAAAGCATAGAAGTATGTAAATAAACGGCTCCTCGTCAGGTTTTCCAGACAAACTCATGTATGCGGTTGTTGTTCCGCTACAGTCCTATAGGAGGCAGCAACAAAAAGTCAAATAGATATACAGTGGAATCTCGGTTAGCCTATTTACATTGGACATATACGCCGAAATGTAGCCTTGGCTTGCCGTTAGCATAAAATATAGCGGCAAAAATGAATACAATTTATTTTATTTTATTTATTTATAATCCACAAAATCCATAAGCCCGTACAATTCATGATAGCTCTCCTCTTGCCAGTTATTAGTAACAACTGCCACTTTGCATTATAGAAATCATTTTAAGTGTCAAAAGAAATGTTATTGCTCCTCTTGCCAGTTATTATTATTAACGATAAATAAAATAAATAAATTTTATTTTATTTTATTTTATTTTATTTTATTTTATTTTATTTTATTTTATTTTATTTTATTTTATTTTATTTTATTTTAGTCATGGGGAAAAAAAAGCTTTTCTGTGTAGCAGTATAGCATGCGCATACAGAGCGACGTCTTGAAGTAACCTCTTTTCTTGAGAAACTCGGGAAACTGCCCAGTCTCTAATTCCCAATCGGATTCGGGATCCCACACAGACATGACTGACATTTTAAAAAGATAAATCTCAACAGGAATAGGTGTAGATGTTGGAAGATCTAGAAAGCTTGTTATTGTGTGTAGCTGCTCTATAGGAGTCCACAACTCAATATAAAGGGCCGAAAAATGACCATAATAGGTCCCCTTTAACTCATTCGATACCAAAGGCGTATTTATAAGTTTTTATAAATATAAAACTAAAAATTATAAAATATATATATTTTATTTTTGTACCTTTTTGTATCTTTTAAATGTTTTTTTTGTGTGAGAGATAAAAAAAAGTGGTGATAAATCAACTGCCCACTAACGGATGTCACTTTTAGAGCGGTTTTAAGCCAAAACATTTGCAATAAAAACACACTTGACAGCAATTAGGAGGTGGAACAACATGGAGGAGTGTAGCGTGTAACAGGTAAGATATTTGAACTGTCACAAAAGCAAAAAAAAAAAATGTGTGAAAGTAAAAGTTATACTTTTGACAACATTTTTGCTGAATTTCTTTTTGTTTTAGTTGGGAACCGATATTTTCCTGAAACTTACCTATGTTCATTTTTTACTGCTGATTACTTTTTTTTCTACTGCTGATTACTAAAGAACGGAAAAAGTAGGAACTAACTTTGAAAAACAGGATTCTAATCATAATCATAATCCATAAAAGACAATATTCTGTGTGCCTTGAAAAATCAGACAAAATCATCTGCAAAGGCAAAGGGTAGTGAAGGGGTTGTTTTTTTCAGTCACACTCACACTGGAAACATAAAATCCGATTTATTTGACTTATGTGAGCCTTCCAACACAATGCATGTGACCATTCCTCAAGCCAGTTATTAGTGGTAATCACCATCTGGCATGATGGGGGGAAAAAAACACCAAATGAGGCTGATTTCTTAATGCATTTTCTGAAGTTAAGACAATTCACTTTAAAAAATTGACTTTAAAAATGTCATCCAATACTTCTCTACAAGAGAGGAAAAATATGATCTCAGTAGTACATTTAAAACACGTTAGGACTACGTTAAAAAGCCATAGAATTTCAGTATGTGGAATCAAACTATGGAATGGATTGAGTAAGACCCTCAAACAATGCACAACGATGAGCCAATTCAAGAAACAATACAAGCAGTTGATGTTTGCTAAATACAAGGATGAAGAGTCTTGACAAAAAAAATAAAAATAAAAATAAAAATAAAAATAAAAATAAAAATAAAAATAAAAATAAAAATAAAAATAAAAATAAAAATAAAAATAAAAATAAAAATAAAAATAAAAATAAAAATAAAAATAAAAAATTATATTATGAAAGCAGGAAGTGAACAAATGTAACAGTTACTGATTGTAAAAGTACCAGATGGAGGGGTAGGATTTAATAAGCTTTGCTTCTGCCTACTCCTTTTGTATAGTCATATCACATCGTACTTTGGTACGGGACAAAAAATTTCAAAATTTCAAAATTTTGAAAAATTTTAAAAACCTTAAACTATATCAGGAAAGCAGGAAGTTAACAAATGTAACGTAACAGTTACTGATTGTAAAAGTACCAGATGGAGGGGTAGGATTTAATAAGCTTTGCTTCTGCCTACTCCTTTTGTATAGTCATATCACCTCGTATTTCGGTACAGGACAAAAAATTTCAAAATTTCAAAATTTTGAAAAAAATTAAAAACCTTAAACTATATCAGGAAAGCAGGAAGTGAACAAATGTAACAGTTACTGATTGTAAAAGTACCAGATGGAGGGGTAGGATTTAATAAGCTTTGCTTCTTCCTACTCCTTTTGTATAGTCATATCACCTCGTACTTCGGTACAGGACAAAAAATTTCAAAATTTCAAAATTTTGAAAAAATTTAAAAACCTTAAACTATATTAGGAAAGCAGGAAGTGAACAAATGTAACAGTTAGTGATTGTAAAAGTACCAGATGGAGGGGTAGGATTTAATAAGCTTTGCTTCTTCCTACTCCTTTTGTATAGTCATATCACCTCGTACTTCGGTACAGGACAAAAAATGTCAAAATGTCAAAATTTTGAAAAAATTTAAAAACCTTAAACTATATTAGGAAAGCAGGAAGTGAACAAATGTAACAGTTAGTGATTGTAAAAGTACCAGCTGGAGGGGTAGGATTTAATAAGCTTTTCTTCTGCCTACTCCTTTTGTATAGTCATATCACCTCGTACTTCGTTTCAGGACAAAAAAATTCAAAATTTCAAAATTTTGAAAAAATTAAAAAACCTTAAACTATATTAGGAAAGCAGGAAGTGAACAAATGTAACAGTTAGTGATTGTAAAAGTACCAGATGGAGGGGTAGGATTTAATAAGCTTTGCTTCTTCCTACTCCTTTTGGACATGTGGAACTGTGAACTGATTATGTGATGCATTCAAATGTTCAAATGAAATAAAACCATTACCATTACTTTCTGACTTCAGGTAAATCAACAGTTCAAATAAAGAAAGGACCCATGTGTGGACCGCAGGCAGCTTAGTCAAGCATCAGCAGCAGAAGCGCTTCCTAAAACACAACAAACCCACCTCTGGATGGAGAAACACGTACACAATGTGACTTCCCCCCCTGCTGGGATAGGCAGAAGCATCCGGAGGGGGCGGGAAGCAAGCAAGCTGCTGCTGCCTAACCTGCATGTACCTTTCAGCATCGCTGTCACAGATGTGCAAGCGGTGCACCACGCCACAGGCCGTGACACGAGCACAGATGTTGTCTATCAGGTTTTGACCCTGGAAGGGAGTTGAACCACTACTCATCTGTGCTTGTTTACATGTAGATTTTTTAATTCAACTATATCCTTATCCCACTGGGGATAGACACTGAAAAAATACACTTCCTTGATCAGTGATTGGGAAAACAACATCATTTTAAGTGGAATGCTAAAGAGCTAAAAGTCCAGCTTGCTAATAATGCAGTCGCATTAAGTAATCCCTCCTTTATCACAGTTAATTGGTCCATGATAAGTGAATCTCTGCAAAGTAGGAAACCTTTGTAGTGAGAACAATATTTTTTTTACATTATTAGAGACCTCTAGACCCGAAATAACACCCCTATAGTCACGTTTACACGTATATTACTCAATACAATATGTATTATATAAAAGAATAAGACAGAAGTAAGACTTGTGTTGTGTTCATGTTGCTGTAAATGTGTTCTTCTGTTAATGGAGAAGAGCGGAGGGCGGACAGGAAGTGACATGTGGGGTTGCAGCGTGGGGTGTCTTACAGCCGCAGCTTTTTATTGTGATATAATTCAAACCGGCAATCAAAACTGGTGCTTGTGTGTCTCAATAAACATTACAGTCACATTGCTGCTACTCAGACACCAGTGTAGACGAATACATAATCATCACAACGTCTTTTGAATGCCTTATATTTGTATTTTAGTTCATTTTCCATTGGTATGCTTGAAAAATGCTTCATAAATATGCAGAATTTATGACTAATAAGGGGTTTTATTCAACCACAAAACAGCATGATTTATTTGGGTTGATTTGGCAACAATCTGGTCAAGCCTGAATTCAAATGATCAAATGTAGAGATGGATGGATGGATGGATAGATAGATAGATAGAGAGAGGGGGGTGGATGGATGGATAGATGGATAGATGGATAGATGGATAGATGGATAGATGGATAGATGGATAGATGGATAGATGGATAGATGGATAGATGGATAGATGGATAGATGGATAGATGGATAGATGGATGGATGGATGGATGGATGGATAGATAGGTAGATAGATAGATAGAGAGAGAGAGAGAGAGAGAGGGAGAGGGGATGGATGGATAGTAGGATAGAGGGGGTGGTGGATGGATGGATAGATGGATAGATGGATAGATGGATAGATGGATGGATGGATGGATGGATGGATGGATGGATAGGTAGATAGATAGATAGAGAGAGAGAGAGAGAGAGAGGATGGATGGATAATAGGATAGAGAGAGAGAGCTAGAGAGAGAGAGAGAGAGGGATGTATAGATGGATAGATAGAGAAAGAGGGGGGGGGGGGTGGATGGATGGATGCATGGATGGATGGATGGATGGATAGATAGATAGAGAGAGAGAGAGGGGGGGGGATGGATGGATGGATGGATAGATATATATATAGAGAGAGGGGGTGGATGGATGGATGGATAGATATATATAGAGAGAGAGGGGGTGAATGGATGGATGGATAGATAGAGAGAGGGGGGGTGGATGGATGGATGGAGGGATGGATGGAGGGATGATGGATAGATAGATAGAGAGAGAGGGGGGGATGGATGGATAGATAGAGATAGAGAGAGAGAGAGGGGGATGGATGGATGGAGAGAGGGAGGGAGGGAGGGAGGGATGGATGATAGAGAGAGGGGGGGGTGGATGGATAGAGAGAGAGAGAGAGAGAGAGGGGGGGATAGATGGATGGATAAATAGAGAGAGAGAGAGAGAGAGGGGTGGGGGTGGAGGGAGGGAGAGATGGATGGATGGATGGATGGATGGGTGGATGGATGGGTGGATTGATGGATGGATGGATAGATAGATAGATGCCGTTGCCTGGCTCCCGTATAATAATAAATAATAATAATAATAATAATGTGGTGACGAATAGATGACATCAAATATGAACAGTAAATTGCACAAATAATTTCAATAGTTTTGAATCAATAATAATAATTTAAAGTTTTGCGTGTGCGTGCCACAAATTCAATTTTTTTCGAAAAATGTTGTCTTTTCATACTTCAATCTTCCGTGACGTTGAACAAACTGTAGCGAGTAGGATTTTTTTTTTTATTAAATTATTTTCTCTGCTTTTTTTCTTTTTATAAAGCGTAAAAAAATCACTCAGTCCAGACATTGGTAAAACTTTCAAAGAGACTCCCATATTCTATGATCCCAAGCTTCCGACAACAACAAAAAACATTCATTTGACCTCACTAGCATTCCGTCTTGCCGTAGCTTCTGTAAAGCGACGCCATCAAAGTATGGAGAAACGATGCATGACTCCCAAATTAACACAAGCAACATATATGGTTGCTTTTCAAGGGGCGTGAACGCCCTAAAGAGTAAAGCTGTAATCACATTATGTTGTGTTTGTCAAGCTTAAAATGACTTCAAGTTGTGTGTCACAGCCGACTGTGTCGTTCCCAAATGCATGTTTTCCGCTGGCTTCAAGCGAGCGTGGCTGATTCCGGGTGCCGGTGCTGCTCTTACCCGGGGGCGCGGTGCCAAGGCATAATGAGACATTTGCTTGTGAAATTTGGAATGTGACAGAACGCATTAAAGGCGAGCCAGGCTTCATCCAGCCAATGACTTCCTGTTTTCTAGTGTATCACACTGGCCCTCCGCTTCCAGGCCGACCAGACTGTCGTCTGGCCGTTTGGTCCTGTTGTTTAGTCCAATTAGTGTCCCGCTGCTTTCAACACAGATGTCCTTCATGTGTGATGTATGCCTGAATAACAGCCACTATGTATCCCACCGGACATCCACTAGTTGCTCAACTAGGGCTACAAATATATTGAGATCTGTTACAAAAATCACAAATACTTCAACTTGCTGATATAGTTCATCTTCTGATGCATAAGGCTAAAAATAACCAATTAGCTAAAAATGTAATTCAATACTTCTCTACAAGAGAGGAGAAATATGATCTCAGGGAAGAAGTACATTTGAAACACTTATATGCTAGGACTACGTTAAAAAGCCAAAAGTCATTGTTTGCATGCTCTCCTCATTAAAATATGAAAACCTATAAATGTTTGGGCGGTTTTAGTTTTAATTTCAGTATGTGGAATTAAACTATGGAATGGATTGAGTAAAACCCTCAAACAATGCACAACGATGAGCCAATTCAAGAAACAATACAAGCAGTTGATGTTTGCTAAATACAAGGATGAAGAGTCTTGAACCAGTCATGATGTGCTATACATATCACTATATTGACATTTACTATGGTACCCATTATGTCATTGTATGGTCATATCACCTCATACTTTGGTATGTGACAAAAAATTAAATTAAATTAAATTAAATTAAATTAAATTAAATTAAATTAAATTAAATTAAATTAAATTAAATTAAATTAAATTAAATTAAATTAAATTAAATTAAATTAAATTAAATTAAATTAAATTAAATTAAATTAAATTAAATTAATAAAAAACAAAACAAAAAAACTTGAATTATATTAGGAAAGCAGGAAGTGAACAAATGCAAAAGTTACTGATTGTAAAAGTACCAGATGGAGGGGTAGGATTGAATAAGCTTTGCTTCTTCCTACTCCTTTTGGACATGTGGAACTGTGAACTGATTATGTGATGCATTCAATTGTAATCTGATGCATGTTCAAATGAAATAAAACCATTACCATTACACACTAAATGAGAATACAATCCAAGTAAAACCTGGACATCAAACTAAATCTATAATAAGCACCCAAATTGGCGACTCCAAATTGTCCATAGGTATGAATGTGAGTGTGAATGGTTGTTTGTCTATATGTGCCCTGTGATTGTATATAACAGTATAGTGTATAAGAATATTGTATATAACAATATAACAGTCACTAAAGTCATCATGCAGCAACTTCACACTCAAATATACAAACATGTACCAATATGAGTATAAAAAATCCTTTAAAGTTTTCCCATATTGTATTGCATCTGGGGTGCTGCAATGACGTTAGCCCCTCTCTGGGCTCCTCAAATAAAGACACACATCATCAAAAGTATAAGATGCAGATGTATTTACTACACTAAAATGGTCTGAACGTTTAATGAATGTTAAGGAATGTTTCCTCCCACATTCCAAAAACATGCTAGGTTAATTAGCGACTCCAAATTGTCCATAGGTATGAATGTGAGTGTGAATGGTTGTTTGTCTATATGTGCCCTGTGATTGGCTGGCGACCAGTCCAGGGTGGTAGAGAATTAATGAATGGTGTCTGGAATGGATTATTTGGATTTACATTATTTCTTATGGGACATATTGCCTATTTTCATTTGACGTTTTGGAATAAAGGACTCCTGGAATCCCGTAACATTTTTTTTGTCACTCTAAAATAATCCTAACATTTAGTCAAGTAAACCTTATATGTATATACTACATACATTGGTGGTGTACTCATGTATTACAATGACGGTATATATGAAGGTCCTGAATGTGACAACGTATTGCAGCCTGGGCGAAGGTGTGCTCTTGTTTATTATTTTTTTTCTACATCCAAAGAATCAATATCTACAAGGGTTGTCCTCCTTGTGACACAGCAGACCTTTCCAAACAGTGTCAGCCGGCAACATGTCACCTTGTGATGGCAAACAACATCACACTGTGACAACTATGATCTCCAGGAACAAATAATGTGACAGCTCCATCACACCATGTTTTGTACCAAGGGGACTAAATCAAGCCTGCATCCTTTACTTGGTGTGAGTTTATTGGCGTTTTTTCTTTAAAAAAAACAACCAAAGGGATGTTTTTTTTTGTTGTGATGACAGAGTACAAGAAAACAGAATTCCCAATCTAGTGACAGCAGAACATGTTATGTTTAAAACACACAGACTGCAATCTGGAGTGTCTTTGACACTGTATACTGATCTCATGTGATTTCCAGGGATTGATAACATGGTTACTTTTCATTAGGAATGTTGGAAATTTCCATTACAGTGTGCACCAGGGTGAAAGCAACTGTTTTATTCATAAACTTAATGAAGCAATTTGAGTCGAAAGATCCTTAAAATGTGTCAGGTGTTATAAATGTTGAAAAGTATCAATAAATGGAATGATTACAGCTGGATCGGGGATTGAACCAGCAACTATTCTACTATCTGTTTAACTATCTGTCTATTCATTTTTAGCAGGCTAAAATCAGAAGTGTTATAAATGGTGAAAAGTATCAATAACTAGAATGATTACAGCTGGATCGGGGATTGAACCAGCAACTATTCTACTATCTGTCAAACTATCTGTCTATTCATTTTTAACAGACTAAAATCAGAAGTGTTAAAATGTTGAAAAATATCAATAAATGGAATGATTACAGCTGGATCGGGGATTGAACCAGCAACTATTCTACTTTCTGTCTATTCATTTTTGGCAGACTAAAATCAGCAGCTTTATAAATGTTGAAAAATATAAATAAATTGAATGATTACAACTGGATTGGGGATTGAACCAGCAACTATTCTACTATCTGTTTATTCATTTTTAGCAGTAATCAATAACTGGAATGATTACAGCTGGATCGGGGATTGAACCAGCAACTATTCTACTATCTGTCTATTCATTTTTAGCAGACTAAAATCAGCAGCTTTATAAATGTTGAAAAGTATAAGTAACTGGAATGATTACAGTTGGATCGGGGATTGAACCAGCAACTATTCTACTATCTGTCTATTCATTTTTAGCAGACTAAAATCAGAAGTGTTATAAATGTTGAAAAATATAAGTAACTGGAATGATTACAGCTGGATCGGGGATTGAACCAGCAACTATTCTACTATCTGTCTATTCATTTTTGGCAAACTAAAATCAGAAATGTTATAAATGTTGAAAATGTATCAATAACTGGAATGATTATAGCTGGATTGGGGATTGAACCAGCAACTATTCTACTATCTGTCTATTCATTTTTGGCAAACTAAAATCAGAAGTGTTATAAATGTTGAAAAATATCAAAAAATTGAATGATTACATCTGGATCTGGGATTGAACCAGCAACTATTCTACTAGCTGTCTATTTATTTTTAGCAGACTAAAATCGGAAGTGTTATAAATGTTGAAAAGTATCAATAATTGGAATGATTACAGCTGGATCTGGGATTGAACCAGCAACTATTCTACTATCTGTTTAACTATCTGTCTATTCATTTTTAGCAAACTAAATCAGCAGCATTATAAATGTTGAAAAAATATCAATAAAGGGAATGATTACAACTGGATCAGGGATTGAACCAGCAACTATTCTACTATCTGTCTATTCATTTTTGGCAGACTAAAATCAGAAGTGTTATAAATGTTGAAAAATATCAATAAATGGAATGATTACAACTGGATCGAGGATTGAACCAGCAACCACCAGTCCTGATAGCCAGCCTATGTCACCTCAATGAGCTGAACATTCCGACAAGGGATTGCCTTGAAGTCGAGGAAATAACTGGATGAAAAACGGTGTGGAGTTTTATATGTGGGAATGCTTCTCAGCATTCATACAATTACTTTGTGGAACGTTATATCTGGTCGCATTTAAATCCCTTTTTCCATTGGAAGATTAGTATTCCGGGCCAAGCTGAGAGGACATTTATTGGCTCTCAGACCTTGCAAACATTGTGCTGTGACAGGAATTTTACCACCACAAAAAAAAAAAAAAATGATTTGCTCGGTCATTTGTCGGTTTTGTTGCTTATCCGGAAATGAGGGAGTCGGTTTTAAAGCAGTGAAAGATGGACTACACGAGGTAGAAAATGGGAAAACGGGATATGTGAGTAGTTTATCGATGGAATCACTTAGAGTGCATCTTAAAACATTACCGCCACTTCCGATTTATTTAAAGGGGGAAAATATAAACATGATGTGTGGAGGTCTTGGGATGGAGGTGTTCCGAGATAGAACAGGATGAAGAAATAACCTCCATTTGAACTCATCAACGATATCCTCATCAGTCTTTGGAAGCATTCCCACGACACGACACCCCCCCCACCCTCCCCCGTTCTTGGCAAGACGACGCAGCAGAACAATAGGATGGTCCAATGTAACCAAATATTCCAGCTGGAGACGCTAATCCGGTTCAGAGCCAGCAAGGAAATGGGCTTTTGCGAGAGCAGACCCGGCAAATACCCGCCGAGGAGGTTGATGATCCCGCAGATGACCGGAAAGACGGAAAAAGTAATTTAATAATAAGACCAGAAAATTCCATGAGATAACGGGGATCTGGAGAGAGCTTCCAAGGACCCATCTGGCCCGCTAGTGCACAGACTGAACACACATTTACACACTCACAATGGCCGACAGTGACATCAGCACAAACATTTATTGTACACATACACTGGACTGTCGATTCTGTTGCTTTTGATTTCAGCGCCGTTTGCTTACCTTTAAGCAGGTGTACACAAAAAAATACTTAAGGAATTTCCAAATGCATAAATAGAGGGGCTGGGGTGGGGCAAAGAAAGAAACCATCATATTTTGGTGCAGGTCTGGTTCACTTACATTTACACCAATGGTGTCCAAAGTAAAGCCGGGAATAAAGTTGTAATTTTTGGTAAATGAGGTTGAAAAAAAGTTATAATACTGTATTGCCGTAAGAACGTCAACATATTCTGAGAATAACGTAAAAAATGTTGTATTTTTAAAAATAATAAACTTTACTTTTTCTTAAAAAAAAAAAAAAAACTTTCATTTTTCACTATATGGTGTCCATAGTAAAGCCAGGAAAAAAGTTGTAATTTTTGGTAAATTAGGTCGAAAAATAGTACCGTAAGAATGTCAACATATTCTGAGAATATTGTAAAAAAAAATGTGTAAAAATAATTCTGAAAAAAACACGCAATGTAAAAACAAAAGCTTCCTACTAATAATATATATTTTTATAACAGTCCAAAAAACTTTCATTTTTCTTTAAAAAAAAAAAACTTTCATTTTTCACTATATGGTGTCCATAGTAAAGCCAGGAATAAAATTTTAATTTTTGGTAAATGAAGTCGAAAAAAAGTTATAATACTGTATTACCGTAAGAATTCTGAGAATAACGTAAAAAAAAAGTTGTATTTGTAAAAATAATTCTGAAAAAAAACACGCAATGTAAGAACAAAAGTTTCCTACTAATAATATATATTTTTTAACATAGTCCAAAAAACTTTCATTTTTCTTTTTTTTTTTAAATAAATAATTTTTCACTATATGGTGTCCATAGTAAAAAATCATTACAAAAAATTACAACTTTATTCCATAAAGTTGTAATTTTTGGTAAATGAGGTTGAAAAAAAGTTATAATACTGTATTACCGTAAGAACGTCAACATATTCTGAGAATATTGTAAAAAAAAAGTTGTATTTTTAAAAATAATTCTGAAAAAAAAACACAATGCAAGAACAAAAGCCTCCTACTAATAATATATATTTTTTAACATAGTCCAAAAAACTTCATTTTTCACTATATGGTGTCCATAGTAAAGCCGGGAATAAAGTTGTAATTTTTGGTAAATGAGGTTGAAAAAAAGTTATAATACTGTATTACCGTAAGAATGTCAACATATTCTGAGACTATTGTAAAAAAAAAAAAGTTGGATTTGTAAAAATAATTCTGAAAAAAACACACAATGTGTGTGTACAAAACCTTCCTACTAATAATATATTTTTTTAACTTAGTCCAAAAAACTTTTTTTTTTTAAATAAATAATTTTTCACTATATGGTGTCCATAGTAAAGCCTGGAATAAAGTTGTAATTTTTTGTAATCATTTTTCACTATATGGTGTCCATAGTAAAGCCGGGAATAAAGTTCAAATTTTTGGTAAATGAGGTTGAAAAAAAGTTATAATACTGTATGACCGTAAGAACGTCAACATATTCTGAGAATAATGTGGAAAAAAAGTTGTATTTGTAAAAAATATTCTGAAAAAAACACACAATATAAGAACAAAAGCTTCCTACTAATGATATATATTTTTTAACATAGTCCAAAAAACTGTAATTTTTCTTTAAAAAAAAAACTTTCATTTTTCACTATATGGTGTCCATAGTAAAGTTTTTTTGTAAAAAAAAAAATTGTATTTGTAAAAATAATTCTGAAAAAATCACGCAATGTAAGAACAAAAGCTTCCTACTCATAATATATATTTTTTAACATAGTCCACAAAACTTTCATTTTTCTTTTTTTTTTTTTAAAAAAAAACAACAACAAAAAAACCCTTTCATTGTTCACTATATGGTGTCCATAGTAAAGCCTGGAATAAAGTTTTTTTGTAAAAAAAAATAATTCTGAAAAAAACACGCAATGTAAAAACAAAAGCTTCCTACTAATAATATATATATATTAACATAGTCCAAAAAAATTTCATTTTTCTTTTTTTTTTTTTAAATTCATTTTTCACTATATGGCGACACCCCTACAATGAAATATAATGATAATATTTTTTAAAAAATATAACAAGTTAAAAGTCTGCTGTATTTCTGCTCTTTTTTGTTTGTTGTTGTTAGAGTTGTTACCATGGCAATGTGAAGTATGACTGTACTGTATGCAGCAGGATTAATGATGCCTGCTTTCACTTTTTCAAATATTTCTTCCACTGCAGTGCGCACACACACACACATACACACACACACATACACATACACACACTGGGTGCTACCTGAGGACGCCTGAGTCAACATATGTCGCTTATGCTGCATTCGCCACTTTGTCTGCCTTTTCATTTAAACGTCGCTGTTGAAGGATTAATCGTTTATTTACTATTATAGTACACATTAATGTAGTTTATTACACATTTTATATGATGATTTATTGATTCGTGGATGGCTTTTGATGTGAATACGCCGACAAAAAAACACAAATCGCTTACCTTTCCGACGTAGAGAGGCTCGTTCCCCGTGTACTCCTCTAGCACGAAGAACTGGTTCCATACCCAGCTGCGTTTGTGTCTATGCAGGTCCCCCCGGGAGGGTGCATCAGGGTGCAGCAGGGACTCGTCGGCGTCCCCAGAGCCGCCACCGCCATCGGGCCCCGAGCAGCCCCCATGTCGAACGGGAAGCAGGAGGCCCAGGAGCGCCAGGAGAGCCAAGGCTCTACGTACGCCTGAGCGGCACCACACCATCATCTGCGTCCCCCCCCTTCTTTGTCCCCGCTCTGCTCCAAAAACACTCTCAGGCCAGAAAAAGTAAAAAAAAAAAAAATAAATAATAAAAAAAAATCTGAAATGTCAAAACCCCTTAGGGTTTTTTATATCCGCACAGTCCACAAGCTCGTTTCACCACGGTGCAGTCAAGCTCGGCATTCTGCTGCGCCCGTCTGCATTTTCTTCCCCCGATTGGAGACTAAAAGCGAAGTAATTCCTTCCACTTGGACACTGGGGAGTTGACATTAAAGATGGCTAACAGGGTCAGCGGCGGCCAAGAAGGTTCTCAACGCCAAGCCCCCGATAATTGGCACCTATCAGAGCAGAGAAATGACGGACAAGGAGAGACAACATCACGTTATTATTAGTGTATTATTATTATTATTATTACTGTTACTTTATACACTTTAACTCAATCACTACCACAATAATTATTATTTATAAAACATGGCCACCATCAAGCAAAACATTTTTGAAGGCCTGCTTAACCTGAAGGCTGCACGGTGGCTGTGTGGTTAGCGCACAGACCTCACAGCTAGGAGACCGGGGTTCAATTCCACCATCCGCCATGTGTGGAGTTTGCATGAGTATTCCGATTTCCTCCCATATTCCAAAAACATGCTAGGTTAATTGGCGACTCCAAATTGTCCATAAGTATGAATGTGAGTGTGAATGGTTGTTTGTCTATATATCTATGCCCTGTGATTGTATATAACAGTATAGTGTATAAAAATATTGTATATAACAATATAACAGTCACTAAAGTCATCATACAGCAACTTCATATTCAAATATACAAACATGTACCAATATGAATATTAAAAAAACTCCTTAAAAGTTTTCCCATACTATATTGCATTTGAGCAACGCATTCATTGGGGTGCTGCAATGACGTCAGCCCCTCTCTGGGCTCCTCAAATAAAGACACACATCATCAAAAGTATAAGATGCAGATGTATTTACTACACTAAAACGGTCTGAAAGTTTAAGGAATGTTAAGGAATGTTTCCTCCCACATTCCAAAAAACATGCTAGGTTAATTAGCGACTCCAAATTGTCCATAGGTATGAATGTGAGTGTGAATGGTTGTTTGCCTATATGTGCCCTGTGATTGTATACTGCATAAAAATATTGTATATAACAATATAACGGTCACTAAAGTCATCATACAGCAACTTCACACTCAAATATACAAACATGTACCAATATGACTTTGAAAACTTTGTTTGTCTATATGTGCCTTGTGATTGGCTGGTGACCAGTCCAGGGTGTACCCCGCCTCTCGCCCAAAGACAGCTGGGATAGGCTCCAACACCCCCCGCGACCCTCGTGAGGAAAAGCGGTGGAAAATGAATGAATGAATGAATGAAAGCAAAAAGGGGGCGCCACACATGGCATTTAAGGGGTGTCCTAATTTTATCACTGGATACTTCACAGATATTTTAAAAAAATGCTGTCTTGTATAGTTACCAAGGCAAGACGCAGCAAAACTTAAATAAATAAATAAACAGCCGTCAATCGCCCCCCCCCAAAAAAAAAAACACGCTCAGCACTCCCGATGGCCTATATATAATTATTCTTACATCACTCACTGAGAAATCGAGAACTTTGTTCAAAAATGTTTTTTTTCCACATAAGTGGAAAAAAAACAAGCTTTGTCTGAGGGTTCCTACACACAGCTGCTGATATCCGCTGGAGAAGAGCATTGAGGGGTGCTGGTGGATCCTACTGGTTTACAGGTCTAAAAAAAAAAGAGGTGTGCCCTTGACCTGCTGTCACCTGGTGGGTGGTGGGGGGTCGGGGTCAGGGGTCACCTGAATCCGCAATGCCAGCAAGCAACAACAAAGGCCAGTCAGCTGACTCCAATTATCAGGCTGCACCTCGGCAAGGTCATCATTGTGTCACATGTCACCGCCAAGGAGTCACATGACCTGAGTGGGCCAAATTAAAAATAAATCCGAGCCGTCAGCATGAACCTCTGATGTTCCACACTTGTCTTTGTGTTCCCGCCTATGGGGGACACTTCCAAGCGTGTGGCTGGTGACCACTTAAGCGAGGGGGAGGGGGGCTTCAAGAAGCCCACCGAGGACGCGCAACGGGGGCCGGGGCTGAGATCACGCACTTTCTTTCTTTCTTCAGGGTCCTGGAAATGTCATGTAAACTCCAGGAGGTCATGTGAGAGGAGACATTTGGAGGTGTGGACAACACGCAACACTGTGGAATGAACTATATGACGATATTACAGTACTTTTTGGGTACTTTCTCAGCACAACAGGATAATAGGGAAAATATTACTTTATTATTACTTTTAACTGACTTTCTCCTAAACAACAGAACAAACAATCATGGAAGAAATTGGGAGGGAAAATACTATGTTGGTTCCGTTCCCCAAACAAAACAATGCTGGTAAATGGGGGCGATTCCAAAACAATAGCAGAATTTTAAAAAATTATGGACAAAAAAGTTTTACATTTTGAAAAAAAAACAAATTTTTGTTATATTTTTTTCAAAAAAAACAGCAGAATAAAAAAAATTATGGACAAAACCATAAAAAAAAATACTAAGAAAATACTATGTATACAATACTGGAAAATGGGGGAACAATAGCAGAATTTTTAAAAATTATGGACAAAAAAAAACTATTTTTTTCTTATTATTTTTTTTTCAAAAAAACAGCAGCATAAAAAATTATGGACAAAATTTTTTTTGAAAAAAACTATTTTTTTCTTATTATTTTTTTCCAAAAAAACAGCAGCATAAAAAATTATGGACAAAAACATAAAAAAAAAATACTTTGTCAGTTCTTTTTCCAATAGCAGAATTTAAAAAAATTATGGACAAAATGTTTTTTGAAAAAAACTATTTTTTTCTTATTATTTTTTTCCAAAAAAACAGCAGCATAAAAAATTATGGACAAAAACATTAAAAAAAATACTATGTCAGTTCTTTTTCCCAAAAAATGGGAAATGGAAAAATGAGGGAGGGGGGTATTCCAAAACAATAGCAGAATTTAAAAAAATTATGGACAACATTTTTTTTGAAAAAAAACATTTTTTTCTTATTATTTTTTTCCAAAACAACAGCAGCATAAAAAAATTATGGACAAAAACATAAAAAAATACTATGTCAGTTCTTTTCCCCAAAAAATGGGAAATGGGAAAATGAGGGGGGGGGGGTATTCCAAAACAATAGCAGAATTTTTTTAAATTATGGACAAAAATTTTTTTGAAAAAAATAAATTTTTTCTTATTACTTTTTTCCAAAACAACAGCAGCATAAAAAAATTATGGACAAAAACATTTAAAAAATACTATGTCAGTTCTTTTCCCCAAAAAATGGGAAATGGGGGTAGGGGGGTATTCCAAAACAATAGCAGAATTTAAAAAAATGATGGACAAAAAAAAAATTGAAAAAAACTATTTTTTGTTATTATCCTTTTTCCAAAACAACAACAGAATAAAAAATTTCTGAACAAAACATTAAAAAAAATTATTAGTTATTTTAGTTCTTCTTTTTCAAAAACAGCAGAATAAAACAATAGTGTGTGTGTGTGGGAGGGGGGTAGGTACATCTTTCTTTCCAAAACAGCGAAATAAAAATGTTTTTTGACCAAAGTATTTTGAAAAAAAAAGTTTTTTTTAATTTTACAACAGAATAAAAAAAATAGTGGGTGGGTCGGGGGTGTTGTTGATACTTTTTCCAAAAAATTGGAAAAAAAAATTGGAAAAAAACTTATTTTTCCAAAACAACAGTACAAAAAAAATGTGTCATGTGAGCGGAGACATTTGGAGGTGTGGACAACACACAACACTGTGTCTTTAAACGCCTCACTTGAGTCTGGTTTATGTTCGATATTTGGACATCTTCAACCGTGAAGCCCGCCGCTGCCTGCACGCACCACTCTGCAGCTGCATGACAATTTCATGTCGGAGGTGGAAAGTGGAGCAGATGTAGCCGCCGGGCAACAGGAGTGTCCAAGGTATGTGGAGGTGGAGGATGGGCACAAAGGGTCAGCTCCATCCTCACACAACACACACAAACACACACAACACAAACACACGGATCGCATCCACTCATGAGGATCCAAGGAGAGAATGCGGGCCGGGGGAAAACTGGCAAACAAAAGGCGCTAATGTGACAAGTGTCTTTCCCACCCTGCCGCCGTCGACGCGCCTCTTTTGCTGATGCCAAGTGATTGGCACTAAGCAGAGTATAAGATAGCATAAATACTCCACAGCAGAGAGGCACAAAGTAAACACTCCTCAAGGGGGGGGGGGTGGGGGGGGTTGGAATACCTTGCAGGGAACGTGGGAGGAAAGTCTTAGAATAAGAGCCTGGGGCTGGAAAAGTCTAACAATTAATTAGTAGATTAATGTTGATGTTGTACACAAATGGAGGTCAGAATGTACCCTGATTGTTGTACCCACTTTGCTTTTTCTTTGGCTTTTTTGGGGAACACTTATTCCAACAAAAAAACAGAATAAAATGCATGTTTGTCTTGAAATGTATTATTTTTATATGGAAAAATAATCACCACCATACATTAGTTCCTATCAAATTTAAGATAATTTTTTTTTCCTAATTGAAACGATGCATTCACTGGTCACTCACTTGACAACACAACGGGCACAATAATCCAGAATAAACCTCATTTCCTGTCCACCTGGAACACATTTACAGCAACAAACGCAAGCACTTATTTTATTTTTATCTTCTCTATAGAAGCATAAATGTGACTATAGGGGTGTTATTTCATGTCTAGAGGGCTCTAATTTTTTTTTCATTCTCTAACTACAAAACCATTCTAGGATTGGTTTTATCAAACTGTGGCAGGAGCAGCAATAAATTATATGCAAGTGATCAAATGAATTAATTCATGACAATTAATTAACTCCAGGCTGCACGGCGGCTGTGTGGTTAGCACGCAGACCTCACAGCTATGAGACTCGGATTCAATTCCACCCTCAACAGTCAAAATGGCCTCAAAACTCGCATTGACTTGACTTAAACACGAGCTTTCACCCTTGCTTCGGCGGTCCCTGAAGGCACCGTTGTTGCTGTGAGATGCCAAAATAGTGTATGAAGCATATTGAGGAAACAATCCTTACTTAATGCTCACTTTTATTGAAAATGTTGATCACCAAATACTGTTTTGGCTGCAGGGCGATCGAGTGGTTAGCACACAGACCTCACAGCTAGGAGACCCGGGTTCAATTCCACATCTCTGTGTGGAGTTTGTATGTTCTCCCCATGCATGCGTGGGTTTTCTCCGGGTACTCCGGTTTCCTCCCACATTCCAAAAACATGCTAGGTTAATTGGCGACTCCAAATTGTCCATAGGTATGAATGTGAGTGTGAATGGTTGTTTGTCTATATGTGCCCTGTGATTGGCTCGCGACCAGTCCAGGGTGTACCCCGCTTCTCGCCCGAAGACAGCTGGGATGGGATAAGCGGTAGAAAATGAATGAATGAACTTAAATTGGGACACGTTTGTGTAATTGTCAGGGACACAATTTGAGTGTTAAGTTGATGTGTGATGAATTTAATGTTACTGAAATGTCAGTAAGATGACACCGTTGTTTTTATACTGTTATATAACGACCTGTGACTTCCATTGGGTTGACAAGCTTGTTGTGGCTCCAGCACCCGCCGCGACCTTTGTGAAAATAAGCCGTAGAAAATGAATTGGGACATGTTTCTGTAATTTTCAGGGAAACAATTTGAGTGTTAAGTTGATGTGTGATGAATTTAATGTTACTAAAATGTCAGTAAGATGACACCGTTGTTTTTATACTGTTATATAACGACCTCCTGCGACTTCCATTGGGTTGACAAGCTCGTTGTGACTCCAGCCCCCGCCGCGACCCTCATGAGGATAGCGGTAGAAAATGAATGAATGAATGAACTTAAATTGGGTTTGTGTCTGGGACACAAAAAATGAATGAATGAAAAAAAAGAAAAAAAATGAAAAATGAAAAAAAATGAATGAATGAACTTATATTGGGACACGTTTGTGTAATTGTCAGGGACACAATTTGAGTGTTAAGTTGATGTGTGATGAATTTAACATTCAACTAAAATGTCAGTAAGATGACACTGTTGTTATACTGTTATATAACGACCTTGTGCGACTTCCATTGGGTTGACAAGGTCGTTGTGGCTCCAGCACCCGTCGCCACCCTCGTGAGGGTAAGCAGGAGAAAATGAATGAATGAATGAACTTAAATTGGGTTTGTGACTGGGACACAAAAAAATGAATGAATTAAAAAAAACTAGAAAAAAATGAATGAATGAACTTAAATTGGGGCACGTTTGTGTAATTGTCAGGGACACAAGTTGAGTGTTAAGTTGATGTGTGATGAATTTAACATTCAACTAAAATGTCAGTGGGCGGCACGGCACGGCACGTCGGTCGAGTGGTTAGCGCGCAGACCTCACAGCTAGGAGACCAGGGTTCAATTCCACCCTCGGCCAGCTCTGTGTGGAGTTTGCATGTTCTCCCCGTGCATGCGTGGGTTTTCTCCGGGTACTCCGGTTTCCTCCCACATTCCAAAAACATGTACCCCGCCCGAAGACAGCTGGGATAGGCTCCCGCACCCGCTGCGACCCTCGTGAGGAAAAGCGGTAGAAAATGAATGAATGAATGAATAATTAACTCCATTAACTATGAGGACAAAAAATCCAACGACGCTATTCACCGTAAAATAGATTTTTGTCTATGGAAAAGTTACCTTATTTCTCCCCATAGGGGGCATTATTGTCCTCTACCCTAAATACAAGCAGTCCTTAGTCCCAAATTGTGTTTTCCCAGATATCATTCAACCCCATCATCAGTCAGACAACATAACCTTCGTCTGGACGTCCTGCGGCAGGCAGACAGACAAGCAGGCAGGCGGTGGGAGGAAAGACGAGTGTCAAAGCCGTGACACTGAATGAAGTGAAAATGTGAGATAAAGCGGGCCAACGTAAAGCCTCGCAGTCGTCCCCGGGCTGCGTTTCGCTTACACACAGAGTTCTAATCCCATTTAGCAGTCGCACAACAGGATTACCAGCGCCACAGGGGGCGGTGGGGGAATGGGGAAAATGGGGGTCGAGGGTTGGGGGAGGTTGTAGGGGGGGGAAAACTCGTCATATACTTCCTCTGATAAATGGCATCCTACAATATTATGTGTCTGTTATGAACATGTCCAGACAAGTGGGCGGGCATGTGGGAATCGAACTTGTGGCACTGAGAGATGGTGGAAGCTCGCCGTCTTCACCAACAAGAGTCAGACATCCATTTCTAATTTAGAATGATTTTGCATCGTTTCTGCATGTAAATGTATAAATAGTCTCTATTAAATATATATTTTATAAAAAATATTTATATTAATTATATTAATATTAAATATATATATTAAAATAATAATTCAAACTATATTAATATTAAATATTATATAAAAAGTATTAAAATTGTGTTAATATAATACTATTTTATAAAATTTATATTTTATATAATATAATATTTGGCTGGCTAGAAGGTTTTAATTAGATTTACATGATAAATTATATTAATATTGAATATATATTAAAATAATAATTAAAATTATATTACTATAAAATACTAATATAATGTATAAAGTTATTATAATTATATTAATAGAAAATATATAATAATATTTTATAAAAAATATATTTTATATAATATAATATTTGGCTGGTTGGAAGGTTTTAATTGGATTTACATGATAAATTATATTAATATTGAATATATAAAAATAATAATTAAAATTATATTACTATAAAATATTAATATAATATATAGAATTATTAAAATTATTTTAATATAAAATATACAATAATATTTTATAATTTTTTTATTATATATAATATAATATTTGGCTGGCTGGAAGGTTTTAATTGGATTTACATGATTTCCTTCGCTTCGCTTTTTGTACATTTCTGACAATTTGGAAGAATTCCGTAACCAAAAAACGAGGTAACGCTACATTCCAAACCAAAATCTCATCTGCTGTATTGAATACAAATATTATTTTAATACACACACACACACATACGGAGAGAGACAGCACTTCCAATACATTTTATTTTCCGTATTTATCATTATCATATTTCATTTCTGTTTTTTACTGTTATTTTAACACTGGTTATTGTCGTCAGAGGCAGCTGGTCCAGTGGGCAAAAGGGGCAAATGCTAAGGGTGCCGTAGCCTCCAGGGGGCGCCTACAAATACACCATCAATATGATTCACATTGAGTATTTTGTATAGGTTTTTAGTTTTATTTAGTTTTTATATAAAGTTACTACATAGTGTATCTTTATTAGGTATTTAAATTATTATTATTATTTATTCACTTTTTTTGGAGTATTTATATTATATGTCAGATATTTGCGTGTATTTTTGTGGAATTTATTAAGTACCGATTGCTCCCAGTACAATTGAACGCAACAGGTTCGGGGCTATCGTGTTCACAAATGCAGCATTTTTTAAAAAATCGATAAGACGGCGTTAATGATCTTTACATGGGGGCACGTTGAGGACACCGGGTCTAGTACCCCCCCCCACCCCCCGCTCTTTGGCCACAAAGACCTGCTTTGATTCCAGTGAGGTGGGAGGGGGGGGGGATTCTTTTGGATTTTTATCACGTGTTGAGGTGAATGCGAGTAACAGAGATTCTCGGAAAAAGGGAAGTCGGAATCATGCATGGTATTCGCCGTTGGGGGGGTCGGGGTGGTTCATTTATTTGTTGTACGCATAAAGGTAGAGTGGAATGTTAAAAAGTGTCGGAATAGTCTGGGTAGTATTCCTTTTCTCCTCATGGAAGAACAATAAAATAATTTAAACATAAACATTGAATGCATTTTCCCACACACAAAATATTAATATTTTGCAAAATGTAATTTTTATATAGATTACATGTGTTTTTTATCTCAGTATGGATGAACAGGGGTTAGTGGAAAAAGAGTCAAGGATGCGAGATGACCGCTGGTGCTGATGCTGATGCTGCATGGGACACGCGTGTTGCGCATCCATCAGTGCACAGCTGTCAGAGTGCCTTGTCACTAATAAAAAAAATAATAATAAAAAAAGGGGGGGGTAGGAAAAGTTCTGCACCTGTTCCTCATGTTCTTGAACGGATCTATTGAATGTATCTATCTCACCGGGAATGTGCTTATCAATGGCCGCTTTAGAAGACCACAAGCGCAGAAAAAAAATAAATAAAAATGTCATCAGAATACTAATTACACAGCAAAGCAACAGAAGCCATAAGAAACAAAAGCAACACTCACCATACAGAAAGAAGAAGTTCCTCGGAGGATGGAAGGAAGTTGACTACAGCCTGAGCGAGGAGGCGAGAGGAGGAAGAAGAAGAAGAGTGCGTCACATTGAAGAAGTTGTCGTGAATAAGCTCCTCAGTGAGGTTCTGGGGATGGTTCCTTTCTCGCTGCTGCTGCTGCTGATGCTGATGCTGCTGCTGTCGGATGGAGCCGACCGAGACTCAGCCCTGTCGGGGATGTGACTCGACGACAGAACCTCCCCCCCCACCCACCACCACCACCACCTCGCTCTCTCACTCTCTCTCTTGCTCTCTCTCTAAACCCTGCGCAGTGCTGCCTCCTCCTCCTCTTCTTCCTCCTCCTCCATGCAAGGATGACCACCAGCTGTGTGCTAACCATAATATTTTATATGACTGTCATTTGAAAGTAATGAACTATATGACTATATTACGACACTTTTTGGGTACTTTCTCAGCACAACAGGACAATAGGGAAAAAAACATATATATATATATATATAGTATATATATATGTGACTTTTAACTGACTTTCTCCCAAACAGCAACAGAACAAACAATCATGGAAGAAATTGGGAGGGAAAATATTATGTCAGTACCTTTCCCCAAACAAGACAATACTGGAAAATGGAGAGGGGGGGGTTTTAGGATTTTAGGATTTTTTTTCCCCCAAAACAAAAGCAGAATAAATAAAAAATTATGCACAAAAAATGTTGAAAAAAATAAAATTTCAGTTATTTTTTCTAAAACAACAGCAGAATAACTAAAAAATTATGCACAAAAAAATTTGAAAAAAATCACATTTTTAGTTATTTTTTTCGAAAATACAGCAGAATAGAAAAAATATATGGACAAAAAATGTTGAAAAAAAATAAATTTTTATTTATTTTTTCTAAAACAATAGCAGAATAACAAAAAATTATGCCCAAAAATTTCGGGAAAAAAAATCACATTTTTAATTATTTTTTTCGAAACAGGTAGAAAAAGATTATAGACAAAAATGTTATATATATATATATATATATATATATGACTTTTAACTGACTTACTCCCAAACAGCAACAGAACAAACAATCATGGAAGAAATTGGGAGGGAATATACTATGTCAGTACATTTCCCCAAACAAGACAATACTGGAAAATGGAGAGGGGGGGTGTTTAAGACTTTTTTCTCCCAAAACAAAAGCAGAATAAATAAAAAATTATGCACAAAAAATGTTGAAAAAAATAAATTTTCAGTTATTTTTTCTAAAACAACAGCAGAATAACTAAAAAATTATGCACAAAAAAATGTGAAAAAAATCACATTTTTAGTTATTTTTTTCGAAACTACAGCAGAATAGAAAAAAATATGGACAAAAAAATGTTGAAAAAAAATAATTTTTAGTTATTTTTTCTAAAACAACAGCAGAATAACAAAAAATTATGCCCAAAAATTTCGAAAAAAAATCACATTTTTAATTATTTTTTTCGAAACAGGTAGAAAAAAATTATAGACAAAAATGTTATATATATATACGTATATATATATATATATGACTTTTAACTGACTTTCTCCCAAACAGCAACAGAACAAACAATCATGGAAGAAATTGGGAGGGAATATACTATGTCAGTACCTTTCCCCAAACAAGACAATACTGGAAAATGGAGAGGGGGGGTGTTTAAGATTTTTTTCTCCCAAAACAAAAGCAGAATAAATAAAAAATTATGCACAAAAAATGTTGAAAAAAATAAAATTTCAGTTATTTTTTCTAAAACAACAGCAGAATAACACAAAAAATTATGCACAAAATTTTTTTGAAAAAAATCACATTTTTAGTTATTTTTTTCGAAACTACAGCAGAATAGAAAAAAAATACGGACAAAAAAATGTTGAAAAAAAATACATTTTTAGTTTTTTTTTCTAAAACAAGTAGAAAAAAATTATAGACAAAAAATGTTGAAAAAAATGTTTTTGTTATTTTTTTGTCCAAAACAACAGCAGAATAAAACAATAGTGTGGAAAGAGGCAGGGGTGTTGTTACTTTTTCCAAAACAATTGAAAACATTTTGGTATTTTTCCAAAACAACAGTACAAAAAAAAATAAACCTGAAAAAAAAATTAGGGAAAAATACTTATTAAAAAAAACTTTTCCAATAATGGAAGAAAATTGAAATGAAACACATTTTTACTGACTTTTTCCAAAACAAAAATGAAAAATAATAATGGGAAAAAATTTTGGAGGAAAAAAATTGTTATATATTCCAAAATTTTTTTAAATATTAGCTAATTTTCCAAAACAACAGTAGAAAAAAGAACAACAAAAAATGGGGAAAAATACATGTTTACTTACATTTTCCAAAATAACAGCAAAAATAAAAAAAAAATATATGGAGCAAATTTGAGGAGGAGAGTTGATAAACAATATTTAATTACTTATTCCAAAACAATAATGAAAAAAAATGTTGAAAGAAAACGACAGTAGGATAAAACAATAACGGAAAAAAATTTGAAAAAATAAAATTTTAGGGACTTTTTCCAGAATAACTACATAACAAACAGTACTAGAAAAAAATAGGGTGAAAAATACTTTCTTTAAAACAATAGTAGTACTAGAAAAAAAGTTACTTTCCCCAAAACATCAGCGGAACAAGACAATAATTGAAAAAAAAAATACAATAATAAAAAAAAAGTCAATAACAGCACAGAAAGAACGAGTAAAACAAAGATATAAATACATTATATTGAGTATATATTGACTCCACTACTACATTAGACTGTAATAGTGTGTATATCAAACTATATCCGACTAAATGAGAGATGAGCATCGCTAGCAGACGATCTAAAAAACCCCAGCTGTCAACTCGTCATCCTGCGCCGCTCTTTAAGGTGTCAGGGACGCCGTACTTTCATACATCCATGGCGTCTGCCATGCGTTAGATCTTCCTTTAGTGAATACCAAATGAGATGAGAAGGAGAAAAAGGTTGAATTGGATTGAAAAAGGAAAACTAGGAGGAGGTAACGGTAACTGGAAATGTCTTTTCGGGTGCGGCGAGTGCGGAGAAGTGAATTTCTGGAGGCTGCTTTCAGCAACAGATGGCATGTGAAGGCAACGGATAAAAGATGGTGGAACATTCGAGACACCTTCAACATTTAGCTAGCGTGTGTCCCTCGCACTGACAACATATTATGTGTCAATAAAAAAAACGTCTTCGGAGAAGTACTTGCTACACTGCAATATGACTTGTTATCTAATATTGAAGAACAATTTTTTGTAGGTGTTGCTAGGCAGAATCTATGCAGCTTCGACTCCGCTGCCTCACAAAGCAGAGGAAGGACAGGGAAAACAGGTAGACAGTATCACTTTTCACTACTGGCTCTGACTCAAACCTGTGTTAAACTGAAGCGTTAAACTGGGAAAATCCCGAACTGTTAACTTATTGTTCAGTGCAGCTCATAAGGTGCCAGGGAGTGACTTTTCCCGACATGCAGTATCTGGCATGTTACGTTACGTTACGTTACGTTACGTTACGTTACGTAGTTATTTTAAAGTTAGGGTTAGACAATATGGACAAATTCTGGACAAGGAATCCTGTAATAATCTGACTGTTATCAAAGGCACACAAAATGTCACGTAACGAAACGTAACATAACATGACGTGACGTAACATGACGTGACGTAACATGACAAAAGTCACATACAGAGACACATATGAGTTGACGTTATGCTGCGTTTCATTACGTTACGTTACATCACGTTACATTATGCTATTTTGCTTTGCTTTACGCCACTTTACGCCACTTTGCGCTACTTTGCGCTACTTTACGCTACGTTACGCTACTTTACTTCACTTCACTTTACTTTAGACAAGGAATCCTGTAATAAGCTGACTGTTATCAAAGGCACACAAAAATGTGACGTAATGAAACGTAGCATAACATGTCGTGATGTAATGTGACGTAACATAACGGAACGAAAGTCACATACAGAGATACATATGAGTTGACGTTATGCTACATTAATTTAATTTAATTTAATTTAATTTAATTTAATTTAATTTAATTTAATTTAATTTAATTTAATTTAATTTAATTTAATTTTATTTTATTTTATTTTATTTTATTTTATTTTATTAGTATTACATTATTATTATTATTATTATTTTACGGCAATAATGTAATATTACAAAAATACAGTTGTTACTTTACTTTACTTTACTTTACTTTACTTTGCTTTGCTTTTGTTCAGTGCAGCTCATAAGGTGCCAGGGAGTGACTTTTTCCCCGGCATGCAATATCTGGCATCTGTTACAAAATCACTGATCAAAACCAAGACTGCGTCTGCAAAGCACAATTCCCGAATTGAAATATCCCAAATGTCACCAATCTAATTGCCAACACTCCGGAGGGTTGCATTTCATCCAATTAGCATCCCTCATTAATAAGCCTGAAGATGCATTCATGCTCTCATGTTAAAAAAAGTATTTGGAAACTATGCAAAAGTGGAACGTGACTGAAGCCTTTTCCACCTTTGCTTGCAGTTTTTTCAAAGAGCAAACTTTCTTTTTTGTCTTCCATTTGACTTCACCCACTTCCAGGTATTAGTCACCCACTTCCAGGTATTAGTCACCCACCGCTTCCTTTCTATTTGCATTTTGCAGCAATGGTCCATTGTGGCTGCAAGAATGGAGCGCTGACCCAAACTAATAGAAAGAGCAGCCCCTGTCTGTCATGATGGGTAGAGCAGTTAGTTGGCGGAATGGGAGGGGTGAAGTGGGGAGTGGCGGAAGGTTCACCCCCCCCCACCCCCCACCCCCGAGGGGGATGGGGGGGACGTGGCTGGGTGGGTTTCTTAGCGGAGAGAGGGCTGCTCCAGTGGACGGGTGAGAGTTATTTAATTGGACAGTGACATTGGGAGCCGGGCTCATCAGCGCCTCCCCATCAATCACGCTCGGTCGGGAGATGCCCGAGGTGATCCCACCCCCCCCCCCCCCCCCCCGGATCTTGCCGCCCGCCATCGCCGTCGCTTAAAAGCCCTTTTTTTTCCATATCGCCGTGCTGCGACCTCTCCGCTCACCTGGCCAACGGTTATCTGCTCCCTGGTGACACACGCTGCTTGATGGGTCTTTTTGTTCTCGGCTTAACAAGAGAAACAAGGAGTGGAGGAGGAGGATGTGCACACTAAAAGGCTTATGGACCATGATTAAAATATGACCCCCGAAGGACGAGAAGTCTTCATCTTTAGCTGCTAGTGGATGGACCAGCACAAATAAACCATCCACAGTGCGGTCATGTTGGGTGATGGGACTGTCCCTCAAGGTATCTACACCTTAAGGCTAATTATTGGACTCACAGGTATGCTAACATCCAGTTCGATACCCCACAAGACATCCATAACCAAAGTGGACTACAGTAATCCCTTGTTTATCACAGTTAATTGGTTCCAGACCAGACCGTGATAAATAAATTAGGATTCCTGATTCATAAATGGAATATGTTCATAATAATAAAACCTGTTTATGATTTCCTAAAGGCGGGTTTTAACATTATTAGAGCCCTGTAGACATGAAATAACACCCCTATAGTCACCTTTACACTCATATTATGCAATATAGTGGACAAAATAAGAGTAAATAAGCCAGTTAAGGAAGGTGTGTCAAAATCTTTTCCACCAAGGGTGACATAAAGTAACGTTATGTTACGTTACGTTACGTAGAAGAATGGATAGTGGTTATTTTAAAGTTAGGACAATATGGACCAATTCTGGCCAAGGAATCATGTAATAATCTGACTGTTATCAAAGGCACACAAAATGTGACATAACAAAACGTAAAAAAGTCACTTTACGTTACTTTGTGTTACTTTGCGTTATTTTACATTACTTGCTACATTACTTGTTACGTTGCTTGTTATGTTACTTTGCTACGCTACTTTGTTACGTTACTTTGTTACGTTACTTTGTTGCGTTACTTTGCTGCGTTACTTTGCTGCGTTACTTTGTTACGTTACTTTGTTACGTTACTTTGTTACGTTACTTTGTTACGTTACTTTGTTACGTTACTTTGTTACGTTGCTTTGTTGCGTTACTTTGTTACGTTACTTTGTTACGTTACTTTGTTACGTTGCTTTGTTACGTTGCTTTGTTACGTTACTTTGTTACGTTACTTTGTTACGTTACTTTGCTGCGTTACTTTGCTGCGTTACTTTGCTGCGTTACATTGTTACGTTACTTTGTTACGTTACTTTGTTACGTTACTTTGTTACGCTACTTTGTTACGTTGCTTTGTTACGTTGCTTTGTTACGTTGCTTTGTTACGTTGCTTTGTTACGTTGCTTTGTTACGTTGCTTTGTTACGTTGCTTTGTTACGTTGCTTTGTTACGTTGCTTTGTTACGTTGCTTTGTTACGTTGCTTTGTTACGTTGCTTTGTTACGTTGCTTTGTTACGTTGCTTTGTTACGTTGCTTTGCGTTACATTACTTTGCGTTACTTTGTTGTGTTACTTTGTTATGTTACTTTGCGATGTTACTTTGCGATGTTACTTTGCGATGTTACTTTGCTATGCTATTTTGCTACATTAATTTGTTACGCTACTTTGTTACGCTGCTTTGTTGCGCTGCTTTGTTGCGCTGCTTTGTTACGCTGCTTTGTTACGCTGCTTTGTTACGCTGCTTTGTTACGCTACTTTGTTACGCTACTTTGTTACGCTACTTTGTTACGCTACTTTGTTACGCTACTTTGTTACGCTACTTTGTTACGCTACTTTGTTACGCTACTTTGTTACGCTACTTTGTTACGCTACTTTGTTACGCTACTACATTACTTTACGTTGCTTTACGTTGCTTTACGTTGCTTTACATTACTTTACATTACTTTACGTTACTTTACGTTACTTTACGTTACTTTGCGTTTCTTTGCGTTACTTTGCGTTACTTTACGGTACTTTGTGTTACTTTGTGTTACTTTATGTTACTTTACGTTACTTTATGTTACTTTACGTTAAGTTACTGAGGATTAATGACCAAAAAACGAGGTTCCACTGTACTTTACCAATGGAGTTCTCCCAACCCTGGGTCCTCCAAGTCCCTGAACCAGATCTCCACAAAAATGTTCTCAGATTCAACCAATGTAGGTTGGACAACCGACTGACTGGGAGCATCTTGGGAGCGATACACTCTTTGATACTGTTCACAAACCCATCAGTAAGCGCCGGATGATCAATAACCATGTCGTGGACAGGTGACAGTACGATTCCAGTACCTGTCAATGTGCTGTAACTGTAAAAGCATTATCGATCCCTTTCTTGGATCTGCTAAGTAGCTGTCATAACATGTGTTGGCTATTCAGGGCAAGAAGAACAACTGTGTGAGAACGTTACGGTGATCCTAAATTCATTCATGACACTCTTGTACGATGCAACCACGCTCTTGACAGCGGGAGGCTGATTTATCATCAGACTGGATTAAATGCATCGTGCCTTAGCGGAGATCTAATTGTACTCTCATTCTGTCTGCAGACTGTTTTCTTTTAATCATGTGCGCTCCTCGCTGCGTGAGGGCGTCGTGGGAAAAAAAAAAAAAAAAAAAAAGAGAGACACCTTGATGTTGAAGCTACAAGGCCAGGGAGGCGGCGACGTCGCCCACCCGCCGCCACCTCAGCCGTCAGCTTGTTTGCATCAAAACAGTCTTTGAAGATTTCATTTCCGACGGCCGCCGTGTAAGAGGGTCAGGGGGTCAAGTGGGCTAATGCGCGACCTAATCACGGGGGATTGGATACATCGATCGCGGCCGGTAAGGCCATGGACGGTCGCATGTGTCGCTAATATTCCAGCCATAAGTCGAGGTTACAGATTTTTTTTCCAACAAGGGAGAAGAAACAAGAAATACGACCTCAAGAGAAAAAACTGTATTCTCACTGTCATGGCCGCCAAAGCCTTCTCTGCTGGGCTAAGCGGTATCAGAAGCACTGACCTACATTTTCAACTTAACTTCTGCTATTCGTTCCGTGAAATTGTATTCATTTACTCCCAAAAGTCTTCATTTTCTGCTTTCTGTAATACTTTCAGTACTGCATATGTATGTTAGCTTTTACGTCCAATCAGATTCGAGTTGCCATGTCAATGTAATCTGCCCAGAGCCTTCAAAATCAGTAATGCTGGCCCATGTCACTTAAATACTATCAGATTTCAGATTTGACTCACAGAGCCTGCTAGCAGGCATACAGTAACATAAGCATTATTATATCATCTGATTGGTTGATCAAGCCAGGAAGCCCACTAGATCATTTCCTGTAACATGGACCATGGTTAGCGCGCAGGCCTCACAGCTAGGAGACCTGAATTCAATTCCACCCTCGGTTATGTCCTTGTGGAGTTTGCATGTGCATTGCATGGGATTCCGGTTTCCTCCCACATTCCAAAAACATGCTAGGTTAATTAGCGGACATGGTTGTGGACAAATTGTCCATAGGTATGAATGTGAGTGTGAATGGTTGTTTGTCTATATGTGCCCTGTGATTGTATATAACAGTATAGTGTATAAAAATATTGTATATAACAATATAACAGTCACTAAAGTCATCATACAGCGACTTCACACTCAAATATACAAACATGTACCAATATGAATATAAAAAAACAACTCCTTAAAAGTTTTCCCATACTGTATTGCATCTAAGCAACGCATTTATTGGGATGCTGCAATGACGTTAGCCCCTCTCTGGGCTCCTCAAATAAAGACACACATCATCAAAAGTATAAGATGCAGATGTATTTACTACACTAAAACGGTCTGAAAGTTTAATGAATGTTAAGGAATGTTTCCTCCCACATTCCAAAAACATGCTAGGTTAATTGGCGACTCCAAATTGTCCATAGGTATGAATGTGAGTGTGAATGGTTGTTTGTCTATATGTGCCCTGTGATTGGCTGGTGACCAGTCGCCCAAAGACAGCTGGGATGGACTCCATCGTGAGGGTAAGCAGGAGAAAATGAATGAATGAATGTTTTTATTAGTGCGCTGTTAGATACCACTTTTAATCCTGGTTGATATACAGTAGTGCAAAAATTGCAATCTTTCACAGAGGCGGTGGATCTTCAAGAGCAAACGTCTGTGAGAGTTCAACATCGATCAAATCAACATTCAAAGTTAGGTTTTCTTTCCTTTAAAAACATCGTAAACAAGCTAAAAGGTCATCCTCGGCGATCAACCCCCCCCCTCCTCCCACGAGGCATCACTGCACGTTCTGTAAAACCCGCAGACAGACAGACGTGTTCATTCATCTGCAAGTTTTATGTCGATTGAAACGACGTCCTGATCCGAATCCTAATGACACGCCGGCCCCGCTCGCTTTTCAGCTTTTCCGCCTTGTGCTGTGTGTGTCACACAGCCGCTCGGGCTTGAAACTGCACTCTACCCGCTCCCCGCCTTCACAAAAGGCACTGTGAACTCGCTTCTTGTCAACACTCTGGCTGCTATTCAGTATTCAAAACCTGCTCGGGAGAGCCTCTTGTTGCAAGGATTTAGTAGGATTTCCTACAAAAATGATACACAGTGCTTAGCGGAGAAAGCACATGCGATTAAATGCTATGAAAACAATAACAACATCCAAGGTTTTGGCTCCAACCGACAGATATGGCAACATGAGGCATAATAGTATGGAAATGGATGTAATTAGAGTACAGTAGTATTGTCTAAATACCTGGCAACACAGAGTTCATTCATTCATTCATTTTCTACCGCTTTTCCTCACGAGGGTCGCGGGGGTGCTGGAGCCTATCCCAGCTGTCTTTGGGCGAGAGGCGGGGTCGCCAGCCAATCACAGGGCACATATAGACAAACAACCATTCACACTCACATTCATACCTATGGACAATTTGGAGTCGCTAATTAACCTAGCATGTTTTTGGAATGTGGGAGGAAACATTCCTTAACATTCATTAAACTTTCAGACCGTTTTAGTGTAGTAAATACATCTGCATCTTATACTTTTGATGATGTGTGTCTTTATTTGAGGAGCCCAGAGAGGGGCTAACGTCATTGCAGCACCCCAATGAATGCGTTGCTCAGATGCAATACAGTATGGGAAAACTTTTATGGAGTTGTTGTTTTTTATATTCACATTGGTACATGTTTGTATATTTGAGTGTGAAGTTGCTGTATGATGACTTTAGTGACTGTTATATTGTTATATACAATATTTTTATACACTATACTGTTATATACAACCACAGGGCACATATAGACAAACAACCATTCACACTCAAATTCATACCTATGGACAATTTGGAGTCGCTAATTAACCTAGCATGCTTTTGGAATGTGAAGCCCCCTCTCTGGGCTCCTCAAATAAAGACACACATCATCTTTCATTAGCCACTCTAAATTGTCCATAGGTATGAATGTGAGTGTGAATGGTTGTTTGTCTATATGTGTCCTGTGATTGACTGGCGACCAGTCCAGGGTGTACCTCACCTTTCCCCCAAAAGACAGCTGGGATAGGCTCCAGCATACCCCTCCGACCTTAGTGAGGAAATAGAAAGAAATGGATGGAAACGGATGGAAACTCACACACAAAACGACTGCTCGTTCACTTCAAAGATCCGACCAACCACTAATACATAATAGTTTCGAAATGTTGCTGCAGTGTAAAATTCATTTTTTGCAGGAGCCTATCCCAGCTGTCTTCATGCAAGAGGCGGGGTACACCCTGGACTGGTGGCCAGCCAATCACAGGGCACATATAGACAAACAACCATTCACACTCACATTCATACCTATGGACAATTTGGAGTCGCTAATTAACCTAGCATGTTTTTGGAATGTGGGAGGAAACCGGAGAACATGCAAACTCCACACAGAGATGGCCGAGAATGGGATTGAACTCATGTCTCCTAACTGTGAGGCCTCCGTGCTAACCACTTGATCGCCATGCAGCCCTAAATAATGCATTAAAAGAGAAAAAAAAACGGATAGCTGAGCTTTAGCATGAATCCGTTAATCATTTGCATCTCCTTGACATTACATGCTGAAGTGGCACATCTGGAATTCATTCCCATTTACACATCAAAGCTTGGTGGAGATTGAAGTAGTAGAAGTTTATAGATAGTAGTAATACTGCAATGAGAGAAGAAGAGCTGATTGCCTCAGAGGCTAGGCGGGTGAGGTGAGGTGTCGGGAAGCAGGACCACCATATGATATTCAACTGTATCCACTATGCAATAATTCAATTTTTTGGCAGGTTTGCCAGCAAGTCATACAGTGGTTTGTACCGATAGTAAAAGCTAACTTCCTGGTTCTTTAGGCCATGTTGCTATCCGTGATGTAGTCAATAATCACATAATTTGCGACTACTTGGTTACTGTGGGCCTGCACGCTAACCACACGTCCGCCGTGCAGCCCCCACAGCTAGGAGACTCGGGTTCAATTCCACCCTTGGCCATCTCTGTGTGGAGTTTACATGTTCTCCCCGTGCATGTGTGGGTTTTCTCCGGGTACTCCGGTTTCCTCCCACATTCCAAAAACATGCTAGGTTAATTAGCGACTCCAAATTGTCCATAGGTATGAATGTGAGTGTGAATGGTTGTTTGTCTATATGTGCCCTGTGATTGTACATAACAGTATCGTGTATAAAAATATTGTATAGAACAATATAAGTCACTAAAGTCATCATACAGCAACTTCACACTCAAATATACAAACATGTACCAATATGAATACAAAGAAAAAAACTAACTCCTTGGAAATTTTCCCATACTGTATTGCATCTGAGCAACACATTCATTGGGGTGCTGCAATGACGTTAGCCCCTCTCTGGGCTCCTCAAATAAAGACACACATCATCAAAAGTATAAGATGCAGATGTATTTACTACACTAAAACGGTCTGAAAGTTTAATGAATGTTAAGGAATGTTTCCTCCCACATTCCAAAAACATGCTAGGTTAATTAGCGACTTCAAATTGTCCATAGGTATGAATGTGAGTGTGAATGGTTGTTTGTCTATATGTGCCTTGTGATTGGCTGGCCACCAGTCTAGGGTGTACCCCACCTCTCACCTGAAGACAGACACCCCCTGCAACCCTCGTGAGGATAAGCGGTAGAAAATGAATGAATGAATAGTTACTGTGGTGGTCATATGTTAGTGTTGTGCAATTGTGATTGTGCTATGTATTGTGAAACAGTGAAACTAATAATAAGAAAAGCATATATATATAAATACTACAGGTTCTAAATACTATTTCAACCCCTTACCTTGCACAATACCATAACGAAATAATAAATTCCCTTCAGCATCGAGGAGAAAGTTCTCTTGCGTACTGACTTCACTCCTCTCCAGATAATTCCAAGCGTCTACAGCTGTGACTGCGACTTCATATGCTCAATTGAGGCCAACGCAGAGATCACAATTCAGTACGTGAGGTAGAAACCTGACCTTTGAGTGCTGCTGGCAGATGCTAACAAGAGCTTGAGAAGCCTGTCCGAATGCATCAAGTGTATTTAGGCAAAACTATTCCAGTCCGGAGGGGTAAGGGGGACTCAAACAAGCGCGGTGAAGCGAGCGAATTGCGGCGGGAAGAGTTGGGAAAACTTTTCTGATTGTTGGAGAGATTTCATTCCATGCCCCCGAACCCCATTTACTTTCAGTCAATTGTAACTTTCTTGAAGGGTGAGGTGACTATAGAGGAGAATAATACCTCAGGTGGTTAGCACTCAGGCCACACAGTTAGGAGACCTGAGTTCAATTCCACCCTCGGACATCTCTGTGTGGAGTTTGCATGTTTTCCCCGTGGATGCGTGGGTTTTCCCAGCTGTCGGGCGAGAGGCGGGATACACCCTGGACTGGTCACCAGCCAATCACAGGGCACATATAGACAAACAACCATTCACACTCACATTCATACCTATGGACAATTTGGAGTCGCTAATTAACCTAGCATGTTTTTGGAATGTGGGAGGAAACATTCCTTAACATTCATTAAACTTTCAGACCGTTTTAGTGTAGTAAATACATCTGCATCTTATACTTTTGATGATGTGTGTCTTTATTTGAGGAGCCCAGAGAGGGGCTAACGTCATTGCAGCACCCCAATGAATGCGTTGCTCAGATGCAATACAGTATGGGAAAACTTTTATGGAGTTGTTGTTTTTTTATATTCATATTGGTATATGTTTGTATATTTGAGTGTGAAGTTGCTGTATGATGACTTTAGTGACTGTTATATTGTTATATACAATATTTTTATACACTATACTGTTATATACAATCACAGGGCACATATAGACAAACAACCATTCACACTCACATTCATACCTATGGACAATTTGGAGTCGCTAATTAACCTAGCATGTTTTTTCTTGACGTTAATATATATGGGTCAAAATTGACCCGAACACCATCAATATGAAAAAAAAAAATAAAAATAAAAATAAATTTGAAATAATGTTCAAAATCAACTAAACCACAATGAGCAACAGTTTGATGCTGATTTGCAAGATCCCATCAGGAAGCCACTTTGGGGGATTATTTCCCATGTAGTTTAATTTGTTGGACCTGCAGAGGTTTTCAATTAGGGTTTCTCTGAAAGGTGGCAAATGTTCACCCTGGCTTTTGACAGCGAGCCTTGACTACACATCACCCCTATTTTCAGGAAAAGGGACAATAATGTCACCTTGTGTTATACACAATGAGGAAGGAAGAGGCAAACAGAGAGTGCAAACAAGCTCGGAATGAGGACAGGATGAGGCAGAGACACGATGAAGAGGAGGAAAAGGACGGCATAGTATCTTTTTTTTTTTTTTTTTAAAAGGCAAAGGCATGGGCTTTGTCATGACAGTCTTGTCTCCCATGGCGGGGAAGATGTGTGCTCATATGCTCCAGCAGTCAGCTTGAAAAACCTCAGCATTCACCCCAGCCCAGCAAAGGCACTCATGGTTGCTTGGTTGGCAAAGAGATTGTTATTGCAAACCTTACCCCCCCTCCATTCTTCACCCCCACCACCAACCGCCCGTCTCGTTCTTTCACACCAACAAGGCACATTCTTTCGCCTTCAAACAGTCCCCCTGTTTCTCAAGCAACCACGTAACAAGCCAAAAAAAACAAACAAGACGCAGGTGAACACCAAACAGCACCACCGGCGGGGCGCTGGTATCATCTGCGAGGCGGGGAGTCCTGATCCTGGAATTGAAATGCAAATCCCGTCAAGGCCGTGGTGAGGACTCATGTCAGCATCACCGAGTCGCCCTGCTGGTGACAGGTGAGCCTCGAAGTTTTTGTCAGGGGGGAAAAAGGGAATCAAATGTTCCAAGGGTTGATCCTGAGCTCAGGCCTTGAGTGAAGACTTTAAATAGTCTTCAAATGTACAAAAAGATGGAAATCGGTCAGTTGGAGGCACGTTTTGCTAGCCATGTTCACATGGACCCAAATATTCCGATTCCATTCGGGTTATTTGCTCAAACGGAAAGAATCTATGAACCCGGTTTTCCATCCTCTGTCTCATTAGTTACGTTTACATGGACCCAAATATTCCGATTCCATTCGGGTTATTTGCTCAAACGGAAAGAATCTACGAACCCGGTTTTCCATCCTCTGTCTCACTAGTTAGGTATACATGGACCCAAATATTTCGATTCCTTTTGGGTTATTTGCTAAAACGGAAAGAATCTACAAACCTGGTTTTCCATCCTCTGTCTCACTAGTTACGTTTACATGGACCCAAATATTCCGATTCCTTTTGGGTTATTTGCTAAAACGGAAAGAATCTACGAACCCGGTTTTCCATCCTCTGTCTCACTAGTTAGGTATACATAGACCCAAATATTTCGATTCCTTTTGGGTTATTTGCTAAAACGGAAAGAATCTACAAACCCGGTTTTCCATCCTCTGTCTCACTAGTTACGTTTACATGGACCCAAATATTCCGATTCCGTTCGGGTTATTTGCTAAAACGGAAAGAATCTACGAACACGGTTTTCCATTATCTGTCTAATTAGCCGCATTTACATGGACCCAAATATTCCGATTCCATTCGGGTTATTTGCTGAAACGGAAAGAATCTACGAACCCGGTTTTCCATCCTCTGTCTCACTAGTTAGGTATACATGGACCCAAATATTTCAATTCCTTTTGGGTTATTTGCTAAAACGGAAAGAATCTACAAACCCGGTTTTCCATCCTCTGTCTCACTAGTTACGTTTACATGGACCCAAATATTCCGATTCCGTTTGGGTTATTTGCTAAAACGGAAAGAAACTACGAACCCAGTTTTCCATCCTCTGTCTCACTAGTTACGTTTACATGGACCCAAATATTCCGATTCCATTCGGGTTATTTGCTAAAACGGAAAGAATCTAAGAACCCGGTTTTCCATCCTCTGTCTCATTAGCCACATATACATGGACCCAAATATTCCATTTCCTTTCAGGTTATTTGCTAAAACGGAAAGAATCTACGAACCCGGTTTTCCATCCTCTGTCTCACTAGTTACGTTTACATGGACCCAAATATTCCGATTCCATTCTGGTTATTTGCTCAAACGGAAAGAATGTAACCTCATTCCGAAAGAAAAGTGCCAATCGGAATGAATATATAATCGGATTCACAGTTGTGGAATATTCCTTTCCCCAATCCGATTGATGTATCTTGTTACTGCATATACTGCGTTCTTCTTCGTGCGTCCTGCGTCCTTATTCCTTTTCCATGTATACCATTGCTTTCGGAAAGATTCCATTCGGAAAAAGGAAAAACTCCTCATGTAAACGTGGCTTATGATGCGTTTACAATGCAAGTCAGAGTCTCGGTGCCTTGCTCAAGAACACTAACACAATAAAATACTAAGTTTATTGCAATGTTGGTTGGCATTTTTAATTTATTCAGTCTTTTATGCGCGGTGGGAATGAGCCAACTACACCTGCTGAGTCAGACGTTGGAGAACAAACACAAGAAAAATATATTACTAATGTTTTCCTCAGTGCAAGTACTTTTTGGGAAGACAAAGTTAAAATAAAGTCAGACGTTTAAATATAAATATAAATATATATTTATATGGAGCTTTCAAGTGCAGGAGGATGCTATTTCAAGAAGGAAAAACAAGGACAGATTCATTCAACGGATGTTTTCAGAGGGGTAGAACTTAACTATTCCACATGGAGAACCGGTGTAAACATGTGATGTTCTTTTCCCGTTTTCCGGAGATCAATAATCGCTGTGATGATGAACGCTGATCAGACGCATTGTCTGCCATTACAATAGGAAATCAGGATGAATGAAGAACATCCGTTGATGGCTATACGTCTTTGAATCCGCATCTAAGTGTTTTCCGGAAAAAAATTCCGGAACAAGCTCAAAGCTCCGCCTGCAGTGGCAAGACTTGATTGAGCTGATGGCGACGGTGTTGACTTTTTATATATATATATATATTTTTTTTTTTAAACCAGAAAGGCCCCCCATGGGTGTTCCATGGTCCCAGCCTCCCACCTCAGGGTCCTACAAGCTGCCACCATGAGAAGAATTCCGTGAATAGAACCTCTCTGACAGGACCCGACGTGGTCGTCCGTGTCCGTCACAGCTTTCATTTCCTACGTGCTGCCATTGATTCCCTGGCCGGGTGACATTAGTGACACTCTCTTTTAATCTGTTGTAAAGAGCCTGACCCCGGGTGGCGCGTCTCTGGAGGACGACAGGAAACTTGCTACCAGGAAAAGGAAGAGAGAGAGGGGGGGGGGACGGAATGGCCAGACGTCTAAAGGAAAAGCGGCGTGACACGTCTGGAGCTGGAGGTTGTTTTGCCTCCACAAAGAAAGCATCCCAGGGGGTAGAATTCAGACGGCACACAGAAGAAAGTGAGCAAATGGCTGCAGGAGAGTGCACTCAGGGTGAGGGACGGGTCATGAGTGACCGTCACTGATGTCTTTGTTGGACAGGCACTTCAACGTAATTGGTCAGGAAAGCTGCCCAATCAAATTCTTATAATCTTTAATGGCGGTATGACATGGAGGAATGTCTTCTATGGGGTACATATGTGTCAGCTATCAATGGATAGGAAGGTTAAAATAGTTCTAAAAAGCTGAATTGAAAAGCCAGCATTTCAAGAAATGCTCCAAATGTTTGATAGACAGTACAAATTGCCTCGGTTAAAGTTTTTTTGTTCAGTCAGCTATCAAGTTATAAAAAGCTGAATTGACATTCGAGGCATTGACGTCGCAATGCTCTTTAATAGTTGAAAAGCCAGCATTTCAAGAAATGCTCCAAATGTTTGATAGACAGTTCAAATTGCCTTGATTAAAGTTTGTTTGTTCAGTCATGCCCGTCTCATGTAAACAAATAAACATTCTCCTATTGTTACTATGGTAACGTAACAAAATCACTTCATTTCAAGAAATGCTCCAAATGTTTGATAGATATTACAAATTGCCTCGGTTCAGTCATACCAATCTTATGTATCGTCTCATCAATAGATTATAAATAAACATTCTCCTATTGTTACTATAGTAACGTAACAAAATAATTCTCAGAATACAAGTGCAAGCTCAAAAATGGTCAAAAGGTTGTCGATATTTGTAAAAATATTCAGAAACTATTCCTCTTTCTGCTGTGTCAGCTATCAATAGAGAGTGGGGTTAAAATAGTTATAAAAAGCTGAATTGACATTCGAGGCATTGACGACGCAATGCTCTTTAATAATTGAAAAGTCAGCATTTCAAGAAATGCTCCAAATGTTTGACAGACAGTACAAATTGCCTTGGTTAAAGTTTGTTTGTTCAGTCATGCCCATCTCATGTAAATGAATAAACATTCTCCTATTGTTACTATGGTAACGTAACAAAATAACTCTCGGAATCCAAGTGCAAGCTCAAAAAATGGTCAAAAGGTTGTCGATATTTGTAAAAATATTATGAAACTAGTCCTTTTTCTGCTGTGTCAGTTATCAAGTTATAAAAAGCTGAACTGACGTTTGAGGCTGACGTTGCAATGCTCTTTAAAAACTGAGGCAATTTGTTATGTCTATCAAACGTTTGGAGCATTTCTTGAAATGCTTTAAATTATTAAAGAGCATTGCAATGTCAATGCCTCGAATGTCAATTCAGCTTTTGATAACTATTATAACCCCACCATCTATTGATAGTTGACACAGCAGAAAAACGAAGGTCAGCATTTCAAGAAATGCTCCAAACATTTGATAGACAGTGCAAATTCCCTCGGTTCAGTCATACCAATCTTATGTATTGTCTTGTCAATAGATTAGAAATCTCAAAACATTCTCCTACTGTTACTGTTACCAAGTGCAAGCTCAAAAAATGGTCAAAAGGTTGTCGATATTTGTAAAAATATTCAGAAACTATTCCTTTTTAATAATTGAAAAGCCGGCATTTCAAGAAATGCTCCAAACGTCTGATAGACAGTACAAATTGCCTCGATTAAAGTTTATTTGTTCAGTCAGCTATCAAGTTATAAAAAGCTGAATTGACATTCGAGGCATTGATGTTGCAATGCTCTTTAATAATTGAAAAGCCAGCATTTCAAGAAATGCTCCAAACGTTTGATAGACAGTAAAAATCCCCTCAGTTAAAGTTTATTTGTTCAGTCAGCGATCAAGTTATAAAAAGCTGAATTGACATTCGAGGCATTGACGTCGCAATGCTCTTTAATAATTGAAAAGCCAGCATTTTGAGAAATGCTCCCAATGTTTGATAGACAGTACAAATTGCCTTGGTTAAAGCTTGTTTGTTCAGTCAGCTATCAAGTTATAAAAAGCTGAATTGACATTCGAGGCATTGACGTCGCAATGCTCTTTAATAATTGAAAAGCCAGCATTTCAAGAAATGCTCCAAACGTTTGATAGACAGTAAAAATCCCCTCAGTTAAAGTTTATTTGTTCAGTCAGCGATCAAGTTATAAAAAGCTGAATTGACATTCGAGGCATTGATGTCGCAATGCTTTTTAATAATTGAAAAGCCAGCATTTTGAGAAATGCTCCCAATGTTTGATAGAAAGTACAAATTGCCTTGGTTAAAGCTTGTTTGTTCAGTCAGCTATCAAGTTATAAAAAGCTGAATTGACATTCGAGGCATTGACGTCGCAATGCTCTTTAATAATTGAAAAGCCAGCATTTCAAGAAATGCTCCAAACGTTTGATAGACAGTACAAATTGCCTCGGTTAAAGTTTGTTTGTTCAGTCAGCTATCAAGTTATAAAAAGCTGAATTGACATTCGAAGCATTGACGTTGCAATGCTCTTTAATAATTGAAAAGCCAGCATTTAAAGAAATGCTCCAAATGTTTGATAGACAGTACAAATTGCCTCGGTTCAGTCATACCAATCTCACGTATCGTCTCGTCTTGTGACACCCCTAATAGATTATAAATAAACATCCTCCTATTGTTACTATGGTAACATCACGAAATAATCCAAGTGCAAACTCAAAAAACGGTCAAAAGGTTGTCGATATTTGTAAAACTATTCAGAAACTATTCCTCTTTCTGCGGTGTCACGTTCAAACACGTTGTCAAGGCCGTTTGACATATTGTTTGAGGACGGCGTTGGAGCGTTGGCGGTGTAGACACAAGCTGACATTAAAAAGGTCTCTCTGAGAAAGTGGAAATTAATGCTCGCCATCCATTTCGGCCCACCCCCAAAATAGTGACATATTTCAGGCTGACACGTTTTAATTAGGCCATCAATAGCCCGGCAACGGCGGCCTAATGGCGCGCGAGACACGGGCACCACAAGTTACCTTCGTTTCGGACACATTTAAATGGCCCTTAAAGTGTTGTCGTGAGACGACTATTATTTACTTTTTTTCTCCCCCCTCTGTTAAATTGGACCTCCACACCCCAGTAGCTGCATCACATGACTTTTTTTTGGCCTTCAATTCCTCTTCACTTTGTTTCTGATAGTTAGGATTTTGGCACATTGTATGCAATTTCATAGACCAAGTGTTTCTGTTAATGATGCAAAGCATTCACAAAAATATCTAGTTTTTCAAAAATATATATTATTAAATATTAGGGATGCTTGATATAAAAAAAAACGATATTAAAAAATGCTGTATACAACATGTATGTGTTTATCCCACCAACAGATTATATGACATGTTACAGATATCAGTACCGACTGATATCGGTATCGGAAATTTCCAAGTTAGACAATATCGGTTTTCTGCAAAAAAAAGCCAATATCAGGCATCCCTGTTAAATATTTACATAACTCATGGTGTTTTGTGGTTGAATATGGCAAATTATTAGGACAAAAATATGCATATAAACATAATGGATAAATTATGCAACTACACTGGACACACAAGCACACCACAGACCGTCGATGTAATTCTTATCCACACCACTAGAACACATTTACTGCAAAAAAATACAATTACAAGTCTGATTTATGTCTTAAATTGCCTATTTTGGGAGTGAAAAAGTGACTATAGGGGTGTTATTATAGTCTCGAAAGCTTTAATAATGTTAAACTTGAACTATTAAGGAGGTTTTTTATATTCATATTGGTACATGTTTTTATATTTGAGTGTAAAGTTGCTGTATGATGACTTTAGTGACTGTTATATACAATATTTTTATACACTATACTGTTATATACAATCACAGGGCACATATAGACAAACAACCATTCACACTCACATTCATACCTATGGACAATTTGGAGTGGCTAATTAACCTAGCATGTTTTTGGAATGTGGGAGGAAACATTCCTTAACATTCATTAAACTTTCAGACCGTTTTAGTGTAGTAAATACATCTGCATCTTATACTTTTGATGATGTGTGTCTTTATTTGAGGAGCCCAGAGAGGGGCTAACGTCATTGCAGCACCCCAATGAATGCGTTGCTCAGATGCAATACAGTATGGGAAAACTTTTAAGGAGTTGTTTTTTTGTATATTCATATTGGTACATGTTTGTATATTTCAGTGTCAAGTTGCTGTATGATGACTTTAGTTTTTATATTCATATTGGTACAAGTTTGTATATTTCAGTGTCAGGTTGCTGTATGATGACTTTAGTGACTGCTATATTGTTATATACAATATTTTTATTTTATTTCATTTTATTTTATTTTATTTTATTTTATTTATTTATTTTATTCTATTCTTTTTTCTCTATTTCACATTCCTACAAGCAAACAAGTACAGCAATACTGGCTGATTGAAAGTATTTGCTGCTGGTATTAGTCACTGTTTTGTGCCACAACTAAAGTTTCCTCCAATTTTCTCATGCACTCCAGATTATTGTTAAAGTGACAGTCACTCCGATTATTGCCATCCTCTCTGTGGTTTAGGTCGATAAACGCCTGGGCTATAATTAGAGCATTTACAGTACTCAGCTGAGGTCAGAACATGAACGTGATCATGACTACCGATGTGATTCCATTGGCTTTGTTTCTTATAAATAACGCCACACCAACGATCAAAATGGGCTTTTGCCTGTTCGAAGAACTCTTCCGCATTATGACACCATCTTCAAATCTCCTCCCCCTTGGCCCATTCTCCCGGGCCAGGAGAATAAATAAGATAACGGAGAGCGATGAAGGCGTCCATCATTCAAAGTGGAAAAGGGTAATTTAGCTTGGCCCTCCTGACAGCTTTACAACTCTGCACGCTATTCTATTTTAATTGGCAATCATGAATTAACTGAATGAGACCGAACGCCTGCCGCCGATGTCTCCGCCGTTGCAGCTTTTAATTGGCTCGACTTGATGAGTTCCTGAGATAAAACCAGACAATATATTCTGGTGATGGGCAACTCGTTTGTTGCTATGTAATTAGGCGGCAGACAAATCAAGCCTACGACTTGTTCTTCCTCAGCCGGGGACCTGGTCGCGTCATCCGAGATGTCAGGGAAGGATTTAAGGAGCCCCGTCGAGTGTTTTATGCCACTCGGCGGGGTGTTTGCTTCCAACGGGATGAATCTTTTTTTCCTGTTCTGTCAAGTGTTCATTTGTCTTGAGCAATTATCGATTCTCCACAGAACGAAGGTCGCATGCTCGCCGTTAACAGAAATGGTTTTATTTCATTTGAACATGCATCAGATTGCAATTGAATGCATCACATAATCAGTTCACAGTTCCACATGTCCAACAGGAGTAGGAAGAAGCAAAGCTTATTAAATCCTACCCCTCCATCTGGTACTTTTACAATCAGTAACTGTTACATTTGTTCACTTCCTGCTTTCCTAATATAGTTAAAGTTTTTAATTTTTGATTTTTAATTTTTTATTTGTATTTTATTTATTTTATTTATTTTATTTACTTTATTTATTTTATTTATTTTATTTATTTTATTTATTTATTTATTTAAGTGATCCCAAACTTTTGAGCGGTAGTGTATATTTAACAAACACACACACACACTATTTTATGCTTATAATTTTCCTTGAATTATTTGTCTAATTTTATCTGGAAAAGTGTTACACTATCAGCTGTATGTTCTCACGTCCCTTTTTTCCAGGAGCACTTTAAACATCACACCACATCAAACTAATATCATTTAATGTTACAGTTTTGTTGTTGTTGTTGTTTTTTTTTAGTAAATATGACATCCGACTTGCTAGTCATGTTGCCGGTTTGTATGTTAAAAGTTGAAATACTTCAAAAGCAACTGGCGGGCTGCATTCAAATAGTTGGTGGACCGCCTGTGGCCCCTGCGCTGTAGTTTGTGCACCCCTGCTGTAGACCATATATTTTATTTTTATTTTTTAATTCAATTTTATTTTATTTATTTCTTTTGTCCCGTGCCGAAGTACGAGGTGATATGACCATACAATGACATAATGGGTACCATAGTAACTTCCTGCTTTCCTAATATAGTTTAATTTTTTTTTGTTTTAATTTAATTTAATTTAATTTAATTTAATTTAATTTAATTTAATTTAATTTAATTTAATTTAATTTAATTTAATTTAATTTAATTTAATTTAATTTAATTTAATTTAATTTTATTTTATTTTATTTTATTTTATCACTTAACAAAGTACGAGGTGATATGACCATACAATGACAAAATGGGTACCATAGTAACTTCCTGCTTTCTTAATTTTATTTTATTTTATTTTATTTTATTTTATTTTATTTTATTTTATTTTATTTTATTTTATCTTATTTTAAATTATTTTAAATTATTTTATTTTATTTTATTTTATTTTATTTTAATGTCACTTAACAAAGTAGGAGGTGATATGACCATACAATGACATAATGGGTACCATAGTAACTTCCTGCTTTCCTAATATAGTATTTTTATTTATTTTAATTTTATTTAATTGGCTCATCATTGTGCATTGTTTAAATGTTACTGGTTTGACAAAAAGTTATAAAATTACGACAAAGGACTGATGTAAGAGTCCGATTAAGGGTCCCCTTTTCCCCGCCCTCCTCTGTAATGATTAAAGTGGATCCCTAAGGCGGCTCAGACTCCCCCTACACTTTTACATATAAGGTCAAATGTTCAAAGCTTCCCTCCGTTCTGCTTCCCTTTTAAAAATGGGGGGGAGGGAAAAAAAGAGAGGAATTAAACTTTAATAGGCTGATGAATAAATATTTTGTGTCTCCAAAACTCAGCACTTTCTCACCGAGCTCTGCACCCGGCTTAATTAACTCTTCCCTCAGCTTTTTGGAAATTAACACTTCAATTTCCAACCTTGCCCCCCCCCATTCCTACATCAAAATTTATAGTGCATGAATCGGAGACGCGTTATTATCGGACTTTTTAACTTACAGTGCAGATTTGATCTCCTCCGATGAACGTTTCGCCTCGGGCAAGAACACACTCAGGAATGTTTTTGTATTCGCCAAATAGTGTGCAATTCACCTCGAGTAGGGGATGGAATTTTAGAGGGGAATTGTTATGGAAGCAGTTAGAGACACAAACGTCACAATATCACTTCCTGTGCGGAGGAGATGATAATATCTTTTTTGAGATCATCCTATTTATTATTGAATGCGCTTGACTGCTATTGAGGTGCTTATGATGTGTTTGAGACTCGTTGGATTTTAACCTTCCTCTTGTGTTAGCTTCCTGGTATTAGTTTGATTTATTTTCTCATTTTAGAATTAATCACTAAATAAACATTGATGGTGTTCGGGTCAATTTTAAACCCATATATATTAATGTCAAGAAAAAACATGCTAGGTTAATTAGCGACTCCAAATTGTCCATAGGTATGAATGTGAGTGTGAATGGTTGTTTGTCTATATGTGCCCTGTGATTGGCTGGCCACCAGTCCAGGGTGTACCCCGCCTCTCACCTGAAGACAGCTGGGATAGGCTCCAGCACCCCCGGCAACCCTCGTGAGGATAAGCGGTAGAAAATGAATGAAATATTTTTACAGTCAGAACCTTCTAAATATGGGTTTTAACATTATTAGAGTTTTCGAGACTATAATAACACCCCTATAGTCACTTTTTCACTCCCAAAATAGGCAAATTAAGACATAAATTAGACTTGTGCAGTGTCCAGTGTAGTTGCATAATTTATCAATGATGCTTATATGCATAGTTTTTTTCCTATAATTGGCCATATTCAACCACAAAACACCATGAGTTATGAAAATATTTAATTGGGATGTCTGATATTGGCTAGGAGACCCGAGTTCAATTCCACCCACGGTCATCTCCTTGTGGAGTTTGCATGTGCATTGCATGGGATTCCGGTTTCCTCCCACATTCCAAAAACATGCTAGGTTAATTAGCGACTCCAAATTGTCCATAGGTATGAATGTGAGTGTGAATGGTTGTTTGTCTATATGTGCCCTGTGATTTTATATAACAGTATAGTGTATAAAAATATTGTATATAACAATATAACAGTCACTAAAGTCATCATACAGCAACTTCACACTTAATTATACAAACATGTACCAATATGAATATTTTAAAAAGCAACTCTTTAAAAGTTTTCCCATACTGTATTGCATCTGAGCAACGCATTCATTGGGGTGCTGCAATGACGTTAGCCCCTCTCCGGGCTCCTTGAATAAAGACACACATCATCAAAAATATAAGATGCAGATGTATTTACTACACTAAAACGGTCTGAAAGTTTAATGAATGTTAAGGAATGTTTCCTCCCACATTCCAAAAACATGCTAGGTTAATTAGCGACTCCAAATTGTCCATAGGTATGAATGTGAGTGTGAATGGTTGTTTGACTATATGTGCCCTGTGATTGGCTGGCGACCAGTCCAGGGTGTACCCCGCCTCTCGCCCGAAGACAGCTGGGATAGGCTCCAGCACCCCGGCGACCCTCGTGAGGAAAAAGCGGTAGAAAATGAATGAATGAATGTAAAACGGGGCGGTGCCGACCCCAACACAAGAGGATGGTTAAAAGGGCTCTAATTCGAAATGTAATTGATGTTGAAAAAAAGGCGGCTGGTAATTGTCTTGGTGGAATGTTCACTGCGTAGATCGTTCTTGGGCTTCTTTGCTTTCTCGTGGACGTCCATGAGTGACAAATGTGACATTGCTCCATCAGACGATCATTAAATGTCACGTCCCGCCGTGACAGCGAAACGCCACGGCGGGAAAAGTCAATGGTGCCCGGGGAAGTGCTTGAGCAAATGGACGACCGCCTGCCTGGAAGAGCCTGTCGAGAAGGATCAATGGCTCATCTAACACCAACGTTGGACGTCGTCAAAGTGGCCTGCAATATGAAGCCATCCAGCTGCTATATAAGATGACTTTGCACCACTGGTTTGTTGATGCATTACAAAGAGGGCCACTTATGTTCTTTATCGCCATTATATTGGTAGCTAGGGAAGATATTTTTGATGCCGTCGACTGCCCTTACAGCAATGGAGCATGCGGTGCTGGAGAGTCATCATGGTGGCCAAGTGGAGAGAACATGGAATCACTTCAAAAAAATGTTGTGTTACTACAGTAATGGTAATGGTAATGGTTTTATTTCATTTGAACATGCATCAGATTACAATTGAACGCATCACATAATCAGTTCACAGTTCCACATGTCCAAAAGGAGTAGGAAGAAGCAAAGCTTATTAAATCCTACCCCTCCATCTGGTACTTTTACAATCAGTAACTGTTACATTTGTTCACTTCCTGCTTTCCTAATGTAGTTAAAGTTTTTTTTCATTTATGTATTTATTCATAATTTTTTGTCACATACCGAAGTATGAGGTGATATGACCATACAATGACATAATGGGTACCATAGTAAGTGTCAATATAGTGATATGTATAGCACATCATGACTGGTTCAAGACTCTTCATCCTTGTATTTAGCAAACATCAACTGCTTGTAAAAAAAATAAAATAAAAAATAATAACAAATAATAACAAATAATAAAAAAATCATAAAAAATTAAAAATTAAAAATTAAAAATTAAAAATTAAAAATTAAAAATTAAAAATTAAAAATTAAAAATTAAAAATTAAAAATTAAAAATTAAAAATTAAAAATGTAAAATTTAAAATTTAAAATTAAAAAATTTAGGATAATATAATAATGTCCTTTTGTACATGTGGAACTGTGAACTGGTTATGTGATGCATTCAATTGTAATCTGATGCATGTTCAAATGAAATTAAACCATTACCATTCCAGTAGCAGCACAAAGTTTTTATTTTCATTTTCATTTTCATTTTCATTTTCATTTTCATTTTCATTTTCATTTTCATTTTCATTTTTATTTTTATTTTTATTTACAAGCAGTTGATACAAGGATGAAGAGTCTTGAACCAGTCATGATGTGCTATACATATCACTATATTGACACTTACTATGGTACCCATTATGTCATTGTATGGTCATATCACCTCGTACTTTGATACGTGACAAAAATTAATAAATAAATAAATAAATAAAAAACTTAAACTATATTAGGAAAGCAGGAAGTGAACAAATGTAACAGTTACTGATTGTAAAAGTACCAGATGGAGGGGTAGGATTTAATAAGCTTTGCTTCTTCCTACTCCTTTTGGACATGTGGAACTGTGAACTGATTATGGGATGCATTCAATTGTAATCTGATGCATGAAATAAAACCATTACCGTCAGATATTCCCTGAAGTCACAAATAGCTGCAAGCAAGCCAAACACTTTCACATTTGAGTATCATCTCATTGGAGGTTTGAAGTCAACCTAGGCATGGCTGTGTCTGACCTTCAGCGATGACAAAAAACATCAAAGTCGTCGTGAGAGAGAGAGAAATTGCCTCAAGATGGGCCAGATGGAATCTTGCCCTCACCTTCTGTACACATTGGACTACAAGAACACTTGTTAAAGACCTCCACTTTATTGGGCCAAAAGCTGTCACATCTGATAAAGTCACGGTAACGCAGCGGCCGGAGAGAGCAGGTGATTGCTTGGTGCCAAACTTGGTGACTCTAAAAAAACTGACCTTTCACCGCTCCTCCACTTGACGGAAAACGATTTTTTTAAGAGCCTCAAAGGCATCACCACGGTGATGATATTATCGCTTCAAAAAAGAAAAAAATGATAAAGCTTCCTGCAATATGGCGGCAACATTCACCCAAACATATCGGAGCTTTAACGACTGAGGCACAAATGAGCAAGTAAAGACTTCCTGCACGGAATGGAGAGCGAAGGCATTAGTGCGTTGCTGACAGATGAGTCTTAATTGTTTCCTGTGGCAAATAGAACTTCACACAGGAGAACAAAAGCTCCCCTCCCAGCAGCCCCGTTTGATGCAATGTGACGATGACCTTGCTGCAGTGCACCCGCCGCAAGATCCTTAAGAGTTTATCTTGAGACCGTCTCTCAGGTGTCGCGCTGATAGACCAATTCATTTAACTCCGTCACGATCCAGAGCTCGGAGGCGGCCCCCGCCTGATGAATCCCGATTGTTCTTCTTCTGCCTGTCTGGCTGTTTGCACTCCTCCGGGCGAGCTACGCTACTCTTCCAATAGCCTGAAGACTATTAACACAACAGAAACACTTTGCTGTTTGGAAGCCGGTGTCGTGCAACTCATCGATAACTGACGCTTAATGAAACAAGCTTTACTGCGTGAACATCCCCGTGTCCTACGAGATAACTAAACGAAAACGGAAAAAAAATTGACTCTCAAGAGTATGTGTACGAACAACCCTGACGTGTTTAGCAAAAACACAACAAAAAAGGGAAATAGCAAAACATTCATTCATTTTCAACCATTTATCCTCACAAGGGTTGCTGGAGCCTATCCCAGCTGTCTTCTGTCGAGAAGCGGGGTACACCCTGGCCTGGTCGCCAGCCAATCACAGGGCACATATAGACAAACAACCCCAGAGAGGGGCTAACGTCATTGCAGCTCCCCAATGAATGTGTTGCTCAGATGCAATACAGTATGGAAAAACTTTCAAGAGTTCTTTTTTTTAATATTCATATTGGTACATGTTTGTATATTTGAACTTGCTGTATGATGACTTTTATATTGTTATACACAATGTTTTTATACACTATACTGTTATATACAATCACAGGGCACATATGGACAAACAACCATTCACACTCACATTAATACCTATGGACAATTTGGAGTCGCTAATTAACCTAGCATGTTTTTGGAATGTGGGAGGAAACATTCCTTAACATTCATTAAACTTTCAGACCGTTTTAGTGTAGTAAATACATCTGCATCTTATACTTTTGATGATGTGTGTCTTTATTTGAGGAGCCCAGAGAGGGGCTAACGTCATTGCAGCACCCCAATGAATGCATTGCTCAGATGCAATACAGTATGGGAAAACTTTTAAGGAGTTTTTTTTTTTAAATATTCACATTGGTACATGTTTGTATATTTGAGTGTGAACTTGCTGTGTGATGACTTTAGTGACTGTTATATTGTTATATACAATATTTTTATACACTATACTGTTATATAAAATCACAGGGCACATATAGACAAACAACCATTCACACTCACGTTCATACCTATGGACAATTTGGAGTCGCTAATTAACCTAGCATGTTTTTGGAATGTGGGAGGAAACATTCCTTAATATTCATTAAACTTTCAGACCGTTTTAGTGTAGTAAATACATCTGCATCTTATACTTTTGATGATGTGTGTCTTTATTTGAAGAGCCCAGAGAGGGGCTGACGTCATTGCAGCACCCCAATGAATGCAATACAGTTTGGGAAAACTTATGGGACTGCTTGTAATACAACGGCTTGTATTGTTTCTTGAATTGGCTCATCGTTGTGCATTGTTTGAGGTCCTTACTCAATCCATTTCATAGTTTGATTCCACATACTGAAATGCTATGGCTTTTTAACGTAGTCCTAGCATATAAGTGTTTCAAATGTACTTTTTCCCTGAGATCATATTTCTCCTCTCTTGTAGAGAAGTATTGGATGACATTTTTAGCTAATTGGTTATTTTTAGCCTTATGTATTATTTTAGCTGTTTGAAGATGAACTATATCAGCAAGTTGAAGTATTTGTGATTTTAGAAATAAGGAGTTAGTATGTTCTCTGTAGGCGGCATTATGAATTATCCTTACTGGCCTTTTTTTTAGTACATTTAGCAAGTGAAGATTGCTTTTATAGTTATTAGCCCATATTTCCACACAATAAGTAAGATGTGGTATTGTTCAATATTGACGGTGATAAAGGCGAGTCGCCATTGTTTAAATGCTCATTCTTCGACCGAGGGCTCTAATACGTTTCCAATGTACAAAGCGGTCGTGTCTACTGTGTTCTTGGAGAATCGGAACATTCTGACTCAAAACGACACTCTTCGCTTCCTTCCTCCGATCTCTTTCATTTCACAAACATCTGCTGGCAAAAGGGAATCCTTAATCTCTCAAGGGCTTTCTTTCAAATTTCATTACCGGGACAGAAAGCTGATTTGAGTTACGGCAGATGCTTTTTTTTATTATTATTTTTCCTCCTCCTCCTCCTCCTCCATGAGTACTGTGTGATTTTAATGGAAGCACTAACACAGCCGAGACTCACAAACATACTTTGGAAAGGCTTCTTCTGTCATCATTTCCCATGATTGTTGTCTTCTCAAGCTGCTTGTCGCCCGTCGTCAACTCCGCGGGGGGGTTGGATGTCGACTATGGAGTCATGTGGCAATTGCGATGCAAAACAACAACCGCGTCAACCCTTCATTGAATCTACCCGCCTCAATTGCAGTCCATAAGAGACAGGCAAGATATTGTCAGATGGCTCTTAGATGACATGGAAGGAACATGTGATTATCCGAGAACAAAGACCAATGGTTGTTGACTTGAGGGAAAAACGACAATGACCGAAAATAAATACAGCAGTCAAACAATGTACGCCCCCGTTTTTGTATGGTTTGGTTTTCGACTAAAACAGTCGTGTTTTACGGTTTTGGTAGGTTGAACCTTCGGGTATTACGGATAGTGGTGGGTGGTGCATTTGGGTAGATCCGTGATCGCCTGTGCTTGTAAATTTGGTGCTCAGAGAGGTGCTGTTGAACAGTTGTGCTCTGATCAACCAATCAGAGGATGGAACATTTTTTGATGTAACTGGTGGGCAAAACCGTTCATTTCAGTGAATCGGATCAGTCAGTTTCATTCAGGAAAAAGATCCTTCATTTTGTTCATTTCATTCATTTCGTTCAATCATTCATTTTCGTTCAATTCGTTCATTTATTTTGTTCATTTCATTCACTTCATTCACTTCATTCATTTCATTCATTTTGTTCATTTTGTTCATTTTGCTCATTTTGTTCATTTCGTTCATTTCATTAAATTTGTTCATTTCGTTCATTTTGTTCAATTTGTTCATTTTGGTCAATTGATGTAACTGCTGGGCAAAACCATTCATTTCAGTGAATTGGATCATTCAGTTTAATTCAGTAAAAAGATTGTTCATTTCGTTCATTTCGTTCATTTCGTTCATTTCGTTCATTTCGTTCATTTCGTTCATTTCGTTCATTTCGTTCATTTCGTTCATTTCGGTCAATTGATGTAACTGCTGGGCAAAATCATTCATTTCAGTGAATCGGATCATTCAGTTTAATTCGGTAAAAAGATCCTTCATTTCGTTCATTTCGTTCATTTCGTTCATTTCGTTCATTTCGTTCATTTCGTTCATTTCGTTCATTTCGTTCATTTCGTTCATTTCGTTCAATTCGTTCATTTCGGTCAATTGATGTAAATGGTGGGCAAAATCGTTCATTTCAGTGAATCGGATCATTCAGTTTCATTCAGTAAAAAGATCCTTTTCGTTCATTTTGTTCAATTCCTTCATTTCGTTCATTTTGTTCAATTCGGTAATTTCGTTCAATTCGTTCAATTTGGTCAATTCGTTCAATTTGTTCAATTCGTTCATTTCGTTCATTTCGTTCATTTCGTTCCCCCACCCCTTCCAACGCTGCAATCGTTACTAAGGGTACTCCGGTTTCCTCCCACATTCCAAAAACATGCTAGGTTAATTAGCGACTCCAAATTGTCCATAGGTATGAATGTGAGTGTGAATGGTTGTTTGTCTATATGTGCCCTGTGATTGGCTGGTGACCAGTCCAGGGTGTACCCCACCTCTCGCCCGAAGACAGCTGGGATAGGCTCCAGCACCCCTCGCGACCCTTGTGAGGATAAGTGGTAGAAAATGAATGAATGAATGAATGAATGAATGAACGGCCGACGAGTGTCGGTCAATCTCTCGGTCTCGGTCGTTCAGTCAGCTAACCCCACCCAGCCACAGATCGAGGCACAACAATAGGATAAGATAGTCAACCACGTAGGTAGGTCTGCCCTGCAAAAGGAACAGTGAACTGACTCTCTAGCCAATCAAAAAAAAGCACGGACAGACTGAACGGGTATTTTAAGGGCAGTGACCTCATTCATTCCATTCACAAAAAAGAACTAGTTCTTTTGACCTGTTCGTTCATGATCGACACACCACTAAATCCCAGCCCTGTTGCAGATCGTATATATGTGACAGGGACCTGACCAGTACTCCTGATTCTGAAGGCCCTGGGCAGACTACATTGACATGGCAACACATACAAGCTGAAATCTGATTGGATGAAAAAATCTAACATGCATATACAGTATTAGAACTTGTACTGGTATAGACAAGTGCCATGTAATTGTCACAGAATAGTGAATAACATGTGATCTATAAATAGAGTGCATTAGAGTGCAATTTCTGTCACGTTTTCTGACATATACTGTCCGAAACAATAACATTGATGCGTCGTTTCTACATAAGTCTTCCAACATACTCACTAACTTGTTACAGTGTATGGTAATCTCAGGTGTTAAATCGGCGATACATAATTTGCCACTCTAAAACAATCAAGAAAACGTGTCAGCGTCTTGATGAGAGAGAGAGAGCGAGAGGAAGAGAGAGAGTATATAAATGAGCCATTCATTTTAATTAGAACGGCGCTCTCAGCCGCTAATGATAGCTCATAATAGCAAATATTGAAGCAGATTGGCACCGCAGGATCGTTAACCATGAAAGATCACTAATTAAGCTAAATGACAATGTAGTAATGTAGTAATCATATCACAAGTCGTAGTCGACTAGCAGATGTGAGCCTAATTGATAATAAGAATGCGGCAATTATTTAAAAAAAAATGCTAAATTATTCATTTTGACAGCATTCATAGTAATTATTTTATTTAAGATGTTGGTGGTGGAGCTGGTTTGGAAATAAGGCGTTTACATTGTTATCATTATTGGGAATATAAGTAATATTCATAAATTATAAAACTTGCTTATCCTCACTAGGGTCGCGGGTATGCTGGAGCCTATCCCAGCTGACTTCGGGACTGGTTGCCAGCCAATCACAGGGCACATATAGACAAACAACCATTCACACTCACATTCATACCTATGGACAATTTGGAGTCGCTAATTAACCTAGCATGTTTTTGGAATGTGGGAGGAAACATTCCTTAACATTCATTAAACTTTCAGACCGTTTTAGTGTAGTAAATACATCTGCATCTTATACTTTTGATGATGTGTGTCTTTATTTCAGGAGCCCAGAGAGGGGCTAACGTCATTGCAGCACCCCAATGAATGCGTTGCTCAGATGCAATACAGTATGGGAAAACTTGTTTTTTTTTCATATTCATATTGGTACATGTTTGTATATTTGAGTGTGAAGTTGCTGTATGATGAATATAGTGACTGTTATATTGTTATATACAATATTTTTATACACTATACTGTTATATACAATCACAGGGCACATATAGACAAACAACCATTCACACTCACATTCATACCTATGGACAATTTGGAGTCGCTAATTAACCTAGCATGTTTTTGGAATGTGGGAGGAAACCGGAGTACCCGGAGAAAACTCACGCATGCATGGGAAGAACATGCAAACTCCACACCGAGGGTGGAATCAAACTCGGGTCTCCTAGCTCCTGGCTGCTGTGCAGCCCCATTTCAGTTCATTCACATGCAATTTCTACTTAAATAGATTCATCCATTTTATACATGCTATTGTATACATTTATCATTATGGTTTAATGTTATTTTCTCATTGTTGAACCCTGTGATCTTTTTCTTATTTTTATCCCCAGTGCTTGTCTGCTGTTTATTCAAATTAACAAGAGATATTTTTATGCGGTGCTGTTACTTTCTGCAGACTTTTATTCAATTATGAGCCTGCGCTTGGTAGCTCTCAATTTATCATTGCCAATTACTTGATGGAATGAAGTTATTTTTTATTTGTTTATTTGAGTGTTTGGAACATTAATTTTGTGTGTGTTGATAGAAAATACAGTTCAAACCACTGTAAAAATATTTTTTGTCACTACCTGAAATCAAATCAGTACTGTTTTAGGTCAGTTTGCAGATGCTTGAAGGTTCCACGTTTAGTATAAACATGGACATAATAGGAATGTCCAGTCATCATTCCGGAAGGGAACAGTATACACTATGGGAAAACTTTTAAGGAGTTTTTTTTATATTCATATTGGTACATGTTTGTATATTTGAATGTGAAGTTGCTGTATGATGACTTTAGTGACTGTTATATTGTTATATACAATATTTTTATACACTATACTGTTATATACAATCACAGGGCACATATAGACAACCATTCACACTCACATTCATACCTATGAACAATTTGGAGTCGCTAATTAACCTAGCATGTTTTTGGAATGTGGGAGGAAACATTCCTTAACATTCATAAAACTTTCAGACCGTTTTAGTGTAGTAAATACATCTGCATCTTATACTTTTGATGATGTGTGTCTTTATTTGAGGAGCCCAGAGAGGGGCTAACGTCATTGCAGCACCCCAATGAATGCGTTGCTCAGATGCAATACAGTATGGGAAAACTTTTAAGGAGTTGTTTTTTTTAATATTCATATTGGTACATGTTTGTATATTTGAGTATGAAGTTGCTGTATGATTACTTTAGTGACTGTTATATTGATTAATCCATTATGCAGTTAATTGACAACTATTCTGGTATTGGATTAATCGTTTTTTGACTTAAAACCACAGATTTTAGCTTCTCAAATGTGAATATTTTGACTTTTTTGTAGTCATCCATGAAAGCGGATTTGTTATCTTTGTGATTTAGACAAAACAAGATATTCACACACACATATGCTCCCACTTATGGACATTTTTTGCCACCTTTTTGATATGTTTCGGACCAAACCGCTAACTGTTTGTGTTTGTTTCATATTGATTAGGTCCGTCTAGGACAGAGGTTCTCAATTATTTTCTATCAGGCTTCGCCTCAGGGATAATAAATGTTTTCACACGATTGAGAAAGTGATAATGAGCTGAACTGCAAACAGAAACGAGCAAAATGCAGCATAATAATAAAGTACCATAGTACCATAAATGTATTTGAGTACCATAAATGTGTACATGTTGGCAGGTCTGCTGCAATATTGAAAGAAATAATATAATTATAAATAATATTTTTGCATGAGTTTGCATGTTCTCCCCGTGCATGTGTGGGTTTGAAATAAATAATAAATAATAAATAATAAATAATAAATAATAAATAATAAATAATAAATAATAAATAATAAATAATAAATAATAAATAATAAATAATAAATAATAAATACAACTAAAAATGAAAATAAAAATAAAAATAAAAATAAAAATAAAAATAAAAATAAAAATAAAAATAAAAATAAAAATAAAAATAAAAATAAAAATAAATAAATAATACAATTGCGGTTTCCTCCCACATTCCAAAAAAACATGCTAGGTTAATTAGCGACTCCAAATTGTCCATAGGTATGAATGTGAGTGTGAATGGTTGTTTGTCTATATGTGCCCTGTGATTGGCTGGCGACCAGTCCAGGGTGTACCCCACCTCTATTTGTATTGTCCATATTATATATAATATATATATAATATTTGTCCATAGAGCATACGGCTAATTGGCAGCACTGCAGATTTCCTAGCAAAGACTTTACAAAGGCTCTACCCAGTGGGGGAGTTGGGGAATTGCAGTTTTCTTTCTTTAATGACACACAATCATCAAAAGATTAGAATATTTTGACCAGTAGTTATAAATATCAGATCATAATTTTTAAATTTTTGTGAACAGTACCGAATATATTGTCCACCTGTCCCGACACAGTTCGAGTCGCACTCGTTAGCAAGAGTGAGTCATCACTGCAGATTCCCCAGTAAGGTCTTTGGTATGGAAATGTAACCAAAAGAGTGTCAAGGGATGGTTGGTTGGTTCCCTGGGGGCGGGATGGGTGCAGGGCCTGGGACGAAGGTTAACCCCTTTCCAATTAGCGGTGAGCGCCCTTTGATTCGAGGCGGCCGGGGGTGGCGGGGGGGGGGGGTGATGGGGGTGGCACTACAGTGCACGTTCCTCCACCCTCATTAAGGACCTCATTTTTATCCCCCTACATAGCTGGCAGCATCCCCCTCCGTACCCCCCCCTCCCACTTGGAATGCAATGCCGTTGTTAATTACTGCTGCTCGAGCACCGAAGTGAAAGCAACCGGACTCTTTATTGAAACGCGTGGATAATTAATCTTTTGAAAAATGTATCGCAATGCATATCATCTAAAACGCCACCGGAGGGAGTGTTGTCGTGGGAGCGTTATGCTAATCAGCTCGGCAAACTTTAGAGGATGTTCTACATTAGCGGTCATCGGGGAGCACGTCTCCTCTGGCTGCTGCTTAAAGAAGAGCCTGCAGCGTGTCTTCTCCGTTCACCTGCGTTGAGGACATATTGTATACGTTCATGAAAAAAGTTGGGAGCCGGGACTCCATGAGAATTCCGTAGCTCCGTCAAGGTGACATTTTGGAGCGAGAAATGTTAAAAAAAAAAAGAAAAGGAATAAGAAATATATAAAAAGCACTTCCTTCTTCAGGGTACACCCTGGACTGGTGGCCAGCCAATCACAGGGCACATATAGACATGGGAAAACTTTTAAGGAGTTGTTTTTTTTTAATATTCATATTGGTACATGTTTGTATATTTGAGTGTGAAGTTGCTGTATGATGACTTTAGTGACTGTATTTTTATACACTATACTGTTATATACAATTACAGGGCACATATAGACAAACAACCATTCACACTCACATTCATACCTATGGACAATTTGGAGTGGCTAATTAACCTAGCATGTTTTTGGAATGTGGGAGGAAACATTCCTTAACATTCATTAAACTTTCAAATCGTTTTAGTGTAGTAAATACATCTGCATCTTATACTTTTGATGATGTGTGTCTTTATTTGAGGAGCCCAGAGAGGGGCTAACGTCATTTCAGCACCCCAATGAATGCGTTGCTCAGATGCAATACAGTATGGGAAAACATTTCAGGAGTTTATTATATTTTTTTTATTCTTATTGGTACATGTTTGTATATTTGAGTGTGAAGTTGCTGTATGATGATTTTAGTGACTGTATTTTTATACACTATACTGTTATATACAATCACAGGGCACATATGAGAATTCCGTAGCTCCATCAAGGTCACATTTTGGAGCGAGAGAGGTAAAAAAAAAAAGAAAAGGAATAAAAAAAATAAATAAAAAGCACTTCCTTCTTCTTCTTCTTCTTCTTCTCTGCACTCTACTGTGCTAAAAGGGCGACACTTTCATTATTCAAATCACACGACGATCCACGCGCGACGTGAAAGGGCAGCGCTCGAGGTTGTCCTCATAAAATAAAGAAAGCGCCTCCCAAAAAAAAAAAAAAAAGCATTCTTCACGACACTTCTACTGTCGCTTGCCACACAGCACTCCATAAAAGTGCCAAGTGCAGCTATTCCTGACGACGGCTAATAGACCATAACTCTACGCAATTAGGACCAACGTAGGTGAGCTGCACTCATCTGATGAGTGCATTGTTAAGTGGCGGTATTATACAGGGCTTTATTGTATTTTTACAAGAAGGTCATAAAAGGGTTGTGCGGGGGGGGGTAATGTCACACTAGTAGGACTTGAAATTAATGTGTGGTGCTCTACCTGTGAATATACTTATTTAATTTGTAATCTATGCTAGTATGCTGGAGCCTATCCCAGCTGTCTTCGGGCGAGAGGCGGGGTACATCCTGGACTGGTCTCCAGCCAATCACAGGGCACATATAGACAAACAACCATTCACACTCACATTCACACCTATTGACAATTTGGTACTTTGGTATGTTTGTATATTTGAGTGTGAAGTTGCTGTATGATGACATTAGTGACTGTTATATTGTTACATACAATATTTTTATACACTATACTGTTATATACAATCACAGGGCACATAGACAGCAACTTCACACTCAAATATACAAATATGTACCAATATGAATATGAAAAAAAAAACAACTCCTTAAAAGTTTTCTAATACTGTATTGCATCAGAGCAATGCATTCATTGGGGTGCTGCAATGACGTTAGCCCCTCTCTGGGCTCCTCAAATAAAGACACACATCATCAAAAGTATAAGATGCAGATGTATTTACTACACTAAAACGGTCTGAAAGTTTAATGAATGTTAAGGAATGTTTATTCCCACATTCCAAAAACATGCTAGGTTAATTGGCGACTCCAAATTGTCCATAGGTATGAATGTGATTGTGAATGGTTGTTTGTCTATATGTGCCCTGTGATTGTATATAACAGTATAGTGTATAAAAATATTGTATATAACAATATAACAGTCACTAAAGTCATCATACAGCAACTTCACACTCAAATATACAAACATGTACCAATATGAATTTAAAAAAATCCTTAAAAGTTTTCCCATACTGTATTGCATCTGAACAATGCATTCATTGGGGTGCTGCAATGACGTTAGCCCCTCTCTGGGCTCCTCAAATAAAGACACACATCAGCAAAAGTATAAGATGCAGATGTATTTACTGCACTAAAACCGTCTGAAAGTTTAATGAATGTTAAGGAATGTTTCCTCCCACATTCCAAAAACATGCTAGGTTAATTAGCGACTCCAAATTGTCCATAGGTATGAATGTGAGTGTGAATGGTTGTTTGTCTATATGTGCCCTGTGATTGTATATAACAGTATAGTGTATAAAAATATTGTATATAACAATATAACAGTCACTAAAGTCATCATACAGCAACTTCACACTCAAATATACAAACATGTACCAATATGAATTTTAAAAAATCCTTAAAAGTTTTCCCATACTGTATTGCATCTGAACAATGCATTCATTGGGGTGCTGCAATGACGTTAGCCCCTCTCTGGGCTCCTCAAATAAAGACACACATCAGCAAAAGTATAAGATGCAGATGTATTTACTGCACTAAAACGGTCTGAAAGTTTAATGAATGTTAAGGAATGTTTCCTCCCACATTCCAAAAACATGCTAGCTTAATTAGCGACTCCAAATTGTCCATAGGTATGAATGTGAGTGTGAATGGTTGTTTGTCTATATGTGCCCTGTGATTGGCTGGCCACCAGTCCAGGGTGTACCCTGCCTCTCGCCCGAAGACAGCTGGGATAGGCTCCAGCACCTCCAGTTTTTTTTTTTAATTTTTCCGACTTTCGGAATTTAAATGAATACTTACGAAGACATTAATTACTCCACTGCTCCCCTCCAAGCACACAGCTAATGCATTATATAAGCGATCATTATATACGTTTTAGCTGAGCAAAAAAAACCCATGAAGTGCATGCGATGCAGATGGAAGACATAACGAGGAAACATTTGATTAAATGGCTCACCGCCAGACGCCGTTTGTGTTTGTTTTTTTGTATACCGAGGAGGACAGCGGAGTTTCATGACACTTGAGGTGTTAACGTTATATAGCAGCTGTTACACAAAAAATACGTTTTACCATCTTCTGTCAAGGTGACTGCGGAGGTCTGGATAAGTTCACCCATAAAGCCGCTTAGTTAAGATCAAGGTTTAGGGAGTGGATTTGTGCGACAAGGGTCGTAAATTGTGTTATATACGTTGTTTGGAAGACGAAAAAAAAATGTACTTGAAGCACATTGCTCATTTTAGCCACAAATCAAACATCCTTTGCAAACAAAACGTGCTTTGTCGACAAAAGCTTTGATTAAAACGAAGTTCGGACTGATTTGTGATTAGATGTTAAAACAGTAAATATGAAGGCCGCGTTGGCACTTGTATTTACTACACTAAAACGGTCTGAAAGTTTCATGAATGTTAAGGAATGTTTCCTCCCACATTCCAAAAACATGCTAGGTTAATTAGCGACTCCATAGGTATGAATGTGAGTGTGAATGGTTGTTTGTCTATATGTGCCCTGTGATTGTATTTAACAGTATAGTGTATAAAAATATTGTATATAACAATATAAGAGTCACTAAAGTCATCATACAGCAACTTCACACTCAAATATACAAACATGTACCAATATGAATATTAAAAAAAAACAACTCCTTAAAAGTTTTCCCATACTGTATTGCATCTGAGCAACGCATTCATTGGGGTGCTGCAATGACATTAGCCCCTCTCTGGGCTCCTCAAATAAAGACACACATCATCAAAAGTATAAGATGCAGATGTATTTACTACACTAAAACGGTCTGAAAGTTTAATGAATGTTAAGGAATGTTTCCTCCCACATTCCAAAAACATGCTAGGTTAATTAGCAACTCCAAATTGTCCATAGGTATGAATGTGAGTGTGAATGGTTGTTTGTCATTTTAGCCACAAATCAAACATCCTTTGCAAACAAAACATGCTTTGTCGACAAAAGCTTTGATTAAAACAAAGTTCGGACTGATTTGTGATTAGATGTTAAAACAGTAAATATGAAGGCCGCGTTGGCACTTGTTCAATATCCGAGCGCGAGAGAGCTTGACAGGGTAAACATTTCATCTTGATTTGATGGCAGCCCGGGCGAATATCGTTGCATCAACATTTGGAAAACGCCGTGGCTTCTCATTACCGCCTCCACGCACAAAATATACCCCTAATGCGGAATTTGTGATCTCACAGACGACGCAGTGAAGTTTAAATTTGAAAGACGGGGAAAAAACTCAGGCAAGAAAGAGGTCACGTAAGGAGCGGAGAAATAAAAGTAATTGTCTCATTTGATGTGCACAGGAGAAACCATTTGAGATTTTTTTTTTTTTCCAAAGGATGGCAAGGATGGTTTCTCACAGGAATACGGAGCAAAAGACACAATTTAAATAGGTCATACTTGACAAAGCTTTACCTGGCTAAATCAGGGGTGTCCAAACTTTTTCCACACTGAAATATGAAAGGATGCAACGGCCACTTTGATATTTTGCAAAGATTCATCTCATAATGTTTGAAATTTGGCCCAAATATTTAAACTTTCTGCTGTTCCCGTAACATTTTGACGTTCCCCCAAACTATTTTTACATTTTGATTTTGTTTCTGTTGGATTTTTTTCTTCAACCACAAAAATAACATTATTATAATTATTTTTTTTTAGAATAGGTATTTTTTTGTCTTTGTATTTTGACTTATTTTACTTTACTTTAATTAAGCTACAGCCCACATATCTATTACTGCTCTTTTTCTTTACTTTTTCCCTGTAAATTATGACTTTATTGTCATATTTTATGCTTTGTAATGTCATTTTCCAAAAATTACAACTTTGTTTTATTTTATTTTATCATAATATTATGACTTTTTTATGTATTTTATTCTTTAATATTTCAACTACTAAAATGTTGTTACGTTCCTCATAGTATTGCAACGTTATTCTCATAAAATTACAACTTTATTTTATTTTATTTTATGTATTTTATTTGTTAATATTTCAACCTTACGCTACTAAAATGTTGTTACTTTCCTCATGGTATTGCGACGTTATTCTCTTTCCAAGAATAAGAATTTATTCCTGGTTGTGTTAGCAAGATAAGTAAAAAAAAACCAAAACAAAACACGTAACAATTTTGCGCAGTGCTATGTCATTGCCAGGAACATTCATTCATTCATTCATTTTCTACCGCTTATCCTCACAAAGGTCGCAAGGGGTGCTGGAGCCTATCCCAGCTGTCTTCAGGCAAGAGGCAGGGTACACCCTGGACTGGTTGCCAGCCAATCACAGGGCACATATAGACAAACAACCATTCACACTCACATTCATACCTATGGACAATTTGGAGTCGCTAATTAACCTAGCATGTTTTTGGAATGTGGGAGGAAACCGGAGTACCCGGAAAAAACCCACGCATGCACGGGGAGAACATGCAAACTCCACACAGAGGTGGCCGTGGGTGGAATCGAACTCGGGTCTCCTAACTGTTAACCACTTGATCACCGTGCAGCCTTTGCATAATATATATGGCAAAATTACTGTCAAAGTGAAACTTGTGCTTGAAATGTATTTTTTCACAAGAATACTTTTTTTGTTAGGAACTGATATTTACCTGAAACTTACTTATGTTCTACTGCTGATTACTAAAAAACAGAAAATGATAGAAACAAAATTATTTTTTCAAATAAAAGATGAGAGTCTAATCTTTCTTTTGGTGTATATGATGTCTATTTAGTACTAGAACAAAATATTCTGTATGACTAGAAAAATCTGTAAAAATCGTCAAAAATGGTCGATACTGAATAATGGCTGTTCCGTCGCTTACCATTGACTAACAAGAATTAAGCTAACAGGCAAGCTAGTCCCTGGAAACACATACAGTATGTACATTATATAGCGTAAAAACTACGAAATTTACCAATCAACTGTATATAAAAGACAACTGACCGCAAAATGAATTGTTGTCGCTGTCCCGCCATTACATGCCGGTCCTGACACTCCAGCCAATGGATGGATGCGTGTCCATGTCCGCGATGGAAAAAAGGTGAAGGGGGGCGGTGGCAAGGTGACCAGTTTCCAATATCTATGAGAGGCCTTTTCCATTTAACTGATATTGGGTTTCCAACGCCAGGCCCATTTGCGTGCTGTTGGGGCCGCTCATTTGGCGTGATTTACTGTAACGGCGTGTGTGCTCTGGCATCTATTCATCTGTGTTTAACATCTCCGGGGCCACGGGTTCACCTGCCTGCCGGCGTTCCCACCGGAGCTTATTAACCGACGGCGCAAACGGGAGCACTCCTAGTTAATTACATAAATGGATACGTACACGCCAAAAAACGTAGCACATCCTGGTTTTTATCCCATAAATCTACACACATAAATCTGACTCCATGTCCTTCCTTTTGCAAAGCTTGCGGCGATGATTGCGTCGTTCTCCGGTTTTCATTCGATCATGTTTTCACACCGGTTGGACTTTTTTGCAAGATCCGCGTCCCGTGTCAAGCCAACGCAAATGTCAAGCTAGGCTGTGAATGAACACATCAAATGTATCATCTCATTAGGCGAATAAATAAAGTGTGAAATGAAATGTGGCTTTGTACTTTGGCCTTCTTAAGAGGTTAAAAAGTACTTAGCGCTTAGTTAGCGCTTGTTTACTTGCCCTTTTGTTATACAAACTTTTCTACTACTATTTTTCTACAATTGGGAATTTACATAGGAAAAGTATGTTTGAAATTATTGCAATGCATTTTTTTTTTCCCAGACAGCGCGCTAACTTTAGCGGACATGCTAGCTGTTTTTCAACTCTTCTTAAACAATAGCAAAAACTCAAACCTGATGGCTTTAACTGTGTTTTCCTACTGTCACTCAACTAGCAGCAAAGGCTAACCCAACTGCTATCTTTCTTGTCTTAGTTTAATGAATGTTAAGGAATGTTTCCACCCACATTCCAAAAACATGCTAGGTTAATTAGCGACTCCAAATTGTCCATAGGTATGAATGTGAGTGTGAATGGTTGTTTGTCTATATGTGCCCTGTGATTGTATATAACAGTATAGTGTATAAAAATATTGTATATCACAATATAACAGTCACAAAAGACATCATACAGCAACTTCACACTCAAATATACAAACATGTACCAATATGAATTTTTTTTAAATCCTTAAAAGTTTTCCCATACTGTATTGCATCTGAGCAACGCATTCATTGGGGTGCTGCAATGACGTTAGCCCCTCTCTGGGCTCCTCAAATAAAGACACACATCATCAAAAGTATAAGATGCAGATGTATTTACTACACTAAAACGGTCTGAAAGTTTAATGAATGTTAAGGAATGTTTCCTCCCACATTCCAAAAACATGCTAGGTTAATTAGCAACTCCAAATTGTCCATAGGTATGAATGTGAGTGTGAATGGTTGTTTGTCTATATGTGCCCTGTGATTGTATATAACAGTATAGTGTATAAAAATATTGTATATAACAATATAACAGTCACTAAAGTCATCATACAGCAACTTCACACTCAAATATACAAACATGTATCAATATGAATTTAAAAAAAATCCAAAATGCAAAATGTATTGCATCTGAGCAACGCATTTATTGGGGTGCTGCAATGACGTTAGCCCCTCTCTGGGCTCCTCAAATAAAGACCATCATCATTAAAAGAAAATTTAATGAATGTTAAGGAATGTTTCCTCCCACATTCCAAAAACATGCTAGGTTAATTAGCGACTCCAAATTGTCCATAGGTATGAATGTGAGTGTGAATGGTTGTTTGTCTATATATGCCCTGTGATTGGCTGGCAACCAGTCCAGGGTGTACCCTGCCTCTTGCCTGAAGACAGCTGGGATAGGCTCCAGCACCCCTTGCGACCTTTGTGAGGATAAGCAGTAGAAAATGAATGAATGAATGAATGTTCCTGGCAATGACATAGCACTGCGCAAAATTGTTACGTGTTTTGTTTTGGGTTTTTTTTTACTTATCTTGCTAACACAACCAGGAATAAATTCTTATTCTTGGAATTGCATCTTTTAATCTTAATTCAGTTAACTCTATTGTGTGTTTATCGCCGGTGGCTCGGGGGAGCCCATAATGCAACGCTAAGTGATCAATAGTGAGTCGGTTATTAATATTTTCTTTTATGTTCCACGCGGGAGAAGTCCCTCTCCAGAAAACAATACAATCACTAAAAATGACGACTTCCTTTGATGCTTAATAATATATGTTGCTGAGAAGTAAAAATAGAATTCACGGGAGATGAAGATGAAGTTTCACAGGAAAAAAAAGTCACACTTTGCTTTCTAGGTAGGAACCTAAAAATATCCGTTTTTATCTCGACGAGAAACAAACAACATGTGCTTTTTTAAGGAAAGACCAAACTAAGTGTGTTGTCTGAGCGCTAATGTCAGTAAAATGCTAAACAAAAAAAATCACTTCTTCCAAATCAACACCATTAATTGGCTCACTGCTGAGCCTCTGTAGCTCTCCGCAGTTCCATTTTTTTTTTTCCCTAACCTTGAAGGGGAAAATCAATTATTTCCTTTCAGCCCTGCGGTGCTTGAACGCCTCCCTGGCTGCAATCAGCCACCGCATCACAATAGATGGCGAAATACACACACACATATTTATCAGCTATATCAGCTTCAGTTGGCTTGCCATGGGAACCATTTAGCACGCGGTGTTTTATTTTGAAAAAAAATGAACTGGTCTCGTCACCTTTTCTTATTCCTGATAATGAACGAGCGCCTCAGGGGCATTTTTTTTTTCCTAAGCAAGGGGCATTCCATTCAAGCCCGCGGCAATTTTCCGAAACTTATTTCCTCACATGATGAATGAAAAACATGTTTGATTTTCTCCATGTTCTTGCTGTTTACTTCCTGCTTTATTAGCCGTGTCCGATTCCCGTCAATAGCAAGCATTAAAAGTCCCCTGATATGTAGATGTGACTATTTAACGGCATCTATTTTCTATGCTGCTTAACCTCAATAGAGTCGTGGGTATGCTGGAGCCTATCCCAGATATCTTATATACATACAATGTCAATTAACATGCATGTTTTTGGTATATGGGCGGAAACCGGAGCAAACTCCACACAGAGATGCCCGAGCGGGGAATCGAACCCGATTCCCTGACTGTGTGGACCACATGCTAACAACTGTTTAGGTTTGTGGGTATGCTGGAGCCTACCCCAGCTGTCATATATACATACCTAGTCAATTAACATTAATGTTTTTAGAATATGGGCGGCAACCAGAACAAACTCCAGGAGAATCAAACCCGATTCCCTGACTGTGTGGACCACATGCTAACAACTGTTTAGGTTTGGGGGTATGCTGGAGCCTACCCCAGCTGTCATATATACATACCTAGTCAATTAACATTAATGTTTTTAGAATATGGGCGGCAACCAGAACAAACTCCAGGAGAATCAAACCCGATTCCCTGACTGTGTGGACCACATGCTAACCACTGTTTAGGTTTGGGGGTATGCTGGAGCCTATCCCAGCTGTCTTATATACATACCTAGTCAATTGACATGCATGTTTTTGGAAAATGGGCGGAAACCGGAGCAAACTCCAGGAGAATCAAACCCGATTCCCTGACTGTGTGGACCACATGCTAACCACTTGACAATATGTCTCCCTGTTTAGGGTCGTGGGTATGCTGGAGCCTATCCCAGATGTCTCATATACATACCTAGTCAATTAACATTTATAAGCAAGCACCAAACATAAAAAATAAAACATTATCACCCTCATTTATTAGCTCAAACGGTCGTTTTCCTGGTTTTCTCCTTCCTCAGGCTTCGCTACATGTCTTAAAATAGAACCTGCATATTTCAAATCACGGTATGTTGGTGCCAATAGCAGTAAGAATAAAATTTAAAAAATAACATAAAGTTGAAATATTACATTGAAAAAAGGTGGAATATAAGAAAGAAAAAAAAATTGGGCAATTTTTGGAAGATTAGCTTAGGAAAAAGTTGTCGATAATAAAGTAAAAATATAAAAATAAAGTAATAATATCATACGAAAACAATGTACAAGATGAAAATTATTATTTGTATTATATAGTTTGTGTAAAAAAACCCTGCAAAAATGTGGAAAGTAAGGTGAAAAATTCCGCACTAATAACAAGCTTTGTCAATGTCACTGTGTCACTTTGTCATTGTGTATTTTGACTAACCATTTTCTATGCCGCTAATCCTCACTAGGGTCATGGTATGTTAGTGCCAATAGCAGTAAGAATAAAGTAAAAAAAAATAACATATTACATTGAAAAAAGTGGAATATGAGAAAGAAAATTTTTTGGGCAATTTTTGGAAAATTTGCTTGGGAAAAAGTTGTCGGTAAAAAATAAAAAAATAAAAAAATAAAAAAATAAAAAAATAAAAAAATAAAAAAATAAAAAAATAAAAAAATAAAAAAATAAAAAATAAAAAAATAAAAAATAAAAAAATAAAAAAAAATAATAATAATATCATAAAAAACAATACAAAAACAAACAAAAAACAAAAATTATTATTTGTATTATATAGTTTTAAAAAACTGCAAAAATGTGGAAAGTAAGGAGAAAAATTCCCCACTAATAACAAGCTTTGTCAATGTCACTTTGTCACTTTGTCATTGTGACACAGTATTTTGACCATCTGTTTTCTATGCCGCTAATCCTCACTAGGGTCAATAGTTAGTGCCAATAGCAGTAAGAATAAAGTAAAAAAAAAAATAACATAAAGTTGAAATATTACATATTACAACTTTTGGAATTTTTGATTGGGAAAAAATAAAAAAAAAATAAAAAAAATAAAAAAATAAAAAAATAAAAAATTAAAATAAAGTAATAATATCATAGAAAAACAACACAAAAACAGAAATTATTATTTGTATTATGTAGTTTCCAAAAAATGCAAAAATGTGGAAAGTAAGGAGAAAAATTCCCCACTAATAACAAGCTTTGTCAATGTCACTTTGTCATTGTGACACAGTATTTTGACCCTGAAACAGACTTTTTCCAGATTAACCTTATTTGCTATGGGAAAATAGTTCCCAAATCTTATTAAATTACTAGTCGGTTGGCTTAAACGGCCAAAGAATTTCAGGTACTACCACCACCTGTTGCCTTTGCTTGTCCTTGATGGTCTGGCCATGTCTTTTCAGATTCCACAGTCAATTTTTAAAGCCAAAAATTGTGAAAAATGAGTTTTGTGATTCCCTTCTGGTACCTTTAATAGGACAGCATTCCATTCTGGAGCTGTACTGCATCATTAACCAAGATTGTGTGATTTTTTTGTGAATGGAATCAAACGAGAACAGCTCACTTATTGTCTCCGTGGTTTCATATGAAGGTGACTTTTGCGGCGTCTTTCAGATTCCCGGTTAAATGCCACCCGGATCGCCTTGTTAATAGAAAAAAATGGCGAAAAAAAAAAAGGAAAAAAAAAAAAGAATGAGCTTCAAATCCTTATCTGATGGAGGTTTCATAAGCTTTGTGAGCCAATATATGGAGGAAATGTGCTCCCGATGAGCTTTGCGTGAGGTCTTTTCGCAGTATTTTGGTGAGGGGGGGGTTTGGTATTTGCAGTTAACACCTGAAGGAAGCTAATTAACAAGAGACTGGAGTATTTAATCACGTCGTATGAGTTCACCGTGCCGCCTGTACTTCATTTATTAAAACTATTATGATTTTAAATAAAGCCATCATTCACTGTCATGGCTCAGGCATTTAGAGCACACAGAAGGGCTAATCTTTTCTCAAGGTGTGTGTGTGTGTGTGTGTGTGTGTGCAACTCTTTTAAATTAGAGGAATATGCAAACCCCAAGGCCATATTGCTGTTTTTTTTTTTTTTCCTCAGTGGCGACATTGTTCAGACTTTAAAAAGTGTCTAGCTGAGGTGGAAAAGTACTTTTCCAGGTTGTTATATTTCACTGCATTACATTTTATTTTATAGGTAGCTACTTGTCGCTCCACAAAAGGTAAATAAAAGTAAATCCACTTTCTTGTCACTTTATTTACTCTCAAGAGAAGACAGGATAAGAAAATGCTTGTGTTTTTTACCCTCCACACCAGGAGGGGGCAGTGTTTGTTATGCTAACAAACTAAACTACCCTAGATCGTCGACCTTGTGACATTTTTCTTGTAAATTTTTAGTAAATTTATGCTAAATTTATTCTCCTAAATGGAAGAGTTTTTTTTCTACGAATTTATTCTACTAAATTTACGACTTTATCCTCGAAATTGTTTACAGAAAACAATGCAAATTCATATAAAAGACAAAGCATTTTTTTGTTTGTTTCGCTAACAAACATAACTACCCTAGCTCGTAGACCTTGAGACATTTTTCTTGTAAATTTTTCATAAATTTATGCTAAATTTATTTTCCTAAATGGAAGATGCTTTTCCTCATAAATCTACGAATTTATTCTACTACATTTACGACTTTATCCTCGAAATCGTTTACAAAAAACAATGCAAATTTAAATAAAATACAAAGCAGTTGTACTCAATTTACTAAATTTAGTTGTACTCAAAAAGCAAAAAAAAATAATTATAGTGTATAATACATTATATTCCCATTTCTTACATTTTTTTGTTTGTTATGCTAACAAACCAAACTACCCTAGCTCGTAGACCTTGAGACATTTTTCTTGTAAATTTTTCGTAAATTTATGCTAAATTTTTTCTCCTAAATGGAAGATGCTTTTCCTCATAAATCTATGACTTTATTCCCGAAATCGTGAATAGACATAGGACAAGCAAATTCTTATGTTTTTTAACCTCCACACCAGGAGGGGGCAGTGTTTTTACACTAACAAACCAAACTACCCTAACTCTTAGACCTTGTGACATTTTTCTTGTAAATTTTTCGTAAATTTAAGTTAAATTTATTCTCCTAAATGGAAGATGCTTGTTCCTCATAAATCTACGACTTTATTCCCAAAATCGTTCATAGCAAACAATGCAAATTCATATAAAAGACATAGCAGTTGTACTCAATTTAGTTGTACTCAAAAAGAAAAAAACATTAATTATAGTGTATAATACATAAAATTCCCCTTTCTTACATTTTTTTTGTTTGTTACGCTAACAAACCGAAATACCCTAGCTCGTAGACTTTGATAAATTTTTCTTAAATTTATGCAAAATTTATTCTCATAAATGGAAGATGCATTTTCTCGTAAATCTACGACTTTATTCGACTAAATTTATAATTTTATCCTCAAAATCATTTATGGAAAACAATGCAAATGTATATAAAAGACAAAGCAGTTGTACTCAATTTACTAAATTTAGTTGTACTCAAAAAGAAAAAAACATTAATTATAGTGTATAATACATAAAATTCCTCTTTAAAAAAAATTTTTTTATTTGTTACGCTAACAAACCTAACTACCCTAACTTGTAGACTTTGGTAAATTTTTTGTCAATTTATGCTAAATTTATTCTCCTAAATAGAATATGCTTTTCATCATAAATCTACGACTTTATTCTACTAAATTTATAATTTTATCCTCAAAATCGTTTATAGAAAAAACTTTAAATTCGTACAAAAGACAAAGCAGTTGTACTCAATTTACTTAATTTAGTTGTACTCAAAAAACAAAATAATTAATTATAGTGTATAATACATTATATTCCTTTTTCTTACTTTTTTTTTGTTTGTTACGCTAACAAACCAAACTACTGTAGCTTGTAGACCTTGAGACATTTTTTTTGTAAATTTTTCGTAAATTTATATGAAAAATTTAAATTTATTTTTTTTCCTCATAAATCTATGATTTTATTCTCCTAAATTTACGACTTTATCCTCGATATTGTTTACTGAAAACAATGCAAATTTGTATAAAAGACAAAGCAGTTGTACTCAATTTACTCAATTAAGTAGTACTCAAAAAGCAAAATAATTAATTATAGTGTATTATACATTAAATTCCTTTTTCTTACATTTTTTTTCATAAACAGAAATTGTATTATACAGTATATTTGAGCATTGCTACTTCCAGTTTTGGGTATCAGTGCCAAGCTCAGCCACTCTGATGTCATAAGTGTGTAAAATGATTAAAAAACGGCCTTTTCCACGCTAACAAAAATACATATAACACATACTATAAACCCCAACACATGTGTGTGTGTGTGTGTGTGTGTGTGTGGCAAGCCACGTAATTACGTCCTTTGCAATTCCGAGCAGATTGAAGTCGATATATGCTCCATGCGGTGCCTGTTAATTACTTCCAACAGAATGCATGTGTGATTACATTTGATTAGTGGAAGAGGCCGCTGATTTATTCTCTTCGGTGCTCCGACCAGATGTTTAATAATAACTCGTCCAAAGTGCAACCAACACCTGCGTACAGGACGGGAATTAGTCTCAGTTTGCGGAATAAAATACTAATATAGTGCGTTATATGACAAGAAAACAGGAAATGCATATATGCATATTAAGAAGAAAATAAGGAAGCATATGGTTGTTTAGGCGCCGTTTTCCCTTGATTATTTGTGGGTGGCGGAGAAGAGATGCGCAACTGCTAAAACATTTATAAACAATCGAATATACTTACATACGCTTATCATAATTTAAACACTTATATGCAGAAAGGTGAATCGGTGCAGCAAACAAAAAGTCATTTATTCATTCATTTTGTTCCGCTTTTTTTTTTCATAAGGGTCGCGGGCGTGCTGGAGCCTATCCCAGCTGTCTTTGGGCAAGAGGCGGGGTACACCCTGGACTGGTCGCCAGCCAATCACAGGGCACATATAGACAAATGCAAATGCAATACAGAATGGAGTTGTTTTTTTTAATTCATATTGGTACATGTTTGTATATTTGAGTGTGAAGTTGCTGTATGATGACTTTAGTGACTGTTATATTGTTATATACACATATAGACAAACAACCATTCACACTCACATTCATACCTATGGACAATTTGGAGTCGCTAATTAACCTAGCATGTTTTTGGAATGTGGGAGGAAACCAGAGTACCCGGAGAAAAGCCACGCAAGCACGGGGAGAACATGTAAACTCCACACAGAGATGACCGAGGGTGGAATTGAACCCTGGTCTCCTAGCTGTGAGGTCTGCGCGCTAACCACTCGACCGCCGTGCCGCACAGTATGGAGTTTTTTTTATTCATATTGGTACATGTTTGTATATTTGAGTGTGAAGTTGCTGTATGATGACTTTAGTGACTGTTATATTGTTATATACACATATAGACAAACAACCATTCACACTCACATTCATACCTATGGACAATTTGGAGTCCTAGCTGTGAGGTCTGCGCGCTAACCACTCGACCGCCGTGCCACCCTGAAAAAAAATTTGGGGGAAAAAAAACTTCTTTCTCAGGTTTTGCTGAATAGGTGCAGATTCTGGAAGAACTAGAAAGGTTATTGTGTGTAGCTGCTCTATAGGAGTCCACAACTCAATACAATACTCAATACCGTTTTTCCTCACAAGGGTCGTGGGGGGTGCTGGAGCTTGGAGTCGCCAATTAACCTAGCATGTTTTTGGAATGTGGGATGAAACCGGAGTACCTGGAGAAAACCCACGCATGCACGGGGAGAACATGCAAACTCCACACAGAGATGGCCGAGGGTGGAATTGAACCCTGGTCTTTTATCTGTCTGAGGTCTGCACGCTAACCACTAGACCGCCGTGCCGCCCGCAAACAAAAAGTAATCAATACAAATGTTCTGTGCACAAGCTTTGGCACGCAGTTTGGATGTTTCATCCCAGTGACCCCCCCCCCCTCCCCAACGTTTGTTAAAATTATAATTCTGGCCAGCATTAGCAGGAACTACATCCAAGCGAGACCCACTAGGCCAAAGTCCAAGAAAAATCTGCCGAGCAAAGAAAAAAAAAATGGAAGTAGTGCAAAATAACAACAAAAGGTTAAATAATGGCTGCTTTAAAAGTTACTTATTACTTTATATTCTCCTTCTTCTTCTTCTTGAATCACTCGGAAATTGATGCTGATTAGTGAGCGCTAGTGGGAGGCCCGTAGCGCCTCGTTGCCTATTCTTTGATGTTGTTTTTTTTTTGGGATGTTGCACCGCCCCGTCATTTGAATATCACAGAGCGAGAGCGCCGACTCGGCCACTCGCTGCGCCTTTGTTGCCGTGATTAAAGCAGGTGTCGCGCAGGGTTGCGTGCCTTAATGACAGTTTGCATTTAAATAGCTGTCACTCGTCTGTCAAGGGGGCGGGAGGGAAGGGGGGAAATGTTTGTTTTCCGGGGGTGGGGGGGCCCTCTGACATACTCGGAATGCATCTCCTTTACATAAGCTTAACCTAGCTTTTGCAAATGAGCGCGCAAAGTTTCCGAACCTGGAAAGGTGTTAGCAGAGAGAGAGAGAGTGGCAAACTTTGATGCTAACCCAGTTGGGAGAGTTGACATGTAAATATTTCCTACTGCACGACGACTGGAATGTATTATGTGGATGTATACTTTTGTACATCAAGTTCCTAGTATTTGTAGGCCTGTGGCATAGGAGGTGCGTTAAATATGAATTATTTTATATACAAACAGTGGCGATTTCATTGGCAGTGTATAAAAACTCAGAGGTCATTATATACAACAGTATAACAACATAACAATTTACTGAGAATTACACTAAATTCATCACACAGCAACCTAACATCCCAAAAGTATACCTCAAAATTCATTAATTTTCTACCGCTTTTCCTCACGAGGGTCGCAGGGGTGCTGGAGCCGATCCCAGCTGTCTTCGGGCGAGAGGCGGGGTACACCCTGGACTGGTCGCTAACCAATCACAGGGCACATATAGACAAACAACCCCAGAGAGGGGCTAACGTCATTGCAGCACCCCAATGAATGTGTTGCTCAGATGCAATACAGTATGGGAAAACGTTCAAGAGTTGTTTTTTTAAATATTGATATTAGTACATGTTTGTATATTTGAGTGTAAAGTTGCTGTATGATGACTTTAGTGACTGTTATATTGTTATATACAATATTTTTATACACTATACTGTTATATACAATCACAGGGCACATATAGACAAACAACCATTCAAACTCACATTCATACCTATGGACAATTTGGAGTCGCTAATTAACCTAGCATGTTTTTGGAATGTGGGAGGAAACCGGAGTAAAACCCACGCATGCACGGAACATGCAAACTCCACACAGAGATGGTCGAGGGTGGAATTGAACCCTGGTCTCCTAGCTGTGAGGTCTGCGCACTAACCACTCGACCGCTTTTATATAAAAGTTTTATTATATTTATTATATTTTAAAGTTTTTTAAGGCATTGCATCTGAGCAACACATTCATTGAGGTGCTGCAATGACATCAGCCTCCCTCTGGGCTCTGTGCGCTCGGGCTCCCTCTGATGGACAAAATCAGCATTGCGTCTATGTAGCTTGTCCTCCAATGAAGATGTAGATGCTGTTTGTTATTTAATACTTGTATTGGTACATGTAAAATATATTTCCTTTGAGTGTTAAGCTGCTGTTTAATGAGTTTAACATAGAGCTTTTTAGATCTTCCAGACTCTGCACTTATTCCTTCAGTTTTTCCATGGATTTCCTGCCTCCCGGCCAAACGGTCTGTGTAATTTACTCCACCGCCACACTTTCTCCAGACTGAACCCACTGCACTGTAATTAGTCACACTCCCAAGCGTTTCTGAGTACTTCCAGACAGCTGCCGAAACCCTAATTTGGCCGTTACAGGAGTTATAAACGGCAAAATAAACCCAGTTAGTACACTGATAAATTGTTACTTACAGCTTGCTGTACTGATTCAATACAACCAAGCTAAACAAAATTAGCTTTCCCTTACACCATAACAAACATTTCCTGGGCGCCATTGCTAACACAGTTTTGCTAACACTGCTTTCAAGGCTCACAAACTACATTATCTGATGCGTTGGCGTAGTTTAATATGAGAGTACAACATTGTAACAACCTTTATAGGTCAGAAAAGAGGAAACGTATTGTCTGCATGTGCCAAGTTTTTATAAGACTGAAAGACTTTATTTGCAATATGCTCTCTCTAAAATATTTATCCAGTCTAAATCTAATTGCACTTGTTAGCAGCTCGCCGGCAGGTTGCTAGTAACACTCACCTATCGATTGCCTCATCCTGAGAAAAGGGAGATTGGCGTCACCACGATCAATAATCATCAGCCTAATTGGGTATTAGCGGTCAGAAAGTGGACTCGCTTATCGCCCAAACAAAAGAACAGCTGAAATTTTCATCTGATTGTTGTGGATCTAAAACATGGCATTCATACTTTTTAATATAAAGTGCAGCCTGTTTAAAGTATTGAGCCGGGATTTGGGGATAGTATTTGACATAGTATTTCACTTGTAGCAGTATCCGAGAAAGTTATTTCAGAATTTCTACAGAATATGTACCAAATATCAACTGCAAATACTATGCAGACCGATGGTTGAGTCATGAACACTGACCTTAACTGAGGAGAGTGAGGCCTGCTGTTCTTTGGATGTTGCTGTGGGGTCTTTTGTGACCTCTTGGATGAGCCTTGGGGTCCTTTGTGACCTCTTGGATGAGCCTTGAGGTCTTTTGTGACCTCTTGGATGAGTCTTGGGGTCCTTTGTGACCTCTTGGATGAGACTTGGTGTCTTTTGTGATCTCTTGGATGAGTCTTGGGGTCTTTTGTGACCGATTGGATGAGTCTTGGGGTCTTTTGTGACCTCTTGGATGAGCCCTGGGGTTTTTTGTGACCTCTTGGATGAGCCGTGGGGTCCTTTGTGACCTCTTGGATGAGCCGTGGGGTCCTTTGTGACCTCTTGGATGAGTCTTGGGGTCTTTTGTGACCTCTTGGATGAGCCTTGGGGTCTTTTGTGACCTCTTGGATGAGTCTTGGGGTCCTTTGTGACCTCTTGGATGAGACTTGGTGTCTTTTGTGATCTCTTGGATGAGTCTTGGGGTCTTTTGTGACCGATTGGATGAGTCTTGGGGTCTTTTGTGACCTCTTGGATGAGCCCTGGGGTTTTTTGTGACCTCTTGGATGAGCCGTGGGGTCCTTTGTGACCTCTTGGATGAGCCATGGGGTCCTTTGTGACCTCTTGGATGAGTCTTGGGGTCTTTTGTGACCTCTTGGATGAGCCTTGGGGTCTTTTGTGACCTCTTGGATGAGTCTTGGGGTCCTTTGTGACCTCTTGGATGAGACTTGGTGTCTTTTGTGATCTCTTGGATGAGTCTTGGGGTCTTTTGTGACCGATTGGATGAGTCTTGGGGTCTTTTGTGACCTCTTGGATGAGCCCTGGGGTTTTTTGTGACCTCTTGGATGAGCCGTGGGGTCCTTTGTGACCTCTTGGATGAGCCATGGGGTCCTTTGTGACCTCTTGGATGAGTCTTGGGGTCTTTTGTGACCTCTTGGATGAGCCTTGGGGTCTTTTGTGACCTCTTAGATGAATCTTGGTGTCTTTTGTGACCTCTTGGATGAGTCTTGGTGTCTTTTGTGACCTCTTGGATGAACCTTGGGGTCCTTTGTGACCTCTTGGGTGAGTCTATGGGTCTTTTGTGACCTCTTGGATGAGCCTTGGGGTCCTTTGTGACCTCTTGGATGAGCTTTGGAGTCTTTTGTGACCTCTTGGATGAGCCTTGGGGTGTTTTTTGTGACCGCTTGAATGAGTCTTGTGGTCCTTTGTGACCTCTTGGATGAGTCTTGTGTTCTTTTGTGACCTCTTGGATGAGTCTTGTGTTCTTTTGTGACTTCTTGGATGAGCCTTGGGGTCTTTTGTGACCTCTTGGATGAGCTGTGGGGTCCTTTGTGACCTTTTGGATGAGTCTTGGGGTGTTTTGCAACCCCTTGGATGAGTCTTGGAGTGCTTTGCGACCCCTTGGACGAGCCTTGGAGTCTTTTGCGACCTCTTGGATGAGTCTTGGGGTCTTTTGGGACCTCTTGGATGAGTCTTGGGGTCCATTGTGACGTCTTGGATGAGCCTTGGGGTCTTTTGTGATCTATTGGATGAGCCTTGGGGTCCTTTGTGACCTCTTGGATGAGCCTTGAGGTCTTTGGTGACTCTTGGATGAGTCTTGGGGTCCTTTGTGACCTCTTGGATGATCCTTGGGGTCCTTTGTGACCTCTTGGATGAGTCTTGGGGTCCTTTGTGACCTCTTGGATGAGCCTTGGGGTCTTTTGTGATCCTCTTGGATGGGTCTTTGCTGCACTCTTGGGGTTATTTTGGTTGGTTGGCCATTCCTGGAAAGGTTTTTGTCATTTGTGAATAATGGCTCTTGCTGTGTTTTGCTGGAGTCCCAAAGACTTAAAACACAACGACAACAATGTGATAATTTGAAGGCCGGATTTTCTTGTTACTTATTTTTGGTGCCCAACAGGTACATCAGAGAAGGAAGACATTATTGTCCTGACCGATGTAGCTGCAGTCCCACATTACTCTTCATGTCTGCTTCATTTAAAAGTCGCCGTGACAACAACTCTTGTCGGTGTTTGTGCTCTGTGCCAGTCTGGAGTGAGAAGAGAGCAGAAAGTGACAGATGACGTGTTTTCACGCTTCCTCCACAGTTGACAAAAACAGCAAAAAAATGTCATCAGACTAGTACATATTAGTACTTTTCATCTAGTTTGCCACAAAAAATATGTACATATATCACATAGATTAATTGTCACTTTAGCTAGTTACTTTTCATACAGACGTTATTGGTTTTGGTTCTAATTTCTCATCAGTTTCTCCTTTCTTTGAGTGTGAGTGCAAGCTGGATGCATATTACCTTGATTGGACTTTCCCAAGTGTCACCTGAAGGAGGGGGGAGTTCAGTTGGTAGTTTGTCTTTGTCAATGTAGTTAAATGTAACATAGGGGTTCAAATATATCCAGAAATTATCACTTAAATGTAGTAGTATAGTATTATTAAAATGCTTTGTTTTTTTTGTTTATAGGAATTATCTCACCCCTCTCATTGGGGATTTATGGTTGGGCTTTCACTGGTAAAGCGAGCTGGGTATAAAAATATTGTATGTAACAATATAACAGTCACTAAAGTCATCATACAGACACTTCACACCCAAATATACAAACATGTACCAATATGAATATTGGAGAAAAAAAAACTCCTTAAAAGTTTCCCATACTGTATTGCATCTGAGCAACGCATTCATTGGGGTGCTGCAATGACGTTAGCCCCTCTCTGGGCTCCTCAAATAAAGACACACATCATCAAAAGTATAAGATGCAGATGTATTTACTACACTAAAACGGTCTGAAAGTTTAATTAATTTTAAGGAATGTTTCCTCCCACATTCCAAAAACATGCTAGGTTAATTAGCGACTCCAAATTTTCCATAGGTATGAATGTGAGTGTGAATGGTTGTTTGTCTATATGTGCCCTGTGATTGTATATAACAGTATAGTGTATAAAAATATTGTATATAACAATATAACAGTCACTAAAGTCATCATACAGCAACTTCACACTCAAATATACAAACATGTACCAATATGAATATAACCAAAAAAACTGTACTGCATCTGAACAACGCATTCATTGGGGTGCTGCAATGACGTTAGCCCCTCTCTGGGCTCCTCAAATAAAGACACACATCATCAAAAGTAGAAGATACAGATGTATTTACTACACTAAAACGGTCTGAACGTTTAATGAATGTTTCCTCCCACATTCCAAAAACATGCTAGGTTAATTAGCGACTCCAAAATGTCCATAAGTATGAATGTGAGTGTGAATGGTTGTTTGTCTATACGTATGTACGCTGTGATTGGCTGGCGACCAGTCCAGGGTGTACTGGTCGCCTGAAGACAGCTGGGATAGGCTCCAGCACCCTCCGCGACCTTTGTGAGGATAAGCGGTAGAAAATGAATGAATGAATGTTTATTTTGCGCTAACATGGAGTCGCCGCATGGCAACAAGTCGTAACTATGTCACACAGCAGTTCCCACTCATTTCCAACCACCTGTGGCTCGGCTTAATTAATTAACACGTGAACCGCTTCAAGCTTCTCCAGTCGCTGGGCTCACAGTGATAGAGAAACGAGACTCCAAGTGAGACAGCAAGCTAATAGCTTGGTCCTCCATCTAAATGCAGCATAGACAATATAATCTCCGCATAATTCACTCTGGATGCTTGTTTTCTTTTACAGGAATGAATGAGGAGCACCAAGCACCCCCTTTACCCTCTCCCAGTTCATCCACGTCCCAGTGGGTCGCTGGTAAACACAGCACATCAGCCCCAAGGCCAATTAGCCCGCAATATCCACACAGCGAGCTAGTAGCTGCACAACAGGGAAGGCGGGGGACTTAATTCAAAGAGGGCGAAATCTGTGAGAGTTCAGTTCTCCTAATCACTAAAGGAGCTTAAGTCCCGCGGGTACCATTCAAGCTTTCAGGAAATTCAAAAAAATAACAAGTAAACATAATAAATAATATGTATACATAATAATTATAAATAATGATAGATAATGATTGATGATGAGAAATAAATAATAAATAATAAATAATAAATAATAAATAATAAATAATAAATAATAAATAATAAATAATAAATAATAAATAATAAATAATAAATAATAAATAATAAATAATAAATAATAAATAATAAATAATAAATAATAAATAAGCTCAATTTTAAAAAAGTTAAATAACAAGCGTCTGTGGGACATAATATTTATAAATAATAATGATAATAAATAAATTATGAATAAATAATAGATAATCAATTATCAATCATCAATAATATTGATAGATAATGATAAATAATGATACATCGATAAATAATAAATAAATGATAAATAAATAATAATAAATAAATGGTAAATAAATAATAATAAATAATATTAAATAAAAATAAAAAGAAAAAGAAAAAGAAAAAGAAAAATGAAAAGAAAAACTTAAAGAAAAATAATAAATAATAAATAATAAATAATAAATAATAAATAATAAATAATAAATAATAAATAATAAATAATAAATAATAAATAATAAATAATAAATAATAAATAATAAATAATAAATAAGCTCAATTTTAAAAAAGTTAAATAACAAGCGTCTGTGGGACATAATATTTATAAATAATAATGATAATAAATAAATTATGAATAAATAATAGATAATCAATTATCAATCATCAATAATATTGATAGATAATGATAAATAATGATACATCGATAAATAATAAATAAATGATAAATAAATAATAATAAATAAATGGTAAATAAATAATAATAAATAATATTAAATAAAAATAAAAATAAAAATAAAAATAAAAATAAAAATAAAAATAAAAATAAAAATAAAAATAAAAATAAAAATAAAAAGAAAAAGAAAAAGAAAAAGAAAAAGAAAAAGAAAAAGAAAAAGAAAAATGAAAAGAAAAACTTAAAGAAAAATAATAAATAATAAATAATAAATAATAAATAATAAATAATAAATAATAAATAATAAATAATAAATAATAAATAATAAATAATAAATAATAAATTATAAATTATAAATTATAAATTATAAATTATAAATTATAAGTATACATAACAATTATAAATATGATAGATAATCATAGATGATGAGAAATAATAAATAATAATAAATAAATAATAGATAATAATAATTATAAATAATGATAGATAATGATAGATAATAATAAATGATAAATAATAAATAAAGCTCAACGAGCTCATTGTTTGGATGATGAAAGCATGCACCACGCTGATGCTAAATAACAAGCGTCTGCGGGACACTTGTCAGTTCACGACCCTGAGAGAGACACGAACGACACACGACGATACAACCGCCACTTTTTGAAAACTTTCCATTTTCTTTCGAAAAATCTCAACACACAGCATGGCTCATCAACTTTTAGTAGTCCAGCAAAGCGAAAATGGAGGTTAACAGGGGAGCGTGCGGATCACAACCCTTAATTAAAACTACTCTGTTTCCCAGCAACAGCAACGGGGTGCCTAGCAAGAAAGCTCCTTGGCGGGGTTCAAGAACGAACGCCACCTCAGACGCCGTACCCATCATGCTTTGCTATGTGTGCTTGTGTGGGCGTCGTTACTGTTATTTCATTAATTGTCTCAGCAGAAGTGGTGCAAATGTAGACATGCATAATTAAGTAGGATGGCAGCACACAGTAGGGTATAGTGAAGACCTCTGCCAAGGCCAAACTAAGTTAATTTGGATCAGTAACAAAAAAAAATGGACAACCTAACTCCTACTTGTGTCTATTTTGGCATCAAAATCCATGAATTATTCACTAAGAAATTACAAGAATATCAATAAAATGTGAAAAATAATACCTAAGGTCAGCACCTTATCGTTATATGAGGCAGCAAAAAAAACACTGAAATAAAAATGGAAACAAACAGCTACATTTTTTATACTGACATTTTACAAACTACTAACATTTCAAAATTTTTGTACAATATTTCACTTAACGAATTGATTAGTTTGGCCTACCTCTGTGCTTTTTTATTGAGTGTGACAACTAAATAATGCACCATGGGGCCAAAGAAAATTCTAAGTGCCAGCAACTTGATGAAGATGAATAGAAACATTCCATAAATTCCGTATCAACAATATGTTGCATCCATTCCTCATTTGGAATTATTTTGCATAGTTTTCTTTTCATCTGTTCTTCCCAAAATTTTGTTTTTGTTCATATTTTTTGGTGTTTGGAACAAACCGATTTTATTACTACCATTGTTGTTATATAATAATAATAAATAATAATAATTACTAATTATTATTATTTAATAATAATAATTTAATAATAAAAAATAATTATTATTATACTGAATAATAATTAATAATAATATATAATACATAATACATAATAAGTATACATAATAATTATAAATAATGATGGATGATGATAGATAATGAGAAATAATAGATAATAATAAATACATGATAAATAAATAATACATAAATAATAGGTAATAAATAATCAATAATCAATAATCAATAATACTTATAATAATAATAGATAATGACATATAATAGTGAATTGGAAATAATATTAATAAATGATGAATAATAAATAATAAATATGAATAATGCATAATACATAATAAGTAAAAATAATAATAATAAATAATGATAGATAATAATAAATAATAAATAATAAATAATAAATAATAAATAATAAATAATAAATAATAAATAATAAATAATAAATAATAAATAATAAATAATAAATAATAAATAATAAATAATAAATAATAAATAAATAATAATAAATAAATAATAAATAATAAATAATAAATAAATAAATAAATAAATAAATAAATAAATAAATAAATAAATAAATAAATAAATAAATAAATATAATAAATAATCACTAATAATTATAACTAATGCATAATACATAATAAGTAAAAATAATAATAATAAATAATGATAGATAATAATAAATAATAAATAATAAATAATAAATAATAAATAATAAATAATAAATAATAAATAATAAATAATAAATAATAAATAAATAATAAATAATAAATAAATAAATAAATAAATAAATAAATAAATAAATAAATATAATAAATAATCACTAATAATTATAACTAATGATAGATAATGATAGATAATAATAAATAAAAAATAACAAATAAATGATAAATAATAAATAAATAATAGATACAAAATAATCAATAATAATTATAAATAATGATAGATAATAATAAATAAAAAAATAATAAATAAATAATAAATAATAAGGAAAAATGTGGTACCACTGTGTAAATGTAGCTATAGATTAATAGTGTACTTACCAACTTTTAGAGTCCGAAATGACGGCAAACCTGGAAGATCCGCCATTTTATCATCCCTGGTATTAAAAAATGAAAACAAGAACAGCTTATAAAGATGACGTGCAGTAGAAAAGTGCATTGTTTATCTTTGTTTACCAGCAATAGTATTTTGCTTACCTTTCACAAAAGGGCAAAAATGCAGCAAAAAAATACACCCCTAATTGAAGGTGTTTTGCCGAATCATTACCAAATTTGGTACACAACTTTAGGGGACGGATACTCACATGTTTGTAAAATCTAAGTCAGATATTGTTGGAATATTCTGACATGAATTGAATGAAAATAGCCAAATTTCTGTCCTTCCTCAAAACTTTGTTCTATTAAAACATACAAAAAGTTTTAAGCAGCTCTTCAGTTGCCCAGAGGATTCCTCCTCCGGGTCGTATGAGTTGATGGTGGACTTTGGGCACTCGACACAGACCATAAACCTTCACAGACATGAGCCGCCTAACGAGAACTCCATGTTTCTCTCTCGCTCTCTATTTCTTACACCGGCGTTTCTATCCATGCGACCGTAACAGCAGCCGGCACGTCCCCAAGGACGGCGAGCTAGCACGCTCTGCCAGTCTATCACACAGCAGCATACGGCTCTTTGTGACATAGTGGCGCACTAGCATCTAACATTACTCCTTCACTGGTACCATGCTGTAAGATACCGTATTAAATATGACTAATATTTAGTCTTTGATAATGATGAGACCACATGACAATTTCATATCTATAATCTTATAATTACAAGAATTAAGTCATAAGAAATGCTGGAAAGTTGGAATCTTAAGAGACATTTTGAAGAAAAACATTAACTACTAATTTTGTCAAGTCAGACAAGAGCTGTCCTACCTAGTCACTGAGCATAAATTGATTGACAGGTCGGATGAGAGTGAAAATGTCTCCTAATATAAGCAGGACAGTCTGGTTTGCAATCGATTCAATGCTCAGACTACAGTTGTCCTACCTAGTTATTAAGCATGAACTGATGTAGACTGTTCGAAACAGAGGTGAAACGTTTTCTAGTACGATCTTAACAGTCTAGTTGCAATCGTTCAATGCTCAGATTACAGCTGTCCTATCTAGTCGATGACCATGAACTGATGAAGAATGGTCGGATGAGAGTGGAAATGTCTTCTAAGTCATGCAGAACAGTCAGTTTGCAATCAATTCAATGCTCAGACTACAGCTGTCCTACCTAGTCGTTAAGCATGAACTGATAAAACTAGCTCGGATGAGCAAAATATCTTCTAATACAACTGGGACAGTCTGTTTTTTTGATCGATTCAATGCTCAGACTATAGTTGTCCTACCTAGTTATTAAGCATGAACTGATGTAGACTGTTCGAAACAGAGGTGAAATGTTTTCTAGTACGATCTTAACAGTCTAGTTGCAATCGATTCAATGCTCAGATTACAGCTGTCCTACCTAGTCGTTGAGAATGAACTGATGAAACTTGCTCGGATGAGAGGAAGAACGTCTTCTAAAACAATCGGGACAGTCAGGTGTGCGATCGATTAAATGCTCAGACTTCAGCAGTCCTACCTAGTCATTGTCATTGAGCATGACCTGATGAAACTTGCTCGGATGAGAGGCAAAACATCTTCTAATACAAGCGGGACAGTCTGGTTTGCAATCGATTCAATGCTCAGACTATAGCTGTCCTACCTAGTTATTAAGCATGAACTGATGCAGACTGTTCAAAACAGAGGCGAAACGTTCTCTAGTACAATCTTAACAGTCTAGTTGCAATCGATTCCATGCTCAGACCTGCTCATACAGCTGTCCTACCAAGTCACTGAGCATTAATTGATGAAGACTGGTTGGATGAGAGTGGAAATGTTTTCTAAGTCATGCTGAACAGTCGGGTTGCAATCAATTCAATGCTCAGACTACAGCTGTCCTACCTAGTTATTAAGCATGAACTGATGCAGACTGTTCAAAACAGAGGCGAAACGTTCTCTAGTACAATCTTAACAGTCTAGTTGCAATCGATTCCATGCTCAGACCTGCTCATACAGCTGTCCTACCAAGTCACTGAGCATTAATTGATGAAGACTGGTTGGATGAGAGTGGAAATGTTTTCTAAGTCATGCTGAACAGTCGGGTTGCAATCGATTCAATGCTCAGACTACAGCTGTCCTACCTAGTTATTAAGCATGAACTGATGCAGACTGTTTGAAACAGAGGCAAAACGTTTTCTATTACAATCTTAACAGTCTAGTTGCAATCGATTCAATGCTCAGACTACAGCTGTCCTACCTAGTTGCTGACCATACACTGATGAAGAATGTTTGAATGAGAGGCAAAACATCCTCTAATACAACCGGGACAGTCTAGTTGCTATCAATTCAATGCTCAGACTACAGCTGTCCTACCTAGTCATTGACCTTGAACTGACGAAACTTGCTCGGATGAGAGGCGAAATGTCACCTATGACAATTTTAACAGTCTGGTTGCCATTGATTCAATGCTCAGACTACAGCTGTCCTACCTAGTTGTTGACCATGAACTGATGAAGAATGTTCGGATGAGAGACAAAACATCCTCTAATACAATCGGGATAGTCTGGTTTGTAATCAATTCAATGCTCAGACTACAGCTGTCCTATCTAGTCGTTGAGCATGAACTGATGAAAACTGCAGGGTTAAACTACTTCAGACAATGAAAGAAAGAATAAAGTTGTCATTTTGTGATTAAAGTTATTTCAAAAGAACAAAAAGTGGTGAAAAGACCACCAAAAAAAACATCTTAATATTTCAAAAATAAGGTCTTAGCTATGAAAAAATATTGTAATTGTGCAAAATCAAATTCACCATTTTGAAAATAAAATACGCTCTTTGTAATAGTGCGACAAAAAGGCATCCTTTTTCAAAAGAAAGCATAAATACAATAAGCTTCTATTTCTAAAACTTTTCTCATGTCTAATTATGACTTTATTCTCTTACGTTAACTTTAGTCGAAGAACAACCTAGTTTTTCTCGCAGCGTTCCGAACAGTCAGCAGATCAAAGTTCGATGTTCAAAGCTCGATGTTGAATCACTTTAGGATGAAACGAACTAGCTTGGGTTTTAAGTAAGGCGAGGCCCTCCTTAAATCCTTGAGAGGCCGTATCCATTACAGGCTCCACAAGAGGGCCTGCTTCAGTGAACAGCACACAAGCTAACTGGCACTCGTTCAATGCTCTGCTACTCGTCTCGTCACAATTTAGAGTGCTTGTCAGGTGTCTCCTGGCGGACCCAAAACTTCCCCCCGGCAGCCATATTGATGTGTGTGCATGTTACAGCACAGTAATTCTGCAGTCTCTCTGTTGGGGTGTTGGGGTTTTGTCCTTTCGTTTTTTCGTACACAGCCGTCTTAAAGATTCATAAGGAAGTTTGCATTCATTTCCATTTCTTTTCATACCAGCAACAACACATGATGGCTACGGGGCGGAGGAGAAGAGAGTGAATCATGGCGCACCAGCGCACCCGCATATGCTAATGTTATTCAAATGTATGGATCACTTTGCCTTTGGGTTTGCCCGCACCGCTACCGCCGAGATGTGGTCATTCCCCGTACATAATAACCGTCTGGCGTCTTGTGTTCGGATGTAGGACGAGACAGCGGTGACACAAGGTAACGCCGCCTTCACCACAAGAAATGATGGACATATTCACCAAGGAGTAGTAGCGCCACATCGGAGATAGCTAACAACATAAAAAAAAAACTGTATGACCTCAAAGTTTTTACAATTAAAGTCGAATAAAACTGAAATCCTAGTCCTTGGTTCCCGGCACCTCAGAGACAAAATTGCAAATGAAATTACTGCCCGGAATGGTCTTCCTCTCATCCCCCCACAATACAAACACAAAAAAACCTTGGTCCCATCTTCAAAATCAGGACCTTCCCTTTAGTTCCCAAATATGATCAGAGTCAAGAACTGCATCTTTTCACTTACAAAACATCAATAAAAATCTGAAAACCATGTAGAAAAACATGTTCATGCTTTTGTGACCTCCATATTGGATTAATATAACTCTCTGTTAATAGTTTGCCTTAGTATAGTATACAAAACTGTGCAGAGATAAGGATGTTGAGGTTCTCATTGGGAGTGACCAGGATGGATAGGATCAGGAACGAGTACATGAAAGGGAAGTTACATGTTAGAGGCCTTGGATATAAAGTCAGAGAGGCCAGACTGTTTGGTCTAGGAAAAGACAGAATTCAGAACTGGAGATAGCAGAGTTGAAGATGCTGAGGTTCTCATTGGGAGTGACCAGGATAGATAGGATCAGGAGCGAGTACATCAGAGGGACATTACATATTAGAGGCATTGGAGATAAAGTCAGAGAAGCCAGACTGAGATGGTTCGGACATGTCTAGAGGAGAGATAGAACTTCTTGTCGTTCTTTCTCTTTGGGCTTTCCTCTTCAGGGGTCACCACAACAAATCAACCAAAATGAAACTAAAATGAAAGGAAAGGTATATAAAACTGTGCTGAGACCAGCCATGTTGTTTGGTCTAGGAAAAGACAGGAAGCAGAACTGGAGATAGCAGAGATGAGGATGCTGAGGTTCTCACTGGTAGTGACCAGGATAGATAGGATCATGAAGGAGTACATCAGAGGGACATTACATGTTAGAGGCCTTGGAGATAAAGTCAGAGAGGTCAGACTGAGATGCTTTGGACATGTCCAGAGGAGAGATGGAAGTTCTTCTTGTTCTTTCTCTAGACAAGTCCCAACCTTTATCTCCAAGGCCTCTAAGATGTAATGTCCCTCTGATGTACTTCTTCCTGATCCTATCCATCCTGGTCACTCTCAATGAGAACCTCAGCATCTTCATCTCTGCTATCTCCAGTTCTGCTTCCTGTCTTTTCCTCAGTGGCACTGTCCCGAGACCAAACAACATGGCTGGTCTCACCACAGTTTTATATACCTTTTCTTTCATTTTAGTTTCATTTTGGTTGATTTGTTGTTGTGACCCTTGAAGGAGAAAAGCCAAAAGAGAAAGAACAAGAAGAAGTTCCATCTCTCCTCTAGACATGTCCGAACCATCTCAGTCTGGCCTCTCTGACTTTATCTCCAAGGCCTCTAACATGTAATGTCCCTTTGATGTACTTTGTTCCTGATCCTATCCATCCTGGTCACTCCCATTGAGAACCTCAGCACCCTTATCTCTGCTATCTCCAGTTCTGCTTCCTCTCTTTTCCTAGACCAAACAACATGGCTGGTCTCACCACAGTTTTATATACCTTTCCTTTCATTTTAGTTTCATTTTGGTTGATTTGTTGTGGTGACCCCTGAAGGGGAAAGCCCAAAGAGAAAGAACAAGAAGAACTTCCATCTCTCCTCTGACCATGTCCGAACCATCTCAGTCTGGCCTCTCTGACTTTATCTACAAGGCCTTTAACATGTAATGTCCCTCTGATGTACTTTGTTCCTGATCCTATCCATCCTGGTCACTCCCAATGAAAAACCCAGCATCCTCATCCAAACAACATGGCTGGTCTCACCACAATTTGTATACATTTCCTTTCATTTTAGCTAAAACTCTTCTATCACCGATGACGCCTGACACTTTTCTCCACCCGCTGCCCCCACCAAAGTCCCACCAGTCGCAGACAAAGTAATATATAAACCTCTAAGAGCATCACATTTTCAACTAACAAGCATCTGCCACTCAATAAAGCCTGCTAACTGCTAATATCCATCGCTTACACAAACATCAAGGCAGGTGTATTGATCCCTCACGTCTCAAAGCTCCTGAAAGACAACAGGAACGTAGCAGACGTTGCGACGCGCGGGTGATAAAACGTGACGTAGAGTATACAGCACGGCCAGGTGTAATTAAAGCTAAAGTGCGTGTTTAACGGATCAATAATGATGGACGGATGAGACAGAGATGAATGGAGCGCTCAGAAAAGAGAGCACTTAGGCAAGCAATTAATATGTCAAGGGAAAGCTCGTAGGGACCGAAAGGCAAAAAAAAAAAAAAAAAAAAGAAAATCCAATGAAATAAATGTAAGAACAGCTTGGAGGGCTGTTACTTAGGATTATAATCATTGATTGGCTCTGTGTGTGTGTGTGAGTTTCATGTTAATAACGCCATTGATTCCTCACTTTGAGGGCATTATGATCGACACGGTTTGAACAAAAATATCACAATTTAAAAAACATTCATGAACACTTGCTCGGATGAGAGGCAAAACGTCTTCTAATACAATCTAAACAGTCTAGTTGTGATCAATTCTATGGTCAGACTACAGCTGTCCTACCTAGTCATTGAGCATGAACTGATGAAGACTGTTTGGATCAAAGGCGAAATGTTTTCAATTACAATCTTAACAGTCTGGTTGATTGATTGATTCAATGCTCAGACTACAGCTGTCCTACCTAGTCGTTGACCATGAACTGGCGAAACGTCACCTATGACACTTTTAAAAGTCTGGTTGCCATTGATTCAATGCTCAAAAATAAAAATAAAAATAAAAATAAAAATAAAAATAAAAATAAAAATAAAAATAAAAATAAAAATAAAAATAAAAATAAAAATAAAAATAAAATAAAATAAAATAAAATAAAATAAAAGAAAATAAAAGAAAAGAAAAGAAAAGAAAAGAAAAGAAAAGAAAAGAAAAGAAAAGAAAAGAAAAGAAAAATAAAAAACTTAAATTATATTAGGAAAGCAGGAAGTGAACAAATGTAACAGTTACTGATTGTAAAAGTACCAGATGGAGGGGTAGGATTTAATAAGCTTTGCTTCTTCCTACTCCTTTTGTAAGGTCATATCACCTCGTACTTCGGTACAGGACAAAAAATTAAAAAATAAAAAAATAAAAAAAACTTAAATTATATTCGGAAAGCAGGAAGTGAACAAATGTAACAGTTACTGATTATAAAAGTACCAGATGGAGGGGTAGGATTTAATAAGCTTTGCTTCTTACTACTCCTTTTGTAAGGTCATATCACCTCATACTTCGGTACAGGACAAAAAATTCAAAAATTAAAAAATAAATAAAAACCTTAAACTATATTAGGAAAGCAGGAAGTGAACAAATGTAACAGTTACTGATTGTAAAAGTACCAGATGGAGGGGTAGGATTTAATAAGCTTTGCTTCTTCCTACTCCTTTTGTAAGGTCATATCGCCTCGTACTTCGGTACAGGACAAAAAATTAAAAAATAAAAAAAATAAAAAAACTTAAATTATATTCGGAAAGCAGGAAGTGAACAAATGTAACAGTTACTGATTGTAAAAGTACCAGATGGAGGGGTAGCATTTAATAAGCTTTGCTTCTTCCTACTCCTTTTGTAAGGTCATATCACCTCGTACTTCGGTACAGGACAAAAAATAAAAAAATAAATAAAAAAATAAAAACCTTAAACTATATTAGGAAAGCAGGAAGTGAACAAATGTAACAGTTACTGATTGTAAAAGTACCAGATGGAGGGGTAGGATTTAATAAGCTTTGCTTCTTCCTACTCCTTTTGTATGGTCATATCACCTCGTACTTCGGTACAGGACAAAAAATAAAAATAAATAAAAAAATAAAAACCTTAAACTATATTAGGAAAGCAGGAAGTGAACAAATGTAACAGTTACTGATTGTAAAAGTACCAGATGGAGGGGTAGGATTTAATAAGCTTTGCTACATTCCAAATGTTTTCTCCATGGGCATCGAGGGGGGGAAAGGGGGGGGGGGGGGGTTGCTACAAGAATCGATCCACTCCCCCCCAAAAATAGAACACAGAAGTTGAATGCACGCTTCGGTGGAATGCGTCTCAACTTTGTTTGTTGAAAACTACAGAGACCGAGTCAATATGGCCGACGGCCAGGACAAGCTCATTGCTTTGGCTCGGCTTCAAAAACATTTACATAACACAACTTAAGCTGTCGCGTGGGGAGAGAGACAGCCGGGTGGAAAAGGAAAAGAATATGAAAGGATGCACAATGTGTGACAGCCGACTCTAACGTGCATAGAATGGAGTAAAGTCAAAGAACTACAACTTCCTGGTTAGGTGGACACTTCCTGGTTCATAACTCAAGTAGTGAAATTAGCAAAAAGGGGAAATAAATTGGAATTTAAATCATCCTAGATGGTTCGTGTGGTCAGGGTGGGAGGAAGTACGACTTCTAATACAATCGGGACAGTCTGGTCGATTCAATGCTCAGACTACAGCTGTCCTACCTAGTCATTGAGCATGAACTGACAAAACATGCTCAGATGAGAGGCAAAACATCTTCTAATACAATCGGGACAGTCTGGTTTGCAATCAAATCAATGCTCAGACTACAGCTGTCCTACCTAGTCGTTGACCATGAACTGACAAAACTTGCTCAGATGAGAGGCGAAACGTCAGACTACAACTGTCCTACCTAGTCGTTGACCATGAACTGACGAAACTTGCTCAGATGAGAGGCAAAACGTCTTCTAATACAAGCAGGACAGTCTGGTTTGCGATCGATTCAATACTCAGACTACAGCTGTCCTACCTAGTCATTGAACATGAAGTGATGAAACTTGCTCGGATGAGAGGCAAAACGTCTACTAATACAATCGGGACAGTCTGGTTTGCGATCGATTCTATGGTCAGACTACAGCTGTCCTACCTAGTCATTGACCATGAACTGACGAAACTTGCTCAGATGAGTGGCAAAACGTCTTCTAATACAAGAAGGACAGTCTGGTTTGCTATCGATTCAATGCTCAGACTACAGTTGTCCTACCTAGTCATTGACCATGAACTGATGAAGACTGTCTGGATCAGAGGTGAAACATCTTCTATTACAATCTGAACAGTCTGCTTGATTGATTGGTTCAATGCTCATACTACAGCAGTCCTACCTAGTCATTGAGCATGAACTGATGAAACTTGTTCGAATGAGAGGCAAAACGTGTTCTAATACAACCGGGACCATCTGGTTTACGATCGATTCAAAGCTCAGACTACAGCTGTCCTACCTAGTCATTGAGCATGAACTGATGAAACTTGCTCAGTTGAGAGGCGAAAAGTCACCTATGACAATTTTAAAAGTTTGGTTGCCATTGATTCAATGCTCAAAAATTAAAATTAAAATTAAAATTAAAATTAAAATTAAAATTAAAATTAAAATTAAAATTAAAATTAAAATTAAAATTAAAATTAAAATTAAAATTAAAATTAAAATTAAAATTAAAATTAAAGTACATAAATAAAATAAATAAATAACTTAAATTATATTAAGAAAGCAGGAAGTGAACAAATGTAACAGTTACTGATTGTAAAAGTACTAGATGGAGGGGTAGGATTTAATAAGCTTTGCTTCTTCCTACTCCTTTTGGACATGTGGAACTGTGAACTGATTATGTGATGCATTCAATTGTAATCTGATGCATGTTCAATTGAAATAAAACCATTAACATTACAAATGGGACTTTTCTTTGAGCGATCTGTATTAATTACAATTAAAAGCAACCTCAACCCAAGAGAAAATAGTGACTCCTCCTTTTTCTCCTTAGAATGCACCATCCCATCATTTCTTCGAACAGGACATGACATCAAGTTCCCTGGAAGAAAAGCGACTGTGTCTGAACTGATTGCACACTTGTGTCCTCATATCCAATTGAAGGGCACTGAACAATGGCAGTTTTTCAACGAGTCGAGAGGCAATTTGTCAATCAGCGCTTCTCACCACTGATTGTGGTCGGCTTGGATGAAGACAGCAGAGCTCACAGATCCGATTCCTCAGGGACTGAACATCCCAAATAATGTCCCTGTGCAGTTTTTCCTCCAGAAAGGTATATCTTTAAAATAACACATGAAACATATTCATAAACATAGATGCTTTTCCGTGCAGTATTCCGTGAATCATAACCTCATTTACGGAAACATATCAACTTCTTAAATACTTTATAACAATACCAGATAATTGCACTCAAGCAAGGTTGACAGGAAATATTTTCCCTCTCATCACTCATATAATATGCACACTAATATGCATCTTAAATGAGCTGCCGGCTTTTCCTGGGAACTTCAGACCTGCCAACCTTGACGACATGAGTACTAAATATTAGTTGGAACGTCACTCCATTGCTCTGTAGTGGTTTTACAACTACTTATCTATTATTCGTCAAATTATATTGAAAGGTATTTGTAGTATTCTGGTCACATTGATGAGACATTATGTTAATACTGCATGTCAACAGCCATGGCATGTTTGACCAGATAGAATGACCCCCCCCCCCCCATTCTGTGTGGAAGTGGTAAGTTTTTGCCTTCTTACTTTGTACATTTTTCTCCAGGTTGCTGGAGAACAGAAAAATTAAAATTAAAATTAAAATTAAAATTAAAATTAAAATTAAAATTAAAATTAAAATTAAAATTAAAATTAAAATTAAAATTAAAATTAAAATTAAAATTAAAATTAAAATTAAAATTAAAATTAAAATTAGTTGATGAGTCGACAGCCATGGCATGTTTGACATGATAGAATGAAAAAAAAAAATCCCCTCCCATTCTGTGTGGAAGTGGTAAGTTTTTGCATTCTTACTTTGTCGTTTTTCCTCCAGGTTGCTGTACGCTATGAGCGGCGGTCATCTCTTATGTCCCTGCAGTAATCCTGTAGCCGAAGCAGAATAACAGAAGTACAAAAAATAGAATAGAATAGAATAGAATAGAATAGAACAGAATAATCCCAATATTGTCATTGTAATAAGTACAACGAAATTGAAAAAGTGCCCAACCATCAGTGCATCGTTCATATATCAACTACATCAAGAATACATTTTAAAAAATTAAAATTAAAATTTAGCATTAAAAAAATCACATTAAAATAGCATTTTAATGAATTTTATGCTTGACTGAGTGTTTTTTAATTAAAATAAAAAAAATGTATTTAATTTAAAAAAATTATAATTTTCATTTTAATTAATGCTATTTTTTATGCTAAATTTAACATTTATATTAAAATTTATATTTTTAATGCAAAATTTTGATTTACATTATAATTTAAATAGCATTAAAATAGCATTTTATGCTTGACTGAGTGTTTTCTAAATTTTAATTTGAATTTTAATTAAAAAACACTCAGTCAAGTATAAAATTCATTAAAATGCTATTTTAATGCTATTTTTAATGCGAAATTTTAATAGTATTTTTTAAATTAACATTTAAATGTAAATTTAAATTAAAAAAACACTCAGTCAAACATAAAATTCATTAAAACGCTATTTAAATTATATTTTATTTGCAAAGGTGACTATAGGGGTGTTATTTCATATCCACAGAGCTCTAATAACAGTTAAACCCATACTACGAAAATCAAACAGGTGCTCTAATATACTTTTTTATTAATATTGAATCCTACTTAACGGAAATTCACTTATTGCGGTCTGGTCTGGAACCAATTTACCGTGATAAATGACGGCCAGCTGCTGTAATATTTAGCATTTTTCTTATTATATTGTGCCTTTTGCTGTATTTTTCAAATTTTTGCAGGTTTTTTTAAGGTGAATCCATTTACACAATGGTCCCGGGGGGGGGGTTGCTTTTATCATTCTTTGTCTGGGTTGAAGAAATATTGGTCTACAAGCCGACCAATCACAACCGTAACTGAAAATATTCCGCATATTCAAGTGTAGCAGAGGAAAAATAATAGAAAAAGATAGTGGAGGAAAATAACCAAAAGGTTGTAGTGAGCTGGCTGTGGGGGGGGGGGAATGACAATATGCTGCCCACGATGTTTGCAATTAATTCCTCATGACTATTTGGTATGCACACTGACCAAAAGATGACAAAAGCAGTGGGTTATAAAACTTCCAACTGAGATCAAATTGCCTTGGATGACAAAACGGACATAAAAGTAGAACTAAATACCTTGTGTGTGTGTGTGTGTGTGTGTGTGTGTGTGTATGGGGAATGGACATGCTAAATGAACGGCGGTGACCTCGCGTGTGTTGCTCCCTAACCTTTTTTGGCATTTACTATGCGGCTGATGCCACCTTTTTCTCCTCCTGCAGGCAAAGTCAAGCAAATGTTAAATTGTGCGTATTGCGTGCCAAGGTCTACTGCAACACACTGAACACTCCGCACATAACAATGCACAGCCTGGGACTGCTGGAAAACAAAGCTTAAGTGTCAAGGCATGCATGAACACGTGTATTTTATGGCATAAATCAGCAATGCACTGTAATTAACTTCAAAGGAACCCAATTTAAGCCAATCAGGAGACAGAAGAAAGTCATTCTCAGGGGGGAAAAAAGGGAAATCTTACTTTTGGACTAATAATAAAGCTTTTTTCCGCAATTGGTGCATTATTGTGGCGCTATTATAGCCAATCTGGGGCCGGAAGAAAGCAATTTCTGGGAAAAAAGACCCACTATTAATTATGGTGAATCACAGAAAAAAATATTAAATGAAAAAAATAAATAAACTAAAGAAGAAGTCACTCAAATAAATCTTAACGGTGGCCGATATGTTCGAAAATAGCAGTTTTCCAGAACCTAAATCTAAACTAAAAAAAAAAAAAAGATTGTGGCGCTATTATAGCCAATCTGGGGCCGGAAGAAAGCAATTTCTAGAAAAAAAACCCCACTATTAATTATGGTGAATCACAGAAATTTTTTTTTAATAAAAACAAAAAATTAAATATAAAATATCAGTTTTCCAGAACCTAAACCTAAACTAAAAAAAAAATAATTGTAGCGCTATTATAGCCAATCTGGGGCCGGAAAAAAGCAATTTCTGGGAAAAAAAAGCACACTATTAATCACAGAAAAAAATTAAATAAAAACAATAAATTAATAAATTAAATTAAAATCTCAGCTTTCCAGAACCTAAACCTAAACTTGAAAAAAATTAAATAAAAACAATAAATTAAATAAAAAATATCAGCTTTCCAGAACCTAAAACTAAACTAAAAAAAGAAATAAATAAAAACAATAATTAAATAAAAAATATCAGCTTTCCAGAACCTAAACCTAAACGAAAAAAAAAATGAAAAAAAAAACAATAAATTAAATAAAAAACAAGAGCCGATATGTTCTAAAATATCAGTTTTCCAGAACCTAAACTAAAAAAAAAAAAAAACATTGTAGCGCTATTATAGCCAATCTTGGGCCGGAAGAAAGCAATTTCTGAAAAAAATAAAATAAAATACTATTAATTATGGTGAATCACAGAAAAAAATTACATAAAAACAATAAATTAAATAAACCAAAAAAGTAATAAAAACAATAAATTAAATAAAAAAAACGGTAGCCGATATGTTCTAAAATATCAGTTTTCCAGAACCTAAACCTAAACTAAAAAAAAAAAAATGTTCCTGTAAGCCCAAGGGGTCAGACATGAAAAATGATCACCTTGCATTTGGTGCTTTATGACTGCAACAACGCACATTTATAATAATCATGACAGATACATGCAAATTATTACTTCATTGTTGGTGCATTACCGACCTCTAGTGGCCGGTAAGCGCATAGACTCATGACTTTAACTACCATTGTAGGAGACAGTGGCTATAACTGACAAAAATGGAAGAACCTACACAATTTTTGATGCAGTATATGACTTCGGGAGGTCATACTCATTTGCATAAAACCCGAAAATACACAGTTAAGTACTGACAGTTCGGTTATTAATCAAACAGACACCATGCAAATGAAGGCAGCCACTGGTGATACAAGGTAGTTATTTTATTCTGCTAAAATACAGAAGACACTGACATCTCCTCCCGTTGTGTTGTTGTGTGTGTGTGTGTGTGTGTGTGTTTGAAAACAAGGTGCAAGGATCCTCTCACTTCTTGATCACCTCTGCGTCGTCCCTCTCCACGGGGAATATGTCGATTTCCTTAATGATGCGTTGAGCGATAATATTGTTGTTTGCCGACACCATCCTCCGGGACATCAAATCGAATGGCCCCCCTAAAATTTTCCACACAAAGAAGCTTTTATTATGAAAGGCTTTCAAAAGAATACATCTCCCCTTTCATCTATTGGCGGGGAACCTTGCCGCTCTCCCGTGTTGCGGCGGCGGCGGCGACGTGCTCTTTGATCACGTTTTTGAAAGCGTTACGCACCGTCGACATCCAGCAGAATTCCTCCCGCTTCTGTCACTATAACCGCCCCCGCCGCGATGTCCCAGCAGTGGATCCCGATCTCAAAGAAGGCCTCCACCGCCCCGCATGCCACCAGGCACATGTTGGTGGCGGCGGTCCCCGACCCACGGAGCCTGCAGGTACATTAGCGGATGGTACAAATTGGCTAACATAATGCTGTAGCGATAAAGAAAGCAAAAGTGAAAGCTTTGTTGTTCTAAGACTGGCAGGGAAAAATAACAAAAGCAATTACTCCCACGAGGTGATGTATACTTACAAAAAAAAAAAACACAAAAAAAATGCGGAATCGAGATCTTGTGTGTCAAAACATGAGTCACACAGGAAGTTAGCTGTGATTTTCCAGTCCTGGAATTAAGAACTTACCCATGAACTGGGATGCGGAGAATCCTCTGCATGGTGGAAAAGATCTTAGTAACCTTCTCTGGGTTCCTGTCCGTCCCGTGTTCCGAGATGATAATGGACTTATGAATATCTGCCGTAAAAAAAAAAACGCGGATGTTCCGGTTAAGCAGAATACGAGTACAAACCGTACCACTATACGTATTTCCGTGGGTTTACCTTTCACATCCGATACTTGGATGGGTTCGTCGTCACAGAAGGCTCCTTGACCTCGCCTGGCTTTGTACATTTTATCTTCCAAGCAACTGTACACAACGCCGAACTCCAACTGGACATTGGATCATTGTCGTTATTTCCGTGACAACCGACCGGTATTAGGACAAGGTATCTGATTATCTGAACGGGATTAGTGCATACCGTCTTTTTCACCGCAAAGGCGATAGACACGGCTACAAACGGGAACCTGTGGATGTGATGAAAGATTAGGCGGAATCTTCGAGGAATTTTGTTGTTTGCATTGTTGAGGGAGGCTGCACAATGTAGACCTGTCCGGTAGGTAAAGCGATCGGCTCCCCCAACGTCAGTTATAAGAGAAACCAACACAGACTGAAAATAATCAGTCTATGGAATTCTTCATTCATTCGGTGACTTTCTATTTAATCATTTAATTTTCTCGTAATTTTGACGAATTTCGTAATTTCGACTTCTCGTAATTTTGACTCTCTTTAAAAATTTTAACTTCTTGTAAATCAGCGTTTCATTTTCATAATTTCAACTTCTCGTAATGCCGAGTTTCTATTTAATAATTTAATTTTCTGGTAATTTTGACGAATTTCCTAATTTCAACTTCTCGTAATTTTGACTTTCTATTTAATGACTTCAACTTCTCCTAATTCCGACTTGCTATTTAATAATTTAATTTTCTCGTAATTTTGACAAATTTCCTAATTTCAACTTCTCGTAATTTGGACTTTCTCTTTAAAAATTTCAACTTCTTGTAAATCAGCGTTTCATTTTCATGATTTCAACTTCTCGTAATTCCGAGTTTCTATTTAATAATTTAATTTTCTCGTAAATTTTGACGAATTTCCTAATTTCAACTTCTCGTAATTTCGACTTTCTATTTAATGACTTCAACTTCTCGTAATTCCGACTTTCCATTTAATAATTGAATTTTCTCATAATTTTGATGACTTTCCTCATTTCAACTTCTCGTAATTTTGACTTTCTATTTAATGACTTCAACTTCTTGTAATTCCGACTTTCATTTTAATCATTTCAACTTCTCGTAATTTTGACGTATTTCCTAATTTCAACTTCTCATAATTTCGACTTTCTCTTTAAAAATGTCAACTTCTTGTAATTCAGAGTTTTAATTTCATAATTTCAACTTCACATAATTCCGACTTTCTATTTCATTTCAACTTCTCGTGATTCCGACTTTCTATTTAATGACTTCAACTTCTCGTAATTCCGACTTGCTATTTAATAATTTAATTTTCTCGTAATTTTGACGAATTTCCTAATTTCAACTTCTCGTAATTTTGACTCTCTTTAAAAATTTTAACTTCTTGTAAATCAGCGTTTCATTTTCATAATTTCAACTTCTCGTAATTCCGAGTTTCTATTTAATAATTTAATTTTGTAGTAATTTTGAATTATTTCCTAATTTCAACTTCTCGTAATTTTGACTTTCTATTTAATGACTTCAACTTCTCGTAATTCCGACTTTCTATTTAATAATTTAATTTTCTCGTAATTTTGACAAATTTCCTAATTTCAACTTCTCGTATTTTTGACTTTCTCTTTAAAAATTTCAACTTCTTGTAAATCAGCGCTTTTTTTCATAATTCAAACTTCTCGTAATTCTGACTTTCTATTTAATAATTACATTTTCTCATAATTTTGACAAATTTCCTAATTTCAACTTCTCGTAATTTCGACTTTCTATTTAATGACTTCAACTTCTCGTAATTCCGACTTTCTATTTAATGACTTCAACTTCTCGTAATTCCGACTTTCTATTTAATAATTGAATTTTCTCGTAATTTTGATGACTTTCCTCATTTCAACTTCTCTTTAAAAATTTCAACTTCTTGTAAATCAGCATTTTATTTTCATGATTTCAACTTCTCGTAATTCCGAGTTTCTATTTAATAATTTAATTTTGTAGTAATTTTGAATTATTTCCTAATTTCAACTTCTCGTAATTTTGACTTTCTATTTAATGACTTCAACTTCTTGTAATTCCGACTTTCATTTTAATCATTTCAACTTCTCGTAATTTTGACGTATTTCCTAATTTCAACTTCTCATAATTTCGACTTTCTCTTTAAAAATGTCAACTTCTTGTAATTCAGAGGTTTAATTTCATAATTTCAACTTCGCATAATTCCGACTTTCTATTTCATTTCAACTTCTCGTGATTCCGACTTTCTATTTAATAATTTCAACTTCTCGTAATTTTGACGATTTTCGTGATTTCAACTTCTCGTAATTTTGACTGTCTCTTTAATGACTTCAACTTCTCGTAATTCTGACTTTGTATTTAATAATTTCATTTTCTTGTAATTTTGACGTATTTCCTGATTTCAACTTCTCGTAATTTTGACTTTCTATTTAATGACTTCAACTTCTCCTAATTCTGACTTTCTATTTAATAATTGAATTTTCTCATAATTTTGACGAATTTCCTAATTTCAACTTCTCGTAATTTTGACTTTCTATTTACTAATTGAATTTCTCGTAATTTTGACAAATTTCCTCATTTCAACTTCTCGTAATTTTGACTTTCTATTTAATGACTTCAACTTCTCGTAATTCTGACTTTCTATTTAATAATTAAATTTTCTCATAATTTTGACAAATTTCTTAATTTCGACTTCTCGTAATTTTGACGTATTTCCTAATTTCAACTTCTGGTAATTTTGACTGTCTATTTAAAAATGTCTACTTCTTGTAATTCCGAGTTTTAATTTCATGATTTCAACTTCGCAAAATTCCAAAATTTCTATTTAATAATTTCAACTTCTCGGAATTTCAACTTTTTATCTCATGATTTCTTATCATGTACTTTTTGTCATTTTCACTTTTCATCATGGATCTGTTCATTAATTCCGGATCCCGTTGATGTCTTACCCATGGACAAAGTTGGTGGTTCCATCCACCGGGTCAATGATCCACGTGGGTTTGTCGGTCAGAATGCAAGGTTTTCCGTTTGCGACCGACTCCTCTCCAATGAAACTGATGCGAGAACAAATTAACGGATCAGTCAGTCTGTTCCGGGAACGCAGAACCGTCAAAGACTCACCTGTAGGTGTCGGCGCCAAATTCCTCTTTGAGGGAGTTGATGATAATTTTCTCCACCCTCTCGTCAGTTTTGGTGACCAAATCCACGGTGGAGCTCTTGGTCATCACTTTGATTTCGCTTTCGCCGGCTTTCCTAATTTCCTGAAGTCACACACAAGAGCGTTGACACATTCACCGCTTGTTGGCACAATAGCAAACTTGTGTCACAATTTCCTGTCTTTAATCGTTAATCGATTCCTAAAATGACTCAAAACGTACCACTCCGGCTTTTCTCGCCACTTCTACAGCAAAATCGTATGCCCTCTGCCACGGGTCCTCCATCGTTTATCTTTTTTTTTTCTTTACCTGCGCAGGAATAGACAAAACTTGTTAGGTGCAGGATACCCTAAAGCAAACTTCTGCATGCAAAACCAGATGAACATTTGGGTGGGCCCCCTGTCCGCCGAGGCTCATAAAGACACCTGATCTGTCACAAAAGAATGAATTGTGTAACAGACTGACATCCTGCCACGGAAAGCTTGCAATAACACACCCACTAAACTGAACAAGCTTAAACAAATAAAGTAAAAACTTTAAAAATAGTCTCTCAAGACTAAAGACTTAGTATCAACTTTACCTTGAGAAGTGATGTGATGGTTCACCTAATGGAAACCTTCTGACTTGTGGTGCTCCGTCCTGTGAAAAATGAACCTTAAGGTGTTGCATCCGAGGGTGGTTGTTGGAAAAGTACTAGCACCGCCTCAAAAAAAAAAAAAAAATCCACCTCATGACAACATGCAACGGCATGATGGCACATTTAAATGTAAGCAAGTGGAAAGTTTTCACCTGAATCGGTATGCTAATGTGCATGTTTTAGCTTGTTTGCAACTTCGACCCATGCAAGGAGAAATGCAGTCTTTATAAATTACTATAAAATTATGTAGCACAAGTTATTTTTATTCACTTTTCATATTCCGATACAGCATGCAGTAACAATGGTGACAGACTTGAATGCATCAGAGGCAAGAAAGGCTCGTTCAGGCATGCCATTCTTGTCACACCTTGCGTAACTCGGTGTTGATGGGCGCTTTTTTGCCGCTTGTCGTCTAACACGAGTTGACACGACAGCTGTGAATGTTACATCCAGTCCTATGAGGCCTTTTGTTGCTAATATTGGTAATGGTAATGGTTTTATTCCATTTGAACATGCATCAGATTGCAATTGAATGCATCACATAATCAGTTCACAGTTCCACATGTCCAAAAGGAGTAGGAAGAAGCAAAGCTTATTAAATCCTACCCCTCCATCTGGTACTTTTACAATCAGTAACTGTTACATTTGTTCACTTCCTGCTTTCCTAATATAGTTTAAGGTTTTTATTTTTTTTATTTTTTTTTTATTTTTTGTCCTGTACCGAAGTACAAGGTGATATGACCATACAATAGGAGTAGGAAGAAGCAAAGCTTATTAAGTCTTACCCCTCCATCTGGTACTTTTACAATCAGTAACTGTTACATTTGTTCACTTCCTGCTTTCCAAAAATATAGTTTAAGGTTTTCATTTTTTTTTTGTCCTGTACCAAAGTACGAGGTGATATGACCTTACAAAAGGAGTAGGAAGAAGCAAAGCTTATCCTACCCCTCCATCTTGTACTTGAGCTCCTCACCCTATCACTTATGGTGAGTCCAGCTTTCCTACGGAGGAAACTCATTTCAGCCGCCTGTATCCGTGATCTCATACTTTCAGTCATGACCCAAAGCTTATGACCATAGGTGAGGTGATTTTTATTTTTATTTTTATTTTTATTTTTATTTTTATTTTTATTTTTATTTTTATTTTTATTTTTATTTTTATTTTTATTTTTATTTTTATTTTTATTTTTATTTTTATTTTTATTTTTATTTTTATTTTTATTTATTGGCACTTATGTTACACACTTATATATTATTGTATTTATTTATTTTTTTGTCACGTACCGAACTACGAGGTGATATGAGCATACAATGACATAATGGGTACCATAGTAAGTGTCAATATAGTGATATGTATAGCACATCATGACTGGTTCAAGACTCTTCATCCTTGTATTTAGCAAACATCAACTGCTTGTATTGTTTTTTGAATTGGCTCATCGTTGTGCATTGTTTGAGGTCCTTACTCAATCCATTCCGTAGTTTGATTCCACATACTGAAATGCTATGGCTTTTTAACGTAGTCCTAGCATACTATAAGTGTTTCAAATGTACTTCTTCCCTGAGATCATATTTCTCCTCTCTTGTAGAGAAGTATTGGATGACATTTTTAGCTAATTGGTTATTTTTAGCCTTATGCATTATTTTAGCAGTTTGAAGATGAACTATATCAGCAAGTTGAAGTATTTGTGATTTTAGAAATAAGGAGTTAGTATGTTCTCTGTAGGCGGCATTATTAATTATCCTTACTGGCCTTTTTTGCAGTACATTAAGCGAGTGAAGATTGCTTTTATAGTTATTATTAGCCCATATTTCCACACAATAAGTAAGATATGGTAGAACCAGAGAGCAATAAAGAGTGTGGAGGGATTTCTGATTGAGAACAAATTTTGCTAGGTTATGTTGTATATTTGTAATATGAGGTTTCCAGTTCATATTGGTTTAGATTTGGCGCGATCATTAAGCAAACTTCGGCTACGACACCTGACTTGAGCTATTAAGATGGAAAGATTTCTAGAAAGTTCCGCCGGGGCCGAGAGCAGCGGCAGATTGGGCTGGTGCGCTCTAAAAACGCTCAGGAGATAAAAGCCGAGGGAGGTAATAGAACGAGGAAAACAAATACATCAGTCTTGCTGTCTTCCTGGCAGCTCTAATATGAATAATTGATCCCGAATGACAAATGTTTTGGATGCTGACCTCCCGGGATTCACAGCTGGAAGTGAAGACAACTAAAACTCATGTTGGTCAAGGTCGACGGTGCGTTTTTTGAAAGATGTGCAGGATTCTTCCCGTTTTTCTCCTGTCTAGAGTACTTTTTTTAATGTATTATTTCATAGTGAGATACTAGTAGCTATATATGTGATGCTAACATGCTGGCAATGACAGGAAGAAGTTGTAGAACGTCTGAAAGAGTTGACTATATCATTTTAACACCTTAGGCTAAATAAGAATAGAACAATAAACATCGCTATACTTTCATTTGTTTGGTTTATCTGGTTTAAGGAGTTTTAACACGTTAAAGTGATTGTTTGCCACGGTTACACGGCTGCCTAGAGGGCACTAACTTTCAAAACTGTTTTTCATTTAGCTTTTTTTATGATGAGCCAGTCACATACGCTAGCTTGAAGCAATTTGTTAGCAAAGATTTGCTGAATATTAGCATTTGGATCAAGTTACAGTATGCTGAATATTAGCATAGATTACTATTTTTAGCTAACTATGTTCAACAATCATTCATTCATTCATTCCCCCACCCAGCTGGGATAGGCTCCAGCCCCCTCCGTGACCCTTGGATAAGCGATGATACAAAAACTATGTTAACTATAGCATAGCTTAGTATTTTTATCCAACTGTTGAACAGAAGAGTACCTTAGCATGATAAGAAAACTGTGCTAGCTGTGCATAGCTCAGCGTTTTTACCAACATGTGGTGGGTAGCTTGGTGTAAGTAAAATATGTTAGCCGTTAGCATAGTTAGCATTTCTGCAGACCATGCATAATTTCGATTTTCCATTTAATTTCAACTTCTCGTAATTTCGACTTTCTAATTTTATTTTCTCGCAATTTAGACGTATTTCCTAATTTCAACTTCTCGTAATTTTGACTTTATGTTTAAAAATTTCAACTTCTTGTAATTCCGAGTTTTATTTTCATAATTTCAACTTTCTATTTAATTTCAACTTCCCATAATTTTGACTTTCTATTTAATGGCTTCAACTTTTCGTAATTCCGACTTTGTATTTAATAATTTAATTTTCTCGTAATTTTGACGTATTTCCTAATTTCAACTTCTCATAATTTCGACTTTTGCTTAAAAAATTTCAACTTCTTGTAATTCCGAGTTTTAATTTCAGAATTTCAACTTTGCATAATTCTGACTTTCTATTTAATAATTTCATATTTTCGGAATGTCAACTTTTTATCTGACTTTCCCAGAATTTTGACTTTTTACCTTGTGACTATTTTGTAATTTTCACTTTTCATCTCATAATTAGGACTTTTTACCTCATAATTATAATCACATGACTTACCATTGGGATTTCTTTTAGGGCAATATTTCACTACATGTATAATATTTTACATTTCTATAAAAGGGTGGGCAAAATCATGTATTTTTCTGTGAGTCATCTAAAACTACTGAAGGGCAAAGTCAAGGACAGGATGTACTCTGATGAAACCCGGACAGGAAGTGCTGCAAAGACACCTTTTCAAGATGTCTGTTCATTTAAAAAAACGTCTGTTTGTTGGTAATCTTGAAGCTGAACAAAACTAAAAGGGCAACATGTTGGCTTTTTCACAACAAATGGTTGAAAAATGTACACCCAGGATCGTGTCCAACATGTTGGAATAAAGTCGGAAGCAGAACAATGGTCACACACTTCCTCACGGCCAAGAAGAACACACAGGAACACTTATTAAATGTTTTGTTTTCCTTCCTAATCATTTTTAACAGGCTGCAATGCCAAGTTGGTCCTGATGCTGCACTGACTTAGACAGCTAAGCGCCAAATATGACGTCTATATGACACTTAATATAAAGGAAGAAGGACTACCACCAACACACCTACACCTACATCTTGTCTGACTGCTTTTTTTTTCATCATTGCACATAAAAGTTTTCCACGCCTTGTTGGGTGTCACCTTTCGTCATAGTGGTCGGGCACCCCTGCTATAAAGAACTACAAGAATTAGCCCTGTGGTAGCTGCCAATTATAACCGTTTCTCCATACCACTGACTAAATAGTAGTGTGACGGGAGCCAACATAGTGGAGCCAGGTCAACGGATCCGCCTCAACCTTGACAAATAACCTCATTCAGGCATTAGAGAAGTGCTGAAACTGCAACTAAACACAAGGGATGGATAAAAAATGTATCTGCAATTATTACTAATATGTTTAGTCGCACAGTGGATAAGTGGTTGCTTCAACTGGGATAGGCTCCAACATAGAAAATGGATGGATTGACAAACAAGTATGCAGTCATCCAGGAATGCCTGGCTTGTGCTGTGGCATGCACTCCAATGAAGCTGTAGAGCATAATTTCTTCGTTTTTAATTTTTAATAAATTAGCAAATATTTTAAAAAACATTTCTTAATGTTGTTATTACAATGTGTTGTGTGTAGAATTTTGAGGGGAAAAATGAATTTATTCCATTTTGGAATAAGGTAGTGACCTAAAGCATTGTACTGGTACGACTAGGTTCACCAGGCTGGTGAAGTTAGCCTATCCCGTATTTCACAACAACACTCTGGTATTACTTTAAAATTATCACACTTGCCTTGTGTATTTTAATTTGAAAAACTTTAGCCCGAAGCCTCAGGTTTCTCTACCTTCATGTTTCGCCTTTTTTTTGTTTGTTTGTTTGTTTGTTTGTCCTCCTGAAGCTGGAGGGTGGAGAGGCGTAGCGCTTACATTTCTCTCTATTATGAAGAAAAGAGCAGGTGACGGACAATTTGGGATGGCGAAATAATAAAAAAAGAAATCCCGCAATTATTACTAACACGTTTAGCCGCCCGGTGGGTAAGTGGTTGCGTCAGCTGGGATAGGCTCCAGCATAGAAAATGGATGGATTGACAAACAAGTTTAATGTATGCAGCACATCCAGGAATGCCTGGCTTGTGCTAGGACATGCACACCAATGAAGCTGTAGAGCATAATTTTTTTGTTTTTTATTTTTAATAAATTTGCAACATTTTTAAAAAACATTTCTTGATGTTGTTATTACAAGGTGTTGTGTGTAGAATTTTGAGGGGAAAAAATAATTTATTTCATTTTGGAATAAGTCTGTGACATAATGCATTGTACTGCACAGGTACTGGTGCTAGGTTCACCAGGCTGGTGAAGTTATTATTTATTATTAGTTATTATTTCACAACAACACTCTGGTATTACTTTAAAATTATCACACTTGGCTTGCGTATTTGAATTTGAAAAACTTTAGCCCGGAGCCTCAGGTTTCTCTACCTTCATGTTCCGCCTTCTTTTTTTTTGTTTTGTTTGTTTGTTTGTCCTCCTGAAGCTGGAGGGTGTGGAGGCGTGGCGCTTACATATCTCTCTATTATGAATAAAAGAGCAGGTGACGGACAGGTTGGGATGGCGAAATAATAAAAAAAAAAAAAAAAGCGGTTTGTGTGGTTGTGTCTGTTTGGTCTCCTGATTGCTCCATCAACCATGTCCCAACAAGGAGAGCAGACAATCTGTCGGGAGGTGTTTAATATTTCAAGTTTGTGTATACAGTACAGAATGTTTATCCACCTTAAATTAAACTACGATATAAATCAGTGCCAAATAGAAATACTGCTGTCGTGACTGCCCTTTTCCTCAGGGCTAACAGATGTTGAATCATCTTCTATGAATGACACACACTTGTACATATGTAGCAATCCAGAAGGAAGTGGCATACGTCAAAAGGCGGCACACAATGTGATGATTATGTAATGGGGTTTTTTTTTGTGTTTGCTCACTACTTACAGTACATACACAACATCTAAATCTACACTATATGGACAAAAAGTATTCAGACCCTCAATATATAGTATATTTAGTGTTAAATTACTGTTTTTTTTGGCTTGTTTTTTTATTTCTTATAATGTTATGACTTTATCCACATTATATTTTGACTTTATTCATGTTATATTATAACTTGGTTGCACGGTGATCTAGTGGTTAGCGCGCAGACCTCACAGCTAGGAGACCTGAGTTCAATCCCACCCTCGGCCATCTCTGACTAATGATTTCATCTTACAAACAAAATTAAACTCATTACACAGCAGCTTAACTCTCAAAGGAAATATATATTACATGTACCAATACAAGTATTAAATAGCAAACAACATCTACCTATTATGTGTTACTGCCAGAAGAGCAGTTCCGTGGATTTTGTCCACCAGACGGAGCCCGAGCGCACAAAGCCCAGAGGGAGGCTGATGTCATTGCAGCACCCCAATGAATGTGTTGCTCAAATGCAATGCCTTAAAAAAACTTTAAAATGTTTTGTTTTTTATTTTTAACTAATATTGGTGTATATTTTGAGGTATGGCTGTATGGCGGTTCGCGCGCAGACCTCACAGCGAGGAGACCAGAGTTCAATCCCACCCTCGGCCATCTCTGTGTGGAGTTTGCATGTTCTCCCCGTGCATGCATGGGTTTTATCCGGGTACTCTGGTTTCCTCCCACATTCCAAAAACCTGCTAGGTTAATTGGAGACTCCAAATTGTCCATAGGTATGAATGTGAGTGTGAATGGTTGTTTGTCTATATGTGTATATAACAATATAACAGTCACTAAAGTCATCATACAGCAACTTCACACTCAAATATACAAACATGTACCAATATGAATTTTAAAAAAAAACTCCATACTGTATTGCATTTGAGCAACACATTCATTGGGGTGCTGCAATGACGTTAGCCCCTCTCTGGGCTCCTCAAATAAAAACACACATCATCAAAAGTATAAGATGTAGTATAAGATGTATTTACTACACTAAAACGGTCTGAAAGTTTAATACTGGCACCATGTAAAAAAATTAATGAATACAACGGTGTGCACGTTGGCCGCGTGGGTTTTCTCCGGGGACTCCGACTTCCTCCCACATTCCAAAAACATGCTAGGTTAATTAGCGACTCCAAATTGTCCATAGGTATGAATGTGAGTGTGAATGGTTGTTTGTCTATATGTGCCCTGTGATTGGCTGGCGACCAGTCCAGGGTGTACCCCGCCTCTCGCCTGAAGACAGCTGGCATAGGCTCCAGCACCCCCACCCCGCGACCCTCATGAGGATAAGCGGTAGAAAATGAATGAATATTATAACTTTTTCCCCAGCTTAATTGTCCAAAGTTTGCATTCTTGCATATGAGTACTATGCTTGTAAAAATGACATGTTTTTCCTAATAATATTATGACATTATTCTAGTAAAATTAGTATTATTTTCCCATAAAATGACATTTATTCTGATAATATTTCAAATGCATTTTTTACTATTCGGCTGTATTTTTACACACGAGTGCGCTGGTGCAGCTATGTTAGTCCCTCCCACGTTTCCAACTGAATTATTGGGCCGTTAAAGATGCATGATGACTCCCTGCAGGCATCCGATACTTGTATGCATCGAGTGTACTTACAGGTGAACTCCCTTGATGGCGTGCTACTTCTATGCTAGCCACACAAATACAAAGTGTCCCTGCCTCAAATTCAAAAGGAATGCTGGCCTCTCGGAGGTAAGAGACAAACTCACGGCTTGTTAGATATGTGAATACCCGTTAAATTGGCGGACGAGGCTGCCGTTTATTTTTTTTTTTTACGAGCCATCTGCGTCGTCCCTGCCGACGCCAAACTCGGTTATCCGTGCGGCAATGCGCTCGGGATGCAAGGCATGGATAAGAAATGTAGCTGCAATTATTACTAGATATAATAATTGTAGAGCATAATTTCTTTGTTTTTTATTTTTAATAAATTAGCAAAAAAATTTAAAAATATTTCTTAATGTTGTTACTACAAGGTGTTGTGTGTAGAATTTTGAGGGGAAAAAATGAATTTATTCCATTTTGGAATAAGGCTGTGACATAATGCATTGTACTGCACAAGTACTGGTGCTAGGTTCACCAGACTGGTGAAGTTAGCCGTTGATATCTTGTTAGAATCCTCCCTATTTCACAACAATACTCTGGTATTACTTTAAAATTATCACACTTAGCTTGCGTATTTGAATTTGAAAAACTTTAGCCCGAAGCCTCAGGTTTCTCTACCTTCATGAGGCTGCCGTTTTTTTTTTTTTTTTACGAGCCATCTGCATCGTCCCTGCCGACGCCAAACTCGGTTATCCGTGTGGCGATGCGCTCGGCCACGGCTCTGCTGCTGGCCACGATGAGCCGGCGGGACATCAGATCAAACGGCCCACCTGGATAAGCGAAAGGAGAACATAAAGCGTACCGCATTAGCATTTCATGTCGCATATGTTCATCATGGGACTCAAGACGCCGTGCGTCGTCTTGACTGAGTGTGCACGCCTCAAGTTATGTCGTTATGCTTCATCTTCTTAAGATGTTTGGCCTTCATCGTGCAAAAATGATGCATGATGCTGGGGCCTCCTTGTAAAGTCACCTCCCCGGCATGTCAAATTTGAATAAAAAAAAAAAAATCTGCAAATATGATACGTGACATCAGAATTAAGTCTGAAAGCGACATGTCCTTGACAGAGTATGTAAAGTGAGGACACGCTGAAAGGTGTTGACGATATGCTTCCCCCTCATGTTTTGCTCGATGACAGCGCTTTTCAACCAGCATCCTTCAAGCAGGAATACAGACATTAACAAACCTTGCAGAAATTTTAATTAATTAATATAACATGTAATTTTTTTCACGTGAATGAGCCATATCAGTCTTGTTGAGGAAGATTGGATTACTCAAACCTTTCCACTTCCTGTTTTGAGAAGAGCAGAACTCGCAGCCAAGCTGAAAAGACTCTTGTTTCGACTTGTAGCTTATATAATGTGACAGCGCTGATTTAGCTCCAATACATTCTGTACGACAGAATAAGTTGCAGATTTTGGGAGTACTTCTGCGGGAATACTTCACCATTTGGGAGAGAATATATAGAATATTTACAGAGAGATAATGTAATGTATCTATTTCTGTGGCGGTTAAAATGTACTTGTGGCGGGCCTGTGTGGGAAACACCTTTGTCAGGTTTTGCTACATAAGCCAAGCGGGACACTAAAGGGGGAAATGATTATAATTATTATAAATAATTCAAGAATAACCAAGAATATTTCACCCAATCATTTTTTTAAACTTTTTATTTGTATGATTAATATTAATCATTAATATTCTATAGTGTATGATTGATACACTGCATTGATACAGTGTATCAATCATATTTTATTGTAATTGTTTCTGATTATGTGCATAAATAATTAAAATCATTTTTTTACTTTTTATTTGTATGATTAATATTAATCATTAATATTCTATAATCATGAAACTATTGTTTTTTACTCAAATATGCATAATTTTTTGTTGGATTTAAGCGATTAATATAATTATATTTTTATTATAGGTTATTCTATTGTATTTCAATATATCAGTGTATCAATCAGATTTTATTGTAATTGTTTCTGATTATGTGCATAAATTAATTAATAACTTAATAATAAAAAATGTTACATATTTTTTGTTAGTTTGTATTTTAGTTATTAATATTATTAAGTGTTTAAATTATAGGTTATTGTATTATATCAATATATCAGTCGTATTTTATTTTAATTGTTTATTATTACAGTATGTGAGTAAGTTAATTAGTCAAATATTTCCAAGCTATTTTATTGTATTTTTTCTTTTTTATATTATATTATGATTGTATTATCCTTATTTTATATGTTATATATCCAAAAATTGGATTAGAATTTTGTTTTTTTTTCCCCAAACATATTTATTTCACTTATTAACATTATTAATTTGATTTAATTACAATTTCTGTATTGTTTATTAGTTTTTTTTATTATTATTATTATTATTATTATTAAAATAAAAGCCTGGAGCATACAATTGATGAGGACGACTCTAGTCCAGTCTTTGAACGAAACATCAATACGCCTCAAATCAATCATCTCACCTGAGATATCCATGATAACTCCCCCCGCCTCCGTGACGATGGCGGCTCCTCCAGCCATGTCCCAGCAGTGGATACCCATGTGGTAGTAAGCGTCGGCCGAGCCACACGCGACCAGACACATGTTGATGGCGGCGCTCCCTGGTGAGCGAATACTGAGACGAAACATGTCATTAACACCAAAGTTGACAAACCACTTCCACACCCCCCCACTCCTCACCATTGAAGAGTCAAATATCAGTAGTTGTTTGTGTAGGGATGTTAACTAACACACAAACTGCAATGAAACCTTGAGTTACCCGTGCACAGGGATGGTCAGGATGCTCTTGATGTTGGCCATCATTGTTGTGAACTGCTCCGGGTCCTTTTTGAAGCCCACCTCAGTCAGCACCAGGCTGCGGCTGAGATCTGACACCGACACAAAAGGAGGTGAAGCTTGCAAAGATTGTCATCGCCACCTGCTGGATGAATCGGGGAAAAGTCACCTTCCTGTCCTGACACTTTAATGGGGACACCGTTGCAGAAGGCGCCCTTCCCTTTGCGGGCGGTGTACATTTTGTCCTCTATGCAACTGTACACCACCCCGAACTCTATCTGAAGAACAAGATGCATCACAATAAAAAAAACTGTATGATTGAGATAAATTGCAAATGTGATAATTACAGTACTTTATTACAAATGACTCCCAAACCTCTTTCTTCACAGTGAAGCCAATTGACACAGACACAAATGGGAATCTGTGCAAAAAAAAAAAAACATACAATAGAAAGCCACTGTTTAATTAATGAACTCCCTTTAGGTTTAAACTCATAGGAATGCATTTCTATTATGTTCAGTCTCATAAAGGCTGTCTAATTAGAGTAGACAGAGAAGACAGCCAATTAAAAAGACCAAAATAGACAAGACAGAAATAAAACAAACACCAAAAGCTCTGTGTGTGTGTGTGTGTGTGTGGGGTTCGTACCTGTGGACAAAATTGGTGGTGCCGTCAATCGGGTCGATGATCCACGTCGGGTGATCGCTGAGAATGCTCGGAGCGCCCGCTGCCACCGACTCCTCACCTATGAAGCTTTAAAACCCCACAAGGTCACATCATTAGGTACAGCTATTCTGGTTGTTATCTGACATTAGGTCTAATTCCTATGTGACATCATGACCTTATTTGGAGATAAAGCACGTGCAGCAACCTGTGTGTAGGGAATTTGGCCTTGATGGAAGATATAATGAGTTGCTCCACTCGCTGGTCCGTCTCGGTCACGAGGTCGACCGGCGAGCTCTTGTGCATGACGGCGATGTCCTTCTGGAGCGCCTCGCGGATCATCTAGCGAGGGTTGATAAAAAAAGAAAATGGGTTCTTCAGTTACTTTAATGTTAGCTATATAAGGTAAATAGTATCCAAGGTCATATTGCCAAGTTATTTTTCAAATACAGCCGACTATCCCAGTAAAATAGCAGTAAAATGCTTGCTTTTTAAGTTGTGGCTTTTCATGACGTGGGAAAATCGTCCAACTTCAGGCTTCGCTACACATCTTAAAGCTGGGTGCTCGGCCAACTACTGATTTTTTTTCCTATGTCCATACCACATATCATTTTTCTTTTACAATATTTATGTTTATATTCATAAATTACCTTGCCAGCCTGTTTCGTGACTTCCACACAGTGCTCCATGCACTCCTGCCAAGGATCAGCCATTGTTCACACGGAGAAAACTACACACAAATCCAACAAAAGGACTCCCTATGAGACAAAAAAAAAAAACTTGTATAAACACACGCAGTCACATGATGACAGGCTGTGATAAGAACCTACATGGAGCAGAAGAGTGTATGAAATGAGACAAAAGCAGGACAAACCTGTCAGGTCACTGCAAGCTGTTGCCTGGAGGGGTGATGCGTTCAAATGCACACCGAAGCTGTGAGGCCACCTAGTGGGCGTTAAAAGTGTCAACAATCTCGTTCATACTTCCGTTACACGATTACACGTCGAAATACATTAAACAAAATAATACAGACATTGATTAGCAAAATAGTCTTTAGTGGTAGTGTTAAAACAGATGACATTTCAATGCGGCATTCAGTCACGCGTACTTTATTATTGTGACAACTTCCGCTTTAGCCGCTAACGCTAAAAGCTAGCAACTTTAACAACTTCCGCCTTAGCCGCTAACGCTAACAAGCTAGCAACTTTGACAACTTCCGCCTTAGCCGCTAACACTAAACAGCTAACCACCTAGCTAGCGGTCAGTCAGAGCGTGTAATGGGAGAAGAAACAAGTAAATGAACCTCTGAAGAGCTTAACGATAACAACACAATTCCAGACATATTTATATTTAAACATAAAAACATTTTCTTTACCAGACGTTGGCGTTTGAACAGTAGCTAGCAGGGTTGCTAGCAAACAGACGACTGGGTTGAACGCAAGGACTCTGATTGATCAGTTTGTGTCACGTGATTTTGGTGTGGCTTTTCATTGGTAGGACCGCTGTCAGTGTATTTTTTTAGTGTATTTAACATTATTAACATTATTCTGCAACTATATAAGGGAGCATTTTCTATTGGGAAACGGAAGGTCACATGATTTTGATTCGTTATTTTCATTGGCTGGAAGGCTTTATTTGTATGTTACATGTAACATGTAATATATTTAGAATAATTTCTCACCTGCTGCACCAAAAATATACTTTCTGGCAGTCGTAATACATTCTAAATTAACGCAGGACACCAAGAACATAAAATACAGTGATACAAAAAGATTAAATTTAATAATTAAATAATAAAATTTGAAATTAACTTTTAACGTTGTCTTGCAGGCTTTCCTACCGTCTCAAAATATAAGTATCAGTTTTCCTTAAGCTGGTTTGCCTTTTCCCGAAAGACAACCCTCATGTTGTGCTGTGAAATAATGAGAGTCATGCGGAGGCACTATTTGCAACAGGGGCCTTGGGGGAAAACATCTGTCTTTTTCACCAGGGAGCGTCTGCTTTGACACTCAGCATTGTCGCCCACCAGCCCTGAGAAGACGGAATACTGGTAAGCATGTGCTTTTATTACCCAAAAAAACTAAAAAACTTTGTGCAAAATCAATCACGTTGCATGTACGGTGTCTTCTAGTTCTGCCAAATTTACAATAAGGCCTCTCTGTCACCATGACAACCACCTCCAAAACATCTTCAGTGATGATCAGCGTTGTGGCATGTAAGTTTTGGTGTGCTGTCCATTTTTTTTTTCAGACTATGAACTTGTTGTCCGTTCCCAAAAGGTTTCCTTGTGGTTTCCATGAGTCCCAGTCCGCTGTCAGCTCATTTCGGCACGACCCCCAACATCAAGCACATCGTGGTGGGACGCTGTTTCAGTTACATCACACTCGTCAACCCCGGCGTTAGGTAATGCATTATCTAACAATACATTTAATTTAATTTAATTTTATGATGTAAAAACAACATTTTGTAGTATTTGGAGGTCATAGGCCATGCAGGACACTAAAGGGGAAGCTATAATTCAATCATTTTTTGTCATATTTTTTGCTGTAAAATTTGTATTTGTATTATTAATATTAATCATGAATATTCTATAATTATGAAACTATTGTTTTTGTATTGTATGATATCATTAGTCTCATTTTATTATGTTCACTTTATCATTGTGCAACTAAATTAATGTATTTTGTAACTCAAATACGCATAGGTTTTTGTCGGATTTGAGCAATTAATATAATTTTTGTAATTATAAGTTATTGTATTGTGTTTCATTATATCAGTGTGTCAATATTTGTTGTAATTGTTTATGATTATGTGCATAAATTAATTAACAACTTGATTAGAGAAAAATGTTACCTATTTTTTGTTCATTTTAATTATTAATATTCTGATTGTTTAAATTATAGGTTATTGTATTATAGCAATATATCAGTTGTATTTTATTGTAATTGTTTATTATTACAGTATGTGAGTAAGTTAATTAGTCAATTATTTCCAAGCTATTGTTTTTTTCTTTTTTTATATTATGTTATTAGTATATTATCCTTATTTTATATATTATATATCCAAAAATTGGATTCAATTTTAAATTTTTTTAATTATTATTATTATTATTATTATTATTATTTCCAAGCTATTTTATTGTATTTTTCCTTTTTTATATTATATTATTATTATATTATCTTTATTTTATATATTATAGATCCAAAAATTGGACTAGATTTTTTCCCCAAAACATTTTTATTAATATTATTAATTTGTTTTAATTACAATAATAATAATAATAATAATAATAATAATAATTATTATTATTATTATTATTATTATTATTATTATTGTTAATAATAATAATAATAATTATTATTATTATTATTATAGTAACAATAATAATAATAATAATAATAATAATAATAATAATCATAATAATAATAATAATTATTATTATTATTATTATTATTATTATGATTATTATTATTATTATTATTATTATTATTATTATTATTATTATTGCTTGGTGTGGGTTATTTTTTTGCTAAATATAAATAAATGACATAATAGCTCTTTACCAAGTTACCAAATATGGTTCCATGCTAACGCTGCAGTGGTTTTCTACATAGGTATGATTGTGAGGAGATTTGGCGACAGTTTGAGGAGGCGGTGGTGCAGCAGGCGTCCTGTGGCGTGGCCGTGGAGGACTACCGCCACATGTTCCAAGCCATGCCGCAAACTTGGGCCTGCGACCGGGTAGCGGGCTATTAACTGGTTTACGATTAATTTGGAAGGAGGCCTAATTAATATCCGCTTGTTGTTTTTAATCAGTTCCTTTTCTGGAGTAAGACCAGGACACTCATACACGACTATGCAGCGGTGGTACGGCGGTTTTGGACACTGGAGGACACGCTGGTTGGTTACATGTTCAACGATCTCATTTGGTGTGGTCAACAGGAAGAATGGGGTACCGTATTACGCCGCTACTTCCTTGTTGTATCCGTTTATGTTCACTGCACTCAGTTGGGATTATTTATCATCCCAGATTTCGATTTTGGCTCCTGTCCTCAGTGGTCGGCGTGTATGGATCATCCCGTGTACTCTCTTTGGAGGCAAGCTTCAAAAAATGTGAGTGCTACTGTACTGTATTTGCACCATCAACCTTCTGCTGTTCATCTTCTAATACTAGTTTGCAGAAATGGCTTGTGGGAACATCACCGTCTTACTCAATGGATCCATTGAGAACGCCTTCAACAGGAACAGGTTTATATTATTGTGGAACGTTCATAATATCATGTATTTGGCTATGATTTCTGGTTTTTGGTTAATTTTATAGTATGTTTGGAAGTGTGGAGTTGGACGGTCTGAATCCACACAGGGTCAACTATGTCAACATCAAGGTGGTGGCCAATCTGGACGGACCATTTATGTGAGAATGGCAAACTTTTTAAACTTTTATATTGGAATATTTTTCAAAAAGTTGACTTATTATGTTATTTTTTATCCCATTGTATTGAGTTGTGGACTCCTATAGAGCAGCTACACACAATAACCTTTCTAGTTCTTCCAGAATGTACACCTATTCAGCAAGACCTGTAGCAAAACCTGAGAAAGAATTTTTTTCCCCGGCACGGTGGAAGAGTGGTTAGTGCTCAGACCTCACAGCTAGGAGACCAGGGTTCAATTCCACCCTTGTGCGTGGGTTTTCTCCGGGTACTCCGGTTTCCTCCCACATTCCAAAAACATGCTAGGTTAATTAGCGACTCCAAATTGTCCATAGGTATGAATGTGAGTGTGAATGGTTGTTTGTCTATATGTGCCCTGTGATTGGCTGGCCACCAGTCCAGGGTGTACCCCACCTCTTGCCCGAAGACAGCTGGGATAGGCTCCAGCACCCCCTGCGACCCTCGTGAGGAAAAGCGGTAGAAAATGAATGAATGAATATATTGAGTTGTGGACTCCTATAGAGCAGCTACACACAATAACCTTTCTAGTTCTTCCAGAATCTGCACCTATTCAGCAAGAACTGTAGCAAAACCTGAGAAAGAAGTTTTTCCCAACAATTTTTTTTCCTTCACAGAGAATCCTGTGATCGAGGTTCCATTGTGGACCTGATCCATATACTCCGCTTCAGAGGATTTCGCTGGACCTGCTCGGACAACGACCAGTAAGTGACACTCTGGAAAGACACACAGATCAGATCTAAAGCGACATCCAATGTGTCCACAGGATCTTGATGATCCTGCAGTGCGTCCAGAACCCGGAACACTCATCCTGTAGGATGTGCGCAGATAGCCTGTCACACGGAAATACGACATTCCGATGAGTTTTTTTTAATATCCAAACTCACCCGTGCTTGGTTAGTTTCCAAGATTACGCAAAAACTATTTCACCAATTTTTAAATTTTTTTTTTAGTTTTTTAACTTTTTTTCAACTTTTTTAACTTTTTTAACTTTTTTAACTTTTTTAACTTTTTTAACTTTTTTAACTTTTTTAACTTTTTTAACTTTTTTAACTTTTTTAAACCTCTTAACTTTTTTATTTTTTTATTTTTTAAACTTTTTAAACTCTTTAAACTTTTTAAACTTTTTTAACTAAAAAAAGTTTTTTTAATTAAAAAAAATTAAAGGAAAGTAAAAAAAATAATAAAAAAAAATTTAATTAAATAAAAAAACATTTTTTTCATTCAATTTAAAAAAAATTATTAAAAAAACATATATTTTTACTTTCCCTTAATGGTTTTGGCGTAGGGGGGTCAAAAGTGTAGCTGGGGGCCATTTATCGGCCCTGGGCACATGTAAAAAATATGATTAAGCAAGAAAAATAACAAAAACAGCAACAAGAATCAAGTAAAAATATTAAAATAAAGTCATAATATTAATATAACGACATTTTATAAGCATTACATTGTGATACTATGAGAAAAAAAAAATCATCCAAGCATTATTGCTTGTGAATGACTTTCAGTATGAGATACAGGAAGTCGCTGTACTCCATGGTCCTAATGCTAGATATGTTCAGCAAATTTTCAAACCAGTCCTTACGCAAATTCTGAAAAATCTATTTAAATTTTTTTTCTGCTGCCAGTTAGCCTCTTTGCGTGTTTCCCCCCCCCCAACCCCCCCAACCCCAATCAGTCCTCATCCTCTCGACTTCCTGGAAGCGTGTGCAGGCCGTGAGTCATCTCGTTTCTGAAGAGAAGATTGTGAAAGGTGACAAGCTAATGTGTGACTTTCCCATCGTAAACATCAGAGAACACCGTGTTGCTGTCTTCTATCGACGGGCAAGAGGAACACTCCATTCGGAACAACCCGGCACGTTTTTAACACACCATAGAAGATACACACACACACACGCCATTCACGTCAACACATGCGTCTGCTGTAAAAAAAAAAAAGAAAGAACATTTCTGCTGTACTATTTCTATGCAATAATTTATGAATTAAGTATTAAGTATGTATTTATTTTTATTTTTTCTTGATGTAGTTTGGCATAAAACTTCATTTGTTTTTATTTATATATTTATTTATTGTGTTTTATTTATTTATTCAATATTTTTGCCATTTTATTTGTTAGCGCAGAATTAATTTTTTTCATTCATTAATTTTTTCTGCATTAATTCAGAAATGTATCATTTGTAATTATAGAATTATAATAAAATAATAATTGTATTTATAACATAATAAAATGAGATAAAATATGACTTTATTAGTCCCACTAGAGAAAACTTATAATATATTAATGTATTTCTATGCTTTTAATTTTTATTTATATTTATTTTATTATTAGTTTTAATTTTTCTATTTAAAAATTTCCATATTTTTGTTATGTATGCATGTAGTTATTAGTTTTTTCATTTACATTAATTATTTTCATTTATTATTATTAATTATATCAATCTTAGAACATCACTAATATAATATTTATTAACACTGAATTATTTTTTTCAGTGATTTATTTGTAGCATTTATAAAATAATTTCATTTATAACTTAGTAAGATAAGATAAAATATGCCTTTATTAGTCCCACAAGGGAAAATTCCAGGATTTATTTATAATTTTATAAATGTATTAAGTATTGAATTTTTTTATATTTATTTTATTATTTGTTTGTATTTTTTCCTAATTTTAAAATTTTTATATGTAAATTTTTTCTATATTTTTTGTAATGTATGTATGTATTTATTAATTTCTTTTAATTATATTTATTTATTTACTGCATTTGTTTTTGTATTGAATTATTTTTGAAATTTTTATTCTTTCAAATTTAAGTTGACATCATTTTAGTTTCACTTCAATTTATTTATGATTTATTGACATGTATAGTATATGTATTTAATTTTTTTTTTTTATTGTGACAGTAAAATAGTGATTTTTTTTTTGTGGTTTGACGAACCAAAACCAGATAGGAACTTTTTGCAGCGGTGACTTTGTTTCTTAGTCATGCGTCCTCCCATAAAAAGACATTTATTACCGCTTGTTGATCAGCTGTTTGTACTTTCCTTTTAAACAAAAAAAAAAGTGTGTCAAGTCAAGGAGGAAATCCTGAGTATAAAAAGCCAGTAGGCTACAATGTCAGCAGCTAGTGTGGAGCAGCTGGACTGTAACAGCATGGTGAGTTCTGGACTTATTGGAAGTATTTTTTGAATTAATTTTTAATTTAGTATTTTTAGTATTTTTGTTAAATTAGCCCAAATATGCATCCTTATCTTGTACTATTATTTTTCTGACAAATACACCACATGATGGCGCTGTTACTTACACTTGCTTGAAATTTTGCACACAGCTTAAATCAACCGATGTTTTTGCCGAATCGGTACAAAATTTAGTAGACACCTTTAGGGTACTGAAAAGGATAAATATATAAAATTTGATAAAAATTGGTTGAAATATATGGCTGCTATTAAGAAAAATGTACATGTGCCTGTAAGTCATTGGCTATTACTGTGCATAAGTGTAAGGTAATATAATATAATAAGGTAATATGATGCTGATATGTAGCGTACAGTATGTTCTTCATGACATAACATTGTTCTCGTCTTACTGGAAAGCACCTTGAACAGAACGCCCAAGAGTGTGTAAAAGGAAGTCATGTACACGGATCTGATTTCATCACGTTCAATGCCGCTTTGCATGTGATTCTTCCTCTTTTTTTTTATGTTTTCATTTAGAGTGGAGCGGCCGACACTGACACCACTATGCAAGCACAGATATTTATTCTGGAGAGGCAACGACAAGAAGTGAGCGTATTATTGGGATTTGTTTATAAATGGCGGAGTTTATACTTGAATGATGCATGTTAGCGATTATTGTGTGTTTGCTACTTTAATATTTATTTTTAAAATATTCACGCAGCTGCTGACCATCAATGAAAGATGGGCCAAGGAGTACAGAACCATGGTGGCGCATTACCAACAGAAGGTAAATATATAACATAACATAACACTGAACATTTTTCTACACCTTATATTTGATGATGACAGTATATGGCAGGTTATTATTAGAATGAACTTTGTAATGTCATTTATTCCCATAATATTTGTACTTTATTCTTGTATCATTATGACTTTTTCCTAAATCTAATTTCCCCCAAAATTACAAATTGATTTATTTTTGTTTGTTTGTTTGTTTCTCTTAATAATTACACTTAAGAAAAAAGCTATTCAAACTTTTTTAATTTTTTTAACTTTTTAAACGTTTTTAACTAAAAATGTTTGTAATTAAAAAATTTTTTTGATTAAATTTTTTTAAAGGAAAGTAAAAAAAAATTTAATTATTTTTTTTAAATTAAATTAAAAGAACATTTTTTAATTCAATTTAAAAAAAACATTAAATTACATTATTTTTATTTTATTTATTAAATCTAATTACCCCCAAAATTACAATATTTTTGTTTGTTTGTTTGTTTCTCCTAATAATTACACTTAAGAAAAAAACTTTACTATTCAAACTTTTTTAATTTTCCTAACTTTTTTAACTTTTTAAACTTTTTTAACTAAAATTTTTTTAAATAAAAAATTTTTGATAATTTTTTTTTTTTAATGAAAGTTAAAAAAATCTTTTTAATTATTTTTTTTTAATTCAATTTAAAAACATGTTTTAATTCAATTAAAAAAAATTTAATGAAATTTTTTTCCATTAGAATCTTTAACTTTTTTCTATTAATACTTTAACTTCATTTTAGTAAAATTACAGCATTTTTTTCATTTATACTGTTTTTTTTAATTTAATTTAATTTATTTTAATTTGAACTTGCTTCTTGTAATTTTTTTTTCTCTTAATTCTGACTTTATTTCCATAATATTTTGACTTAATTAAGTCAATATTCATATTATGACTTTCTTCTCGTAATATTATGACTTAATTACAATAAATTTACTGCTTTTTTGTCGTAAATTTCGGACTTTAATCTTGTAAATGTATGACTTTTTCTTGTAATTTTATGACTTTATTCACGTAATATCACGGTTTTTTCTTGTAAATTGTAATTGTATTGTAATTGTAATTCTCACAATATTACGACTTTTCCTTCTTGTAAATTTACTACTTTTTTCTAGTAATATTACAACTTTATTCTGGTAAATTTACTACTCTTTTTTTTTAACAAATTTTTGACTTAAATCTTCTAAATTTACGACTTTATTCTTGTGATTTTGCTGTTTTATAGCTTCAAAGTCTACAAGCATCACTACAAGATGGCGGTGACATTGGGAAGAAAACATGTAAGACGGCCAAAGAAAAAGAAAATAGTCGGGTAAATTCAGTCATATTTGAACATAGTCATATAATAATAATAATAATAATAATAATATTTCATTAAAAAGAGTCTTTGTGACTGTTTTTTATGAAGACCAACAGCGACGTACACACTGAGCTCCTCAACGCTCTGACCAAAGCTAATGAACTCCAGCTGCAGAACAGCACTCTGACCAGAAGAGGGCAGCACCAGCAGGAGGAGATCCACCGACTCAATAAGGTGAACACAATCGTTCAGAAACATACAAAATGGAGCAGGACTATAAAAAATCAATTTTTGTTGGTTTTTATCAGGCTTTGGAGGAAAGACTTCAGCCAGCACGCCCTCTTGAGGACAGTTTTGTACCGTCACAGGACGTCTGGAAACACCAGGTCCGGTTTTAGTCAACACAGACATTGGTTTTATGTTTGTGTGTCTTCATATCATGTTGTGTTTTTACAGGCGGAGGTTTTTAAGGAGGACTTTTTGAAGGAGCAAAGGGACAGGGAGAAGCTCCAGCAAAAGTACGCGGAGCTGGAGAAGAAGTTGACAAAAGCCCACGATGAGCTACACTACCTCAAATCTCAGGTATTAACATTTTGTTGATTTCCAAGTCATGTAGGTAGTAGCTTTACATTGTAGTACGTTGGTGCCATCTAGTGGTAGGCAGGTGGAACAACACTTGTATCTGTGCTCTACGTATGTGGAAATAAGTCATTCAACCTTTCAAGGGGGCACGAGCCAATTAAATACAAGTAAAGTGATGCCGCGTAAATGGACACAAGGGGGCGACATTACACCTTAAATTTGATGATGACATATGGCAGATTATTATTAGCATGAACTATAGTCTTTTGTAGCATTTTTATTCTGGTAATTTATTCCCATAATATTTGTACTATTCTTGTATTCTTATAACTTTTTACGTAATTTAATTTTCCCAAAATTACAAATTTATTCTTTTTTGTTTATTTGTTTGTTTATTTTTCCTAATAATTACACTTAAGAAAACAACTTTACAATTCAAACTCTGTGCTACTAAAATGAATTATTTTTATTTTTTCTCATTAGAATCCTTGACCTTTTTTTCTATTAATATTTTAACTTTATTTTAGTAAAATTACAGCATTTTTTTCCATTTATAATTTATACTTTTTTATTTAATTTATTTTTATTTGAACTTGCTTCTTGTAATTTTTTTCCTCGTAATTCTGACTTTAGTCCCGTAATATTTTGACTTAATTCTCAAAACAAAAATTTTTCAGTGACCAAATTGTCCAAAAATGACAACTTTATTTGTTGTTTTGTTTATAACAATATAATATAATAATATATAATATAATAACTTAAAAATACTTCAACTTTATGCTACTAAAATAAAAATAAAAATAATTAAATAAAAATAAAAATTTCCTTATAATATTAATATTATAATGTCATTAGAGTGCTACTTTTTTCTTTTAATATTTTGACTTTATTCTTGTAAATTACTGCATATTTTTCAATTTTAATTATATTTATTACTATTATTTTATTATTACTATTATTTTATTATTACTGTTATTAGTAGTATTATATTATATTATTATATTATATTATATTATGCTATATATAATATATTACTATTATAATTTTAATTATATTTAAATATTTTTAGATATAAAATAAATTACAAAAAAAGCCAAAAGCCTCACTTTGGGCACCCCTGCTACATGGCTACATGAGTAGAAGCCATACATTATTACCATAGCAACCAGCTACAAAACAACTTATTTATCCAGTTTTCTTTGTGTTTTTATAAGGCCACTTGGACCCGCCTCCTGCGGCCCGTCGTGGACTGCAACTGCAAGCAGGCCGAGCAGCGTCAACACCCATGATAGAAGATGCCACATTGGTATAGATTATTATTGTACTGTAGTCACTTTAACCTTTTTATTGTCAACATTACTAAATATAAACTTATGAATATTATCCTCGGAGATCATGTGTATGAATTCTAAACAATCCGAAACAGTTTGCGAAGTCTTTGGTGGACTTTATTGACACATATCATTTTTTTGTAAAATCAGATGATAAATGTCAGTCGTGTACTTGAGCACACATGTGATTAAAGTGAGCCTTTTGTTGTAGCTTTGTGAGACACTATAAATAGCACAGAGGCAAATGCTAATTAATAATAAAAAAAATAATAATAATTTACAAATGTGTCCGAGCAAGCCGCTGATGAATGTGTTGTTATAAAAAAAAAAAGGTCCTGATCCCAGATAAATACGTTAAATACGTTCTACGGGCCCCCCCCAATCACGCACCTAGCAGGAATACATCCGTTTGTCAGAGGAGCTTCAATAGAAAGCAGGGTTCGTGTGTTCGATGACGCAACGGCGGCAGTGGCGCCGTACAAAACGCAGCGCCTCCGACGACACCTCGCATTCCTGAACGTTGAGTAGCTGGAGCTCGCAGCAATTGGCCGCGAGTGCCTGGAGACCCCGCCCCGTTACGCTCTCGCACGCCCGTAGGCTAACGCGTCTCAGGCCGCCGCAGTACATCGCTAGCTGCTCCAAGCCGCTATCCGACACCAACGGGCATTTACCCACGTCTAGAGATTTGAGTTTCGGACAACTGCGGGCAAGGTGGCTCAAACCGTGGTCCGTCAGCCCCTCGCAGCCACGAGCGTTCAAGTAGCGTAATTTAGGGCAGTAGCGAGCGACGTAACGCATCCCCACGTCGGTGATTCGAGTGCAGTGAGCTACGCTAAGGTAGCGTAGGCAGCCTTCCAAACGGGCCACCTCACGCAACCCGAAGTCGCCGACTAAGCGACAGTCGCTGAGGCTGAGTTCCCGTATGGACGGGCAATGGAGGGCCAGGTGGCGGAGGGCCTCGTCGCTGAGGCGGGTGCAGCGGCGCAGGTAGAGGTGCGTGAGGCGGGGGCAGTGGGTGGCAATAGTCCGCAAGCCCTCGTCTTCCAGGCAGAAGCAGTCAGTCATATCCAAATAGTGGATGGAGATCTGCTGGCCGTGGAGCGGCGACAGATGAAGTGAGGCCTCCTGGGTCAGGCTGATGCACGTCACCTTGGAGCAGCCTGCATGGGGCAAAGATTAATCGACAACACGATTAATGCAGTTATTTATTCTCCACATTGTTATTATTATTATACGGGAGACAGATGACATTTTGTGTTATTGTGCAATGACAATAAAGGATATTCATACATCCATCTATCCATCCATCCATCCATCCATGTATCTGTCTATCCATCTATCCATCTATTCATCTATCCATCTATCCATCTATCCATCTATCCATCTATCCATCGATTCATCTATCCATCTATCCATGTATCTGTCTATCCATCTATCCATCTATCCATCTATCCATCCATGTATCTATCTATCCATCCATCCATCCATGTATCTATCCATCCATCCATGCATCCATGTACCTATCCATCCATCCATCTATCCATCCATCCATCCATCCATGTATCTGTCTATCCATCTATCCATCTATCCATCTATCCATCTATCCATCTATCCATCTATCCATCTATCCATCTATCCATCTATCCATCTATCCATCTATCCATCGATTCATCTATCCATCTATCCATCTATCCAGCTATCATCCATCCATCCATCCATCCATCCATCCATGTATCTATCTATCCATCCACCCATCCATCCATGTATCTATCCATCCATCCATGTATCTATCCATCCATCCATGCATCCATGTACCTATCCATCCATCTATCCATCCATCAATCCATGTATCCATCCATCCATCCATCCATCCATCCATGTAGCTATCTATTCATCCATCCATCCATCCATCAATCCATGTATATCTATCCATCTATCCATCCATCAATCCATGTATCTATCTATCCATCTATCCATCCATCAATCCATGTATCTATCTATCCATCCATCAATCCATCCATCTATCCATCTATCCATCTATCCATCCATCAATCCATGTATCTATCTATCCATCCATCAATCCATGTATCTATCTATCCATCCATCAATCCATCCATCAATCCATGTATCTATCCATCCATCCATCTATCCATCCATCCATGTATCTATCTATCCATCCATCCATGTAGCTATCCATCATCCATCCATCCATCATCCATGAATCCATCCATCCATCCATCCATCCATGAATCCATCCATCCATCCATCCATCCATGTAGCCATCCATCCATCCATGAATCCATCCATCCATCCATCCATGTAGCCATCCATCCATCCATGAATCCATCCATCCATCCATGTAGCCATCCATCCATCCATCCATGTAGCCATCCATCCATCCATCCATCCATCCATGTAGCCATCCATCCATCCATGAATCCATCCATCCATCCATCCATCCATGTAGCCATCCATCCATCCATCCATCCATCCATGTAGCCATCCATCCATCCATCCATCCATCCATCCATCCATCCATGTAGCCATCCATCCATCCATCCATCCATCCATCCATCCAAGTCAAAATATTACGGGAATAAAGTCAGAATTACGATGAAAAAATTAAAATAATTCAAATTAAATATTTTTTTAAATTAAAAAAAAAACTATAAATGGAAAAAAACTGCTGTAATTTTACTAAAATATTAAAATATTAATAGAAAAAGTCAAGGAATCTAATGAGTAAAAATAAAAATAATGTCATTTTATTAGCACAGACTTTGAATAGTAAAGTTGTTTTCTTAAATAGTGATATCCATTTGAAAAATAAAATACCTGTAATATCACAGTACTACTTTTGTATCGCGATATATATCGCCGAAACGATATTTTCCTACATCCCTATATGTGGGTGTACCTGAGAGGTTGAGGTGCTCCAAGTTGGGACATCGGGACACGACCTCAAACACGGCGTCGTTGGAGATATTGTAGCATCCGGCGACCTCCAGGCGCCGCAGTTCGGGGCAACACTGGGCCAGCACGTGCAGTCCGCGGTCGGTGAACCTCTTGCATCCGTTGACCACCACCGTCTCCAGGGTGAGGCACACATTGGGCGTGTCCTGACATAAACGGTGAGTGAGCACCCTGACGGCGCGGTCGGCGTGCAGGAGCTCCCCCGTCAAACGCACGGCGCTCCAAAGCCGCGGGTCCCACGCCAGGTTGTACCATCGTCGGCACACACGGGCACAGCGACATAGCTGATTGGTGGCAAGGTGGGAGAAGATCTGCAAAAGGGCGTGGTCAGGGAGGAGGTCCACCGGGGCGTGGCTTTTGGGTGGACGTGAGCGTGTGTGAGTGCCGGGCTGAGGGTGGACAACGGCGACGGTTTCGGCGGCGGCGGATGAAGAAGACGACGTGGAGTTAGTGTCATGGCCGTTGCTGGAGAGCGCCGGGGAAGAGAGCGACGACGACTTGGACGGGAGGATGAGACCTGGACTGGGGGTGCTCAGAGTCCTTGTGCTGGAGTCCAAACCTGAACAAATCCATCAACAAACAAATTCAATACTTTGCGGTTTCTACGACATCAGAATCACGCTTGGAGGTCGTCCATCAACCGGTTGTACGCCGCACGTCAACGTACGCTTGACTAATGGACGCCATGCTGTCCCTAATGTGGATTTGTGTGGTGGGAATGTCAGCGGGACAGCGACATGGTCTACAGATGTGTATTCCAGACTCCAGCCTTCCAGACTTTGTGATGACATTCACAGACTCTCTCTTAGGAACAAGTCGCCCGATTCGCTTGAAAAGTCTGCCTTAAAACGTGTCTCCAAAATCAGTTTACAATGTACAGTTTAAGATTTATTGCCATTTCCTGTAGTCAGTATAACTAATAAATATACAAACATACACCAATACGAGTTTAAATATTTTTACGTTTTCCTATAATGCATTTTGTTTTAGCAAAGCATTTCATTAGAGGACAAGCAGAATAGAGAATGGATGGATGTATGATGGCACTGCAATGCTTCCACTGTCCACTAGATAAAGCCAAGAGGGAGGCTGAAGTCATCGCAGAGCCCCGGCAGGCACAAATGAAGGCTTTGCTTATAAGCAATACATCATGGGAAAACTTTAAGAGTTATTTTATTTGAAACTAGTATTGATTGACTAGTATTAAAGTGGTTACCGCGCAGGCCTCACAGCTAAGAGACCCAAGTTCAATTCCACCCTCGGCCATCTCTGTGTGGAGTTTGCATGTTCTCCCCGTGCATGCGTGGGTTTTCTCCGGGTAATCCGGTTTCCTCCCACATTCCAAAAACAAGCTAGGTTAATTAGCGACTCCAAATTGTCCATAGGTATGAATGTGAGTGTGAATGGTTGTTTGTCTATATGTGCCCTGTGATTGGCTGGCTGGCGACCAGTCCAGGGTGTACCCCGCCTCTTGCCCGAAGATAGCTGGGATAGGCTCCAGCACCCCCCACAACCCTCGTGAGGATGAGCGGTAGAAAATGAATGAATGAATGAATGAAACTAGTATTAGTACATGTTTGTATATTCAGCACTTTTGTATATATCTACACTTTTTGTGACTTCATTCATATTAGCATTTTCTTGCTATCTTGCTAACTGCTGCGTATCCACTCACTCGCAGCCCCGCCTCCATGTACTTGGGCAAAGGATTCACTCTCTCTCTCTCTCTTGCGTTCCACAATACCATTCTACTATAGCATTCATTATTTCTACAGTTCATGTACACTTCCGGTGTCTATAATTAAAAAATAAAAACCAGGATCAAAATGACAATACAGCCGAAGTCAAGGCAACAAATAAAACACTTAAGCCACAAGAGGATTTTCCAATTCATAAAAAAGTAATCGCAACAATAAGAAGTAAGTGTAGAAAAACATATTTCTGTAATGGACTTCAGTGTGTAGACATCACTGTCAAATAATGGACCATTTTGAGGGTTTTGCATGAAGCTAGCTGCAAAATATGCAATGACCATTCAGTACAGACACATTTACTGTTACTGTAATATATACATAAAAATATAAACAAATAAATATATTAGCTACTATCCAACTGGCTAGCATGTGAACATTTCGTTCTGCTCTTTTGAGGTTTTCAATAAGTTCCGTTTGTACTTGCAGCGTATTTACATTAGAATGAAAACCCCGATCAAAAGCCAAAAAAACACCCAGAGTTTGCATGACAACACTTTACGTCTCCATAACAACCGCGACCACTGATGAAGACCATGTGACGCGACTTGAGACAACTGCCTACATGAGGAATCGGTGCACAGCTGTCACAAGAGGAACAAATAGCGTGTTTACTTTAACCAGCGCACAGATGCTGGAAGACTCAACGTGCTGCAGGAAATCGGAGAAGAACATCTGGTCTTTACCTTGGACGCCGCGGCAGCGGTGGAATGAAAGCGCGACTCATGCATTGTGAATGTAACCGCGACTGAAATCATTCGCCACTAATACCCCCAAAAAATCTGATCCGCGGCAGGCAGCAGGATCGAATTAACATCAACTGTCGAGAGGGCGCTTTGATAGCTTTTTGAGGGTGTAAATCAATGACGAGAACTGAGGAAGAAGTGCAGCTGCGACTTCAGAACCGACGTCTTTTTAAATGCCGAGAATTAAAGAAGAAGTGCCGCATTTGATGGGATTGCTTGTGGGTTTTCTTGTGAGGAAGGCACAAAAAAGGGGGAAAGGAAGAAAGGAATAATAAATAATAAATAATAAATAATAAATAATAAATAATAAATAATAAATAATAAATAATAAATAATAAATAATAAATAATAAATAATAAATAATAAATAATAAATAATAAATAATAAATAATAAATAATAAATAATAAATAATAAATAATAAATAATATGACTTTATTTTTGTAAATTTACTACTTTTTCACTGTAAAAATTTGACTTTTTTCTTGTAAATGTATGATTTTTTCTCATAAATTTATGACTTCATTATTGTAAATGTACTACTTTTTCCCATAATGTTATTAAACAATAAATAAAATAATAAACAAAATAATAAATAATAAATTAATAAAAAAAAACTTAAAGTGTAGCATTTGGATAAATAAAGCTTTAACATGCAGCTTTAAATTTAGAATAAAAAACATAAAAACAAATAAATTAAATAATGTCATTAAATAAATAATAAATAATAAATAATAAATAATAAATAATAAATAATAAATAATAAATAATAAATAATAAATAATAAATAATAAATAATAAATAATGAATAATAAATAATAAATAATAAATAATAAATAATAAATAATAAATAATGAATAATGAATAATAAATAATAAATAATAAATAATAAATAATAAATAATGAATAATAAATAATAAATAATAAATAATAAATAATAAATAATAAATAATAAATAATAAATAATAAATAATAAATAATAAATAATAAATAATGACTTTATTTTTGTAAATTTACTACTTTTTCACTGTAAAAATGTGACTTTTTTCTTGTAAATGTATGATTTTTTCTCATAAATTTATGACTTCATTATTGTAAATGTACTACTTTTTCCCATAATGTTATTAAACAATAAATAAAATAATAAACAAAATAATAAATAATAAATTAATTAAAAAAAACTTAAAGTGTAGCATTTGGATAAATAAAGCTTTAACATGCAGCTTTAAATTTAGAATAAAAAACATAAAAACATATAAATTAAATAATGTCATTAAATAAATAATAAATAATAAATAATAAATAATAAATAATAAATAATAAATAATAAATAATAAATAATAAATAATAAATAATAAATAATAAATAATAAATAATAAATAATAAATAATAAATAATAAATAATAAATAATAAATAATAAATAATATGACTTTATTTTTGTAAATTTACTACTTTTTCACTGTAAAAATGTGACTTTTTTCTTGTAAATGTATGATTTTTTCTCATAAATTTATGACTTCATTATTGTAAATGTACTACTTTTTCCCATAATGTTATTAAACAATAAATAAAATAATAAACAAAATAATAAATAATAAATTAATAAAAAAAAACTTAAAGTGTAGCATTTGGATAAATAAAGCTTTAACATGCAGCTTTAAATTTAGAATAAAAAACATAAAAACAAATAAATTAAATAATGTCATTAAATAAATAATAAATAATAAATAATAAATAATAAATAATAAATAATAAATAATAAATAATAAATAATAAATAATAAATAATAAATAATAAATAATAAATAATAAATAATAAATAATAAATAATAAATAATAAATAATAAATAATAAATAATAAATAATAAATAATACATTTACTACTGTTTCACTGTAAAATTTTGACTTTTTTTCTTGTAAATGTATGATTTTTTCCTCATAAATTTATGACTTCACTATTGTAAATGTACTACTTTTTCCCGTCATTTTTGGACTTGATTCTCGTAAATTGATGACTTGTTGGAAATTCCTGACTTTATTCTCGTACGACTTTATTCTCGTACGACTTTTTTACGAAATTACAAGAAGCAAGTTCAAATTAAAATAAATTAAATTAAATAAAAAAAAAACTGCTGTCATTTTACTAAAATAAAGTTAAAATATTAACAGAAAAAAGTCAAGGATTCTAATGAGAAAAAATAAAAATAATGTCATTTTAGTCGCACAGAGTTTGAATAGTAAAGTTGTTTTCTTAAATAGTGATATCAATTTGAAAAACAAAATACCTGCAATATCACACAGTACTACTTTTGTATCGCGATATATATCAGAATTAAAGAAGAAGTGCCGCATTTGATGGGATTGTTTGTGGGTTTTCTTGTGAGGAAGGCACAAAAAAAGGGGGAAAGGAAGAAAGGAAGATAAATTGGCAAGAGGGGCTTTGCAGACTTTAGCAGAGATGGAGACAAGTGCACGGGCAGGCTGCAGAGTTAAAACCGCAGGGATTCTTTTGAAGGCTGCACAGTGAAGGAGAAGGTTTATTACCTCCACCAGGTGCACAACGCGCAAGTTGGGAGGTTACATCTGTTTGTTACCAACCTAACAGAAAATAAGTCCAGGTTTGACCCAAATAAAAGACAACGCTTAATATAAGACCGGACATATATACATATAGCGTCTAAAAATATTGAATATAACAATATGTATAAGATGCATTTGTGTCAACTCCCTTGAAATTGCATGTCAGTATACAGTATAGAACTGTATAACAATATAACAGTCTCTAAAGTCATCATACAGCAACTTCACACTCAAAAGGTATACCTGAGAAATATACAAACATGTACCAATATAAGTTTAAAATAAAAAAAACTCTTCTACAGTTTCCCATTACTGCATTGCATCTGAGCAACGCATTCATTGGGGTGCTGCAATGACGTCAGCCCCTCTCTGGTGCTGCTTAAATAAAGACACACATCATCCAAAGTATAAGATGCAGATGTATTTACTACACTAAAACGGTCTGAAAGTTTAATACTGGCACTATGTAAAAAATAATAATAATAAAAAATACATTAACTGTTGGCTGCGGTCGAGTGGTTAGCGCGCAGGCCTCACAGGTAGGAGACCCAAGTTTAATTCCATCCTCGGCCATCTTTGTTTGGAGTTTGCATGTTCTCCCTGTGCATGCATGGGTTTTCTCCAGGTACTCCGGTTTCCTCCCACATTCCAAAAACATGCTAGGTTAATTGGCGACTCCAAATTGTCCATAGGTATGAATGTGAGTGTGAATGGTTGTTTGTCTATATGTGCCCTGTGATTGTATATAACAGTATAGTGTATAAAAATATTGTATATAACAATATAACAGTCACTAAAGTCATCATACAGCAACTTCACACTCAAATATACAAACATGTACCAATATGAGTATTAAAAAAAACAACTCCTTAAAAGTTTTCCCATGCAGTATTGCATCTGAGCAACACATTCATTGGGGTGCTGCAATGACGTTAGCCCCTCTCTAAAACGGTCTGAAAGTTTAATGAATGTTAAGGAATGTTTCCTCCCACATTCCAAAAACATGCTAGGTTAATTAGTGACTCCAAATTGTCCATAGGTATGAATGTGAGTGTGAATGGTTGTTTGTCTATATGTGCCCTGTGATTGGCTGGTGACCAAAGTCTTCATTTGGTTTTTCTTCACTTGCTGGTGTGTTTTGGATCAGAACCCAAGTTGGTTTCAGCTTGAGGTCACCAAGAGATGGCCGGATTTTTTGGGTACACAGCAGAATTCATGGTTCCATTTATCACAGCAAATCTCCCAGGTCCTGAAGCAGCAAAACAGCCACAGACCATCACACCACCACCACCATATTTTACTATTGGTATAATTAGACAAGCATTGAGGCCCTGCCATGCAGGCTTAACTGAGGCAAGTGAGGCCGACAGTTGTTGTTGTGGGGTCTTTTGTGACCTTGAGGTTTCATGTTTTGTGGTTAATGGCTCTTTCTGTGGTTTGGCGGAGTCCTAAAGTTTTAGAAATTGATTTATTAAGAGTGTTAATCTTGATTTAATTTATATTGGAGTTCCAAACATAGTCGTTTTGAGTGGACAAAAAAAGTTCTGAGTCATTAGTTCTGAGTAAATGGTATAAGAGTACCAACTTATAACTAAGTTTTTGTGCAGGCCGACCCACTTCCCTGATATCATGAACAGCAGTCTTGACAGGAAGCAAGGTAGCACTCCTTTGAGGTTATTCCTATCCTGTGGAGGGATCACATACAACTTGCTCATCTTAGTGTGAATGGTGTACAGGGTCATAGGCAACACAATCAAAACACAAAGTTTCTCCTCGTTTTTGAAATAAAAACAACCAACTAGCAACAAATACCGCAGGGTTTCATTGAATACATGGAAGTTGATGTTAGCGTCCAGTGTAGTGGGCGCTATCAGCAAAAAGCCTTCACTACAGGAAACGGTGACGTCATGACACAATAATCTCGAAGACAATAGGCCAGGAAGCCGCGACTATTCGGCTGTACACAACTCCCACAAGTGACCTTCCATTCCAACAATGACATTCACATCCAAGACGAGTTGCTGACATGAATATTCCGAAAAAAAAAAAATCCTTCTGTCTCCGTGATGTCACATCCTTTTGGAGGAAAATAATGCCTGCTTTGCATCGGTTCCGCGACAACACAGACAAACGGCACCAAAAAACCTCCTTGGTGGAGGTAATGACATGTTAGCACTCACTGTGTCTAATTACAGCCCCGCAGCGGTTCTGCTAAAACCGTAAAAAGATTGAATATGGACTTAACTCACAACCATTTTGAATGCTTGTTTTAAGGGGGGGGTTTGTGTAACACTAATTACAACATATAGCTCCTGTCACATCGCCAAACAGACCAGAGGTGTCAATCAATCACGATATGGGGACGAACCTCTTCAAAGCAGGGACAAATGTCTGCTTGTTCTTCTTATGGTGACAACACAGAAACATGTGGTTGCCACACAATTTACAACCCCAACTGTATACAGTATAGTACTACTGCTAGTAGTACACAAGTACAGCCAAGCCTGAAACAAAAAAACGCATTTATTAAAAACAGAAAAATTAATAAACTTTACTTTGGTTCCGATTTTCTACAAGAAAAGCTCTGATAAAACATTCCACTGTTCTCAAATATCTTAATTTTTATTTTTCTACACAAAATAAGATCAAGAATAAAGAAAATCAATCAATCAATCAGTAATAAATAAATATAATAATAATAAAACAAATAATTAAAAATTAAGAAACCACATATAGTTGGTGGGTAGACAAATTATTTTTTTTCAGATTAAAATGAACAAAGCATTATTAGAGCCCTGTAGACAGGACAAAACACGACTATAGTCACATTTATACTTTTTTTATTTACAACATATTGCGCAACTGCAGGGTCTTGAGACACATGCTAACTCGCAAACTAGAGAGCTAGCGACCTAAACGGTAGCCTCCAAGTTATTTCCTGTAAACTTAAAAAAAACAAAAACTTACCACTTCCACACGGATAGGGAGGATAACTATTAACAGTTATTTAACCTTTAACATAAACATTAATGAAATGTAATAATTTTTTCTGGGTACATGATACTATACAGTATCCATATCAAACTTGCGCGGGCCGCACTGACATTAAACTTAAATCAAGGCGGGGGGCCTCAAACTAGTGTCCTGCGGGCACTCAACGCGTGTTTGAGACCCCTGGTTTAGGCACTCAAATTTTGAGGGACAATACAAAAACCAACCACTTTCATTCTAGATTGCCCTTTGACCCTTCAGTTCTACTCCGCGGGCCAAATGTGGCCCGCAGGACACTAGTTTGAGGCCCCTGATCTAGGGCATTACGGCGTCGGCTTTCATTTCCTTTCAGGATTCCGTTGATGCAAACTTTCCAGGGAACTACTTCTTTGGTACAATGGGGCAATATTACATTGGCTGCTGTCTTCATCGGTAGTATCGCAGTACAAAATAATAATATCCAACAATGATGTAACTCTACTACCAACGGGACTACTGCCAATACTACTAAAAATGTAAGAGAGTTATTTTGGCTTCACCTTTTTTGCCGAATCAGCTGGCAAATGCGTCTTTCAGCAACAGCTACTTCATCACAATCTGTAGCGACATTCAGTTCCACTCAGGACACATTTGTCACGCCGGCTCCCAAGAGCCATTTGGGATGAACGATGTTGAAAGCGTCGCATTTCCAACATATTTGGAGCGTAACGGAACGACTTTCCCAGCAGTGGTCGGTGACTCAGCGGAACCCTTCACCAGGCTTAGATCGTCAACGGCGTGAACGGTGATATATCTGCTGGAGTAAACACGACAAAATGGGTCGCTGGGGTAAAGGAGTCCCCTTAAAGATGAGGAGGGAGGTTTTTGTGAAGGGAAATCACAATATTAACACAGCTGAGGCTGGGAGGTGATTTATATATCCATCGGCCAGCCAACAGTTAATGTATTTTTATTTAATGTTGTATTTTTTTTTTTACATAGTGACAGTATTAGAGTTTTTTATTAAACCATTTTAGCGTAGTAAATACATCTGCATCTCATACTTTTGCTGATGTGTATCTTTATTTGAGGAGCCCACAGAGGGGCTGACGTCATTGCAGCACCCCAATGAATGCATTGCTCAGATGCAATACAGTATGGGAAAACTTTTAAGGAGTTGTTTCTTTATATTCATATTGGTACATGTTTGTATATTTGAGTGTGAAGTTGCTGTATGATGACTTTAGTGACTTATATTGTTATACAGTTCTATACTGTACACTGACATGCAAGAGAGGGGCTGATGTCATTGCAGCACCCCAATGAGTGCGTTGCTTAGATGCAATGCAGTAATGGGAAACTTTAAAACTGTTTTTTAAGCTTATATTGGTACATGTTTGTATATTTCTCAGGTGTACCTTTTGAATGTGAAGTTGCTGTATGATGACTTTAGTGACTGTTATATTGTTATACAGTTCTATACTGTATACTGACATGCAAGAGAGGGGCTGAAATCATTGCAGCACCCCAATGAATGCGTTGCTCAGATGCAATGCAGTAATGGGAAACTTTAAAACAGTTTTTTTAAGCTTATATTGGTACATGTTTGTATATTTCTCAGATGTACCTTTTGAGTGTGAAGTTGCTGTATGATGACTTTAGTGACTGTTATATTGTTATACAATTCTACACTGTATATTGACATACAATTTCAATGGGGTTGACACATCTGCATGATGTGTGTCTTTATTTAAGCAGCCCGGAGAGGGGCTGACGTCATTGCAGCACCCCAATGCTCAGATGCAATGCAGTAATGGGAAACTTTAAAAGAGTTTGTTTTATTTTGTTGGTGCATATTGGTGCATGTTTGTATATTTGAGTGTGAAGTTGCTGTATGATGACTTTAGTGACTGTTATATTGTTATACAGTTCTATACTGTATACTGACATGCAATTTCGAGTGGGTTGACAAGCTAATTGTACTACAGTTTCCTCAATGGTTGGTTTTCTTACAGTTGTACATGGATGCTGAACATGGCATGATCACGTTTTAATAAATTATTCCCAGATTCCTGGATTTGCAGAGAAAATGCTGAATCAAGAATAGTATACGGTAGCAACATATAAATAAAGTACCACAGTGGACTGAACCAAACTATAAATTCAGTGATCTTGACCCTAGTTCTGGTACTCCCAAACGTTCCACTTATGCACCACTGATCCTACACTTGTGTACGTGTCCAGACCTGGAAAAGGTACAACTACCTTGGGGTCCGATAATAATGAGCACTATGGCTTACTTGAGTGCAGAGGTAGCCTCCTTATGTCTTGCAAGTGTCGCTACTGGGTCAAACCACCTTGGGGGGGTGGGAGTTCACGGTTTAAGATCGTGAATACTCCCAGTGTGTGGCGGGCAGGCAGGCATGGAAACAGCCGAGACTGCTTCCTGATTAGTTTAGTGGAGGACAGGACCGGGTGGGCGACTACTGTGTGTACTTACTACTATAGCACTATGTGTGTGTGTGAGTGAGTGTTTTTAACAAGGGAGGGGGGGGGGGGGGTTGGTGGGAGTTTGACTGCGGCTGTGGTGGTTGCAGACCGTGTAATTACTGCCACTTAGCGTGGAGGACAAAATAACACTTTCAGTCATAACTCAGGACTAACATTCTTGTTGATTTGATGGACACGTATGTAGCATTGACATAGTCATGTGACTAAATTCTGGCACCCAAACAACTCTTTTCTTCTACTGAACCGCTGCACACAAAGAGGTGAAAATTTGCCAAAACATGCACCAAGACTGTGTTGTTTGTGTTATTATTTTGCTAAGAAATACACCACATGGTGGCGCTGTTATCAAACCCATACATCGACTTTACGTCCCACACAGAGCTGTTCTACAAAACACACTCTGTAATTTTTGCGTGTTTCGCCCAATCACCACCGAATTCGGTACACACCTTTAAGGGACCGATAAGCACATATGCGTGAAATTTGAGGAAGTTTAGTCGAAAAACAAGGCCGCCATCAAGCCAAATGTTGTACACTGTAAACTTACTGCAAAAAAGGCTAGTAAGGATAATTCATAATGCCGCCTACAGAGAACATACTAACTCCTTATTTCTAAAATCACAAATACTTCAACTTGCTGATATAGTTCATCTTCAAACAGCTAAAATAATGCATAAGGCTAAAAATAACCAATTAGCTAAAAATGTCATCCAATACTTCTCTACAAGAGAGGAGAAATATGATCTCAGGAAAGAAGTACATTTGAAACACTTATATGCTAGGACTACGTTAAAAAGCCATAGCATTTCAGTATGTGGAATCAAACTATGGAATGGATTGAGTAAGACCCTCAAACAATGCACAACGATGAGCCAATTCAAGAAACAATACAAGCAGTTGATGTTTGCTAAATACAAGGAAGAAGAGTCTTGACAAAAAAATAAAAATAAAAATAAAAATAAAAATAAAAATAAAAATAAAAATAAAATTAAAATTAAAATTAAAATTAAAATTAAAATTAAAATTAAAATTAAAATTAAAATTAAAATTAAAATTAAAATTAAAATTAAAATTAAAATTAAAATTAAAATTAAAATTAAAATTAAAATTAAAAACTATATCAGGTAAGCAGGAAGTGAACAAATGTAACAGTTACTGATTGTAAAAGTACCAGATGGAGGGGTAGGATTTAATAAGCTTTGCTTCTTCCTACTCCTTTTGGACATGTGGAACTGCGAACTGATTATGGGATGCATTCAATTGTAATCTGATGCATGTTCAAATGAAATTAAACCATTACCATTACTTTTGGGGTGTCCCAGGAACACCCAGGTTCTTCTCCAAGCACAAAAACGAGTTAGGAAGTGGGGTGGTGGGAGGAGACAAAGCAGAAGAAGAAGACGAGAAAAAAGGAGAGGAGGGGAGTTAATGAGCACCAGATGCTTTACCTTCGCTGGGAGTCGCATTCTTGGGCGCTTTGGTCGGCGTGTGATCGGTGCTGGAACTTATGTCAGAGGAGATGCTGGAGCTCCCTTTGCCTGGAGGAGGACAAGACAGCAACATCATCTTTTTTTCATGTTTCATCACTATTATGACACCTGCAATATGTCAAAAATGTTGACACTTCGAAGCATTTTCAGCCTTCAAAGTCAGCAGCAGTCAATTTACTTCATATGCCGAAGTGCTTCCCGGATCAAATTCCTGGTGGATTTACAGCATGCGGCAACGAGCTAAGCTTGTAGAGTTAACATCTAGGATGAGAAGAAGACTCGTCCACCATGGTGACTCCCTGTCTGCCTGCTTGTTTATGGGATTTCATTCCTCTGGCAGATCATAAATGCAGCTCTGTGGCTTTCCTGAGACAAAGAATGCGGTGCCTGCTGAGAGGTTGTCCCAAAAAGCCAAGATCATTTACGCAAACAAGAACCTTAAAACGTCCCAAATTCTACAGAAGTGACTTTTTTTTTTTTTGGTTGATTTTTTTTTTTTTACAGTAATATGCATCCCTAGTAGTGATGGGTCGTTCACAAACATGACAGCTTTTAGATTCGGCTCTTTGAAGTGAACGACAAGAGGCGGTTCTTTGAAGCCATATGTGATTAGTCAATATGTGTGGTGTCATGAATGTCAACAGCTAGCAGAAGGGAATGGAATGGATTACAAACACAAGCAAGTCTTCCAGACCATCACACTACCACCACCATATTTTACTGTTGTTGTGATGTTCTTTTTCTGAACTGCTGTGTTATTTTTACACCATATATAATGTGACACACATCTTCTAAAAAGTTCTTGGGGATCCTCACGAGAGTCGTGCAGGGTGCTGGAGCCTATCCTAGCTGTCTTCGGGCGAGAGGCGGGGTGCACCCTGGACTGGTCGCCAGCCAATCACAGGGGACATATAGACAAACAACCATTCACACTCACATTCATACCTATGGACAATTTGGAGTCGCTAATTAACCTAGCATGTTTTTGGAATGTGGGAGGAAACCGGAGTACCCGGAGAAAACACACGCATGCACGGGGAGAACATGCAAACTCCACACAGAGATGGCCGAGGGTGGAATTGAACCCTGGTCTCCTAACAGTTAATGTATTTTTATTTAATGTTGTATTTATTCAATTTTTTTTACATGGTGCCAGTATTAAACTTTCAGACCGTTTTAGTGTAGTAAATACATCTGCATCTTATACTTTTGATGATGTGTGTCTTTATTTGAGGAGCCCAGAGAGGGGCTAACGTCATTGCAGCACCCCAATTAATGCAATACAGTATGGGAAAACTTTCAAGGAGTTTTTTAAATTCATATTGGTACATGTTTGTATATTTGAGTGTGAAGTTGCTGTATGATGACTTTAGTGACTGTTATATTGTTATATACAATATTTTTATACACTATACTGTTATATACAATCACAGGGCACATATAGACAAACAACCATTCACACTCACATTCATACCTATGGACAATTTGGAGTCCCTAATTAACCTAGCATGTTTTTGGAATGTGGGAGGAAGTCGGAGTCCCCAGAGAACATGCCAACTCCACACAGAGATGGCTGAGGGTGAAATTGAACTCGGGTCTTCAAGCTGTGAGGCTTGCGCGCTAACCACTTGACCTCTGTGCAGCCAGTTAGGCCTGCAGTTTTTTTTTAAATGAGCCGTCACCATTTCTGGATAATGGCTCTCATGTTGTTGTGCTGAAGTCCCAAAGCTTTAGAAAGTTTTTTCTCTATGTGTCCATCTGTCCCACTCCTTAATATGTGTAATGTATGGCATTTATTATGTGGGACAAATGCAGAGTGGATAATGTACACTATAGCGACACACAAAGCAGTCTCAGTCAGGCGTACAAAAGCACATTTAAACCGTAAAAATACATCAATATGGAAGAATAGGATGCGTCCCGAGTACCCAGCAAGTCACCCCAAGGTGCAAGTGTTCATGATGTCACCAAGCAGCAAACATCTGCTGTGGCTTCCACTTGAATCCAGCAGTGACTCACACATGCTGTTTTCATATCAAAGCAAATATGATGCAACCCCCTCCCCGAGAGAAAACTATTCTAATATGTCTTTTCTCCACCCGAGCCGGCGTGTGATGGAGTTCTGCGGCTTGCGGATTCGTGCGAGGCCGATTGTTTCCTAGAAAAAAAAGTAACATGGAGAAATGCCGCCTGCTTCCTGACGTCTGCTTATATAATACGCCGGTCTGGTGGATGTGTTCCTGCATAGCTGGGACCGAAGCGGTGGATTAGTTGCCGAGTCACACTTGGAAACAGATGTTTGGACGGATAGCCTACAAGCAGAAGTGGACTTTTTTAAAAAGTGGACACGCGACAAAGTGAAAATGGAAAGGAGGTATATTTGGTAAGGATCTGGGTAAAGGTGCCTTCACAGTTTGACTCACTGTTATTATCATCCTCCATGAACCAGGAAGTAGCCTGCTAACACAGTAACAGGCTTTCAGCTCATTACACAGCTTTGTATACTGCATGTCAAAAGTTTGGAGACACTTTCTCATTTACTACAAAGCAAAGGTGTCTCTAAACTTTTGACTGGCTAAATAAATATTTATCCATGTTCTCCCTGTGCATGCATGGGTTTTCTATTTTATTCTATTTTCTATTGCATATAACAATATAACAGTCACTAAAGTCATCATACAGCAACTTCACACTCAAATATACAAACATGTACCAATATGAATTAAAAAAAAACTCCTTTAAAGTTTTCCCATACTGTATTGCATTTGAGCAACGCATTCATTGGGGTGCTGCAATGACGTTAGCCCCTCTCTGGGCTCTTCAAATAAAGACACACATCACCAAAAGTATAAGATGCAGATGTATTTACTACACTAAAACGGTCTGAAAGTTTAATGAATGTTAAGGAATGTTTCCTTCCACATTCCAAAAACATGCTAGGTTAATTAGCAACTCCAAATTGTCCATAGGTATGAATGTGAGTGTGAATGGTTGTTTGTCTATATGTGCCCTGTGATTGTATATAACAGTATAGTGTATAAAAATATTGTATATATAACAATATAACAGTCACTAAAGTCATCATACAGCAACTTCACGCTCAAATATACAAACATGTACCAATATGAATTTTTTTTTTTTTTTAACTTTGTTTGTCTATATGTGCCCTGTGATTGGCTGGCAACCAGCCAAGGGTGTACCCTGCCTCTCGCCCGAAGACAGCTGGGATAGGCTCCAGGGTCCCCCCGCGACCCTTGTGAGGATAAGCGGTAGAAAATGAATGAATGAATGAATATCATAACCCAGAATTCTCATACTATTGTGCGAATGGTTACATTTATCACACCAGGTCCTGAAGAAGCAAAACAACCGCAGACCATCACACTACTACCACCATATTCTACTGGTTGGTAGGATGTTCTTTTTCTGAAATGAGGTGTTATGTAAAAAAAAAGTCAGTTTTTGTCTTGTCAGACCACAGAGTATTTTCCAGAAAGGATTATCATGATTTTTTCTGGGAAAATTGAGACCAGCCTCAATGTTATTTTTGTTCAACAGTAGTTTTCTTATGAACAATGACAATGACAATAACAAATAATAAAACAAAGCTTTGTCTTTAAATATATGTATATATATATACAATATTCTTTCAAGGTGAGGTTATGGGCATAAAACTATAATACAGGAATGATGCAGTTGCTGTTTGAGTACATTTGGAGCACCAGCAGCGATGTCGTCGTCATCCGTCTTGTTTTAGTAGCGACGTTTAACTCATTTTTAGACTTGCGAGGTGGCCAATGTGCCTCGCCGCATACGTTTTATTGCGCCTGTTGCCATGTGGTTTGATGGCTTGGATTTTAAACCCGCTACATTGGCTCAACCCTGTAGAGCTTCGCCACAATCAAAAGTGGACTCGGTGGAGGTCCCTGAGGAGCCTCAAGCAGCGGGTCCACTTGCACTGTGTGTGAAGCGGAGCCCTCGTTTTGTGTTATTTTAAACTTCCAATCTTTTCTCTGTGCTGTTATTGACTTAGGATGGGATCATGCTGGAATGTTATTTATCCAAACATTTCAGCTCTGGAGACAGAAATAACGCGGCCGGAGATTTTGGGAGTGAATCGCCGAAGATTAGGGATTTTAGATGATTTAAAAAAAAAAGTCTTGAGATTCCAAGTTAGGAGATTTTATCAGTGTTGTGGACTTCATTTATCATCCTATCAACAAAGTGGTTTCTCCCCATTTTGAGGCCACATTCCATTCAGGTGAAGCAGTTTCCTTGCTAAAGATAAAGAACACTTCTATCCTGCAAGGCCACCAAAGTATTTCTACCCATTCTTACATTTATCTTACGTATTTGTGCAAAAATGTCAAGAATTGTCTTTTATCAAGATCCGAGTGAGTCACACCTAAGGACTCATGGCCTTTGACCCCGCCTCCTTGAGGACTTGAGGATGGTGGACTTTCGGTGACATATGACGTGACTTGGTGTTGTTTGCATGATAGGATACTGATGTTTGCATCTTTTTAACACTATTTCCGGCAGTTTAAATGTTACATATGTGGTGCTATATTGGATTAAAACAAAATAAACATACTTTTAAAGTAGAAAAAGCAGAAAAATGTGCTGCATTAAAGTGTTTTACATTGATTTTTTTGCATTATAAGAGGTAAACATTCACATTCAATGTGTTTTAAGTGTATTTATTAATCAATTAAAGGGACTATTCTCTGCATAAAAGTTAATATAACTCTTCAAAGTGAGTCAAAGCATTGTTTGCATGATAGGATACTGATGTTTGCATCTTTGTAAACACTATTTCCGGCAGTTTAAATGTTGTATATGTGATGCTATATTGGATTAAAACAAAAAAAACATACTTTTGAAGTAGAAAAAGCAGAAAAATGTGCTGCATTAAAGTGTTTTTGCATTATAAGAGGCAAAACACACTTCCAATGTGTTTTAAGTGTATTTATTAATCAATTAAATTGACTATTTTCTGCATTAAAGTTAATATAACTCTTCAAAGTGAGTCAAAGCATTGTTTGCATGATAGGATACTGATGTTTGCATCTTTTTAACACTATTTCCAGCAGCTTAAATGTTATATATGTGATGCTATATGGGATTAAAACAAAATAAACATACTTTTAAAGTAGAAAAAGCAGAAAAATGTGCTGCATTAAAGTGTTTTACATTAATTTTTTGCATTATAAGAGGTAAAACACACTTCCAATGTGTTTTAAGTGTATTCATTCATTCATTCATTTTCTACCGCTTTTCCTCACGAGGGTCGCGGGGGGTGCTGGAGCCTATTCCAGCTGTCTTCGGGCGTAAGGCGGGGTACACCCTAGACTGGTCGCCAGCCAATCACAGTTTTAAGTGTATTATTAATCAATTAAATGGACTATTTTCTGCATTAAAGTTAATATAATCCTTCAAAGTGAGTCAAAGCATTTTTTGCATGATAGGATACTGATGTTTGCATCTTTTTAACACTATTTCCATTGGATTAAAACAAAATAAACATACTTTTAAAGTGGAAAACGCAAAAAATGTGCTGCATTAAAGTGTTTTACATTGATTTTTTTGCATTATAAGAGGCAAAACACACTTCCAATGTGTTTTAAGTGTATTTATTAATCAATTAAAGGGACTATTTTCTGCATTAAAGTTAATATAACACTTCAAAGTGAGTCAAAGCATTGTTTGCATGATAGGATACTGATGTTTGCATCTTTTTAAATGTTATATATGTGATGCTATATTGGATTAAAACAAAATAAACATACTTTTAAAGTAGAAAAAGCAGAAAAATGTGCTGCATTAAAGTGTTTTACATTGATTTTTTTGCATTATAAGAGGTAAAACACATCCAATGTGTTTTAAGTGCATTATTAATCAATTAAATTGACTATTTTCTGCATAAAAGTTAATATAACCTTTCAAAGTGAGTCAAAGCATTGGAAAAAAAATGCGTAAGGAAAACTCAAGAGGATCTTTCGGGGGTGGCGGTAGATAAGAAACCGTTAGAATTTACGCAGCACTCACCCTCGCTTCCATACAGTTTTCCGTTGTTGGCACCCATTTGAAAGGACACATAGTCGAGCACAGAACTCGACCTAAATCCGAAGCAGAACCGAGAGTCCAAATAGTTAATCCAGATGTGGACGAGAGGAGGCTTCACTTCCCGGCCTTCTTCTTCTACGACTTATTCTTATTCCAGCGGTGCAAGATACTGTATCTACATCTTTCTTTATCCTCGTGTTCGATTTCTTTATCTTCTTTTTCTACGCTTCCAGAACACAAAAAAAAGTTCGTAGCAGAACGTTGTGGAAGTGTTGTAAATGGCAAGCAGCTGTTTGTCTGCCTGCCTCAATAATAAATGTGCTGCTGGACTAGACGACGTGAAGAGAGACTTGCTGCTGCTCCTCTGGATTTAAAGAGACCGCAGCACCAGAAAGAAAGCAAAACCACCAGCGGGCCTTTTTTTTGCAACAATAGACGAACATCATAATTACAAGCCCCGGGGCTGCACACTGATCATTTACATTTGTGAAGGATATCAAAATAGACTGGCAGTGAAATCACCAAACACGGAAGATGGCGCTGTGTTCAGGGTCTCATCACCGCGCAAACTGTAGCCCAGGGGCCATTTGTAGAAACTGAAATGGATTAATTCATTCATTTTCTACCGCTTTTTCCACACGAGGGTCGCGGGGGGTGCTGGAGCCTATCACAGCTGTCTTCGGGCGAGAGGCGGGGTACACCCTGGACTGGTCGCCAGCCATTCACAGGGCACATATAGACAAACAACCATTCACACTCACATTCATACCTATGGACAATTTGGAATCGCTAATTAACCTAGCATGTTTTTGGAATGTGGAGTCCCCGGAGAAAACCCACGCATGCACGGGGAGAACATGCAAACTCCACACAGACATGGCCAAGGGTGGAATTGAACCCTGGTCTCCTAGCTGTGAGGTCTGCGCGCTAACCACTGAACCGCCGTGCCGCCTGAGATGGATTAGATATAATTTTATTGCTCCCTTAGTCATGTGCAGGAAGTATAATAAAGGAAATATTGATAGTAATACAACATATAATGATAATGGATGGTACAAAATGTGTTGTACATCCCTAAAATAGAAGATCTTTGACTTCCACTTTTTTTATACAGCACATTTTATAAACAGAGTTTCCAAAGTGCTGCACAGACTAGTAAAATTAAAAGTAAAAATACAATACAATAAATAAAAGTACAAATTGGTTAGCGCGCAGACCTCACAGCTAGGAGACAAGGGTTCAATTCCACCCTCGGCCATATCTGTGTGAAGTTTGCATGTTCTCCCCGTGCATGTGTGGGTTTTCTCCGGGTACTCCGGTTTCCTCCCACATTCCAAAAACATGCTAGGTTAATTAGCGACTCCAAATTGTCCATAGGTATGAATGTGAGTGTGAATGGTTGTTTGTCTATATGTGCCCTGTGATTGTATATAACAGTATAGTGTATAAAAATATTGTATATAACAATATAACAGTCACTAAAGTCATCATACAGCAACTTCACACTCAAATATACAAACATGTACCAATATGAATATTAAAAAAAACAACTCAAGTTTTCCCATACTGTATTGCATCTGAGCAATGCATTCATTGGGGTGCTGCAATGACGTTAGCCCCTCTCTGGGCTCGTCAAATAAAGACACACATCATCAAAAGTATAAGATGCAGATGTATTTACTACACTAAAACGGCCTGAAAGTTTAATGAATGTTTCCTCCCACATTCCAAAAACATGCTAGGCTAATTAGCGATTCCAAATTATCCATAGGTATGAATGTGAGTGTGAATGGTTGTTTGTCTATATGTGCCCTGTGATTGGCTGGCCACCAGTCCAGGGTGTACCCCGCCTCTTGCCCGAAGACAGCTGGGATAGGCTCCAGCACCCCCCACGACCCTCGTGAGGAAAAGCGGTATGGAATGGTATGGAATGAATGAAAACTAACATATAAAAAAAACACTGTATGGCTGATATCGGGTATCGGTATATGATTAGTGCTGATACTGGCCCCGTATCTGCATTTTCAACCGCTTTTCCTCACAAGGGTCGCTGGAGCCTATCCCAGCTGTATTTGGGCGAGAACCGGGGTACACCCTGGACTGGTGGCCAGCCAATCACAGGGCACATATAGACAAACAACCATTCACACTCACATTCATACCTATGGACAATTTGGAGTGGCTAATTAACCTAGCATGTTTTTGGAATGTGGGAGGAAACCCACGCATGCACGGGGAGAACATGCAAACTCCACACAGAGATGGCGGAGGGTGGAATTGAACCCTGGTCTCCTAGCTGTGAGGTCTGTGCGCTAACCACTCGACACCATGCAGCCTAGTTATATACCATTGTAGCATATTTCCTTGCAGTAGAGAAAGGACAGGGAGATGTGGCATGAACTTGTGAAATATAAGCTTTTTTTTACCTGGGAATCTTCAAAATTCACTTTTTTTGGGGGGGGGGTGAAAAATTGAAAAAAAGTTGCACATGCATGCAACAATATTGCTTCTAGCTGTGTCGGTTCTCCCTGTCCTTTCCCTGCTGTGTTTGGCACTAACACTGAATATCCCTATTCGCCAACAAAGAGGCGGTGACACATAATCTCCTCTTCCCCCGCTGTAAGGAGAGAATGGTTTTACCGCACGTTTTGGAATGTTTCTATAAATAGCATCCATACAGGTCATTGGATACCTCGGCAAAGCAGTTGTCTGGTGGTGACATTCCCAATGCACACGGTGCAATAAACTGGTTTTAGCCCACCTACGTTCTACAATACGTGGCGGTTGATGCATAGGAGGAACAGCTGCACATTCATGGCTTTGTGCACACAGCTGACCATTTAGAACGTGCAGGTTTTACAGTCAAAATAGACCAGCACTGATTGTTGCTGGTCACCCGTTCATTTTTAGCTAGCTCAGGTGTTGAGACACGAGGCTTTCACAGTCAGAGATTAATAATGAATTTTTCAAGATTGGACATAAAGAATTACGGGATTCTGGGCTGTTTTTTCCTGGAGCTGTAGCGTTTTTGTATCCTTGTTAAAACACTCCTAGTTGTCTTCCATACATAGAAGATTAATTTACCATATTGCAGGTTTCTAACTTCTGCATTTCTTGAGTATGGTATCCAACTTGTCAGAATGCAGAACACAATGGCTGAGTTTTTTGATAGCCAATCAGGACTCTGTATTTAGCCGGCAACACATAGTAAACTTAACTGGACATATATTCAACTCAGCTGCACAGCTGTCGAGTGGTTAGCGCGCAGACCTCACAGCTAGGAGACCAGGGTTCAATTCCACCCTCGGCCATCTCTGTGTGGAGTTTGCATGCGTGGGGTTTCTCCAGGTACTCCGGAATGTGAGTGTGAATGGTTGTTTGTCTATATGTGCACTATGATTGGCTGGCGACTAGTCCAGGGTGTACGCCGCCTCTCGCCCAAAGACAGCTGGGATAGGCTCCAGCACCCCCCACCCACCCTCGTGAGGATAAGCGGTAGAAAATTAATGAATGAATGAACCTTCTGAATACACTTTTTAACATTAGAGCCCTCTGGACATGAAATAACACCCCTATAGTCACCTTTACACTGAGATTATCCAATATAGTAGACATAATAATAGAAAATAAGACATAAATAGGGGTGCATGGCGTACGAGTGTTTAGCATGCAGGCCAAACAGCTAGGAGATAAGGATTCAAGTCCACCCTCGGCCATCTCTGTGTGGAGTTTGCGTGTTCTCCCTGTGCATGTGGGTTTTCTCCGGGTACTCCGGTTTCCTCCCACATTCCAAAAACATGCTAGGTTAATTGGCGGCTCCAAAATGTCCATAGGTATGAATGTGAGTGTGAATGGTTGTTTGTTTATATGTGCCCTGTGATTGGCTGGCGACCAGTCCAGGGTGTACCCCGCCTCTCGCCCAAAGACCCCCTGCGACCCTCGTGAGGATAAGCGGTTAAAAATGAATGAATGAATATTCAAATACAACAGACACAGACAGGCATTGACAAGACGCTCTAATACACAACAAGGATGCAGAACACAATAGTTGTGGTGACATTCCCAATCAACACAGTGAATAAACTGGTTTTAGCCCATCTCCAGTCCATGTCGCAGTTAATGCATTGGAGGAACAACTGCATATTCTTGGCTTTAGTGACAATTTATTCATTATAAAGTGCAGGTTTTGTAATAAAACTAAACATGTTCAACACCCACAGGAGCAACAGGTTGAAGACTGGCTGCAATAGGACTTGAATTAATTTTGGGGCAATCCGGCACAGAAGTAGAGTGTGAGTCTTCCATGGGAGTCAAAGGCCCTTTTTCAGCCACTTCAGGGGTGCGGTCAGGAGAAGCAGCATCTTGCAGTTTTTTGTACAAAGCTTGCAGCGTCGGAGGGATGGACATGCATCTAAAAAAAAAAAAAAAAAAAAAAGTGACAACTTGTAAGAAGCTGTGATCTATACACTAAAATACACACCTCTTCATGACATCAGACATGTGCTCATCCAGGGAGGAGGGCTCTATCCCTGCTCCAAATACTCTGCATAGAATTTGGTGAGAATTGGGTATGTCCACCAATACTGGAGCAAAGAAAAAAAAATCATAATATAAAAATATGACAACAAGATGGAAAAAAAAATTGCTCACAAACTGCAAGAGAGTCCATGTCAGGTCGACGGAAGGTCACGGAGAAACTAGTATCAGCCTCTTGGCGGATCTCGAAATGTTGCTCACAAAGTGAAGCTAAACAAAAAATAACCATTAGACATTTTCTTAAGGATTGTGTAATTAATTATTAATTACCGATTCCGATACCTGACCCTTTGGATATGCTGCTCCGTAACACATTGTTGATAACACACTGATGCCGCAGCACCTCCACCAGCCTTGGGATTTGGACGGGATGGGTGAAGGAAATGCTGTCCATCACAGCCCCACTTTGGGGAGCAGAGTCCCACGCCTCCACGGGGAAGACATACGTGTGCATGGCCTCACAAGGTAGACGCTGTTTCACAAAACACACACACACACACCGGTATATAAAATATTAAAACTTACTTAGAAGGATTAAAGAACATACCACAGTGAAAATGTAGTCCTGCTCTTCGCTGTCTGCAAGAAGTTGGAGAAATGGCGCCCACTGTAGCTCAACATCTGGTACTGCAATTTCTAAGAAAAGGTTTTGTATCAGTCATTCATTCATTTTCTACCGCTTTTTCCTCACGAGGGTCGCGGGGGGTGCTGGAGCCAATCCCAGCTGTCTTCGGGCGTGAGGCGGGGTACACCCTGGAATGGTCGCCAGCCAATCACAGGGCACATATAGACAAACAACCATTCACACTCACATTCATACCTATGGACAATTTGGAGTCGCTAATTAACCTAGCATGTTTTTGGAATGTGGGAGGAAACATTCCTTAACATTCATAAAATTTTCAGACCGTTTTAGTGTCGTAAATACATCTGCTTTTGATGATGTGTGTCTTAATGTGAGGAGCCCAGAGAGGGGCTAACGTCATTGCAGCACCCCAATGAATGCGTTGCTCAGATGCAATACAGTATGGGAAAACTTGTTTTTTTTAATACTCATATTGGTACATGTTTGTATATTTGAGTGTGAAGTTGCTGCATGATGACTTTAGTGACTGCTATATTGTTATATACAATATTTTTATACACGATACTGTTATATACAATCACAGGGCACATATAGACAAACAACCATTCACACTCAAATTCATACCTATGGACAATTTGGAGTCGCGAATTAACCTAGCATGTTTTTGGAATGTGGGAGGAAACCGGAGTACCCGAAGAAAACCCACACGCATGCACGGGGAGAACATGCAAACTCCACACTGAGATGGCTGAGGGTGGAATTGAACCCTGGTCTCCTAGCTGTGAGGTCTGCACAATAACCACTCGACCGCTGTGCAGCCGGCTTTGTATAATCTAATATAAAACCTTTAGTAATATAATATTGACAATACCTGTAATTCTGCTTATCTTGTGAACAAAAGGCATCATCAGGGGTATGACTGGCTGCAGTTTGAGCACAAAGCAGGCATGGAATTCCTCATGTGGGACATCACTCAGCGGAGTGAAGACAGGGAAGCTGCCGGGACACCGATGAATATTCCAGCATGTCTCACAGGGGGAACTCCATTACCCTTGGCATTACCCTTGCGTGTCCAGTTGTAGCGGCAGTGGAAGGACTGATGCCATCTGAAGCTTGTGGGTCACATGACTCGGGCTCACAGCTACCTGGGCTTCCTGCAGGGCTGGTTCCATATCTGTTGGATGTATTAAAAATGATTTAAAGAGGAATTGAACTGGATAAGCATGCTAGGAAACCAGAATCTCACTTGTAGTCGTGTCATCCATTGGGGCCGAGTAGAACTGGAGGGTCAAAGGGCAATCTAGAATGAAAGTGGTTGTTTTTTTTTGTACCGTCCCTCAAAATTTGAGTGCCTAAACCAGGGGTCTCAAACACGCGGCCCGAAAGTTTAATGTTAGTGCGGCCCGCCCAAGTTTGATATGGATGCTGTATGGTATCATGTACCCAGAAAAAATTATTACGTTTGATTAATGTTCATGTTAAAGGTTAAATAACTGTTAATAGTTATCCTCCCTATCCGTGTGGAAGTGGTAAGTTTTTGGCTATTTAAGTTTAAAGGAAATAACTTGAAGGTTACCATTTAGGTCGCTAGCTCTCTAGTTTGCGAGTTAGCATGTGTCTCAAGACCCTGCAGTTGCGCAATATGTTGTAAATAAAAAAAGTATAAATGTGACTATAGTTGTGTTTTGACATGTCTACATGTCTAATAATGCTTTGTTAATTTTAATCTGAAAAAAATAATTTGTCTACCCACCAACTATATGTGGTTTCTTAAGTTTTTATTATTTGCCATATTATTATTATTATTATTATATTTATTTATTACTGATTGATTGATTTTCTTTATTCTTAATTTGTTTATTTTTCATCTTATTTTGTGCAGAAAAATAAAAATTAAGATATTTGAGAACAGTGGAAGTTTTATCAGAGCTTTTATTGTAGAAAAGCGGCCCAGCCTCGCCTCGCCCAGACCCTAGCTCAGGGGTGGGCAAACTTTTTGACTCGCGGGCCGCATTGATATGACAAAATTTACAGGGGGGGGCAGACTATATATTTTACACGTAACAGTCCACCTGGTATTATTGTATCTGTAAAATTGTCATGCAATCTGCTATTATTACTAATTATTTTAATAATAAAAAAATATAATTACAATAACATTAAAATAATAATTATTATATTATTATGTAAAATATGCAAATATAACAATAATATTATATATAATTAATATAATAATTAGCATTAATATAATAATTATAATAATCATAATTGTTCTAATAATTATTATAATAATCTAATAATCGAATAATAATTATTATTATTATAATAATATTATTATTATTATTATTATGTGCTTGTGTCCCTTTTTTCCAGGAGCACTTTGTAAACAACAGACCATGTCAAAAAACGAAATTGATAAAACCATCAAAAGGTTGGCTCAGGCCATGATGCCAGGTTGTATGTTGAGTTTAAATGAAATACTTTGGAAAGATTGGGCGGGCCGTATTCAAACGCTTGGCGGGCCGGATGTGGCCCCCGGGCCGTAGTTTGCCCACCCCTGCCCTAGCTCCAGTGCCCCCCCCCCCAAGTAAATTCAGTTTGAGACCCCTGGCCTAAACAAAGCCCCCTACTCATTACAGAATTGAGAGAATTGAGTCTGAGACTGCAAAAATAACACACCATGGGGCCAAAATAAAGCAAAACAAAAGTTCCACCCATCTGTCATATTATTTTGCACCATTATTCTGCATGTAAAATTATAATATTATTTATTTCCTATGCAGTTTTTGTGGCTGCATTCACCTTTTCCAGCTATTAAACAGCCCAGCATGGTGCTGTTTACCGCATCCATCTGGCAGCAGCTATCATCGCTTGCTAGCCTGCAAGCAAAAAAATTTTTTAATGAACATGCACAAAACATGAACAAAAATTGGACATTCAAGTCACTCACCTTGGCAAATTAGACATTTCTTGCAAGTCTTTGGCTAGATGTTGCAGAGCGGTAAATAGTTTGAATTTGACATCGCTGAGAGAAAACAGAATGGGTGAAATGAGTTGTTGATTTGTTTAAAAATGATACAAGCTTATAGGACTGTGTAGTACTTATCTCCGGGGATGTTGTACTGGGTGAAGAGGTCCTTCAATTTGGCGGAGAACTCTGCAAAATGTTTTGACCTATTGTGGGGTGTAACCGTAAAACAATTAGCAACTTCGGTTTCTTTAAAATAGGGGCTAATTTTACGAGAATGACACACATTAGCATTAGCACAATTAAAAAGTACCTCATACCCAATTTACTGCTCTCTGGTTCTGCCATATCTTACTTATTTTGCGGAAATATGGGGTAATAACTATAAAAGCAATCTTCACTCGCTAAATGTACTGCAAAAAAAGGTCAGTAAGGATAATTCATAATGCCGCCTACAGAGAACATATTAAAATAAATTAAATTAAATTAAGAAAGCAGGAAGTGAACAAGTGGAACAGTTACTGATTGTAAAAGTACCAGATGGAGGGGTAGGATTTAATAAGCTTTGCTTCTTCCTACTCCTTTTGGACATGTGGAACTGTGAACTGATTATGTGATGCATTCAATTGTAATCTGATGCATATTCAAATGAAATAAAACTATTACCATAAAAATAAATTGTTTAAAAAATACCTCAGAAGCTGAAGCAGGGTCTCACTACTCTGCAACATAAGTACATTTGAGTAAAAATGAGTACATAATATAAAATATAGGATTATAAGAGTCACATACAAGAGGGACCCCCCCATGTGGCGCCACCTTGACCTCCTCCACCCCGCCACACGGCAGCAGCGCCACCTCCAGGTAGAACAGGTCAGCCGTCAGGTAGCAGGTGGCCTCAGTAAAGTGGAAGCCCATCCTTAAAAAATGAGGAAGAACATTGAACGGAGAACCATGTGACTATGACATGTGACTTTTTAATTACCTGTGTTGTTTGGCCATCACCTCCAAACGAGACCGCATGGCATTCATAGAGGACACTGCAACAAAAAACACCTTTAAGCCCCTTTTCGCTCTAACAGCTAAATATGTTTTATTTACCGTTAAGGACTTCTTGCAGCCTTTCCAGGGACCTAATAAGCGGCTCGCAGGGGTTGGAGTCATTTCTGGATTTGTCCTATATGAGATGGGGCGGGGAGGGGGTGAACAATGGAGCAGATGTGTGACAGTCGCCTCTTGTGTAAACATTCATCACCCCCCCACCCAGTGCTTTGTACGCCACATAATGCTTACAATATTGACACATGGGGATGGGCCTTAATGCATCATATAGTGTGTTGTACTTGGACTGATTCCACTCTTTTTTACATGCAATTGAGGGAATTTGTCTTATTTGTGAGGCATTAAGTTGAATATGGTGCCTTCACATGCAAATAAATGGTAGCTACACACATTTTTAGCAATCTCCACCCCATTAAATCTTCTTCCCAATTGAATGATACAGCTAATAAGGGCTTACCATGCATCTTCTGACCAGCTGAAAAGTCTCTTTCCAAGTCTTTGCTGCATATTTTAAACGCAAATCTGGTATAATGGCGCTCATAACTACAAAAAAAATGTCTGCCCTGTGAAGATCTGTGAAGGTTTCCTCCTGCAAGCCTTTTAAAGGAAGTGCATGAGCCAATTAATCAATTATGGGTGTGCATTCATTATAATTACCTTTAATTTACTAAAGTATAAAACAATTGAATCCAGTATGTATATGTATGCTAACGTGTAAGAAAAGGTATTAAAACAAGATATAAATGTGTTAGCCTTAGCGTTATAAAGCCAGGGTGGCAGGGCGGAGGCTTTTTACGAGTATAGCCGAGAAAAGCCGAGTGGATCCGAATGGAGCTAAACTGAGCGGATACCAGCCCAGCCTACTGTCTGTCACATCTAAGTGCTAACACAGCCCGAGCTAGCTTGGGGGGAACTTAGCCATGACCTAACCAGCAGCTGAAAAAAGATCTCTCCTGTCGTTTATCCAAGCTCTCCGAGGCAGCACCGACGTTTATCATTTCTAAGGAACCGGTACGTGATGTTACACCTTATAAAAATGGCGTTGGTAATCTTTTGACAGCTAGCATAGCATCGGTCGTTTATCATTAGCATCTTGCTAGCTTACCGCTACTGCTGACCGGGGAGGATCAGACCGAACATCTGTTGCTGTTTGTCGTGTTTTATATGATTTTTAAAATTAATTTTCGCTTCTATTTTCATTGTTTAATAACAACAATTAACAGTTATCTCACCGGCAAGAAAGAAACTGGTCGTTAGCTGTCAGCAACACCACCCACCGCTAGCCTGTCCATTACCTGCCGAGCAGTAAGTCACTTGCTAAGTTGCTTACATCAATAAATATTTTGGTTTTTTTCCACGTACATAATTTAATACAACGAGCCACTCTTTAAGAAACTGACACAACAGACACCAAATCATTTATATCATCTAACTGGGTGGTTACTGGCGTTTAACGGCGCCGTTAATTTGTTTTTAATCTTTTATTGCACATCTAGACTAGCAAAAACACGTTGACGCTTCGTAACCGTTCTGAGGTGACATAATCAAGTAAATGTTCTCATTTATGGCATTGAAAGATGTGACACTTGTTTATTGTGGGCTAGACAGTCATAATAAAGTTAGGTAACTGGTCTACAGTGAACCTACCTTTTTGTAGAAATACACAGCTGAGCAAAATCATATAACAGGCTGAATAATGTAACACATTTACATTTTCAGAGCTGAAAAATGCTCTATTGCTTCAAAATACAAAAAGAAGAAATGGGCTGTCCGTCAGCTGTTCAAAATTTAAGCTAAAAAAAAGCCCTAAAAGTGTAAAAAAAAAAAAAAAAAAAAGTGGACTCCAGAATTTTGATAATCACCTGAAAGATGCTCCGGGCAGTCAAGATGGCTTCACGGAGGGCATCCACTGTCAGGAATTGATGTCCATTTTTGTACATCTGCCATTTTACGCCCCTGCACAACTTGAAGTGTCATTGTTCCATTGAAGGCAAAAGCACCCTGGAAAACATCTCAGGTGGGATCTCACTAACATTGGAAGCATCAGGACTGCCAAGGTTACTTTTTTTCTGCTCATCATAGAATCAAACTTTCACCACTTTTCAAGAGCCAATGTTTGGTGCTCTTGTGCAAATTGCAGTTTGCATCGTCTTATGTCTTGACAGACGGCCAATCGGATTCTCCGGCTCACGGCTGGTGACATTTCTTTGACTTTTTTTGTTGTGTTTTTGTCTTTTCCATCAAGGTTTATGCCATAATTTTGCCTTTTAAAGGCTGTGGTCTTAAACTTTTGATCAGTTGATGAACAGCCTTTTTCACTTTGATGCTTGTTGGCAATACATAGCTTACTCAAAAGGATTTTCAAATGTCTTACTCCCATTTTTGTTCATTTTGAAGCTCCACTTGTTTGCAATTTTTGCAATGTTTTTATTTTTCTCAAGCTGATGCGATCTCCTCATTCAACTTATAATGAGGCATATGGTGGCCATTTTGACCCAAGTTGAATTTATTTAACAACAAGGGTGTCTTAACTTTTTGAAAAAAATCGGCATTTTTATTTATGTTATTATTAGCTACAGCTACTAAAAAACTACAATAATAGTGTTTTTGGAGGCTGCTGTTGGTGTTGCTAATATGTGTCACTGCAAGCAGTATTCATTCTATGACCTCATGGGTTATGCAGGTTCTTTGTGGCTTGTGTACACACAAACACTAACTTTTATCATCTCCAACTGCAGAGTAGGCGTGACTATATAAACAAGCCGTTAAAAGCTGTTTGTCACACCAAATTCCTCCAGGTACAAGACAGTCACTTGTCGGGAGTCCATTTTAAAAAAATGATTACCCTAATTATAATTTTTTTCCCCTCTTCAGGTATTACAAATCAAACCATTGTTGCTACAGTTGGAGTCTCATTGACACGGCCTTCAATTCCCAGTCCTGACTTTTCCTCGGAGCCATGGCAGCTGCTAAACCCAAAGGGCAGAACTCCTTAGCCCTTCATAAAGTGATTATGGTGGGCAGCGGCGGTGTGGGCAAGTCGGCGCTCACGTTGCAGTTCATGTATGACGAGGTGAGCATATGATTCACTCTCGCGTCGTAAAAATCCACACGATCTCAGTCCGTTCCTCTTCTCTCTCTCTTTGTATATAGTTTGTGGAGGACTATGAACCCACCAAAGCCGACAGTTACAGGAAGAAGGTGGTGTTGGATGGCGAGGAGGTACAGATCGACATCCTCGACACGGCCGGACAGGAGGACTACGCAGCTATCCGGGACAACTACTTCCGCAGCGGGGAGGGCTTCCTCTGCGTTTTTTCCATCACAGAGTTGGAATCGTTTGCGGCGACAGTAGACTTCAGGTAGGGCATCGACTTATAAGTAGTCGCCCTCGTCTCCTTCAGCCTCTTTGTGGAGGCGGGGCTACTAGTGAATGGATAGAGTGTTAGCAGTTAGCCTCTTGAGGCAGCATACGCTAAAAATGATTGAAGATACAGAAGTGATGGTTTCTGAGGCAAATGCCATCGCCGACAGCCCCAGTGAGGGAATATTTGGTTTTTAACCCTCCTCTTGTGTTAGGGTCGGCACCCGATCCGTTTTACATTTTAATGCATAAAAAGAATCACATAACATTTGTTTATTGCATCAAAGCTTTTTTTACTTTGTCAGGAAACTCTTATTTCAGTGGTCTCAAACTCGCGGGCCAAATGCGGCCTGTGGGACGCTAGTTTGAGGTCCCCACATTGATATGAAAGTTTAATGTTAGTGTGGCCCGCGCGACTTTGCTATGGATGCTGTATGGTATCATGTACCCAGAAATGACAGCTTAAAGCTGTGTGCACACCGGGCACACTGGACAAAATTGACGCAATTTTGCTCCTAGATGTAACGATGCTAACTTGCTAATTGGGTAAAATGGTTTCATTAATGTTCATGTTAAAGGTTAAATAACTTAATAATTGAATCTGAAAAAAATTCTTTCTCTACCCACCAACTATATGTGGTTAAGTTTTTCTTATTTACTTTTTTTTTTTTAATTATTATTTTATTTATTTATTACTGATTGATTTATTGATTTATTTTTTCATCTTATTTTGTGTAGTAAATAAAAATTTAAATATTTGAGAAAACCGGAACCAAGACAGTTTTTTAATTTTTACATTTTTTCCGTTTTTAATAAATGTTTTTTTTTTTTTTTTAAACCTGATGCGGCCCAGCCACACCCAGGCCCTAGCTCCAGTGGCCCCCAGATAAATTGAGTTTGAGACCCCCTGCTCTATTTCAACAAAATAAAACCAAAAAAATAGTTTTTACTACATTTTAAAATGGTCTGGTTGAAATTATGACCACATAATATGACTATAAAGCAATATTTTGAGCCAAAACTGAAATCATAAGTGTACAATTAGCCAACACAATGACAACCAGCTCCTCTTCTTATCATGTAAGCTTCAGGGGATTCTCATTTTGACCATTTTTTCCAATATAACAGCAGAAAAACAATGTCCAGACATGTGAGGTGAATTCACTCATTTGAGTGGCTGATTTCACATTTACAATTTGGATCATGGAAAGAATGGCAAGAAATACAGTGAACCAAGATCTGGACCTGTTCTGCTTTTTGATTTCAGTTTGTACTAAAATTCTGTTGCTGAAAACAATAACTTTTTCTACCTTTTTTTGACATTAATATATATGGGTCAAAATTCACCCGAACACCATAGATGTTTCTTTAGTGATTAATACTAAAATGAGAAAATGAATCAAACTAATTGATTTAAGAGATATATTCTATAGCTCTTGGTAATAATAGCTAGGTAACAAAATAATTCAATTTATTAATATGATTCTTTTGAGGTTCATTTTACCATTTTTGAAAATTAAAATCGAGGGGTATAGTGCCAAAAAAAGGCCTACACACCTACATCAAAAGTATTAAAACCAACATTTTCATGGATGAGGAAGCCTAAGAAAGTAACCAAGACATGAGAAGCAAATTTGATGGTTACTTATTGTTTTTAGTGTATTTTATAGCTGATTTAATACAAATACAGTAAAAACCGACCCGTTAATATAAGACATGATACCAGAAATCTAACACAAGAGGAAGGTTAAACAGAATGAACAAGGTAAAATACTTATAAACAAAATGGTGTACGCTCACAGACGGTGTCGCTTGCTACATTGCAAAAGCAATGCAACCATTCAGTACTGTTGTATGGCAGATATTTATCATATATGTCATATAATTTGTGATGTTTCTGTTAAACATTAAGAAGAACAACACGGTTGATCATTGGCATATCATCTCCACGTTGGGGATGGGGTCCTGCCCCAAGTCGATGTGTTTAAGTACCTTTTAATTAGGGAAATTAAAGCTCCTCACAGCTAACCGACCACCTCCATGTTTCCAGGGAGCAGATCCTACGGGTGAAGGAGGATGAGAATGTCCCCTTTCTCCTGGTTGGTAACAAATCCGATCTGGACGACCGGCGGCAGGTAAGCGCAGACGAGGCAAAGACCCGCGCTGAGCAGTGGGGTGTGTGCTACGTGGAAACTTCGGCCAAAACCCGAGCCAACGTCGACAAGGTGTGTCCGCCATTTCTACAATTGGCAAGCGAGAAAAATACAAGCTCTGTTTCTTCCTTTCAGGTGTTCTTTGACCTGATGAGGGAGATCCGGGCGAGGAAGATGGAGGACAGCAAAGAGAAGAACGGGAAGAAGAAAAGCAAAAGTTTGGCCAAGAGAATCCGAGAGAGATGTTGTATTTTATAGTGGTTAAAAAACAAAAAACAAAAAAAGCCAGACAGCTGCTTTTATTGTACATATATACATTTCTCAGACTTTTCATTTTGTTCCCGCAATCTGACCCCCCTTGCTTTTTAACGGGATGTCGTGACCGCGTGTCACTCCAAATGATTCCACTGAGTGTTTGAAATGAATCGGTGACAAGTGTGTCTAAAAGTCACTACAAGATTATATATTATGAATATACCGCATAAAAAAAAAAGGTCAGGATTTAACGCTTAATTGGATTACATATACATATAAACAGCCTCGATCCCATTTTTGGCTCACGTCTATTAACCCAAATTTACTTTAACGCACAAATTTTCCCTTTCCGCACAAACAGAGCATGACCCTAAAATCGTCAAACATTTCCATTTTTAATTTTTTAGTCATTGCCTTTTTTTTAAATACTATTAATAGTTATTATTATAATATGAAGTAATCTCTGGTGCTTGCATATAAAGTCAGTGGAGAAACACTACACTGGTGTCTTGAAGTCAACAAATGAAAGAAGTGTAAACATGCCAATTTTTTTTATTTTTTATTTTTGCTTTGTTTCCTAATTGGTCTGACGTGACAACACTACTGCGTGGAGGGAAGGCCAGATAGAAATTGGGCGATTCAGTCACCAAAGAAAACTGCTAGCTACTACAAAACAAGTGCCCACTTTTCAATTGAAGTGAATCACAAATCTTGCAAAAGGTCTTAGATTTCATGTACAGTGCACGCCGCTGCCAACCTGTCCGTGTTGAATGTGAAACAATCCCGTCTCGCCATCCCGTTCGTTTGCCTGGAGGCTGCCAATCATGTGCTTTCTACCAATCCGACCTTTTACCACAGTAACATCTGAATGGTACAAGCCTATTATGATTCTTTACTTCAATTTTAGCGACCAAAACACATTGTACCCTGTCATTCCTGTTCTTTGCTAACAACTCAGCCACAGGCAATCCTATGTTACGGCCACTGATATATAATAAGACACCCAGAAATGGACTCTATGCAACAAAACTAATCCATGTTTTCATTTCAATCCTCAGATTCTCCTGGCGTTGACGGCGAGCTATATGTGTAACTGTACAGTCATTAATGCAAAAATAATACTTGTGGTATTTTACTATTTATTGACAAAAAAAGAAAAGCACACAGTAGTGAGGGTGGTGTTGAGACGTGACATTTTGGAGGCGAGGCCAAAATAATTGGAATGTTTTTCTTTGGTTTTTGGGTTAATTTAATTTAAAGGCTAACCTCCAGCACAAGATGCCACAATTCAGACACCCCCCCTTTTGGAAGAGTCGTAGTGGTCCTCCATCTTTATAAAGTGCTGTGTGCTCTCATTGCTAAAGCTACTAAAAAAAACACTGTTCGCCATAGTGCTTGCTAACATTTGTTTTACAATTTATTCTATTAATTCCATATTTGAGCAAATTTCCCTAGTGGGAATTTAAAAAAATAATAAAAATATTGCCTTTTTATATAAATAGCCTAAAAAACAGAACTATCTATACAGTTTATGTTTGGTTGTTTGGATGGTGGGCCATCATTTATAAATGCTACCTTCATGTTTACTTTTTTTTTTTTTTTTTTTTAAACATAACCACTAATGTAGCCTACCTGTCTGTGAGTGCAAGAGGTGGTGACGCTTACATTTCAATTTTGTGTGTGTGTATGTGTGAAATGGCAAATAAAGTTGATATTACTAATGGTAATGTGTTTCTGTTATGTATTGGTTGCTTGTTAAAAAGCACAGACACATCACGGTAAGGGTCTTGGTCCACTCCACTGTACTTTTCCAAAGAAGGTTTTGAGGCTGTCACTTGGCAACTCAATGTTTAAGGTCCTTTGCAGGTTTTCAGGGGGATTAAAAACTGGATTACATGATAATATAACACCTTTTAGTTGCTTCACATCTCTTTGTTTTATTTAAAAATATATATTTAATGCAAAAAATATGTTATTTTTTCGGAAGGTTAAAGTTCACGTACTATGGTGAGGGCCACAGAGGTGAGGGCGAGGGGTTCCCTCACGGGTGACGTCACCAGACAGTGCGAAGACGCAGTTGTCCGTGATTGGCTGACGCTTGCGCACGAGGCCTGTAGTTTGAAAGCTTGTGTGTGGGCCTCGGCGACAGCAGCACCGTTAGCCTCCTCACCGCCAACAAAGTTAACACCGTGTGGAAGTACGTTCGATTCAACTGGCGATTTGGAATTTGGAAAGTTCGGATAATGACGCCAAGAGGAAATGGAGCTACCACTCGGCGGGACGCTGTATTGTTTACCACTTGTTAGTTGAAAACAAACCTTTCAGCTAGCTGGCTAGCGGCTAAGTGGCTAACAGGCGAGCTCGCGTGCCGCTTCACTTCCTTGTTGCGCCTCTGAGGTTAATGGCAGGCGAGAAGTTTTGAACTTTTAACACTAACCTGTGAATGGATTTACTCTCTCATACTACTTCTACGTGTCAAAGGAGCTGGACTTAAAAACCGGAAGGTCCCCAGGCTATTACCTTTTGTCTACGATTTAGAATGCAATGTGTCGCTGTATACCGTTAGCTGCTGGGGGCTAGCTTGCTAGCATGTGCTAGCAAATCGATAATATGCACCTGATGGAGTCGACTGGTAACTAAATGTCATATTGTGCGTTTTATGTGGCAGAATTCGTTAATGTCCGCTACCACCAAAACTTCTATCAAGCTATCATTGTGATGCTATTGTTAAGCTAACGTTTTCATGTGAATGGGGTTAGTATGCTAACTAGCCCAATGTTTTGTTCCACTGCACACCCAGGAACATAGTTGGGATAAAGTACACAATTTAGAGGTAATTTTCATCAGGTGTAAGGCTTCATTGTGTGGATAAATGCCTAATTCAGATGTACTTAGGGATGGCCGGGGCCGGAGTCCCTCCACACAGAGAAGTGCAAACAGGCAGGATAGACGTAATGCTAGTAAGCCGGGCAGCAGTGCAGCTCAGCGGGATAGACACCCTGACAAGAGAAGACCCTCTGCTTCCAAGAGGAAGAAACGCAGGCAGGCCAAAGAGAGAGACTTGTGGCATATGAGTGCCGTTGAAAGTTCTGTCAATGACCGACAAGGCACTTTTGGGAAAGAGTCTGAACTTCGGACACTGGTCGAGTATGATGACGTGAGCTCCCAGTCAGAGCGCTTCTCAGGGAGCCCCTCGCCCAAACTGGACCACCACCACGTTGATGGGTTTTCTGTGGATCGACTCAGTGACTTTGGAGAATATAACGGACCAGCATCTCCGCACAGAAGTCACCCGAGAGATCATGAGGCTGTTTTCCTCGTTAAGGAACCCAGAGGACCATCAGAAAGGAGCAAGCCAGGGAAAGACCTGGGGCGGAAGAAGGACCATCAGAATCGAGAAAGAGGCTCCAAAGTTTGTAGCGTAGTTAGCCCTAGTGGCTCTAAAAACCACAGAGACACTGCGAGGAGTACTGACAAAAACGGCAAAAAAGCAGCTTCAAGTCGGCCCTCGCAATCTGTGGATAAACGAGATTCCAAAAGGCAAAGGAGTAAAACGAGATCGGACAAAGAGACGCCGTCTGCGTACAGAGACGCTCCTCAGTCTTACAGGGATGACCGTGAAGACCTCAGGGCCTACAGGAGAAGCCCGGGCTTGAAAGCAGAGAGTCCCTATGGGACGTCCTATGGCTCATACAGCTACCAGTCTCCAGTAGGTTACAACCAGATGATATCAAGAAGAAGTCCCACATTTGGAAGCAAAAGACTCTCTCCGACGTCTACTTATTATGGCCGAGACGTGGACATGTATGGAACGTACAACATGCCCAAGTCGCCTAGCTCATACTCTGGTAACAAGAGAAAGCGGTCCCCGGTGACGCAAGCAAACTGGCGCAGGTCCCCGAGTTATGGCCGCCGCAGTCCGTACGAGCCGGGGGAGTTTGGTGCTAGTCCTTATGGCGGTCGACGGAGATCACGAAGTCCCTACAGGAAGTCCCTGAGCCCAAGTCCAGATGTCAGGTGAGGTGTCGGGCTAATATTGTTAGGTGGATTTCAACACACACGTAGATAGCATAGCCAGAACACACATTTGACCTTCAGCATGAAATACAATTCTGATTTATAAAAGCCCAAATGGAATGTGCCACTGATTGTATCAACAATCCGCTTAATCCAGAACACATTTCCACATTTTTATTGTGTAATTCTGTCAACACATTTGTTGATTAGTGACATAATTCATAACCATACCTTTCTTTATCTAGTTAAATAGAACAGGTGAAATGAGGACACCTTATGGTTTAACTCTTCTGACTCCTGAACTGCACAAAAACGTTGAACATTTGTTCAGCACGTTTAAGGCGTTGCCTGTGCTGTTATTTTGCTTACAAATACACCACATGGTGGTGCTGTTTATGAAATCCCATAAGTAGGATTTACTTTCAATACACTCAAACTTTAGAATGTTGTGCCAAATCACCACAAAATATGCTACACACCTTGATGGTTTGTTTCTGTGAAATAAAATGGTTTGAAAAACATGGCTAGTGGAGGATAATCCACAATTTAAACATGTACTTGGAAAAAGTCGCTGTAAGGCATGCTTCTGGCTTCCTAGCATGCCTTGTTTATTTAGCAAGTTTAGCACCCAGGGCGGAACCATATTTGGAATTTGGGTCTTGAGTTAGCCTGGTCTAGATAGTTTCTCTTCCTCTTTGGGATTAGCAAAGGTGTTGTTTCACTTCCTGCTTCACAGGCTTGAATTCATTTACAGCAGGGGTCTAAAACTCAATTTACCTGGGGGCCACTGGAGTTAGGGTCTGGGTGAGACTGGGCCGCATCAGGTTTTCAAAAAACCCCCCCAAAAAACGCATTTATTAAAAACAGAAGAATGAATAAACTTCGCTTTGGTTCTGATTTTCTACAAGAAAACTCTAACAAAACATTCCACTGTTCTCAAATATCTTAATTTTTATTTTTCTACACAAAATAAGATGAAAAATAAAGAAACAAATCAAGAATAAAGAAAATCAATCAATCAGTAATAAATAAATATAATAATAATAATAAAACGGCAAATAATTAAAACTTAAGAAACCACATATAGTTGGTGGGTAGACAAATTATTTTTTTTCTGCTTAAAATTAACAAAACATTATTAGAGCCCTGTAGACATGACAAAACACGACTATAGTCACATTTATACTCTTTTTATTTACAACATATTGCGCAACTGCAGGGTCTTGAGACACATGCTAACTCACAAACTAGAGAGCTAGCGACCTAAACGGTAGCCTCCAAGTTATTTCCTTTAAACTTAAATAGCCAAAAACTTACCACCTCCACACGGATAGGGAGGATAACTATTAACAGTTATTTAACATTTAACATGAACATTAATCAAACGTAATAATTTTTTCTGGGTACATGATACCATACAGCATCCATATCAAACTTGCGCGTGCCACACTAACATTAAACTTTCATATCAAGGTGGGGGCCTCAAACTAGTGCCGCGTGTTTGAGACCCCTGATTTACAGAGTTTAGTTATGTAATTGACCGCATTTTAAAGTGTTGAAGTAATTGAAATCCAGGGTAATTTGTCTTCCAGGCGATCCGCAAGGTCTCGCAGCAGAAGCACCTATTCTTCCGCCAGGCGCTCGAGTTCCAGAAGCCGCCACCGCCACTCTCGCTCCCGCAGCCGCCCCTCCAGCCTCTCCCCCAGCACGCTCACCTTCAAAAGCAGCCTGGCCGCCGAGCTCAGCAAGCAAAAGAAGGCCAAGGCTGCCGAGGCGGCCGCCAAAGCCAAGAACACCAGCAACGCATCCACTCCCACAAAGGCGGTGGCGGCGTCCGCCGCTCACCAGCCCAGCCCCAAAACCAACCACGCAGCTAGGAAGGGCCGCCCCCCATCTCCACCCGTACCACCGCCACCACCAGCAGTCGAGAAAGGACCACGGACTCCCACGTCCATCCAGCCTCAGTCACCCACTGACAGGTCTTCAAAGAGGACCACGGAGCAGCAGACCAGCCGGGACAAGGACGGAAAGGGAAAGGATGACGCCGTGCATCGGGATAACAGGAAAGCAACAGTGCCAAGCAAAGACAAGGAACGAGCCGCCGGGTCTCTCACCTCGAGTATTTCAGGCCTATCACTGCCCCAGAATATTCTGGAACACATAAATAAAGGCGAGAGGTACGTTTAGCATTCCAATTATCCCAAATATCCGACAATAACTTCATGACTTTGCCATTCTTTCCCATTGTCATGTCAGCACAAAGGACGGTTCTGTCTCAGGGAAGAAGAAGTCGGAGCGAAAGGGCCGACAGCTTCTCACCGACCTCCCGCTCCCGCCGGTTCTCTCCAGCCGTACGTCTTCCCCGCACAGTCCGGCCGAGGAGAAAAAAACCCAAGCGCTGCGTAGAAGGCCGAAGTACGTTTTGGCTTTGCTTCAAATTCCACTTTTGCTTTTATTGTCAAATTTTAAAATGATTTATATTTCAATCCCAGAATGTGCGGCCCGAGATACGGCGAGATCAAAGAAACCGAGATCGACTGGGGAAAACGTTGCGTGGACAAGTTCGAGATCATCGGCATCACTGGAGAAGGCACATATGGCCAAGTGTACAAAGCTAAAGACAAAGACACCGGTGAGACACATGACTGACCCCCCCCCAACAACACAACACATAACACATCCTCCTGTCCTGCAGCGGAGATGGTGGCTTTAAAGAAAGTACGCCTGGACAACGAGAAGGAAGGCTTCCCCATCACGGCCATCAGGGAGATAAAAATCTTACGACAACTCAACCACAAAAGCATCATAAACATGAAGGAGATCGTCACAGACAAGGAGGATGCTCTGGACTTTAAAAACGATAAGGGTATGCCTATTGTGATAAACATTATTGGCGCCTCTTTCGATATATATAGATGTCATCGATATTCCTTTTCCCCCCCGCAGGTGCTTTCTATCTGGTGTTTGAGTACATGGACCACGACCTGATGGGCCTTCTGGAGTCCGGCCTGGTGCACTTCAACGAGAGCCACATCAAGTCTTTCATGAGACAGCTGCTGGAGGGCCTGGACTACTGCCACAAGAAGAACTTCCTGCACAGAGACATCAAGTGCTCCAACATCCTGCTCAACAACAAGTCAGGACGCTCGGTTATTTTTCTTGACTTCCTTTTGTAGCATTTTTTTCTAATAATCGATCTTCTTCTAATCAGAGGTCAAATAAAGCTGGCAGACTTTGGTCTCGCTCGCTTGTACAACTCCGAAGAAAGGTGAGCCTTCCCTTTTTTAAACACGCACCGACACACCCTCCATGTGGTTGCAATGCTAACACATTCACCGTGCGTGTTTGATTCCCAGTCGACCATACACCAACAAAGTCATCACGCTTTGGTACCGCCCACCTGAGCTCCTCTTGGGTGAAGAACGGTACACACCGGCCATCGACGTGTGGAGCTGCGGGTAAGAGTTTTCATTGAAATAGACCCCATTATATATTATAAAACATGTTAAAATTAGGGGTGTAAGAAAATATTGTTTCTGTGATATATTGCGATACTGTAGCTATTAAAAAGTATATTGATATTTTTAGGCATTTATCATAGACTGTATATGGTATTTATTCAAGTGCAGACACGGTAAAGATTCATTTCTGATTGTAAACCTCCGATCGTTAGGTGGCAATCAATCAATTAAGGATGTTGAACGAGATTCATGAGTTGTAATTTTACAACTTGTTTCTTATAAATGTACTACTTTTTTGTTGTAAATTTGGCACTTTTTTTCTTGTTAATGTATGACATTATTCTTGCAATATTACGACTTTTTTCTCAGAAATTTATGACTTTGCGTTATATTGTGAGTTCATTCTTTTCATTCTTGTAAATTTTCTACTTTTTTGTTGAAAATGTGTGACTTTTTTCTTGATATTTTTCTCGTAAATTTACGACTTCATTATTGTAAATGTACTACTTTTTTTCCCCTGTAATTTTTAGAGTCTCGTAAATTGAGCAATGCGAAGCAATGGAATTCTATACACTATGAGATCTTGCTAGTGAGTTAATATGAGGCATTATAGAAATACTTCACATAGAACTTGATATATTGCATTTAGAGCCTTAATATTGCATGTGGAGAGGTTGATCAGATATCCAAATGCTACACTTTAAGTTTTTACAGCGGAAAGTGTCTGATACAGCATAAACATATTGTTGTAATGGAATAAAAATGTATTTAGTAAGTACATATTGCTGGTGTAATTCAGTTTTTCCAGGAAATAATCTTTAACTACAAGAAAAACAAAAAAAATATCGCCTTGATATATTATATCGTGAGCCTAGTATTGTGATACGTAGTAAAATATGCTATCCTTACAGATGCATCCTTGGGGAGTTGTTCACAAAGAAGCCGATCTTTCAAGCTAATCAGGAGCTCGCCCAGTTGGAGCTTATCAGGTACGTTTATGACCAAATGAATGGTTTTGCCCCGTTAATGTGAAAAGTGTCCTCATCATCCAGTATCTTGGTATCTTCTAGTCGGATATGCGGTAGTCCGTGTCCGGCGGTGTGGCCCGACGTCATCAAGCTTCCCTTCTTCAACACCATGAAACCAAAGAAGCAGTACAGACGGCGACTGAGGGAGGAGTTTGCCTTGTAAGTGTGATAGTCGAGTACTTTTAAGGGTGTATACTCCCTGAAGGCCTCATTTGAATATTTTTTTTGTGCAGCATTCCGCCTTCTGCGTTGGACTTGTTTGACCACATGCTGAACCTTGACCCCAGCAAGCGCTGTGCGGCCGAGCAGGCATTGGCCAGCGAGTTCCTCAAGGACGTCGACCCAGATAAAATGCCCCCTCCAGAGTATGTTTCCCTCCATGTGACGCATATCAGTACTGTAAACCTCGGATATATCTGATTCAATTGTTGCCACTGGTTTTGTCCAATATAAGCGAAATCCGTTATATGCGTATACCGGAAAATGTCAGTTTTACGCATATATCGGATTTATATCCGGTATATGCGTAAATCGGATTTTATCCGTTATAAAAAGGCACTTTCTATGACTATGTTTCCAATGTACCTGGACACGCAGGCAACGCTGCAAACGACGTCGTATAGCGGCTTGTCACGATTCGGCGAATCGGAGCACCACGATGCGGCCATCCAATATATGCGAGGGAAATTTAATGGAAATGCATTGGAACGGGACTGGAGATTTTGTCCGAAATAGGCGAAATCCGTTATAAAAAATCCGATATATGCAATGAATTTTTATTGGAAATGCATTACAGAAAAATTGGTTCTTTTTTATCCGTCCGTTGTGAGCGAATTTCCGATATATCCGAGTTTTACTGTAATTCTCGGGTTTAAACTTGCACTTGAACTGTTTTGTAGTCTTCCTCTATGGCAAGACTGTCACGAGCTGTGGAGCAAGAAGCGTCGGCGTCAGAAGCAGATGCCCGAGGAACTGGCCGCCCCCAAGGCGCCGCGTAAGGAGCTGGGGTTGGATGACAGCCGCAGTAACACTCCTCAGGGTTTTCCGGCGTCCGGGAATATCAAAGCCCCGAACGCAGCGGCTTCTGCACTGCTGGGTGAGTCACAGATTCAACATTTGGAGTCGTTCATCAACTCCTACTGTTAATATTCATTGAAACGGCATGCGCTCGATTGCTGCAGATCCCAAAGGTCCGAACTCCCAGCTGACTCAGGAGCAGCTGGCAGTCCTGCTCAACTTCCTGGGTCCGGCCAACAGCGCCGTGAACTCGACGCAGTTTTTTCAGAACATGAGCTCAAAGGTCAACCAGGAGACGCTGCAGCAGCTCTCCAAAGTCTTAGCGCCCGGCACCGACGTGGCCGAGACCGCCCCTCAGCAGCCACCCGCTAAGCCCCCGCAGCCCACGGCTCCGCCAGGCGTGCCCCGCACCCCACCTATGCCCAAGCCTCCTTCTCCGCCTCCTCCTTCCAGTATTCCGGAAGGGGACGCGGCGGCTGCCACCCAGACGGCCGTGACCATGCTGCTGGCTCAGCTACTGCAAGCTCAGCGGTCGGAGGGCACCGATGGAGGGGATGCCGTGGAGGGTGGCAAGCTCACAGCAGGACAGCCGCCACTTCCTCCCGAAGTCAAAGTTAAACACCCTCCAGAGTCCAGTCCGGTCTCTCCAGGTCTACTATTTTAGTATTTTCATGTATTTGAAAACATCAAAATATGAATGTATGATGTCATTTGTCTTACAGCGCTCAAGTTAAGCAGCATGCCCATCTTGCCCCCAGACCAGAGACCACCCGAGCCGCCAGAACCACCGCCACACGCAGACCTGGACTACAGGCAGCCGCCACCTGAGCCTAAAACTGGCCATGCCCCTCCTATAGCGTCAGCGGGTGGAGGCGACGGCGGTCGCCCACCCGAGCCCGACTATCCGCCCCTCCCCACCGCGGAGGGCCCCGGGTACGGTGGTGACTTCAGCCACCCACCGCCTCCCCCCTTCACTCCTGCAGGGTTTGGAGACAGCTTCATGGGTCACATGTTAGGCGGAGGCCTGCCACCACATTCTCTAAGAGAAGTCTTCGGCAGGCCCGGCCATGCCGCACCCCCTGTCCCAACCCACCCGGAGCCTTTCCCCCTGCCGGGGGTCGCCGCCACCGGACCCAACAGCATGGTGTTCACCGGAGACAAGGACCACCGCTTTGAATACAGTTCTCTGCCAGTGGAGGGGCAGCCCAGCATGAGCGCCCTCCACCTGTACAACCACGCCATGGTCAGGAAGGACGCCGTGCCCCCGCCACCACCCATCCCGGCACCGGGACAGCCGCCGCTACCGCTCGGTTTTGTCCCTCATGTGAACTCGAGCGCAGCCATCAGAGGTCGAGGTCTACCCTTCTAAAAAAAAAAAAAAAAACGTAAACAATGTTGGTGGAGCGAACAAAGTTTCGATGACTTGAAGCCTCTTGGACCAGACGAGACACTTTGGCCCCGGTCTGAGTCCGCATTTGTGTCCCTCCTCGATTGATTTGTGGACTGTGGACTACATTGCTGATGGACAGCGGAGGAGCTTTTCTGGCTCGGACCATTTTTCATATTTTTTTGTAATTTGTTCTACAAGTCTTTTAAATTAAACTTTTACCTGTTTTTTGTTTTTTCTCTGATTGTAAAATGAATTCCTGGGTCGGGTACACTCTTGTCCTCCCTGAGTAGTATTATGTTTTGCACTACTGACTGAAGTAGGCTCAACTATTTTAGCTATGGAGTAAAATTGTGTGCATTTATCTGCACAATTACAAGGGTGACCTTTTGTTTTTTTTGTCTTTCTTTTTGTTGTTTAATAGCTGGAACATTGAGGGCCTGTTATCATGAGCACTCAAAACAAGTGGACTGGTAGCACTTGGATGAGCAAATCTGTTCTGGACAGAAAGAAACTGTTTTTTCTTCTTGCAAATAGAAGTAAAAGTGTAAAATGAACAAACCCAAGTTATTTTTTTTTTTGTATTAAAAATATTTTGCCCTCCCCTTTTTTTTTCCTTTGGCAAATGTTTATTAAAGAAATGCCATAGTGTACTATTGTCTCCAGGGTTTGTTTTGCTTCATATAAACTATAAACAACATTATTATTTTTCTTGACTGCTCCACTGTAATGATTGCAAACCATTTCAACAACACATAAACTTTAGGGTGCGTTCCCAGTCAGGAAACTTGCATGACAAGGTGCTAGGTTGTAATTTCCTTATCAAGAGAAGCATAAAAAAAAGGTCAAATGTCACACAACATCGCCTTGAATACAAATGGAGGATGTCAGCTTTGCACTTTTAAGTGCTTTTACTTGTGCTTATAGCGAGGAGCTTGTCAAAGATAACAAAGAAGTCTTGTTGTTGCCCTCTTTATGTCAACTATGATAATAGTGTATCTCTTCAGGAAGAAATAAAGCACAAACCAAAAAAATAAATAATAATACACTGTATCAAAGCATTAACACATACAACCAGTAGGGGGCAGCATTATCGTTGAAGATTGTTAAAATAGGCACATTTAAGCGTCTTTGAGTATTCCTAAAAGCGCTATACAAATAAAATGTATTATTATTATTTAGGCCAACATTTTCAACAAGGTTAATAAAATAACTAGTACTACTATCTTATATTTCCACGATTTAAAGCAAAGGAAGCAAATACAAACATGCTATGTTAGCTTCAATAGCTTCAACTAACACCGCTACGTTCTTTGTCTATACAAATAAAACATTTTCAACATGTAATTCACCCTCACAACCAGTAGAGAGCACCATTGTGTGTTTTTTATACCCTAATTACAAAATTGCCGAACAAGAGCAACCTCGCTTAACATGCATAAGTGTGACTATACCCTCCGAACAGCAAGGTGGCGCTAATGCTCTTATATGTTAATTGCCCGCATATAAAAGAGTTGAAAGAAGACCTGTTTTTCCAATGCGGACAACTTTTTAGCTGCATCAAACACCGTCTTTTTCTATCCTTAAATTGAAAATTGCTATCCTATTGCATAAAAATAAAGGTAAGCCCAAAAGTCATATGTGTATGTTTGCAAAAAGATTAATTAATTAAGTAATTTAAGCGGTAGAAAATGAATGAATGAATGAATTTCGGATACGAGTGCTTTGCTAAAATGTACACCTCTACGTTAATGCCATTTGCAGTACCTAGTTTAGCCACAGGGTGGTGTCAAAAGCCTTTTATCAGTAAAACGGTACTTTATGACCAATGATATCTTGAGTGTAAATATTACACATCTCTATTAGCTAACTTGATGCAAGAAGAGTATATTTTTGCTATTTTAAAGGGAATTCTAACATGATTCAGTTGCCCAATTCCTCTCTTTTGTCCGCCATCTTGCTCCAAGTGCCTCTAGAACTCTGACAGGTGACAAGTGAAAGCATTAATTGCAATTTAAAGGGGATTTTTTTTATTTTAATTGAATGAATGAACCTTTAGGAGATGTAGCAATAAGTAAGTGAACCATAATGTCACCTCTACTGTGCCTGGGGGGGCCACATTCTGCCAAGAAGAGGCGAGTCAGCAGTGCTAACGGCTGCCCCGTTGCACCTCGCTTTGGTTCAATTTGTTTGTGGGTTTACTTTTGTGAGCGAATTCCTCCTAAGGGGGGTTGCCACCCTTGGTAAAGTTAATTAAAATGTGAATTAGGAGTCGTGGAAGGGTTGTGCTGTGGTGTTTAGCATGCATGGACCACTAAACACAAAAGTAGACAAGTTTATAGACAAGTTTATCAATTATTATTATTTAAATATTGTTTTTGGATGATTCTTTATGTTATTTTTGTTTGTAATTATTTTTAATGTATTTTTTGGTAATAAAATATTTGTATATATACATTTCTAGGGAAAAACAAAACTCTAACCATTTTCTAACTATTTAAAATAATTTTTGCAGCTGTAGTTAATTAAAATAACCAATTAATTAATTCCTTAATATATATTTGAAAGTGTATATATATTTTTTCAAATGTATGTTTTGTAGCTGTTTAAGATTAAGATTAAGATTAAGATATGCCTTTATTCGTCCCTCAGTGGGGAAATTTGTATTGCACAGCAGCAAGAGTACAGAATAGCTATTGAATTGTTGTCAAAATGTATTATATTAAATACATATTTTATGAATTTAATTAATTAATTGTAAATTTATTATCTTAAATATATATTTTAAAGGTTTTATATATTTTAAAGGTTTTATATTTTTTTTAAATAAAATAATTAATACTTATATTATTATTTAATAAATGTATTTTTATATATTATTTTAATAAAATAACCAATTAATTAATTTAATAATATATATTTGAAAGTGTATATATATTTTTCAATGTATGTTTTGTAGCTGTTTGAATTGCTGTTGAATTCCTGTATTGTATTAAATACATATTTTATGAATTTAATTCATTAATTGTAAATTTATTATCTTAAATATATATTTAAGAGGTCTTATATATTTTTATTTAGTATTTTTTATAATAATAATTATTATAATTGTATTTATTTATTTTTATATTATATTATATTAATAAAATAACCAGTTAAGTAATTTAATAATACATATTAAAGTGTATATATATTTTTTAAATGTATGTTTTTAGCTGTTTGAATAGCTATTCTTGTCAAAAGGTATTATATTAATTACATATTTTATGAATTTAATTCATTAATTGTAAATTTATTATCTTAAATATATATTTTTTATTTTAAATAAAATAATTAATAATAATAATAATAATTGAATTTATTTTAATATGTTGTATTATATTTAATATTTTTAATTAATATTTTAAATATTAATAATAATTTTATTTAGCTTTGTATCATAATTCTGAATAGACATTGTTCCTACATTACTAACCAGAGCAACCTGATTCAACAGCGCCCTTGCTGGTTGCAGCCTAGTATTACACTACATTTTACCTTATGTTTCAATAGAATTTCCAATATCAGTGAATATATTATGCCCATTCTTCATATTAGCAATATTGAAATAAAGTTGCTTATGTTGTATGATGGACTGTAGCCTGTTTAGGCAGCTAGCAATAGCATATCACCGACATTGCATTACCTATTGTTGTTGTTTTACTTACCATTCAGTCCAGCTTTAAAGCCTTAGCCGCACATCAATCACGACCGCGTGTTAAAGGGCGCCCAGCAAGGTGACACCCCGCCCCAACGGTCACGCCACGATGACCTTTATATCATACCGCTTGTCAAGGCGTCGTCGTCGCATCACCTGAAGATTGCGGGTTTGATCCCTTGGCAGGAGACATTTTTTTTATTTCCCTACATTACGCAAACATATTGTCCATTCCGTGTGCCTGCACGTGATTTATTTCCTGTCTCGTATTCCGACCGTTTAAATGTCACGCGCCGCTTCTTTCTCTATCTGACCTTTGACCTACCATTCCATGGAGAAGTCCATAAAACCCCCAAAGGAGGGGGGGAGGGGTTGATGAAACGGCGGTCAACTTTTTGATGAAACGGTGTTTGTTGGCGAGGTTCGTCATAATCACCTTCATAAAATCTGCAGGGGGGGGGGGGGGTGTGTGTGGGGGGGGGGGGGGTAGTGCGGCGATGAAGCGTATACGTCCCTTGGTGCTTCTCCGGCTGGCTCGGCCTTGTCTGTTAAAATCACGTTTACAGCTGCCCTTCGGCAACAAACATGTCTGGTTTCATCTTCCGACAGTTGAGTGTTGCCTCTGAAAAACATGTGACACACACACACACACACACACACACAGTCGCAATCATTGACGAAGCATTTAAATAAAATCCGATTTCTAAAGGATCCGGCCCCAAGGGGAGGATTTGTGACATCACCAATTAGATTCATGAAATCTCTCTGTCGTATTTACTTAGTGGGGATCAATACACACAATGGTTATGTTGCATTTTATCATTTATTGTATGCATTATGTTTGTATGTGCAGGTGTATGTTGCATTCCTATATGTTTGGTACATTTTGTGCCTATTTGTGCAGGTTAGTTACATTCATACAGTAAATGAGCGTGTTTTTTCACGCTACAATAGGCATGCTTGTTGTCGATGTTTACGTTTGCATCAATTTGTCATGTTTATGTTGGATTCCTATGCGTTTGTTACATTTGTGCATATTTGTGCCAATTTGTGCAGATTTGTTACATTCATACAGTATACGTATGAGCGTGTTGTCGATGTTTACATTTGCATCAATTTGTCAAGTTTATGTTGCATTCCTATGTGTTTGTTACGTTTGTGCATATTTGTGCAGGTTTGTGCAGGTTTGTTACATTCATACAGTACATGAGCGTGTTGCCGATGTTTACATTTGCATCAATTTGTCATGTTTATGTTGCGTTTGTTACGTTTGTGCATGTTTGTGCAGGTTTGTTACATTCATACAGTATATGAGCGAGTTGTCGATGTTTACGTTTGCATCAATTTGTCATGTTTATGTTGCATTCCTATGTGTTTGATACATTTGTGCCTGTTTGTGCAGGTTTGTTACATTCATACAGTATATGAGTGTGTTGTCGATGTTTACGTTTGCATCAATTTGTCATGTTTATGTTGCATTCCTATGTGTTTGATACGTTTGTGCCTATTTGTGCAGGTTTGTTACATTCATACAGTATATGAGCGTGTTGTCGATGTTTACGTTTGCATCAATTTGTCATGTTTATGTTGGGTTCCTATGTGTTTGTTACGTTTGTGCCTATTTGTGCAGGTTTGTTACATTCATACAGTACATGAGCGAGTTGTCGATGTTTACGTTTGCATCAATTTGTCATGTTTATGTTGCATTCCTATGTGTTTGATACGTTTGTGCCTATTTGTGCAGGTTTGTTACATTCATACAGTATATGAGCATGTTGTCGATGTTTGTGTTGCATTCCTATGTGTTTGTTACGTTTGTGCCTATTTGTGCAGGTTTGTAACATTCATACAGTACATGAGTGTGTTGCCGATGTTTACATTTGCATCAATTTGTAATGTTTATGTTGGATTCCTACGTATGTGTTTGATACATTTGTGCAGGTTTGTTACATTCATACAGTACATGAGTGTGTTGTCGATGTTTATGTTGGATTCCTATGTGTTTGGTACATTTTGTGCCTATTTGTGCAGGTTTGTTACATTCATACAGTACATGGGCGTGTTGTCGATGTTTACGTTTGCATCAGTTTGTCATGTTTATGTTGCATTCCTATGTGTTTGATAAGTTTGTGCCTATTTGTGCAGGTTTGTTACATTCATACAGTACATGAGCGTGTTGTTTCATGCTACATAAAGGCATGCTTGTTGTCGATGTTTATGTTTGCGTCAATTTGTCATGTTTATGTTGGATTCCTGTGTGTTTGTTACGTTTGTGCCTATTTGTGCAGGTTTGTTACATTCATACAGTACATGAGCGTGTTGTCGATGTTTACGTTTGCATCAATTTGTCATATTTATGTTGGATTCCTATGTGTTTTATACATTTGTGCCCATTTGTGCAGGTTTGTTACATTCATACATTACATGAGCGTGTTGTCGATGTTTACGTTTGCATCAATTTGTCATGTTTATGTTGGGTTCCTATGTGTTTGGTACATTTTGTGCCTATTTGTGCAGGTTTGTTACATTCATACATTACATGAGCGTGTTGTTGATGTTTACGTTTGCATCAATATGTCATGTTTATGTTGGGTTCCTATGTGTTTGGTACATTTTGTGCCTATTTGTGCAGGTTTGTTACATTCATACAGTACATGAGCGTGTTGCCGATGTTTACGTTTGCATCAATTTGTCATGTTTATGTTGTGTTTGTTACGTTTGTGCCAATTTGTGCAGGTTTGTTACATTCCTACAGTACATGAGTGTGTTGTCGATGTTTACATTTGCATCAATTTGTCATGTTTATGTTGGATTCCTATGTGTTTGTTACGTTTGTGCCTATTTGTGCAGGTTTGTTACATTCATACAGTACATGAGCGTGTTGTTTCACGCTACATAAAACCACGCTTGTTGTCGATGTTTACAATGTTTTTTACGACGCATATTTGTGTAACGTTTGCGCACATTTATACTACAGTCAGGCATATTTATGCTCCATTTCTGGTACAGTCACGCATGTTTGTATTACCTTTGTGCATATTTATGCTACAGTCAGGCATATTTATGCTCCATTCACGCATGTTTGCGTTACATTTGTGCATAGTTATGTTATAGTCAGGCATATTTATGCTACATTTACGTTTGTGTATGTTTGTTACGTTCTAATGGGTTTATGTTTGTACGTGTTTGTTACATTTATGCACATTTTTGGTATTTATGTTACTGTCACATATATTTATGGTACATTCATGCATGTTTGTGCATATTTATGTTACAGTAATGTATATTTATGGTACATTCGTGTTATGTTTGTGCATATTTATGTTCCTGTCACATATACATGGTAAATTTCTGCATGTTTGTGGTTATTTACATTACATTTCTGCATGCATGCTACATTTGTGCATATTTCTGGTACAGTCACGCATGTTTGTGCATATTTATGCTCCATTCACGCATGTTTGCATTACATTTGTGAATTGTTACAGTCATTCATATTTATGCTACATTTAAGTTTGAGTATGTTTGTTACGTTCTAATGGGTTTATGTTTGTTACATTTATGCACATTTTTATGTTTTTATTTATGTATTTGTTGTTGTCATATATTTATGGTGCATGCATGTTATGTGACATTTGTGCGTATATGTTACAGTCATGCATATTACGGTACATTTGTGCATGTTTCTGTTATGTTTGTGCATATTCATGGTAAATGCATAACAAAGTATGCTTATTTACGTTACATTTATGCACGCAAGTTTTTGCATTTATGTATTTTCGGTACAATCGCGCATGTTTGTGTTACGTTTGTGTATAGTTATGCTACATTCACACATGTTGGTGTTGCGTCTGTGTGTATTTATGCTAGTGTCACGTCATGTCATATACGTAGGTAAGGTAAGGCACTATATGTTAGTACATGCACACGTTTACGCATCTGTAGCATGCTAATTAGCATGGTTAGGGTTATGTATGTTTTTGTTGAGGTTCTGCATGTCTGTGCACATTTTATACACGTTTATTCAACTATTATGCAACAATTCCAAATGTTTCTTCTGCTTATGTTGACTTCATGTTACATTATGTCACGTTGCGGTTGTTTATACGCATTCAAGCCTTAACTAAGGAATTTGCAGAGCTCTCAGCGCGGCCCACGACAAGCTCCATTTTCATCAGTATGGAGAGAAATATGAAATGAAGTGTGAAATGTTATTGTGGCTCAAATTGAAATAGCGTGAAAGGTAGCGGCGCGAAGGAGGAGGCGGGGAAACGACTAGCTCTTTTGATTCGTGTAAAGGTCACCAAGACTTGTCTCGCTTGTGATATCGGCACTAGAAACCCGGTGCTCAGCAGTTGTGGAACATCACACCGCAACACCGGAGGTTGTCACACAAAACGTTGTTTTCCCACAGGCGGCGGCGGTAGCAGCCCGCTCTTGTCGCTCTCAGCGACGAGAGTTTCTTTCAAAGAGCGCAACGCCGATGCTGATGAAGCGCGGGGCTTCCGCTCAGAGCAAACAGACTGTCAGCGACAACACGCCACCTCACACGAGGATACGCCACTTCCTGCGGAGACGAGTCGTCCTTCTGACTTTTGAACATCTGAAACCAAACATTTAGTGTGTGTTTTGTGTGTGTGTGTGTGTGTGTGTGTGTCTGCTTGAGATGAAGCAAAAGCAAAAATGCACAAAGACAGTTTGTGAGACTGCTTCCTGGTTTTTGTAGACGACACTAATGCTAACATTTGCGCATTGGTTCATTCCATTCAGTGACTCAAACAACTCAATGACAAGGAATTAACCATTTGAATATATAATTTGAACACATTTGTGCTTTTTAAAAAATGCTTTTTAATACAAGAACATTTTTTTTGCTCTTTGCTAGCATGGTTAAACTTTCCTTATTAGCATCATCCAGATGGAAAGCAGTGTCTCCTATGTTTGTGATGTTTGTGCAACTTTGTTACATCCACGCATGCTGTGTCACCTACAGTATGTTTGTGCAACTTTGTTACATCCATGCATGTTCTTGTTATATTTGAGTGTCACCTACATTTGTGATGTTTGTGCAACTTTGTTACATCCATGAATGCTGTGTGTCACCTACAGTATGATTGTGGCGTTTGTGCAACTTTGTTACATCCATGCATGTTCTTGTTATATTTGAGTGTCACCTACATTTGTGATGTTTGTGCAACTTTGTTACATCCATGAATGCTGTGTGTCACCTACAGTATGATTGTGGCGTTTGTGCAACTTTGGTACATCCATGCATGTTCTTGTTACATTTGTGTGTCACCTACGTTTGTGCAACTTTGTTACATCCACGCATGCTGTGTGTCACCTACAGTATGTTTGTGCAACTTTGTTACATCCATGCATGTCCTTGTTATATTTGAGTGTCACCTACATTTGTGATGTTTGTGCAACTTTGTTACATCCATGAATGCTGTGTGTCACCTACAGTATGATTGTGGCGTTTGTGCAATTTTGGTACATCCATGCATGTTCTTGTTACATTTGTGTGTCACCTACGTTTGTGATGTTTGTGCAACTTTGTTACATCCATGCATGTTCTTGTTATATTTGCATGTCTCCTATGTTTGTGATGTTTGTGCAACTTTGTTACATCCATGCATGTTCCTATTATATTTGCGTGTCTCCTGTTTGTGATTTTTGTGCAACTTTGTTACATCCATGCATGCTGTGTGTCACCTACAGTATGTTTGTGCAACTTTGTTACATCCATGCATGTTCTTGTTATATTTGAGTGTCACCTACATTTGTGATGTTTGTGCAACTTTGTTACATCCATGAATGCTGTGTGTCACCTACAGTATGATTGTGGCGTTTGTGCAACTTTGGTACATCCATGCATGTTCTTGTTACATTTGTGTGTCACCTACGTTTGTGCAACTTTGTTACATCCACGCATGTTGTGTGTCACCTACAGTATGTTTGTGCAACTTTGTTACATCCATGCATGTTCTTGTTATATTTGAGTGTCACCTACATTTGTGATGTTTGTGCAACTTTGTTACATCCATGAATGCTGTTTGTCACCTACAGTATGATTGTGGCGTTTGTGCAACTTTGGTACATCCATGCATGTTCTTGTTACATTTGTGTGTCACCTACGTTTGTGCAACTTTGTTACATCCACGCATGCTGTGTGTCACCTACAGTATGTTTGTGCAACTTTGTTACATCCATGCATGTCCTTGTTATATTTGAGTGTCACCTACATTTGTGATGTTTGTGCAACTTTGTTACATCCATGAATGCTGTGTGTCACCTACAGTATGATTGTGGCGTTTGTGCAACTTTGGTACATGCATGCATGTTCTTGTTACATTTGTGTGTCACCTACGTTTGTGATGTTTGTGCAACTTTGTTACATCTATGCATATTCTTGTTATATTTGCGAGTCTCCTATGTTTGTGCAACTTTGTTACATCCATGCATGTTCTTATTATATTTGCGTGTCTCCTGTTTGTGATGTTTGTGCAACTTTGTTACATCCATGCATGCTATGTGTCACCTACAGTACGTATGTTTGTGCAACTTTGTTACGTCCATGCATGTTCTTGTTATATTTGCATGTCTCCTATGTTTGTGATGTTTGTGCAACTTTGTTACATCCACGCATGCTGTGTGTCACCTACAGTATGTTTGTGACATTTGTGCAACTTTGTTACATCCATGAATGCTGTGTCACCTACTGTATGATTGTGACGTTTGTGCAACTTTGTAACATCCATGCATGTTCTTATTATGTTTGCATGTCTCCTGTTTGTGATGTTTGTGCAACTTTGTTACATCAACGCATGCTGTGTGTCACCTACAATATGTTTGTGCAACTTTGTTACATCCATGCATGTTCTTATTATATTTGTGTGTCTCCTGTTTGTGATGTTTGTGCAACTTTGTTACATCCCCGCATGCTGTGTGTCACCTACAGTATGTTTGTGCAACTTTGTTACATCCATGCATGTTCTTGTTATATTTGCGTGTCTCCTATGTTTGTGCAACTTTGTTACATCCATGCATGCTGTGTGTCGCCTACAGTATGTTAGTGACGTTTGTGCAACTTTGTTACATCCATGCATGTTCTTGTTACATTTGGGTGTCACCTACGTTTGTGATGTTTGTGCAACTTTAACATCCATGCATGTTCTTGTTACATTTGTGTGTCACCTACATATGTTTGTGCAACTTTGTTACATCCATGCATGCTGTGTGTCACCTACAGTATGTTTGTGATGTTTGTGCAACTTTGTTACATCCATGCATGTTCTTGTTACATCTGTGTGTCACCTGTGTTTGTGCAACTTTGTTACATCCATGCATGCTGTGTGTCACCTACAGTATGTTAGTGATGTTTGTGCAACTTTGTTACATCCATGCATGTTGTGTGTCACCCACAGTATGTTTGTGACATTTGTGCTACTTGGTGCATTCATGCATGTTCTTGTTACATTTGTGTGTTTTCTATTGTTTTCTAGGTTTGTGTATGTTTGTTACATCCATGCATGGTTTGGTTACATTTGCGTGTCTCCTGCTCTTGTGCAACTTTGTTACATCCGTGCAGGCTCTTGTTACATTTGTGTGTCTCCTATGTTTGTGACGTTTGTGCAACTTTGTTGCATTCATACAGGCTCTTCTTACATTTGTGTGTATCCTATGTTTACTATGTTTGTGCAAATTTGTTACATGCATGGGTGTTGCATTTGTGTGTTTTTGCTGTTTGTTGTATGCATGCATGTCAGTCACAGTTGTTTGTTACATTCGTGCATGTTGTGCCAGTTTGTGACATCGATTAACGTTTTTGTGTGTACTTCTGATGTTTGTTACATGCATGCAAGTCTGTTCCATTTTTCCTTTGCGTTTTTATTGTTTGTTCCATTTGTGCATATTTTAGTTCCATTTGTGCATGTGTTTTTTGTTAAGAAGCAAATACTGAAATCTAAAGGCAGTTTAGTTGCGATGGGACGTAAATCATTCCTCAGCCACCAAAAACTTTCCGCCTCTGTTTCCCCGCCATACTCCGCCCCCCCAAATCTCCCATCATGGCGTCTGTTTTCTTGCCAGTACAAATGGAGTGTCCAAGTGAGGGATGTATTGCCAAAAGTCAGCGTAGGTTGAGGTGATGTATCTGCTGTCACTTTGTGCATTAGCGCGCTGACCTTTTTTTTTTTTTCTTCTTCTTCTTCTTCTCCCTATTCCGCCCGCAATGTGGCCCTCGCTGCTAAGAAAGACTGATAAGTCCGCCATGAAATGTGTCATCGGCGCGGACTCATCGAGAGTATAAACAACCAAAAAAAAACAAAAACAAAAGGAAAGAGGAGTTTAAGTGGAGGAATGTAAAGAATTGAGGAAGTGAAGATGAAGATGAGGATGAGTCCCACACTCTGCCGCCATCTCACAATAGATCAGGCCTAAATGCGGATTGATTATGCTGTCATCCCGACGTTATCCCCTTTTGAATGCATTTCATATTTGATTCAGTTTGTTATTCACGCCCCCGATTCTTTGTGATGCCATTTGTCTCCGCTGTCATCGCCGATTCATCACATGTGTCCTCACCCTCGTCGGCTGCTGCCGGCGATATCGAGTCGCAATTAAGCGATATTACACTAGAGAGGGTGTGCGTTTCCTCGTCTTCCAGTCATATGCTGCTTGTCAACAAGGTGAAATATAGAAAAAAAAGCCTGATTTTTAAACCTTGAGTTGATTAGTCTCGGCCCGTTTTTGTGGGAAAGTAAGTCTTTTCAAAACAGGATGTAGCGATAACGGCGTAAGCTAGCCACATGATATTAACCTTGCAATGTTCAGAAATACCCAACACAAATAAATAGACGTTTTTGTACACCCCAAGTATGTTGGTGAGGTTTGTGCAACTTTGTTACATCCATGCATGTTTTTGTTACATTTGTGTGTCACCAATGTTTGTGACGTTTGTGCGACTTTGTTACATCCATGCATGATTCTTGTTACATTTGTGTGTCGCCAATGTTTGTGACTTTTTGCAACTTTGTTACATCCATGCATGATTCCTGTTACATTTGTGTGCATCCTATGTTTGCAATGTTTGTGCAACTTTGTTACATTCATGCATGTTTTTGTTACATTTGTGTGTCACCAATGTTTGTGACGTTTGTGCAACTTAGTTACACCCATGCATGTTCTTGTTACATTTGTGTATCAACAATGTTTGTAACGTTTGTGCATCTTTGTTGGATCCATGCATGTTTTTGTTACATTTGTATGTCACCAATGTTTGCAACGTTTGTGCAACTTTCTTCCATCCATGCAGGTTCTTGTTATATTTGTGTGTCACCGATGTTTGTGCAAATTTGTTACATCCATGCATGTTTTAGTTAAATTTGCATGTGTCCTATTTTTTTCCGTTTGTGCAACATTGCTACATCCATGCATGATTCTTGTTACATTTGTGTGTCTCCTATGTTTGTAACGTTTGTGCAACTTTGTTACATCCATGCAATTTCTTGTTACATTTGTGTGTTGCCAATGTTTGTGACTTTTTGCAACTTTGTTACATCCATGCATGATTCCTGTTACATTTGTGTGCATCCTATGTTTGCAATGTTTGTGCAACTTTGTTACATTCATGCATGTTTTTGCTACATTTGTGTGCCACCAATGTTTGTGAAGTTTGTGTGACTTAGTTACATCCATGCAAGTTCTTGTTACATTTGTATATCACTTATGTTTGTAATGTTTGTGCAACTTTGTTACATCCATGCATGTTCTTGTTACATTTGTGTATCAACAATGTTTGTAACGTTTGTGCATCTTTGTTGGATCCATGCATGTTTTTTTGTTACATTTGTATGTCACCAATGTTTGCAACGTTTGTGCAACTTTCTTCCATCCATGCAGGTTCTTGTTATATTTGTGTGTCACCGATGTTTGTGCAAATTTGTTACATCCATGCATGTTTTTGTTAAATTTGCATGTGTCCTATTTTTTTCCGTTTGTGCAACATTGTTACATCCAGGCATGATTCTTGTTACATTTGTGTGTCTCCTATGTTTGTACCGTTTGTGCAACTTTGTTACATCCACGCAAGTTCTTGTTACATTTGTGTGTCGCCAATGTTTGTGACTTTTTGCAACTTTGTTACATCCATGCATGATTCCTGTTACATTTGTGTGCATCCTATGTTTGCAATGTTTGTGCAACTTTGTTACATTCATGCATGTTTTTGTTACATTTGTGTGTCACCAATGTTTGTGACGTTTGTGCAACTTAGTTACATCCATGCAAGTTCTTGTTACATTTGTATATCACTTATGTTTGTAATGTTTGTGCAACTTTGTTACATCCATGCATGTTCTTGTTACATTTGTGTATCAACAATGTTTGTAACGTTTGTGCATCTTTGTTGGATCCATGCATGTTTTTGGTACATTTGTATGTCACCAATGTTTGCAAAACATGTTGTTAAATTTGCGTGTTTTTTCTGTTTGTGCAACTTTGTGACATCCATGCATGTTCTTGCTACATTTGTGTGTTACCCGTGTTTGTGACGTTTGTGCAACTTTGTTATTCATTCACCCAACACAAATAAATAGCCATTTTTGTACACTAGTCAGTATAGATTGTACATACACTCTTTAATGGCTATTTATTCTTATTATGTGTACTATATTGTGTAATATGAATGTAAAGGGGACTGTAGGGGTGTTATTTCATGTCGAGAGGGCTCTAATAATGATCAAAACAAGTGTGATACCAACACGTCAGATTTTGTTACGCCCTTTTTTTTTCAGAAAAAAAACAACTTTACGCCTCTCCATCACCGGCTCGCATCCTCCCTCCAAGTTTGAAGCTCATACATGTGGAGATGTTGTAAAAATAAACACAAATGAAAGTAGAAAGTAGTCGCTGCCCCAGCATCCGAGACGGGCGACTCAAGCATGTGATCACACGGGGAATGTTTTAAGACATGCGTGATTCCTAAAAACCTGCCAGAGAAATCCTCAAGATCAGCCATACTGGATGTCTTATGATGAATAATTAATAGCATCCCTGCTTCCTTTCATGCAGCGCACATTCCTTATAGCACAAGTCATTTACTCTTATACTTTCTTTCCTGTTTCTCCCGTAGCTGAAGGCGACTTGGATCTCTCCAAGGACGACCACGACACCATCCTTCAGCTGGTTTGAATCAGGATACTCACCGCTGGAAAAGAGGTGAGGGTGAGAAATAATAATGATGATTTATGATGCTAACTTTGAGTGAGTTAAGATATAAATAGTGAAGCTAATCTAGATAATATCAGATATTTAGACTTCTTTTATCGGTCCTTTCAACCTTTATTAACACTTACGAGATTGAAAAGGGACATTTTGAGCCATTCAGATTTTTATTTCCGATCCATTTGTGGGTGTAGAGGCCAGAGGATGGTCATTAGTCATATTTTCTTCCTGGTCCTATGGCCTGTGTTGTTGTCAGCACAAAAATTATGAGCAATATATTTAGTTACAGCGAGAAATATTGAAAAAATTATCACTATCTTCACCTCACAGTACTTTTCCACGAGTTATCTCGGAGTAGTGTGCAACTTTATTTATGCTATGTGGGTGGGGTGTCATGGTATAACAATACATTACAGTCTGTGTACCTTTTTAAAATAATCTAAAATAGAGATGACAGACAAAAAGACCAAAATTTGTTTCTCACGACCAAAAATGTTGATTTAAAAAACCCCAAATTTAATACATTAAAATCGTTTTCACTGGAAGCACAAAATCCAAAGAAATACAGATGAATAGGTGCAGATTCTGGAAAAACTACAAAGCTTTTTGTGCTGGTTATTGTGTGTAGCGGCTCTGTAGGAGTCCAAAACTAAAAAAATGAACACAATAGGTCTCATGGCAGTACTTGTTTCCCATTCAAAGCATGCAGCAAAATTTCAGGTTTTACAATTTCTACTGAAGTATTAATAAATTATTATTAATGTTGGATAATTGTAAAAAAAAACTGCATAAATATGTGTTTTATTTAATATTAATATTAATATATATTATACTATGTGTGTATGTGTCTCTTTTTAAAATAGCCTAAAATAAAGACGACAGACAAAAAGACCAAAATTTGTTCCTAACTACCAAAAATGTCCATTTTGAAAAGCCCCACATTTTAACTCCTTTTAAGCACTCGGGAGTGTGACCAACCACAGTGAAGTGGGCGTGCCTGGAGGCGTGCCACGGGTGGATACATTAAAACCGTTTTCAAAGAAATACAGATGAATAGGTGCAGATTCTGGAAAAACTACAAAACGTTCTGTGCTGGTTATTGTGTGTAGCAGCTCTATAGGAGTCCACAACTCGAAAAATGAACATAATAGGTCCCCTTTAACATAAACTAATGCAGTTCTTATAGGTGAACAAGTTTTATAATTTTGTCCACCAGATGGCAGTACTTGTTTCCCATTCAAAGCATGCAGCAAAATTTACAATTTCTACAGAAATATTAATAAATTATTATTAATGTTGGATAATTGTAAAAAATGCATATGTGTTTTATTTCATATTCATATATATTATATATGATAATAATAAATTATATATAAATATGAAATTCTATTGAAATATTAATAAATTATTATTAATGTTGGATAATTGTAAAAAAATATGTGTTTTATTTCATATTTATATATTAATTATTATTATTATATATAATATATAAATAATATTATTATTTATTATTATATATAATATATACATAAATATGAAATAAAACACATATTTATGCATTTTTTACAATTATCCAACATTAATAACTATTTATTAATATTTCAGTAGAATTTCATCAATATGTGTTTTATGTCATATTTATATATTATTCATTATTATTATTATATATAATATATACATAAATATGAAATAAAGACATATATATGAATTTTTTACAATTATCCAATATTAATAATAATTTATTAATATTTCAGTAGAATTTCATAAATATGTGTTTTATTTCATATTTATATATTATTTATTATTATTGTTATTATATATAATATATACATAAATATGAAATAAAACACATATTTATGCATTTTTTTACAATTATCCAACATTAATAATAATAATAATTTATTAATATTTCAGTAGAAATTTAAAATTTTGCTGCATGCTTTGAATGGGAAACAATTTATATATATATTTATTATATATTTGTATATTATATATAATAATATTAACAATAAACAATATTATATATAATAATAATAATAAATATATATAATAAAATATATTTAATTTTTAAAAAATATTTTTAATAATTATTTTTGATAAACAGTTTTGCTTTTTAACATGAATACACATAACTACATGTCCAAAATGCATTTCCTCTGAATACATTTTTAGGAAATGAGGAGAAACATGATAACGGCATGCATAAAGTCATACATAAATTCAAATTTGATGTCAATATTGTACTAAATACGACCACACAAGCATATATTTCACTTTTACCAGCGTACTGAGTCTATACCAAGGATGAGGATAATTACAATATTGCTCAGTTTTACTTCAAAATTAAAAAAAAAAGTCAGACATTGGTTGTATATTGGATATTTTAAGGGACGTGCTAGTCATAGATGCTTATATTATTATTGTGAAAAGTTATTAAATTCATTTTTTAGCTTTAATAATGATTTGGAGTGCATGAGAAAGTCTAAAATATAGCTCTCTTTGACCGCGTAGTTGTTTATTATCATGTGTATAGCACAACACAGCAGCAATAGAACCAATGTTATAATAGCATAAAGAGCAAGGCATGAATACCACTCTAGCATGCTTAGCTTTAGGCCGCGGCGGCTGCTAACCACAAAAGCTTAGGGTGACTGTCTGCTCACATGACCTCCACATGGCGAGTGCGTGGATGTCGGCAGTCTTCAAGCCGGGAGGAAGGCGGCGTTCCACAATATGAGCCCAGTGAAAACATCGGGTGCACGGCGCTGGGCTTAAACCAAATGTGACACATGCCTCAGTGCCTCATGCCAGCTGGTGACGGCTCGCAAACTTACAAGCACCATCATAAACATATCGTTAACACTATGAAATTATGTGTTTTTTTTACATTTTTTTTTATTTTAATACAAGCCCGTGAGCTTCAATTCCAAATGCAATCTCATAAACTGCAATTCATATTTGATGGAGTAATAGAACATATTTTTCACTCCTGTGCCGGGGGGGCCCCGTGGCGTGTATGCATTTTGCATTTTGGATTGCAAGGTTGTGTAGCGCAGACAGACGGATGAACCGACCTTGGCACGCACGCCTACCTGGGGACACACACACACACACACACACAAACACACACACTGCATGGATGCATGTATAATTGTGCGTGTGTGTGTACTCTTGGAGGCGGGTTTATAAAAACACAAAATAATGTCAGTCATTTTCTTCTTGTACTTGAATGCATCATTGGTAGGATTCCATATTTATAAATTGAATATTTTAGTCGTTCTAAACGTTTGTCTATATGTGCCCTGTGATTGGCTGGCCACCAGTCCAGGGTGTACCCCGAAGACGGCTGGGATAGGCTCCAGCGACCCCCGCGACGGTAGAAAATGAATGAATGAATGAGTAGTTCTAAATACTTTACATTATTAGAGCCCTCTAAACATGAACTAACACCCCTATAATCACTTTTACACTCCTATTACCCAATACAGTAGACATAATAAGTTATTTAAGACATATATAAAACCATATATAGCATGGTGAAAGTTACTTGTCTTTCACTTCCTGTTTTGTACAGTACTTCCTGTTGTCTCATTAATGTAATGTAATGAATAATGATGCTTAAGTTGAGTGAGGGTGGTGGACAGGAAGTGGTGTCGGGTGTTCAGAGTTAAGCTAAGATTAATCAAGTTATTTAAGACATCATATAGCATGGTGACAGTTGCTTGTCTTTCACTTCCTGTTTTGTACAGTACTTCCTGTTGTCTCACTAATGTAATGTAATGAATGATGAGGGGGGGTGGTGGACAGGAAGTGGTGTCGGGTGTTCAGAGTTGAGTTTTAGTGCATTTTAGGGATTAAGCCTAGCTTAAGTTATTTAAGGCATATATATATATATAAGACATCATATAGCATGGTGAAAGTTACTTGTCTTTTACTTCCTGTTTTGTACAGTACTTCCTGTTGTCTCATTAATGTAATGTAATGAATAATGATGCTTAAGTTGAGTGAGGCGGGTGGACAGGAAGTGGTGTTCAGAGTTGAGTTTTAGCTCGTTTTAGGGATTAATCTTAGCTTAAGGTATTTAAGACATCATATAGCATGGTGAAAGTTACTTGTCTTTCACTTCCTGTTTTGTACAGTACTTCCTGTTGTCTCATTAATGAATGATAGTGCTTAAGATGAGTGAGGCGGGTGGACAGGAAGTGGTGTCGGGTGTTCAGAGTTGAGTTTTAGCTCATTTTCGGTGACCATTCAAACCTGCAATAACCAGGTCTGGTGCTTGTGTGTCTACTGAATATTACAGGAACATTACTGACACAGAGTAGAGTACTACACACACAAAAAAATGCAGTTGTAGGAAATGTTCCTGCTGTTGTTTACAATGAACTCATCAATGCTAGCAATTTGAGCAATTTACAACATTACAACATTGGTTTTGTTGCCGCCATTTTGTTAGCGACATAAGCGATAAAGTACACATTTCTGCTTGTAGTGGTCTTTCTGTTCAGCGCCACTTGTTGAGCCAGGTAGTAGGTGTCGTGTATTAAAAAAGGATCAGAAATGGTGGTGCTGATGGTGTCCATGGCAACGAGGCCACTTGTGCAGACGGTGCGTCACAGCTCATTAGCATCCCTCCATCATGGATTAATATCTATGCCGTTTCAGTGCGACTGCGTGCCTTCCGTCAAGCATCAACCTTCCTCCGGGGTGGGGGTGGGGTCCCAGAGTTTTGTTTTATCCCCCCCCCCCCATCATCACGCTGAGAGCGTCCAGAGATTGTCCTCCGTGAGGAAGCGGCGCCAAAGTGGTTTCATAAAAAGAAATATTTATATCCCGTCTGCTTATCAGCCAGGAAATGGCGGAGAAGCATTAATATGTAACATCCTGCAGGGCTCTCCAGGACACTTGCCACCGCTTCAAAGAGGCCCGCAAGCTACACTTATCGAGGCGCGGCAGCGCGGCTCAGCGATGGTATCGCCTTTACCGACCGGATTCCATTAGGCCCCGGCCACACGTTTAGGTCCACGGCACATATTGGTTCGGGGATTTACTGCATGTCCCATAATGCATTGCACGTTTTGTACCGCACATTACATTCCATTCAGTCTTGGAGATTGGCATCGCAAAGACAGTAGTGGAAAACACAATTACTAGAAAGGAGTACTCCAGGCTAAATGGGAGACCTCTACCAAGGCCAAACAAGACGAAAAAACATGTTTTTGAGTCCGTGCTAAGATGTAATGGCTTCCACCTTCACCATTGTGACCCACTTCTTTCAAAATCATACTTACTTGTAATTACTTCCGATGCGCAGGGAGCCTACCGAGGCAGAATGATGCTAATTCGGGATCAGCGCCCTCCGAGACGCCTACTTTTGGCAACATGTCAATGCGTAGATTAACGCTTCTATAATAAAAAAAGATTTAAAAAAATATTTGATATATTTATTATTTTATTATTTATGTTACATATTATAATATAATTATATATTAAATTATATATTAAATTATTTATATATATATATAATATGGGCGGCAAGGCGGTCTAGTGGTTAGCGCACAGACCTCACCGCTAAGAGACCAGGGTTCAATTCCACCCTCGGCCATCTCTGTGCGGAGTTTGCATGTTCTCCCCGTGCATGCGTGGGTTTTCTCCGGGTACTCCGGTTTCCTCCCACATTCCAAAAACATGCTAGGTTAATTAGCGACTCCAAATGGTCCATAGGTATGAATGTGAGTGTGAATGGTTGTTTGTCTATATGTGCCCTGTGATTGGCTGGCGACCAGTCCAGGGTGTACCTCGCCTCTTGTCCGAAGACAGCTGGCATAAGCTCCAGCACCCCCCGCGACCTTCGTGAGGAAAAAGCGGTAGAAAATGAATGAATGAATATATATAATATATTATATATATATATTTTTATATTTAATATATTTCAAAAGCCGTCCCATTTTTTAATGATTTTTGACTGATTTTTCAAGACACTAATGTTAATTTAAGATTTTTGTTTCAATATGCCGGTATCCCAAACAATTATTTTATTATATATATTATATATTATAATATAATTATATATTAAATTATATATTCAATTATTTATATATATTAATATATTATATAATATATATTATTGTATAATAATATATAATAATAATATATTATATAATATATATTATTATATAATATATTTTTTATATTTAATATTTCAAAAGCCGTCCCATTTTTTAATGATTTTTGAGTGATTTTTGAAGACACTAATGCTAACACATGCTAACACAAAGCATTATAGTGTGCTTAATCAGTATCTACCTATGAAAATGGCTAAAAATGCTAATGCTAATGTTAAAATGCTAGCAATGCTAACATGTCAAACTTAGCATGCTAACACCTAGCATAATAGTTCTGGATGTATCTACCCATGAATATAACTAAAAATGCTAGTATGCTAACGTTAGCAATGCTAACATCGTTATACCAAGAGTTGAGAAGTTTTACGATAGAACTGTCTGAATCGGTTGAGAAATGCCAAAGTAGCTAGATTAATTTTTCCAGTTCATATCCCATTTCCGACAATTCCTGAAAATTTCATCCAAATCTTTTTAAAACTTTTTTTTAAGTTTATTTTGAACACAAACAAACATAATAAGGAATCCTACTGTGCGGAAATTCACTTATCACGGCCAGGTCTGGAACTAATAAACTGTGATAAATGAGGGATTCCTAATTTAATTTTTAGCTATCATTATGGAATTAAAAAAATGACATACAATGCCCATAATTCGGTATGATTCGGTAATGAACAGCCACACCAGCCTGCTCCCAATTATCACCCCATCCTCGTTATGGAGGTTATAATTGGAGGCTGTGTGAATTTTGTCATTAAGATGTATTTATTCATACTGAGAAATGAAGGAAAATGGGCTTCCTTGCAAAGTTAAATAGAAATTTTTTAAAACAAAGGCTTCTTTTTTGGCCCGTTCCTTTAAAAAATAAAAAATAAAAAAAATAAAACGGGTAATTCTGCTTACTCAATAAGAATCGGTGATTAAAACCCTCCTAAAGGAGTAAATTATATATGCATCTCCCTAAAGGTCGTGTTATGAGCGTGTCATTGAATGCATCGTTATACATTATACATGGATGTGACTCAGAATGCAAAAATTCGGTTTCCACCTTCATGCTTTTTACTTCCTGTAACTTTATCGCTACCCTATTTCATTAGCGATCAGTGTATGCATGTGTTTCTTTATTGATTTCGACCGTGAAAAGTCCCTGAACCAATTAGTCGGGAGTCACGCCTTCCACCTTTTTTGTATGCTTTGCTTTGTGTGGGTGTTTTGTGTTTAGGTTCCCCCCCACAAAGGGCCACAAAGCTTTGGAGACGCCACCAAACAAAACATCCTAATTAAGTCGTACGCGCGCTGGCGGGTGTCGCTGGTTACGTCTCCGAAATGTTCCCACATGAGACACGCGGGGATCTGTCTTTGACGCTGACATGATTTTTTTTTGGCAAGGTACACCCAAGCAACCTCATCTAATGAGACACAACACAACAATACTGTTTATTTTGCGCCATAGTCAGAATTTTGCCATGCATTATTAAAATAAAAAAACATTTAAAAAATTCTCAAAAATGCGTGTTTTTTACAGCAATTTTTATTTTATTTTTAATTATTTTTATGCCATATTTTTTGCCATATTATTAACGATCCCTGAAACAGTAATGCAGGTATAATGATCAGGATAAGCTAATCTTAATATAAGCTATTCTGAATAGTCGGAATAATTGCATATTACTTTATTGCATATAATATTTATATATATATTTTTTTATTTATTTTGTACCATTTAAAAAATATTTATGTAACTTTTAAAAAATTAGTTACATATTTTTAATTATAATACTGTATTAACAACAATCCATGTAACAGTAATGCAATGACAATGATTGACAGGACAGGATGATTGGACGATGAATTCTGGGGAGGAAATTTTTATATAATTTTTAAAAAATTCATATATTTAGTACCAATTTTTACAATATTTTTGTCACCTTTTATTTTTATTTTTTGCACATTCTTGACAATAATATCAACAGCAATCAAGTACAATTATAAGCATATTGTTGTCTTTATAGATTTTCCACATGACTGTGTGGAAAGATTCTGAAGAAGAAACCATAAATTTGTGGAGGAAGTGCAGCGGTAGCAAAGAAATGCAACTTGTATTTTATGTATTTTACATTTTTTTTTTAATGCAAGAGGCAAAAAGAGGCGATGATGCAACTCCCTACTGTTGCATGTCACTTTTAGAGCCGTTTGAAGCCATAAAAACAGCCACAAGGTGGCAGCAGTGCATTTGCAAATAGAGATCATGTGGATGGAAGAAACAGAAGGTTCCGCACACAAACGTGAAAATTGTAAATAGTTGTAAATAAATTATATTAACATAAAACAATGTTAATGGTAATGGTTTAATTTAATTTGAACATGCATCAGATTACAATTGAATGCATCACATAATCAGTTCACAGTTCCACATGTCCAAAAAGGAGTAGGAAGAAGCAAAGCTTATTAAATCCTACCCCTCCATCTGGTACTTTTACAATCAGGAACTGTTACATTTGTTCACTTCCTGCTTTCCTAATATAATTTAATTTAAAAAAATTGTCACATACCAATAGTTTTACAAGATAGTAAAACTGTCACAAAAAATATATTTGTGTCAAAGTGGACATTATGTTTAAAATACAATTTTATTAGTCGGGAACTGACTTTTCCCTGAAACTTTCCTATGTTCTACTGTTGATTACTAACAAACGGAAAACCGTAGAAACAACCTTTTTTTTCGCTGAAAGACAGAAGTCTAATCTTTCTTTTTTCGTTTTATTTTCATTTATATAAGCATAGAACTCAATATTCTGTGTGCCTTGAAAGATTAGTAAAAATGATCTAAAATGGCCGATACTGAAAAATGGCTAAACAATGGCATCATTTCCAATGAATTACTACATGCAAATTAATCAAATGTATTGTTTTTATTACCTCAGAAGATGCTTTGACTTCCACATATACTGGAACATTAATAATAATAATGCTAATAATAATAATAATAATAATAACACCTTTCTTCTAAGGTGAGTTTATTCCCAAGAAGAAGCTGTCCACTCGTCCAGTAAATCAGAGAGCATCCATGTGAGGCAGCGAGACGTCCATCCGAGACTCAAACTCATTCTCAGTGCTCGCTGATGGAGAGATGCTTCCCTTTTTATTACTTTTTTATTTTTACCCGAGTCCGCCATTGCTTCACGCTGGACAGGCGGGGTCATGTTTACTTGCTCTCCAGCACTATTTGCTGGAGGCGCCATCAGAGCAGATTTACGTGCCGTGTCCTCAAGCGTGCGGGGAAGACGAAAAGGTGACGCGACGCCCGCGCTTGATTAAATCTCCTCAAAAGCCGTCGCGCGGCCTTGGCGTTTTTTTTTATTTATTTTTTTTTTTATTGGCAGGTGCTCGACGGTGACATGCGAAAACTCTATCGATCTGCGGATGGTAATGAGCAAGCTAACAGTAATTTGTGGCCATAACTCTTGCGGCCATATTGATCGTGGCGTACGTGGCGTGAGGAGCGGACACAAATCACAGCGCAAGTGTTAAATGTCTACCCTCCCCTTCGCTCCGCTGCCATAAATCAGATGGCCTCCGTGGTGCCACTCAGCACTTTTCCACATTTCCGCCTCGCGTTTTGACAACCTCTGTCAATTCATTGGAATGGACAGGGCCGTAGCAGGGGGGGGCAGGCACGGCATGGCACATAAAACTTTATCCCGAATAGCAAAAGAGGTCCAACTCTAACCAAAATGTATGCTAACCAAGTCAATGTTTCCCATAGGAAATAATGTAAATCCAATTAATCTGTTCCAGAAAGCCAAAAATGTTGACAGAAACCTGTTTTTATAGTTTATGATGTCTATAAATGTTTATTTATCCCTTTCATTTGTCAACGAAATCAAAAGAGGTCCGACTCAAACCAAAATGTATGCTAACCAAGACAATTTTTCCCATAGGAAATAATGTAAATCCATTTAATCCGTTCCAGAAAACCAAAAATGTTGACACAAAACCTGTTTTTATAGTTTATGATGCCTATAAATGTTCATTTATCCCTTTTATTGGTCAATGAAATCAAAAGAGGTCCGACTCTAACCAAAATGTATGCTAACCAAGTCAAGGTTTCCCATAGAAAAGTTCCAGAAAGCCAAAAATGTTGACACAAACCTGTTTTTATAGTTTATGATGCCTATAAATGTTTATTTATCCCTTTCATTTGTCAACGAAATCAAAAGAGGTCCGACTCAAACCAAAATGTATGCTAACCAAGTCAATGTTTCCCATAGGAAATAATGTAAATCCAATTAATCCGTTCCAAAAAGCCAAAAATGTTGACACAAAACCTGTTTTTATAGTTTATGATACCTATAAATGTTCATTTATCCCTTTCATTTGTCAATGAAATCGAAAGAGGTCCGACTCTAACCAAAATGTATGCTAACCAAGTCAATGTGAACAAATACAAATGTGTTTTGTCAGACTAACTGTGAGCTAGCGAAGAACACTAATGGCATCACAGACCGAAAAAAGTAGCTGACTTTAGGTTACTGTCGTGTATTATTAAGCTAGTATTAGCCATATTGTACAGTAACTGGGGAGTGTATGCTAACCGAGGCAAAATTTTGGTATATATTTTATTACATAATACATGCTAACAGAGGTTCAAACTTTCAATTTCTGATATCAGGTGATACATTTTAATGCCGCTATCGGGCCGATAATTCTCTGTACTGATAATTATCGGACATATATACAGTGTAGTATAGTAGTACTAGGTGTCAGTAGTATTCCTACACAAATGCCAGACCCGAACGCCAAAACAAAATACTTTTATTGCAGGTCTTAATGATCTCTTAATAGGCACAATAACCACTCAAAAAAAAAACACAGGCTAGCACGGGTTACTTTTGTGGCTGTTACCTATGCTAAGCTAAAACTCAAATCTGAACCCCCAGCATCACTTCCTGTCCGTTTCCGTTTTAAGTACCCCAGGGAACACATTTATGGTAACACACACAATGGTTTGTTTACTTTTATGAACACTCCTACAAAGTGTCAAGTGACTATAGGGGTGTTATTTCATGTCTAGAGAGCTTGAATAATGTTAAAAATTGACAGGTTTACTATTCTCCAACTAAGAAAATAGTATAAATGTTAGTTCTTCTTCTCAAAATGTTTAATTTTTTTTAAAATATAGGCTCATAATCCGTTGTGGTAACTGAAACTATTAATTACAGTATGTCTGCGTGCAAATGTAAAGCCATTATATAAAATGAAGCACGCTCTCAAGCTGAAGTTCCTGCACGGCCTTGAGCTAAAAGGACGCAATCGCCTCCCATTAGCACTTGTTTATGTAATTAATTGACTGTATTCTTTGCGTAAACATGTGCTTTAGCTGTTGAATGGACCTGCTTGGACGCCACATTAGTGCGTTAAATCTGGCAACACATAGTTTTTTTTTCCTTCCTGGGATTTTTTCCCCTATTCTCCACCTGGAGCAAAACTCATTTTGCTGGAAAATTGGCTCCCCCTTTTCCTCCTCCGCCATTCTCTTCACCTCTCAATTCAGCCGCTATTGTAGCGCCTTAAGCGCTAATCCAATTAGCTATAGGAAGAAAATGGAGTTATCGCTCACTTTGCCGTGTCACCTGCACAGGGATGGGGGGGGACAAGTGGTTGTGGGAAGTCTTTTATAGGGATTTACGCTTGCTTGTGTGCATGTTGTTCATCAATAGAGTTCCAATTGTGGACATTCTTGGCCCGCCGCCCAGCTATTAGACACCGTAAACATTACAAAGCACCGTGCCCCCGCCGTGCCCTCAATGCGTATTCACATAACCGTATTTTCCCCCCCTAGCTTGTCACATCAGTGTTTTACACAGGACTACATTATAACGCTGAGTGGGCGGGGGTGGGGTGGGGGGGGGGGGTAAATTTGCATAATTGTCCATGATGCATGTGCATGTCATTTTTATAGATTCCACCCCACTGTGCCCTCAGACGAGTCCCATAATAATGTGTTTATGAACAAAGGCTCCCAGGTAGTGTGAGTATTTTTAAACTCAATGACTCCATCTTATTTGCATAGAAAGTCAATATTAATATAAAATTTCTTAATAGATTAGGCTACCCTAGCATGATGAAATACATCTGCATAAAATAATCAGTTCATATGTCCGAGATGCATTTGAGCATAAAGGAGAAAATTTCCCGGTGCATTTTTCCCGTCAAACCTGCCACTGTTTGCCCTCCTCCTCTCGCCTGTCATGGAAATCCCTGCAGAACTCTGTCAGACCTTGCCGCTAGTGACAGACTCCACTTTGACATTTGTCCCTCTTTACGTTCTCTGGGCTGAGCTGCTGGAACACGCTAGCTACTATATTTATATTGTTTGTGATTCCTACTGCGTCTTTTGGGATGTTTCTTCATACTAATGGGCGAAAAAACATACTTTTTGGTGACTGGTTGTGTGGAAAAAATGAGGGCACCCCCAGAATAGATATTGTAATACTGTTTTATCATTGGAAAAGATCAAGACAGGAATAGATGAGGATGCTGAGGTTCGCATTGGGAGTGACCAGGATGGATAGGATCAGGAAGGAGTACAAACGGTAAGGTATACAAATCTGTGGTGAGACCAGCCATGTTGTTTGGTCTAGAGACAGTGCAACTGAGGAAAAAACAGGAAGAAGAACTGGACGTAGCAGATATAAGGAAGCTGAAGTTCGCATTGGGAGTGACCAGGATGGATAGGATCAGGAACAAAGTACATCAGAGGGACATTACATATTAGAGGCCTTGGACATAAAGTCAGAGAGGCCAGACTGAGATGGTTCGGACATGTCTAGAGGAGAGATGGACGTTCTTTTTGTTTTTTCTCTTTGGGCTTTCCCCTTCAGGGGTCACCACAACAAATCAACCAAAATGAAACTAAAATGAAAGGAAAGGTATATAAAACTGTGGTGAGACCAGCCATGTTGTTTGGTCTAGGAAAAGACTGGATGTAGACCTGGAGATAGCAGAGCTGAAGATGCTGAGGTTCTCATTGGGAGTGACCAGGATGGATAGGATCAGGAACAAAGTACATCAGAGGGACATTACATGTTAGAGGCCTTGGAGATAAAGTCAGAGAGGCCAGACTGAGATGGTTCGGACATGTCTAGAGGAGAGATGGAACTTCTTGTTGTACTTTCTCTTTGGGCTTTCCCCTTCAGGGGTCACCACAACAAATCAACCAAAATGAAACTAAAATGAAAGGAAAGGTATATAAAACTGTGGTGAGACCAGCCATGTTGTTTGGTCGAGGAAAAGACAGGAAGCAGAACTGGAAATAGCAGAAATGAGGATGCTGAGGTTCTCATTGGGAGTGACCAGGATGGATAGGATCAGGAACAAAGTACATCAGAGGGACAGTACATGTTAGAGGCCTTGGAGATAAAGTCAGAGAGGCCAGACTGAGATGGATGAATGTCTCGGTTGTCGCCATCAAATTTTCTGGTGTTGATTTGACTAAACACTGTAAAAAGTTACAGTGGGTGTTTTATAGAGCGGTGTGATAAATGAGTGACAACAAAGCAGCTGGTGTTTTTTTGTGTTTAATTGTTCAGCTTCGTAATGGAAAAGTTTGACAGCTGGCATTATTTTTTTTGTTTTGGTTAAATCCGTCCAACTTCTCAGCTGCTTCTGCATTCGGAAGTCGCCTAAATGCTACCGACGTCTCTCTCGATTCGGTGCTGATGAACTGAGACAAAGCCCCCCCCCCCCCCGCCACCCCACCCACCCGCCTTCTCGTGAGCTGCCAGTCTCTTGGCTAAAGACACTTGTAGATAATTGCAGGCTTGGAGAGCAGCAGTCTCTCAAGTTGACGTTGGAGTCAGTCGTGGGTTCTAACCTGACATTAGCGGTGCAGTCTCTCGCCACGTTTGGTTCGTCAGTAACTACAACTGCTGTGATTGTGAGCACGTTAACCCCTCCCCCCGAATGTTCCATAGCTTTCTCCAAAAATAGGAACGAGTATATGAGTCTGGAACAGATGGTTACATCCTACTGCTGTGTTAAGTGCTTGTCATGTAAACCTTTTTTAATAGTTTTGTTTTACTTGTGCGCTCCAAACCAACCCCCCCCCCCCCCTCTCTTCAAGCCGCCTCCTCGCTTTTGATGAAATGCACAGTATCGGCTGTTTATTCGGCTCGCCACAATCCCCGAGAGTGGCGATCAATGCCTCACAGGCTGGAACGGTGGAAAAATGTTTATGAGGTTTTGTATGCAGTGAAGCTCCAGCTCACTGAGAGCGGGGGGGTTATGGATCCCCGGAGCGCTCTTAACAGTCACTGGAGTATATTGTTCGCGTATTTTCATTAACACATGCCCTTTACAAGCTGGAGGCAGTCTATTTCCCAAATCACATACACAATCCTGCGTGCCGCTTCCTTGTGAGACTTTAGTAATTTAGTTGTTGGGTTCTCTGTTATTTTCACTCTCATCACCCCTTGTGCACATTGGAGACAATTGGGAAGTTGTTCATTTTGTAAAGAAAAAGGAGCAAATTAAAAACTTAAATGATGAGTTTAAATGTGCAGTTTTTGGGAAAAGAACATGGGAGCAATTGGAATACAAATTGGCTGCTAGTGAAAGAATAACATGGGCTGGGAATGGAGCCCTGAGGGATGCGTCTGCCAGTTTTGCAGGTAAAATGTATGTATTTCATGCAATACGGTATATAGTTCAATGTTTGATTAAATATTTTTTTTACTCTTTACTAAAATGAAAGTAAAAATTTCACAGACGTCGTTAAACTCTGAAGATGTAATTGGAAAAGCTGTTCATTTGTTTTTAATTTGCTTGTGGTTTTTTACCAATGTGATCAGGTTTAATTTGCAGTGGTGCAACAATAACATGGAAATGCAAATGGGCTCGAAATGGAACCCTGAGGTACGCCTGTGACGCTAAATTAAAACCAATCTATCATCTAGCCTTTTTTTGCTCACTCTATTCAATACTTAGGACAGAACTAATCTTAGTTTAATTATTCATAACGACTTTTGTCATTTAATTTATTGGATAAAGTCTAAAATAAATTCATATTCAAATTCATCATATTATCATACGTTTCATGCCACTAATTAATGATGATCAGAACGTCTGATCGTAATCAGAGAAGCCGCCCCCGTTTAGAGACCAACATTTAATTTGCAGTGGTGCAACAATAACATGGAAATGCAAATGGGCTGGAAATGGAACCCTGAGGTACGCCTGTGAAGCAAAATTAAAACCAATCTATCATCTAGCTTTTTTGCTCAATCCATTCAATACTTATGACAGAACTATTCTTTGTTTACTTATTCATTACAGCTTTTGTCATTTAATTTATTGGATAAAGTCTAAAAAAAATTATAATTCCGCAGTAAGTTTCATGACATTTTGAGTAACACTAATTACCCAAAATGAAAGTAAAAATTTCACAGACGTCGTTAAACTCTGAAGATGTAATTAAAGAAACACAAGCAAATTAAAAACAATGTGATCAGGTTTAATTTGCACTGGTGCAACAATAACATGGAAATGCAAATGGGCTGGAAATGGAGCCCTGAGGTACGCCCGTGAAGCAAAATTAAAACCAATCTATCATCTATCTTTTTTTTGCTCATTCAATACTTAGAACTAATCGTTGCTTAATTATTCATAACGACTTTTGTCATTTAATTTATTGGATAAAGTCTAAAAAAAACTAATTTTTTTATCACACTAATTAATGATGATCACAACGTCTGATCATAATCAGAGAAGCCGCCCCCGTTTAGAGACCAAAATGAAAGTAAAAAATTTCACAGACGTCGTTAAACTCTGAAGATGTAACACTCTGAGTGAACCCGGCCGCTACCTCCTCCTCGTCCTTCCTCCGCAGACACAGCAGCAGCATGACGGTGAATGTCAATGGAGGATGTTGACGCTTGTTCCCTGCGAGTCCTGCACAGTAATGTCAACTTAATGAACGAAGACTGCAACATCAAGGAAAAAAAAAAACATGAGAGTTGAAAAAGAAGCCGATTTTCTTATTCTCGACATAGATCTTTTTGAAAAAAGTAGCAGAAGTCATCCAGCACTGAGCTGCTGTGATTGCTTCTGTTGTCCGAGCCTCCGAGACGACGGCCGAGAGCCGTTTCGATTTTTACCGTTGAGCCGCAATGGCACCTCATGCGTGAAAGTGACGGTTCGAGGCGAGAAGAAGTTCTTTTTAGATGAAGACACGGTCAAGTCGGACCTTGCGGGACCTTTTTTTTTTTTTTGCTGCTGACACGAGCAGCTGCAATTTGGGTGATTTTGGACACCGAAGGAGCCAGTGATGGCTTTCGTGTGTGAGCGTGAATGTTCATCCAAAATGGTGCACAGTTTCACAAACATCACAAATTCTACTGCTCCTGAAAGGTCAGAGGACGGATGATTTTTTAAATTTTTTTGTAATAAAATTCACATTCATGTAAATTCCTTAATTTTTGGGATTCATTCATTCATTCATTTTCTACCGCTTTTCCTCACAAGGGTCGCAGGGGGTGCTGGAACCTATCCCAGCTGTCTTCGAGCGAGAGGCGGGGTACACCCTAGACTGGTCGCCAGCCAATCACAGGGCACATATAGACAAACAACCATTCACACTCACATTCATACCTATGGATAATTTGGAGTCGCTAATTAACCTAGCATGTTTTTGGAATGTGGGAGGGAGCCTATCCCAACCATCTTCAGGTTAAAGGTGGGGTTCACACTGGACCGGTCGCCAGCCAATCACAGGGCACATTTATCCAAACAACCATTCACACTCACATTCATACCTATGGACAATTTGGAGTCGCTAATTAACCTAGCATGTTTTTGGAATATGGGAGGAAACCGGAGTACCCGGAGAAAACCCACGCATGCACGGGGAAAACATGCAAACTCCACACAGAGATGGCCGAGGGTGGAATTGAACCCAGGTCTCCTAGCTGTGAGGTCTGCGCGCTAACCACTCCTCCGCCGTGCAGCCCGTGAATAAATATGATCAATTTCTCTCGTATTTCAAATCAAATTAGCATGCTAATGTTAACATGCTAACACCTGGCACGATAATGCTAAGTGTATACTGTATATGTGTCTCCCCATGAAAATAGCTAAAAATGCTAGTAATGTTAACATACTAACATTAGCATGCTAACACCTAGCATGATAGTGCTAAGTGACATGGTACACACCAAAAGAAAGGTACAGTAGGTACCTTTCAGCAAAATATCAATCAGCAATCTTCAATCAAACATAAACAAACATAAACAATACAAATGGTTGTTTTAAATGAAAATAACCATTTTAACACCTTGAACTATTTACAATTTTCACATTTGCAACTGTGAGTGTGAATGGTTGTTTGTCTATATGTGCTCTGTGAAACTCCACACAGAGATGGCCGAGGGTGGAATTGAACCCGGCTCTCGTAGCTGTGAGGTCTGCGTGCTAACCACACGTCCGCCGTGCAGCCCGTTTCCTGTACAGTACAAATAAATGAATAAATATGATCAGTTTCTATCGTATTTCAAATCAAATTAGCATGCTAATGTAAGGAAAACGTTAACATGCTAACACCTGGCTCGATAATGCTAAGTGTATACTGTATATGTGTCTCCCCATGAAAATAGCTAAAAATGCTAGTAATGTTAACATATTAACATTAGCATGCTAACACCTAGCATGATAGTGCTAAGTGACATGATACACACCATAAACAAACATAAACAATACAAATAAATGGGAGTGTGAATGGTTGTTTGTCTATATGTGCTCTGTGAAACTCCACACAGAGATGGCTGAGGGTGGAATTGAACCCTGGTCTCCTAGCTGTGAGGTCTGCCCGCTAACCACTCGACCACTCGCCTTTTTGGTGATATGAAAGAAAAAAAATATCAAAAAATGGGTCTGTTTTTCCTGCAGAAAACACATCTCGTTCACTCAGAAGTGGTAAAAATTGACATCAAAACACTTGGACAATGTACAACATACATGTATCACAGTTTTCGCACTTTGGCAGTCCTTGTACGTCCTTGAACTAAACATTGTTCCTTCATTCGGAACAATTTACAGCATTTCTGCAATAGACTGAATGACTAAATGTCTGTAGGCCACAGTGCTAGCACGCGGTGGATGATGGTTGAGTAATTACGTAACACGCCTAATGTGACTAATTTCATTGAACACAAATTAGCGTGTACTTCCTCAGGGTGTCCAATGCCAGTCACATTTACAGACGTCGGCATGATTAAAGGTCCTGTTTTATAGTATTTTTCACCGATTTTAAATCACCCCAAGTTAGTGTATCGAAAATGTGTTGTCCAAATTCTAGCCTAATGCTGGAATGTTGACAGTTAAAAGACTGTCTTTAGCTTTAAAGGGGACCTATTATTGAGTTATGGACTCCTATAGAGCAGTAACACACAATAACCAACACAGAAAGCTTTCTAGTTCTTCCAGAATCTGCACCTATTCAGCTGTATTTCTTAGGATTTTGTACTTCCCGTGGAAACTGTCTCTTTTAATGTATTCCACCTACGGCCCGCCTCCAGGCACGCCCACTCCACTGTGGTTGGTCACACTGCCAACTTTATCGGAGCTGATAAACTGTATAAGAGTTGATAATAAACTGCAATTTATGTATTTATAATGTCAGTTTTAAATAAATAAATTTTAAAAAACGCTCCCTGTATGCACACTCTATAATGCTACATAGATAAGTTCTTTTGCTACGTGACTTACACAAAATAAACACGGATAAATTGTTACTTCCTGCTTGCTCTTCTGACTCTTCCACGCGACCAAGTAATGTTGGAAAGGCGTCAGGCTTCGGCAAGTTTGTCGGCTAGTCCAGATTAAAATGCCTTTTGTTTTTGCCGGTTGGGAATCAGGAACCACTGATGGTAGCGTCTTTAATTAAATTATCAATTACATTTTTAATTTAATTAAATTAAATTTAATAATAAGAAATAATATTTATTTATTTACATAAATTTAAATATATTTATTTAAATAAAAAAGAAAAGCCTTGCCCCTTTCAAAAAAAATAAAAAATAAAATAAAATAAAAATAGTATGAGTTTGGGGGAGGACAGAAAGTGTATTGCGTCTACAGCCACATCCTTAAGTAAGCCTGTTCCTCTGTGACATCACAAAGGAACAGTTTTGCAACGCCCTCTGGAATCGATCATTTTGAGGGCTAACTTTCAAATGCGCAAACCTCATTATCAGAAACTTTAGCATCATTTAACACAATAATACAATATTCTAACTATATTTATAGGTCAGAAAAGTGGAAAAAACATAGTAAGTCCCCTTTAATGCATTTAAATGCACACTTAAATGTTTCAATATCAGTCAATGACAACACAACTGAACACACAATTTTTTTATGGTTGAGGGAGGAAAAAAAAAATCCAAAACTAGATGGTCCTGCGTGTGTGTGGAAAAAAAAAGCAACCGAGCAGCGGGGGCCAATTACCGCTGGCACCCGGCAAGTTGTCATATGTGGAGTTTGTCAAGTTGTCACACTTTAACAGCAGTAGGTTAGTGTAATTGCTGGAGAAAAACCAAACAATCAAAACTTACAACTCCGACCTCTTCAGCTGACTGACTGGTAGCTTTATTTTAAGATGTGTAGCGAAGCCTGATATTTATTTTTTTTGTATTTACTGTCACACATTGCTATGAAAATATGTCTTGCATTGAACATGGCTGAACGAGATATCAGCCATCTGGGTCCAAATGTCAGCCTGGCTCTTTTTTTGTCTCTCTAAAAAAAAAAAAAAAAAAAAAAAAAAAAGAGCATTATCAGACTGCTTCCTATCACGAAGGCACAGTGATGGGAAATTACGGGAGAGGCGACTGGGTGGTAATTGCCGGCGCCTGGGGAGGGGGTGGTGGGGGGGAGGAAAGATGTCAGGCTGAGCAGCTGTGTTGTGAAATCAGCCGCTAAATCTGTGTTTATTAGAGAAGCAGGTAGCTGAAATAGACTCTTGACTGACTTTCTAGGGTGTGTATACTGTTATACTTTATGGTGGAGTCCTAGCATGGCCCTTATTGGGTGTCCTAAGGAGCACAGTGGGGAGTCAAACATTTGTAAAAAAAACTTAATGACAAAAATAAGACGGCAGTGTCCTCAAGTCAGGTGTCAAAGCAGATGATGCGTTTATTGCGGCGCCGTCACATCTTGCCGCCAACCATAGTCATCTTCCCTGCTGAGCTCCGTCCTGTTTTCTTGAAGCCTGCCTGACAGCTTTTGATGTCAACTTCTGATGTTTTAATGTTGTTGTTTCTCTTTATTGTTGCATGTGCCTTACTTCCTTAGTAGCTACTCTACTCAATAGTTCCTCGGTAACTACTCTAAATGTAAATGCCTAGTTCCTCAGGAACTACTCTACTCACTTCATCATTCATTTCCCAGTAACTACTCTAAATGCATGTGCCTTACTTCCTTAGTAGCTACTCTACTCAATAGTTCCTCGGTAACTACTCTAAATGTAAATGCCTAGTTCCTCAGGAACTACTCTACTCACTTCATCATTCATTTCCCAGTAACTACTCTAAATGCATGTGCCTTACTTCCTTCGTAACTAATCTACTCAATACTTCCACAGCAACTACTCTAAATGTAAATGCCTAGTTCCTCAGGAACTACTCTACTCACTTCCTCATTCATTCCCCAGTGCATGTGCCTTACTTCCTTAGCAACTACTCTACTCAATACTTCCTCAGTAACTACTCTAAATGTAAATGCCTTGTTCCTCAGGAACTACTCTGCCCACTTCCTCATTAGTTCCCCAGTAACTACTCTAAATGCATGTGCCTTACTTCCTTAGTAACTACTCTACTCAATACTTCCTCAGTCACTACTCTAAATGTAAATGCCTAGTTCCTCAGGAACTACTCTACTCACTTCTTCATTTGTTCTTCAGTAACTACTCTAAATGCACGTGCCTTACTTCCTTAGTAATTACTCTACTCAATGGTTCCTCAGTAACTACTCTAAATGTAAATGCCTCGTTCCTCAGGAACTACTCTACTCATTTCCTCATTAGTTCCCCAATAACTACTCAAAATGCATGTGACTTACTTCCTTAGTAACTACTCTACTCAATATTTCCTCAGTAACTACTCTAAATGTATATGCTTACTTCCTCAGGAACTACTCTGCTCACTTCCTCATTCGTTCCCCAGTAACTACTCTAAATGCATGTGCCTTACTTCCTTAGTAATTACTCTACTCAATACTTCCTCAGTAACTACTCTAAATGTAAATACCGAGTTCCCCAGAAACTAGTCTACTCACTTCCTCATTAGTTCCTCAGTAACTACTCTAAATGCATGTGCCTTACTTCCTTAGTAACTACTCTACTCAATAGTTCCTCAGTAACTACTCTAAATGTATATGCCGAGTTCCTCAGGAACTACTCTACTCACTTCTTCATTTGTTCTTCAGTAACTACTCTAAATGCATGTGCCTTACTTCCTTCGTAACTACTCTACTCAATAGTTCCTCAGTAACTACTCTAAATGTAAATTTTTAGTTCATCAGGAACTACTCTACTCACTTCCTCATTCGTTCTTCAGTAACTACTCTAAATGCATGTGCCTTACTTCCTTTGTAACTACTCTACTCAATAGTTCCTCAGTAACTACTCTAAATGTAAATTTTTAGTTCATCAGGAACTACTCTACTCACTTCTTCATTTGTTCTTCAGTAACTACTCTAAATGCATGTGACTTACTTCCTTAGTAACTACTCTACTCAATAGTTCCTCAGTAACTACTCTAAATGTAAATGCCTAGTTCCTCAGGAAATACTCTACTCACTTCCTCATTAGTTCCCCAATAACTACTTTAAATGCATGTGCCTTACTTCCTTAGTAACTACTCTACTCAATAGTTCCTCAGTAACTACTCTAAATGTATATGCTTACTTCCTCAGGAACTACTCTGCTCACTTCCTCATTCGTTCCCCAGTAACTACTCTAAATGCATGTGCCTTACTTCCTTAGTAACTACTCTACTCAATACTTCCTCAGTAACTACTCTAAATGTAAATGCCTAGTTCCCCAGAAACTAGTCTACTCACTTCCTCATTAGTTCCTCAGTAACTACTCTAAATGCATGTGCCTTACTTCCTTAGTAACTACTCTACTCAATACTTCCTCAGTAACTACTCTAAATGTAAATGCCTAGTTCCCCAGAAACTAGTCTACTCACTTCCTCATTAGTTCCTCAGTAACTACTCTAAATGCATGTGCCTTACTTCCTTAGTAACTACTCTACTCAATAGTTCCTCAGTAACTACTCTAAATGTATATGCCGAGTTCCTCAGGAACTACTCTACTCACTTCTTCATTTGTTCTTCAGTAACTACTCTAAATGCATGTGCCTTTCTTCCTTTGTAACTACTCTACTCAATAGTTCCTCAGTAACTACTCTAAATGTAAATGCCTAGTTCCTCAGGAACTACTCTACTCACTTCCTCATTTGTTCCCCAGTAACAACTCTAAATGTACTATTTGCCTTACTTCCTCAGTAATTACTCTAAATGTACGTATATGCCCTTAGTTTCTCAGTAACTACTCCACTCATTAGTTTTTTATTAGTTCTTCATTAGTTCCTCAGTAACTATTCTAAATGTAAGTATGTGTCTTAGTTTCTCAGTAACTACTCCACTCATTAGTTCCTCATTAGTTGTTCAGTAACTACCCTAAATGTTTGTGTCTAGGTCCTCTGTAACCACTCTACTCAGTTCTTCATTAGTTCATTATTTCCTCACTAACAACTCTAAATGTACGTATGTGCCTTACTTCCTCAGTAACTACTGTGCTCAGTAGTTCCTCTTTAGGTCATTAGTTCTTCAGTAACTACTTTAAATGTACGTGCGTAGGTCCTCAGTAACTAATCTGCACAGTTCCTCATTAGTTCCTCATTAGTTCCTCATTAGTTCCTCAGTAACTACTCTAAACTACTTTTTTGGCTTGGTGGTCGGGAATACGGGAGTAAAGGTGACTATAGGGTGGTTATTTCATGTCTTGAGAGCTCTAATAATCTTGAAAACCACATGTAGAAGGTTGTAAACAGGTTTTCTATGCTCCAACTATGAAAATATCCCATTTGCAAAGAAGGAATCTAAGTGAAGTTGTATTTTGGAATGTGGTTGTTTACATCAACAAACAACATTAAGCAGCACTGCCTCGGGGCAAAGGCCATATGAATAATAACTTTTCTATCTTGAGAATAGCTTTATTTTTTCATCAATAGCCTGAAGGACATGAGCATATTTATTTGGTAAAGGTAATTTTCGTATTTGAAACCTGCTTTGTCTGATTTGTTAAGCCGTACAGCTACAGCGCAAAGGTGACCACTCGTCCAATTAAGAGCATGTTGTTGTTTCTGCGGCCTCATTAATGCGTCTGCACTCCAACCAAATATTCAAGTAAAGATTTCACATTTTGTTTGTAGCGGCGCAGCACTTCAATTATTCAGCACGATGCACAAACGTAATGAGTTACTCCTCATTATTAATGGGCCAAGCCACAGCTTGTTTATGTGTGAAGATGTTCACCTTTCCACTCGTTCACACTTCCTTGTTTAAAAAGTTTAGAGTCGCCTCTTTAAAAAACATAAAAGTTTATGTTCCAACTTTTCAATAAGTGGCTAAAAGTTAGTATGTAGCTGCAAGGACTGCAATGCTTCCTTGCTAAATATACAGTTTAACCAAAATGGATGCTAACTTTTCCCATAAGAAATCATGTAAATCCAATTAGTCTAATCAAATTAATCCAAATAATAAATAATAAATAATAAATAATAAATAATAAATAATAAATAATAAATAATAAATAATAAATAATAAATAATAAATAATAAATAATAAATAATAAATAATAAATAATAAATAGGGAGCGAGGGGGAGTTGGAATTTTCTATATATGTATTTTCCAGATTAATCACAGATTAATCGAATTTATAAATATCTAATCTAAATCTAATTAATCTAATTAATCAGAAATCCCCCAAATATTAACACAAAACGTGTCTTCATAGTTTTACAATTATAGTTTTACATGTAGAAAACAGTAGAGACACCACACTGACGCCACCTTCCGGTTTTGCCATGAGTTATTTCTTGAATTCAATTTTCAGGTGTTTCTCACCAAGATAACCTAAAATGGAGCCAAAGAAAATGGAAACTGTCAGCATTTTGATAAAGAAGGCGAGAAACAACTGAAAATTGAATTCAAGAAATAACTCATGGCAAAACAAGAAGGTGGCGTCACTCTCATTTTTTTTGTTTTTATGCATGTAAAACTATAAAAACATGTTTTGTGTTTACATTTTTGAGACATCAGCGGTTGGACAGCATGCAAAAGATGCAATCAAGGAAGTTTTATGCTAAAAATACATTGAGAACATGTAAATGTACACAAACCTGGGCAAAGTTTTGGCTTAAGTTTTTGATGTTAACTGAAAAACACGCTATCTGGGGCGGACGCTAAATGAGGTTCCTTTCCTGGCTGACCATTTAGGGTTTGATTGCAGTTTTTTAAGCAACAAGCAAGCCTTTTCTGAAAAGAAATTGAGTATTTATAAGTAGGACTTGTCATTATTGTTAGTGGAAATCACTTTAAAACCAACGCGGAGATAAATGTGTTCCCATTTGAGTTGCTGAAACACTTTCAGCTGTCGAAATTCCAACATCAAGGCCAGATTTTGGCCAACGATTTTTTTTTTTTTTTTGCAAAATGTGGCACGCCTGAGGAAGCCTTTGAAATGTTAATGATTAAAAAGTCATCGCCCTACTCGATACTTATTGAGCTGCGGGGCGATCAGTCTGTTTGATAGGCATGAAAGGACGTACATTTACGCTCTCTTGACACTTCATTAGGTTATACCCCCCACCCCATCTGTAATAAAAACATCCTCAAATCTCATCTTTTGATTGACACCAAATATTCCAAACAGCTGCACACCAAACTGCAAACTCCAGCCGCTCAAATTGAGCTGCGGTCTTTTTAATTAACTTAAGAGCAGAATTCCCAAAAGACACGCCTCTGCCAAGGTTATGTGTGTCTCCCAGGAACAAAGCAACAACAACAAAAAAAAACATCTCGCTTGCTGCCTTTATCGACCTGGCAGTCACTGATGACCTGTATTCTTTGCTCACAGACTCCATTAGAGGACAAATGTGGAACAAAATGGGAATTCAGTCCTATCACGGAGGCTGGAATTACCAACCGGGAGGGACATGTAGCAAAATGTACACTGGAATAAAAAGACTCAGTGATAATGATGTCATTCATTCATTAGAAAAGAATACTATATTATTTTGCACTACATTATGCTCTGCTGCACTCTGTGTGTATGCTAGCAGCCCCGCCTCCACCCACCGAGACTCTATGACCATTGTTCATTCATTTTCTACCGATTTTTCCTCATGAGGGGGTTGCTGGAGCCTATCCCAGCTGTCTTCGGGCGGAAGGCGGGGTACACCCTGGACAGGTCGCCAGCCAATCACAGGGCATATATAGACAAACAACCATTCACACTCACATTCATACCTATGGACAATTTGGAGTCGCCAATTAACCTAGCATGTTTCGGGAATGTGGGAGGAAACCGGAGAGAACATGCACGGGGATTACATGCAAACTCCACAGAGATGGCCGAGGGTGGAATTGAACCCTGGTCTCCTAGCTGTGAGGTCTGCGCACTAACCACATGACCATTGTTTATCACGGTTAATTCTTTCCACACTCAAATGTGATGAGTCAATTTCCGCAAAGTAGGATTCCTAATATTATTAAAGTCCTATAGACATGAAATAACACCCCTATAGTAACATGTGGAGGACAGGCAGTGACCACGGGTTTTGTTTCTATCAGCTACAGCTCCCTATTTCTCATATTTTGATTTGTTTCAATGTAAGTAACACTTTGCACTATTATACAAGGTGTTAGCATGCTAACCTTCGCGTGTTAGCATGCTAATATAAGTCTGCTAACATTTTCAGCATTCTCCGAAGTTGGCACTTATATAAACACTTTGCACTATTTTGCAAGGTGTTAGCATGCTAACCTTAGCATGTTAGCATGCTAATATGAGTCTGCTAATATTTTTAGCATTTCCAGAGGTAGAGACTCATACAAGTACTTTGCACTATTATGCAAGGTGTTAGCATGCTAACCTTAGCGTGTTATCATGCTAATTCAAGTCTGCTAACATTTTTAGCATTTCCAGAGGTAGAGACTTATACAAACACTTTGCACAATTATGCAAGGTGTTAGCATGCTAATATAAGTCTACTAACATTTTCAGCACTCAGAAGTTGGCACTTATATAAACACTTTGCGCTATTATGCAAGGTGTTAGCATGCTAACTTTATCATGTTAGCATGCTACTATAAGTCTGAACATTTTTAACATTCTCACAGGTTGACACTTATACAAACACTTTGCACTATTATGGAAGGTGTTAGCATGCTAACCTTAGCATGTTAGCATGCTAATATAAGTCTGCTAACATTTTCAGCATTTTCAGAGGTTGGCACTTATATAAACACTTTGCACTCTTATGCAAGGTGTTACATGCTAACCCCAGCGTGTTAGCATGCTAATATGAGTCTGCTGACATTTTCAGCATTCTCAGAGGTTGGCACTGATACAAACACTTTGCACTATTATGCAAGGTGTTAGCATGCTAACCTTAGTGTGTTAGCATGCTATATATGTCTGCTAACATTTTCAGCATTTTCAGAGGTTGGCACTTATATAAACACTTTGCAGTATTATGCAAGGTGTTAGCATGCTAAAATAATTCTGCAGAAATTTTTAGCATTTCCAGAGGTAGACACTTATACAAATACTTTGAACTATTATGCAAGGTGTTAGCATGCTAATGTTAGCATGTCAGCATTCTTTAAGTCATTCAAACCTTTCCACTGTATGTTTTCATGGTCCAGGAATTGAATTATGCTATTTTTATTTTGATTTTTTGAAATATTTAAAAGGAAATCACACAACAATGAAGGCATTTTAAAGACAACATTGATGAGGCTACAAGAACAATTGACATGATGCCCCCCCCCCCGCGAGCATCAAATACGGCACAATCAGCCGCCACCCCCTCCCCTCAATGAGTCACAAAATGAACATCCTGCTGATGAAAGGCGTGAGGACATTTTCAGGAAGGACTGATGAGATACATAGTGACCAGTACCTCCCGGGGGGGTTGTGGGGGGGGGCGCATCATGTCAATTCTTCTTGTACCCTCATCAATGTTGTCTTCCCTATTAGAATCCACATATTACACAGACTGTTTTCTTTTAAAATGCCTTCATTTGTTGTGTGATTTCCTTTTAAATATTTCAAGCAATCAAAATAAAAATAGCATTCCGGTGCCCGCTTCCATTATGGAAGCTTCCCTGGGCAAGAAAGCCAATTAAGAAGCGAGTTTCACATCAATTTTCTTTTCAGAGTGCTTCTTCAAGCCATCGCCGCGGGCAACTAATCCTGGCGTCGCATCAATATATGTTTTTGACGATTTCATATGCATGGGAGGAAAAAGCACATTTACCAGACGTTACATTTTTTGATGGGTCAGATATTAAAGTAAAGTCGGCGGCTCGGCCTCGCTTCTAGGTGATTTCGGGATTAATTGTCAGGAACATTACTGCATAAAATTTGGGTCTTTGGGGATTCTCAAGCAGAAAACGGCCTTCCCCACGCTGTTCCCATAATGCGCACACATGTCCAGTGTCTTGTTATATGAAGATGCTCACGTTTACCGCTGGATATTTGCCACTGTGTTGCCTGTGCTATTAGTTTTCTGACAAATACACTACACGCTGATGTTAATAATCCTGCTTTTATTTTATCAACATAATTCGATTCCTGGACCATGATAACATACCATGGAAATGTTTGAATGACTTAAAGAATGCTTTAGCATGCTAACATTAGCATGCTAACACCTTGCATAATACTTCAAAGTGTTTGTATGTCTACCTCTGGAAATGCTAAAAATGTTAGCAGACTTATATTCACATGCTAACATGCTATGGTTAGCATGCTAACACCTTACATAATAGCGCAAAGTGTTTATATATATATATATATATATATATAAGTGCATATATAAGTGTATATATATATAAGTGCCAACCAATGCTGAAAATGTTAGCAAACTTATATTAGCATGCTAACATGCTGTGGTTAGCATGCTAACATGTTGCATAATAGTGCAAAGTGTTTACCTCTGAGAATGCTAAAAATGTTAGCAGACTTATATTTGCGTGCGTACATGCTATGAACACCTTGCATAATAGTGGAACGTGTTTGTCTACCTCTGAAAATGCTAAAAATGTTAGCAAAATTATGTTAGTATGGTAACATGCTAAGGTTACATAATTGCATAATAGTGCAAAGTGTTTGTATAAGTCTCAACCTCTGAAAATGCTAAAAAAAAGTTAGCAGATTAGCATGCTAACATGCTAAGGTTAGCATGCTAACACCTTGCATAATAGTGCAAAGTGTTTGTATAGTCAGTGTCTACCTCTGAAAATGCTAAAAATGTTAGCAGAATTATGTTCGCATGGTAACATGCTAAGGTTAGCATGCTAACACATTGCATAATAGTGCAACAAATGTTAAAAAACCAATAAATCCAATCTAATCTTGTGGAAATTCACTTATCACGGTTGGGTCTTGAACCACTTAACCGTTAAACGGGGGATTATTATAAGTATTATTTTTTAGCACAACCCATAAGGGGCACAAAAAATGTCATTAACAATAATTTAAAAAAAACTCGAATTGTCTTCACCCATTGGTGGTCGTTCTTTTCCACGATGTTCCTGGATTTTAATTTTCAAGGATTAGCCTGATCCACATTGGCGTCACCAATCCAGTTAGCCTACCCTGGAATGGACTGGGTCATAAATAATCCTCTGAGGAAATCCTAAACTATAATCCGCAAAAGTGCCCCCAAAAGGCCATAGGAGACATGTTTCCAGATGGTTCTGTGGACGTAAAGATTTGTGTGTTTAGTAACGCCAAGGCTGCCGTCACCTCAAGGTTGTTTGTTTTCAAGCATTAATTACGTCGGGTGAAGGTTTTTGCTGAGCACACAAACCCGGTTGCCGTGGCAAGGTTACACATATCGACACTCGGGAGCAAGTGTGATGTCTCGCTCGAGGGGCAGCCCTTGCCTCCGCAAACCCGCATTGTTCAGTGAGCTGGTTGGATTCGAACTCTCGACCTTGACGAGCGAAATGTTCCTCTCCAGGCGACGACTGTCCCTAATGTGGGACAAAAGTGATTTTATTCCGGAAGGGGTGTTCACCCAAAAAGACACCCGATGTGATCAAGCGGTTATTATTAAGCAAGCACCACCAGAGGGCAGGGAAGGCTTCTTATTTTAAAGTAATGTATGCGAGACGAGGCCCCGTTGCGTTCCTGCGCGGTCCCTACGGGTTCATCCATCCTTCTGAAGCAGGTTTTAAAATCACATAAAAATCAGGCGCTTCATTAGTTAAATTGCGAGACTCCCGGAGGCGTGCTAGACGCGTGAGGCCTGAACTCACTCTGTAGTCTGCAGGGAGTGTTTGTGGGCTGTTAGTGACCCGCCACTACGAACAGCGTGGAGGACCATTTGTGGTCTTGTAGGTTCACCTGACTGACTTTAATGCAGCTAGTTTGGGATGAATACCCAATCAGGGCCTCCGATTAGCAGTAGGGCAACGTTTATTGCGGTTAATGAGTTCCAGCAATGTATGGGATTGGTGGATTCCTACAGCATAGCATTATTAGAGACCTCTAACAATGAACTAACACCCCTAACACCTTGCATAATAGTTCAAAGTGTTTGTATGAGTGTCAACCTCTGAAAATGCTAAAAATGTTAGCAGACTTATATTATCATGCTAACCTGTGAAGGTTAGCATGCTAACACATTGCATAACAGTGCAAAGTGTTTGTATAAGTGTCTACCTCTGAAAATGCTAAAAATGTTAGCAGACTTACATTAGCATGCTAATATGTGAAGGATAACATGCTAACACATTGCATAATAGTGCAAAGTGTTTGTATAAGTGTCAACCTCTGAAAATGTTAAAAATGTTAGCAGACTTTATTACCATGCTAACATGCTAAGGTTAGCATGCTAACACATTGCATAATAGTGCAAAGTGTTTGTATAAGTGTCTACCTTTGAAAATGCTAAAAATGTTAGCAGACTTATATTAGCATATTAACATACAAAGGTTAGCATGCTAACATATTGCATAATAGTGCAAAGTGTTTGTAAAAGTGTCTACCTCTGAAAATGCTAAAAATGTTAGCAGACTTATATTAGCATGCTAACATATAAAGGTTAGCATGCTAACACATTGCATAATAGTGCAGTGTTTGTATAAGTGTCTACCTTTGGAAATGCTAAAAATGTCAGCAGATTAGCATGCTAACATGCTAAGGTTAGCATGCTAACACCTTGCATAATCTTTGCATAATCCATAATCCTTGCATAATAATAGTGCAAAGTGTTCGTAACTCTGAAAATGCTAAAAATGTATTACATTAGGAAAGCAGGAAGTGAACAAATGTAACAGTTACTGATTGTAAAAGTAGCAGATGGAGGGGTAGGATTTAATAAGCTTTGCTTCTTCCTACTCCTTTTGGACATGTGGAACTATCAACTGATTATGTGATGCATTCAATTGTAATCCGATGCATGTTCAAATGAAATAAAACTGTTTAGTTTACTTTCTATAGTATAATCCCTAGAGAAGATACACTGTCATAAAAACGGTTACTGAAATATGACTTATAACCTCAGAGATCATTTATTCTCATACAACTCAGGAGACAAGATCCAGTCGTGGTCTCAATATTGGGTAAACACTGTTCCTGTGGAGATGTTCCCCATGACGTGTTCACTTACTCGACTTAGTGCTCACTTTACTGGCAAAAACAAAAAGAAATTACACGCATCGGTGCGTCTACTGCTTGTGCTTTGCTGTAAAAATGAATATGAGCGGACATAAGCGGGCGAAGGCAGTTTAACATCCTCAGTCTGTCAATCAATCGTCAAAAAGATTCTGATTGTCTAGGTCATCAGCATATACGTATATCAAGCATATATAATCAGGTTATTTACACAGGATTAATCCCCCTTTGGCGGCACGGTGGTCTAGTGGTTAGTGCGCTGACCTCACAGCTAGGAGACCAGGGTTCAATTCCACTCTCGGCCATCTCTGTGAGGAGTTTTCATGTTCTCCCCGTGCATGCGTGGGTTTTCTCCGGGTACTCCGGTTTCCTCCCACATTCCAAAAACATGCTAGGTTTTTGGGCAGGAATTTCTACTTAGGTGGACGTGGTTTCTCTTTGCTCTTTTTTTTTGGCAATTTGCGGCTGCACGGTGGTCAAGTGGTTAGCACGCAGGCCTCACAGCTCAGAGACTCGAGTTTGATTCCACCCTCGGCCATCTCTGTGTAGAGTTTGCATGTTCTCTAATTATGGAGGTAAGGTTTGAATGACTTAAAGAATGTTGACATGCTAATATTAGCATGCTAACACCTTGTATAATAGTTCAAAGTGTTTGTATAAGTGTCTACTTCTAGAAATGCTAAAAATGTTAGCAGAATTATTTTAGCATGCTAACACCTTGCATAATAGTTCAAAGTCTTTGTATAAGTGTCTACCTCTGGAACTGCTAAAAATGTTAGCAGACTCATTAGCATGTTAACATGCTAAGGTTAGCATGCTAACACCTTGCATAATAGTGCAAAGTGTTTGTATAAATGTCTACCTCTGGAAATGCTAAAAATGTTAGCAGATTAGCACGTTAACATGCTAGGTTTTTGGGCAGGAATTTCTACTTAGGTGGACGTGATTAGTTTCTCTTTGCTCTTTTTTTGGCAATTTGCGGCTGCACGGTAGACAAGTGGTTAGCACGCAGGCCTCACAGCTCAGAGACTCGAGTTTGATTCCACCCTCGGCCATCTCTGTGTAGAGTTTGCATGTTCTCTAATTATGGAGGTAAGGTTTGAATGACTTAAAGAATGTTGACATGCTAATATTAGCATGCTAACACCTTGTATAATAGTTCAAAGTGTTTGTATAAGTGTCTACTTCTGGAAATGCTAAAAATGTTAGCAGAATTATTTTAGCATGCTAACACCTTGCATAATAGTTCAAAGTCTTTGTATAAGTGTCTACCTCTGGAACTGCTAAAAATGTTAGCAGACTCATTAGCATGTTAACATGCTAAGGTTAGCATGCTAACACCTTGTATAATAGTTCAAAGTGTTTGTATAAGTGTCTACTTCTGGATATGCTAAAAATGTTAGCAGAATTATTTTAGCATGCTAACACCTTGCATAATAGTTCAAAGTCTTTGTATAAGTGTCTACCTCTGGAACTGCTAAAAATGTTAGCAGACTCATTAGCATGTTAACATGCTAAGGTTAGCATGCTAACACCTTGCATAATAGTGCAAAGTGTTTGTATAAATGTCTACCTCTGGAAATGCTAAAAATGTTAGCAGATTAGCACGTTAACATGCTAGGTTTTTGGGCAGGAATTTCTACTTAGGTGGACGTGATTAGTTTCTCTTTGCTCTTTTTTTGGCAATTTGCGGCTGCACGGTGGTCAAGTGGTTAGCACACAGGCCTCACAGCTCAGAGACTCGAGTTTGATTCCACCCTCGGCCATGTCTGTGTGGAGTTTGCATGTTCTCTAATTAGCGACTCCAAATTGTCCATAGGTATGAATGTGAGTGTGAATGGTTGTTTGTCTATATGTGCCCTGTGATTGGCTGGCCACCAGTCCAGGGTGTACCCCGCCTCTCGCCCGAAGACAGCTGGGATAGGCTCCAGCATCCCCCGCAACCCTCGTGAGGAAAAAGTGGTAGAAAATAAATGAATGAATGATAATCCCCCTTTATACTATGCAATAATCCTTCAAGTTTGTTGCCAGGTGTGCTATGGTTCCGACCGTATGCGGCATCGCTAATGACTTTCCGTGCAGACATAGGAGTCGCCGTCGCTTGATAAACACTGAATAGCAGCCATCTGCCGGATCTGGATGCAACCCCCGACAATGGCGACAAGCTTCACATATGCAAATGAGGAGCGACTCCCAGACAAACTTAATCAACAACTAATAATGCAGCTGTTTCAAAGAGTGAGCGCGCTAGACAGAAATCGTCTTTTTTTTGCCTTTTTTAATTGGAGCAAATTAATGATTTAGGCGACTAAAAGGCGTTCATTGTGACGGGTCTTTATCAAGCGGGACGCTGATAGGATATGGAGATGAATATTTTGTTGCATAAATGAGCAAAATGATAATTGCGTGGTGGTGGTGGTGGTTTTAGTGTCATGATCTGAGGTTGCCAGATTGTTGCGGTTCATTTTAAGAGACTGGAGGTTCTTTCAACTACTTACTAGTGTTCACATTTGAGCTCAAACCATACCAGAGTTGACCTGAAAGCGGACTAGGACCCGAGTTTTGACTGACAGACAACATTATGCGTACCTAAACAAATCAAGAATAAAGAAAACCAATCAAGCAGTAATAAATAAATATAATAATAATAATAATAAAACGGCAAATAATACAAACTCAAGAAACCACATATAGTTGGTGGGTAGACAAATTATTTTTTTTCAGATTAAAATGAACAAAGCATTATTAGAGCCCTGTAGACATGACAAAACACGACTATAGTCACATTTATACTCTTTTTATTTACAACATATTGCGCAACTGCAAGGGTCTTGAGACACATGCTAACTCGCAAACTAGACAGCTAGCAACCTAAAAGGTAGCCTTCAAGTTATTTCCTTTCAACTTAAATAGCCAAAAACTTACCACTTCCACACGGATAGGGAGGATAACTATTAACAGTTATTTAACCTTTAACATGAACATTTATCAAATGTAATAATTTTTTCTGGGTACATGATACCATACAGCATCCATATCATAACATTAAACTTTCATATCAAGGCGGGGGCCTAAAACTAGTGTCCTGCGGGCCACATTTGGCCCGCGGGCCGCATGTTTGAGACCCATGCTTTATACGTTGTAATTATCGCACAATGGTCGGCGCCGCGCTTGCGGAGTCCATTTGTGTGTCTTCCTCATTAAGGCGGCGGCCGAGGTCAATTGGATTTCTCAGAGCTCTTGAGGAAAAGAACAACAAGAGGGACGAGCGGCATGGCAATGACCGGTCTTGAACGTGTGCAGCTTCTTTCAGATGTATTTATTCCTCATTCCTCGCCAGACCACCACCGGTGTTTACCTTTATGCTTTCTGAGGACGTCCAAGACGAGATGGGAAGACGGGGGCGGAGGTGAACAGGCTGAAAATGTGATTGATGGGATATCATTGCCTCTTGAAATGATGGCGGGGCTGCAGAAAGAGGCTAGAAAAGTATCATGAAGAACAAATACTCAAGGGAATACTTTTATCCATATTGGACCATACCATTGGTTTGGAATTATCCGTACCGGTAATTATCGGACTCGGTTTCCCAACACCCCCAGTTTGGGGGTGTTTATGAGTCGGTTTTTACCTAAATTTTGTCTGTTATTGTACAATATGGGCTGTGTGGTTAGCGCGCAGACCTCAAAGCTAGGAGCCTCGGGTTCAATTCCACTCTGTGTGGAGTTTGCATGTTAGTCCCCGTGCATAAGTGGGTTTCCTCCCACATTCCCAAAACATGCTAGGTTAATTAGCGACTCCAAATGTGTCCATAGGTATGAATGTGAGTGTGAATGGTTGTTTGTCTATATGTGCCCTGTGATTGGCTGGCGACCAGTCCAGGGTGTACCCCGCGTCTCGCCTGAAGACAGCTGGGATAGGCTCCAGCACCCCCGTGACCCTCGTGAGGCTAAGCGGTAGAACATGAATGAATGAATGACCACAACATTAGGCTACACGGTGGACGAGTGGTTAGACCTGTGTTGTTAGTAGGCCACACAGCTAGGAGACCAGAGTTCAATTCCAACGAGTTTGCATGTTCTCCTCGTGCATGTGTGGGTTTTTTCCGGGTATTCCGGTTTCCTCTCACATTCCAAAAACATGCTAGGTTAATTAGGGACTCCAAATTGTCCATAGGTATGAATGTGAGTGTGAATGGTTGTTTGTCTATATGTGCCCTGTGATTGGCTGGTGACCAGTCCAGGGTGTACCCCGCCTCTCACCCGAAGACAGCTGGGATAGGCTCCAGCATAAGCGGTCGAAAATGATTGAATCGATATTGCGCATAACTGTACTGTACACAAAGCACCCTACTCATGACTGCAAAATAACCCACCACGGGGCCAAAGAATTTGGCGGGTGCAAGCAATTTTAATAAAAAGGTTGAGAAACAGTTACAATTCATAAAAGACGTTTTTGCAAATCATAAATTCAACTCTATAATGATTACCCCCCCCCCCCCCCCCATGACTGTAGCTGCCGCGGTGCCATTTCAAACCATCTCACGGTGGCACATCTTAACAGGATGAGGAGTCCGATTCTGCCAAGTCCACACTTCCCTTTCTCGCAGTGAAAGATTTGCAGGCTAATAAGGCAGCCCCAACCTTGTGTACTCCACTCAAGTTGACAGATGGTTGTGGGACGACCCACTGGGCTAATTCTGCCTTCAGCGGCGGCCATTCCAAATGACCACCCCTGCCAGAGAGAGCCCCTTTTGCTTAACATATGCTTGCTAATATTTGAAAAGTACATTAGCGGAATGGCAAATACGGGATACGTCGGCATTTGCATGTTAAGGTCAAGTCGGTGCTGTTCAAACAGGAAGTGTTTGACCGGTGCACACTTTTCTTCAGGCGACAGTGGGGGGGGGATTTAAAAAGTTACTGTGGGTGCGGAAAATATGGAACCCGCTGCTAAATAACCCACTTATTGCTGCAAGGGCCCATGTGTCCCATTTTTGGGATGACAGGATTGTGATGAGGCATCCTCTCGAGTGGCAATCACCACTGGATATGTTTGTGGAAGTTAACTCTTCCACTCCTGAACCGCTCCACACAAAAAGAGTGGAAACTTGTCAAAACATCCACACCTACTGCTGTACATAAAGTACATACACGTACACCGCATAAGGCAGAATGACTTCGGCGTTCTCTCACAGCTCCATTCAGTCTCTACAAAAGAGCCCAGTGGGTTGTGGTGTCCAAAGTGCGGCACAGGGGCCATTTGTGGTACGCCGATGTTTTTATTTTGGCCCATAGGACATTTTGAAAATATAATTTAATTAAAAAAAAACTTGAAACAGTGGAAAAATCAGCAGTTAATTAAGTCAAAATAATCATAACATAAAATTTTCTAATATTATGAAAAATATTGTAAAATTATTTTAAAGTCATGATATTATGAGAAACAACAAAACAAAATTAAGTTGTATCTTTTTGGTAAATGAGGTTGGAGGAAGGTCAAATATTATAGGAATATGGTCACAATAAAAATATTTACAAAAAAATACAAAAACAATCCAAAAAAATGACAAAAATTGCTGTAATTTTACAAGAATAAAGGCAAAATTTTAATAAAACATGTCATATTCCAACAAACAAAAAGTTGCAATTTTACAAGAATTAACTAAAAAGTAAATCCTGTCATTTAAAAAAAAATCACAATATAATAAAAAACAAATTAAAAGTAAATGAAGTTGACATTTTTGAAAATGAGGTTCTAATATGATAATATGATATGAATAAAGTCATAATATTACACCAAGTTAAAAGTGTTGAAAATTTGGGAAAATTAAAAAATGTGTGTTTTTATTTTGAGGAGCCCAGAGAGGGGCTGACGTCATTGCAGCACCCCAGCTCAGATGCAATGCAGTAATAGGAAACTTTAAAAGAGTTTGGATTATTTTAAACTCATATTGGTACATGTTTGTATATTTGAGTGTAAAGTTGCTGTATGATGACTTTAGTGACTGTTATATTGTTATACAGTTCTATACTGTATACTGACATATTGTGGAGAGTGGAATCGAACTCTGGTCTCCGAGCTGTGAGTCATGAGTGCTAACCACTCGACCACCGTGCAGCCGCAAAGAAGAGTGCTCGTGCCAAAAAAAAAAGAGCAAAGAGAAACAATCACGTCCACCTAAGTAGAAATTCCTGCCCAAATATCTCCATCTCCTGGACTTCCTGTGCTGTTATCGGATCACCTGGAAGCCTCACTCAGCACCGTGAAAAGGTGTGCAGCGTTTTGATACAGAGTGTTGACTTTGCTCGCCGGGTATTATGACGGCCTTGGGTAGTGTCGCATACCCACCCCTCCGAGCCCCCCCAGGTGGCTTCTCCGTTATCACGACTCAGGCAGGCTTCGACGTTAAAAAATGAGCACTGAGAAACGCGATAGCTTGTGTGTGTGTGTGTGTGTGTGTGTGTGGTCATATACTACCTTTACTTCCCCTGAATAAAACATGAGCGAGGATCCACCGCCGGGGCTGCAAATCAGACTCGGTGTTGTGTTCACGCAGTCCACATTTCTTAAGCATCAGACATAACATAACACACAATGTTCCCTGTGGATTATCCTCCTTTTAGGCAAAGGTGACAATACCTGAAGAGAAAACGTCCCACAATAGTCTAAGTCACCAAAATATATGCTGGAAAATAATTTCACGCCGATCTCAAATTAAGCGTCTTTTTCAGAAATCTACAGTATTAATTGATAAATGCTGTTTTATGGTTTATTAGTCAATAAATGTTTGCAAATATTACATATTTGTTGCCTATCTTAAGCATTTTCAGGCATAAGGAATTCAGAAGATGTATTCAAAGATGTCATGTAGTACTCTACACTGGTCACTAGATGTCAGTAATGTTACATTAATGATATTACATTATGTCTTTACTGTATACAGTATAGCTGCACTGCAGTCGAGTGGTTAGCGCACAGGCGTCACAGCCAGGAGACCCAAGTTCAATTCCAACCTCGGAGTTTGCATGTTCTCCCCGTGCATGCGTGTTTTTTCTCCGGGTACTCCGGTTTCCTCCCACATTCTAAAAACATGCTAGGTTAATTGGCGACTCCAAATTGTGAGTGTACCCCGCCTCTCGCCTGAAGACAGCTGGGATAGGCTCCAGCACCCCCGCGTGACCCTTGTGAGGATAAGCGGTAGAAAATGAATGAATGAATGTATACAATATAGCTGCACAGTAGATGAGTGGTTAGCACACAGGCCTCACAGCCAGGAGACCCGAGTTCAATTCCAACCTCTGAGTTTGCATGTTCTCCTCGTGCATGTGTGGGTTTTCTCCGGGTACTCCGGTTTCCTCCCACATTCCAAAAACATGCTAGGTTAATTAGCGACTCCAAATTGTCCATAGGTATGAATGTGAGTGTGAATGGTTGTTTGTCTATATGTGCTCTGTGATTGGCTGGCGACTAGTCCAGGGTGTACCCCGCCTCTCGCCCAAAGATAGCTAGCGACGATAAGCAATAGAAAATGAATGAATGGACTATAGGGGTGTTATTTATGTGTAGTGGGCTCTAATAATGTTATAAACCAAATTTAGACGCTACGAAACACATTTTTAAACACATTTAAGCTTTAATTACGTTAATATTCCATTTTTGGAATCCTACTTTGTGGAAATTCACTTATCACAGTCAAAATCGGGAAGCAATTAATCACGCTAAATGAGGGACGATTGTTACAAATACACTTTTTGGCTTCGGGTTTTACTTTAAGATGTGTAGCAAAGCCTGATGAAGGAAGTCTGTGCTCCCAGATGTCTATTTTTAGAAAATTCGGTGCTCATAAACAGCCTCTACGGACACATATTACAGTGAGAACATTATTAAAAGATCCAGTTTGTATCATCGGATATAATCATACACATAATGACAATTTAGTAGACCAATGGAGTTCCAACCAAGCCTACACGCCTTTCTACGATGTCATTAAATAACTTTGGACCAGAGTCAGAACATTTCCTGCGAGCGTTGCCGGTCGGGGTGATTTATGTGCCGAACGAGCCACCTTGTTTTTTAGCGAACTAAGATGAGCTCATGATTCACTTTGCGGAATCAATTTCACCGTTGCACGGCGGCGGAAGTGTCTAGGTGTCAGTCCTTTTGTGTGTGGAGCTCACCCAAGTTGCCCCAGGGTGGTCATTAACAGGCCCGATTAAGCAGTTGCGTTTAAGGCTTACACTGCAGGGGCTCTTGAGGGGAACGCCGGCTGAGACACATGACAACTGTAGCCTCTTTTGACAGGAAGTAGTGAGGATCCGTCAGCAGGAACTTGGACTGGGGTGTATAAATAATGCAGGAAGTAACAACGGATAGCTGTTTATTCTTTCGTGACATATCTGACTGACTCGATGTTTTGACAGCAAGCGCTGGATGCCGCCGCCGTCGTCGCCACGATGTCTGTCACCTGTGCTGTGATAGTGACAACTGCAAGTGCAACAGCTGCCTTTTCATAACGTGCATTCGACTTACCAAACAAAGATATGACATACAGCAGTTCTGAATTGGTGGAAACATTCAGAAAGTATTTTTTCTTCACTTGCATGACTAAAAATGACAAAACATCCTTGACCGATTTTGGAGACGGTGAAGCTCAGTTGAGAACAGGGGTGTCCAAAGTGCACCCAGGGGGGGGCATTTGTGACTAGGGATGTCCGAAATTGGCTTTTTTTTTTCGTCCAACTCTCAATTTCAGATACCGATTTTTAAAATATCGGTTTTCATGATTCTGGAAAAAAGTGAAAAAAATCAGATATCGATATCACATTTTTATGATGATAGTGCGCTGATAATTATCTATACTGATAGTTATCGGGCATCCTTAAAAAAAATTTAATTTTACCAGAATAAAGTTACATTTTAAAGACGTTCTTAAGTCGTAATATCATCCATCCATCCATTTTCCTCACTTGGGTGTAATGCCGGAGCCTATCCCAGCTGACTTTAATGTCGTAATTTTACGACAATAAAGGCAAAAAAAGTCAGAAAAAGGTCAGATTTTACAAGAATAAACTTGGAATATTATGGGGACGCATGATGGTCTCGAGACAGTGCCACTGAGGAAAAGACAGGAAGCAGAACTGGAGATAACAGAGATGAGGATGCTGAGGTTTTCATTGGGAGTGACCAGGATGGATAGGATCAGGGGATGCTTATCCCAGCTGTCTTCGGGCAAGAGGCGGGGTACACCCTGGGACTGGTCGCCAGCCAATCACAGGGCACATATAGACAAACAACCATTCACACTCACATTCATACCTATGGACAATTTGGAGTCGCTAATTAACCTAGCATGTTTTTGGAATGTGGGAGGAAACATTCCTTAACATTCATTAAACTTTCAAACCGTTTTAGTGTAGTAAATACATCTGCATCTTATACTTTTGATGATGTGTGTCTTTATTTGAGGAGCCCAGAGTGGGGCTAACGTCATTGCAGCACCCCAATGAATGCGTTGCTCAAATGCAATACAGTATAGAAAAACTTTTAAGGAGTTGTTTTTTTATACTCATATTGGTACATGATTGTATATTTGAGTGTGAAGTTGCTGTATGATGACTTTAGTGACTGTTATATTGTTATATACAATATTTTTATACACTATACTGTTATATACAATCACAGGGCACATATAGACAAACAACCATTCACACTCACATTCATACCTATGGATAATTTGGAGTCAAACCAATTAACCTAGCATGTTTTTTGGAATGTGGGAGGAAACCGGAGTACCCGGTAGAAAACCCACGCATGCACGGGGAGAACATGCAAACTCCACACAGAGATGCCCAAGGTGGTATTGAACTCGGGCCTCCCGGCTGTGACCACTCTTTCACCGTGCAGCCGCGATTTATGTATTTATTTAATGATAATTGACATCATAAAAGAAAACAACAATAAAGTAAAACTACTGAACCATTATTTTGTACTTACAGTACTATTCTAGATTTGTTATATTTGCTAGGTAAAATATGTCTAAATAAACAATACATTTATATAAATAAATGTAACACTGGTATCGAAACGGGAATCAAACTTGGGTTTCCAAGCTGTGAGGCCTGCGTGCTAACCACTCAACGACCAACGATCAACGACTCAACGCCGATCCAACTGTGACGATCAAACGGCTCATCATCGGCAAAACTCAATGAACTCATCTTGTTGTAAATCAAAGGGATTCTATCTCCAGCTTGCCGGTGTAGGTGTGAAATGTTCACCCGGATGAGTTAGCTAACAAACACATCTTTGCATCTAATTGGGTCAGCGAGTGCTCAAAGAGGCAATTTGAAAAAGCAATTAAGAGTCTCGGCGCTCTGTTCTTGCATGACTGATGACGCCGTGAAAATGCCCAAATCGGAAGATGAATCTGGGCAAAATGAAAAATGTTTGCCATTTTCTAACTTTGGTTGGGAGATGCGTATGAGATGCCGCTTGTAATTAGGGACTGGCGGTCGATTGGAGAGAAAAAAAAATGCAGCTAATGTGTTCTAAGTGGGTTCACATAACAGGTTGAGTCTTTTAAAAGCCAGCAATTTTTGAAAAGGTATGATCTGAACATGCGCATTATTAATATTATCCAGCCCTTGGAAGGTGAATATTTGAGGGACATAAGTCTTTTGTGTACATAGAAGTTTTAGACTAGGGCTGGGTCGAAGAACTGTCAGAATTAGTGGTGGACAAAACCGTTCATTTCAGTGAACAGGATCATTCTGCTTCATTCAGTAAAAAGAGCCGTTCATTTCGGTCAATTGGTCGTTAGCCTGTGATCCCCCCCCTGTGCATGTCTTCTAGACATGTCCGAACCATCTCAGTCTGGCCTCTCTGACTTTATCTCCAAGTCCTCAAAACATGTAATGTCCCTCTGATGTACTCATTCCTGATCCTATCCATCCTGGTCACTCCCAGTGAGAACCTCAGCATCCTCATATCTGCTATCTCCAGTTCTGCTCCCTGTCTTTTCCTCAGTTGCACTGTCTCTAGACCAGGGGTCGGCAACCTTTACTATGAAAAGAGCCATTTTACCCAATGCCCACTGAAGAAAAATAGCCTGGAGCCGCAAAACATATAATATGTTTAAAACAACATTGGAGGGAATTTGGGGGTATCAAAGTAGTTCAGATAAGAAAAGACGAGTTGGAGTACTCTTGCTAGTTTTGGAGATAAACTTACATAAATGTATGTGTAAACTACTGTAAACGTAAAAACAAGTTCCCATGCCGCTGTTTTTAAATTATCTCGAATTTATTTTTTAGATTTGTAGGTAAGTATTACTTGTTTTTCTTCATGTACTGAACTGGATAGCAGTCAGAACTCACTCAGGATGCATTCATGGTCTCAGACAAAGTTGGATTTTTTAAAACTCATTACAAAAGACGTGCATTTTCCCCACTCGGGTGTTAAAAATATTCAAGCATCGCAAAGGGAGCCACAATAAAGAGGCTGAAGAGCCACATGCGGCTCTGGAGCCGCAGGTTGCTGACCCCTGCTCTAGACCAAACAACATGGCTGGTCTCACCACAGTTTTATGTACCTTTCCTTTTATTTTAGTTTCATTTTGGTTGATTTGTTGTGGTGACCCCTGAAGGGGAAAGCCCAAATAGAAACAACAACAAGAAGTTCTATCTCTCCTCTAGACATGTCCGAACCATCTCAGTCTGGCCTCTCTGACTTTATATCCAAGGCCTCTAACATGTAATGTCCCTCTGATGTACTTTGTTCCTGATCCTATCCATCCTGGTCACTCCCAATGCGAACCTCAGCATCCTCATCTCTGCTATCTCCAGTTCTGCTTCCTCTCTTTTCCTAAACCAAACAACATGGCTGGTCTCACCACAGTTTTATATACCTTTCCTTTCATTTTAGTTTCATTTTGGTTGATTTGTTGTGGTGACCCCTGAAGGGGAAAGCCCACAGAGAAAGAACGACAAGAAGTTCCATCTTTCCTCTGGACATGTCCGAACCATCTCAGTCTGGCCTCTCTGACTTTATCTCCAAGGCTTCTAACATGTAATGTCCCTCTGATGTACTTTGTTCCTGATCCTATCCATCCTGGTCACTCCCAATTAGAACTATCAATGCTAATGTGTGAATATATTTATGTCTCATATGTGATCTCCCCCTGTGATAGACCCGGTCAGTCGTGTCGAGTCAGTCCGTTCACTCATGTCCACGTTCGTTCCGACTTAACAGCTCACCAACTAGTGCTGTGTCAGTCATGAATAAAACAGCCCGGTGAACTGAACGGGTATTTTATGGGCGGTTCATTCGTTCGCAAAAAATAACTAGTTCTTTTGACCCGTTCGTTCACGAACGCCACACCACTACTCAGAATCAAAACATGGCGGCGGCCGCGGCAACAAGTTTCATACAATAAATTTCCATTATTATTATTGTTATTAGTATTATTCATGTTATTATACTTTATTGATATGGGCAGATCATTTAGAAATATCTATTTTTATTAACCTGTGCATGTGTTTGTGGTTTATGTTTTCAGGGACTCGATGCATCGATTAATCCGTAATGAAAGGACAAAATAAGAAGTTTACCACTTCCACACAGAATGGGAGAACTCTCTACATGGGTTTTCTCCGGGTACTCCGGTTTCCTCCCACATTCCAAAAACATGCTAGGTTAATTGGCGACTCCAAATTGTCTATAGGTATGAATGTGAGTGTGAATTGAAAAACTATTTTCTAGATTAATTAATTACAGAAATAATCGTTTAACCCAGCCCTATGTTAGACCAGAGTAAAAAAATGTTTCATGTACCAGAACCCACTTAGTAAACTGGAAGTGATTTCCTTCTACTTATCTTCCCTTAGCCTGTAATCCACCAGGATGTTTTTTTGTCGTATTTCCGCCATGATCAGTCGCATCGGCGTGATTAAACTGCGACTCCACACCTGCTAAAACGTTGCTCCCGTTCACCCTGACTGATTAAAAAACCGACACAACTTCCCCTTCGATATTTAGAAAAGGAGTTGCCACCGCAGAGGTCTCAGCCGCAGTCGCAAATAATGATTTACAGCGCTTTCAATTAGCTGTAGGTTCGAATACAAGCAGCTGGGGGACAGGCATATCGCCTGAGCCATAAATCAAAAGAAAATTACAACATGGAAATACATTCCAGGAGCTAAATATACATCTGCATATCCCCGATGTTTTAATTCTCACATCCATCAGCATGTAGCTTGATAAAAAAGACTTGTTAAATTGTTGAAATTGTGTCCAATATGCTAACAATTACTGTTATCTAGCACTGCCTTAACCTCTTGAGCATGGAATTCATCATAGTTGCACAGGTTGTGACTGGAATCCTGTTTCAGTCTTCCATGATCCCTGGTGGGAGATGGTGGAAGTCATCTTCCTAGGCCGGGTTCAGATCATACATACGCTACTTAGCCACTCCATCACTTTCACTTTCAGCTTTCCCAGCACATAAGTGGGAGCAAGTCATTGCTTTGCAGGTCTTTACAAGTCTTTAATCTTAGACTTAAGAGTCCAAGTCAAGTTCCAAGTCAAGACCAGACAGGTTAAGGCAAGTCTTTACCATTCCTAAGAACTGTTGAGTGACAAATACTCAACACTACTCAACCTGGGTTAACATCATTTATCTGTTCCGGAAGGTCTGACTCAAACCAAAACAGACTCTAACCAAAGTAAATTTTCCCATAGAAAACAATGTAAATCAAATTAATCAGACAATAATTACGGGATAGTTTTAAATGCAGAAAATACATACAATGCTCTAAAATGGCACTCATGGCCCACAATGCAATGCATGATCGCTACATTTTGTCTTGTGCGTGTGACCCATGATAGAGGCCTATACAAATCAGACGGTATTTTGGACATTAAACAAGTGGGCGAACACAAAGCAAGGCACAATTTTAAACATTTTGGCTGTTAACAGAAAAACACGCTAACCGGGGCGGATGTTAACTGAGGCGACAGTATACAATGAGTGCATTTTGAATTGTTTTATTTTTTAAATAAAATAAGAAGGCTGCACGGCGGCTGAGTGGTTACTTGCACGGCTGCCGAGTGGTTAGCGTGCAGGCCTCAGCTAGGAGACCCGAGTTCAAATCCACCCTCGGCCATCTCTGCGACCCACCCTTGTCAGGATAAGCAGTAGAAAATGAATTAATGAAATAAAATAAAACCAGTTTGAAAAGACTTAGGCTATGTTCACATTTAAGATAACACAGCACTAGCATAGCAAGTTACCGAGTTAGCCTCTCCAATTTATATGTATTCTAAACCTATGAAAGTGTTTCAAATGGGGTTGGGGGTTGAAAGGACAAAATAAGAAGCCAAAACTTTACCACTTCCACACGGAATGGGAGAACTCTCTACATGCACAGTGATTTTTGAACCGTGATGTAGCAACATTTTACCAAAAATGATTTAAAAGTCGATATTTTTCATAATTATGAATAAACTGCATTAAATTTGTCATACATTTTCAATTTACCGGCATAAAATAATCATCATTCAATTGCTAAACTTTGTCAAATTGCCATCTTTAGCTGGCAGGGCATGATGCTACACATTTTGAAGATGGGGACCGGTTTTAAAATAACAATAAAACGCATGCAGAAGTGCTAAGTTAATTGGCGAATCCAAATTGTCCATAGGTATGAATGTGAGTGTGAATGGTTGTTTGTCTATATGTGCCCTGTGATTGGCTGGCAACCAGTCCAGGGTGTACCCCGCCTCTCGCCCAAAGACAGCTGGGATAGGCTCCAGCACCCCCGCGACCCTTGTGAGGATAAGCAGTAGAAAATGAATGAATGAATGAAAATATTCCACAGGCTGCACGGGGAAGAAGTGGTTAGCACGCAGGCCTCACAGCTAGGAGACCTAATTTCAATTCCAGCCTCTGCCATTTCTGTGTGGAGTTCGCATGTTCTCCCCGTACATGTATGGGTTTTCTCCGGGTATTCCGGTTTCCTCCCACATTCCAAAAACATGCTAGGTTAATTAGCGACTCCAAATTGTCCATAGGTATGAATGTGAGTGTGAATGGTTGTTTGTCTATATGTGCCCTGTAATTGGCTGGCCACCAGTCTAGGGTGTACCCCGCCTCTCTGTTGCTGGGATAGGCTGGGATAGGCTCCAGCACCCTCTGCGACCCTTGTGAGGATAAGCAGTAGAAAATGAATGAATGAATGAAACTCGTATTGGTGCATGTTTGTGACTGTTAAGTTGCTGTGTGATTAGTTCGATGTTCTTTGTCAGATGACACCATGAATCAGACTGTATATTGTGAGTGCACTGATTGCTGATACCCCGCCTCTTGCCCGAAGACAGCTGGGATAGGCTCCAGCACCCCCTGCGACCCTTGTGAGGACAAGCAGTAGAAAATGAATGAATGAATGAATGAAACTCGTATTAGTACATGTTTGTGAGTGTTATGTTGCTGTGTGATTAGTTTGATGATCTGATGTTGATTAGTTTGATTGTCAGATGACACGATGAATCTAGAGAAAATAGAAAATGGATGGATGAATACCAAACCCTAAAATTATGAACGCCGCTTAATTGCTCATCCAATCTGCTAATGTTGATTAATTACACGCAGTTAATCTTCATTATTCTCCTCGGGTGTTTTTGAGTCATTTCCGCTAAAGGTCGAAAGAACCGGGTTTTGATAAGAAGCCATCAGAGATAAGTGCAACACTGTGCTCCTGAATGAAAAGCAGCTTTGGAGAGACGTGTCCTCAGGCAAATATTAATGATGACCTCCTCGTCTGTGTGCATTAATGTGTGTGTGTGTGTGAGACTCACTGGTGCTTAAACTGTTGATTCTGACATTTTTTTTGACTTTTTTAAAATGACTTTAACACCACGGATAATTCACAATTCCCGCAGCTCCCAACCAAGCAACAAAAGAAACAAAGCTCTTTAGCAGATCTCCAAATGACAGTAAGTAAAATAAAAACTGCCAAAAAGTGTCGAGAAAACATCATTCAGATGCAAATGTTTGCTTATGGAACTGTAAACAGTCAGCGTCAACACATCTAACATTCCCTTGTTGCCGTGTGCTAATCTGACGTGCTGCACAATCCGTCTTTGGGCCTCATTTGCATGTTTGAATATGCAAAGGGCTCCTTGTGACAACAAACACTCACATTGATGACAATTAGATGATAAAAAAGAAGTTATAATGTCTTTTTTTTTTGCTCCAAAAAGTCCATCTTTACTCAACCAAGAGTGAAAAATCTTTGATGTGCTATTTTAATATAAAGTCATAAAATCAGACTTTTTAACTTGTCCAGGTTCTGCTGATGTGCGTTGGTCTTCCCTGAGAGGTTAATGGAGTTCTGTGAACCTGAGGAATGTTGCACTAAGAATCTTCACTCGCATGTTGGCAAAAAAAATCAATCACTCTGACAATTTTTCTCAAGCCCAATTATGCTCAATATTTGACAGGGCGCTTCAACTCAATTATTCTACATTTTCAGAAAGCTGAGAACCAAAGGGGCCCTGACGTCTTCCTTTGCTATTATTATTTGATATAAAGCATCAATCCAAGGTGGTTTGTGATTGACGGGTGAAAAATCCAGGGTGGACCCCACCTTCCGCCCGAAGTAAGATGGACATCGAGCCAGGGCGCTATCATTTACTAATGGCTAGTCAGAAATAGGTGAAGTCAAAATTAAAATTAGGGCTGTGAAATCTAAATTCTATTAATCTGCGATTAATCTGTAAAATACATATATAAAAAATTTCAACTCCACCCTCGCTTTATTTATAATTTATTTATTTTTTATTATTTATTTTTTAAAATGTATTATTTATTTATTATTTATTTTTTAAATGTATTATTTATTTTTTAAATGTATTATTTATTTTTTAAATGTATTATTTATTTTTTAAATGTATTATTTATTATTTATTATTTATTATTTATTATTTATTATTTATTATTTATTATTTATTATTTATTATTTATTATTTATTATTTATTATTTATTATTTATTATTTATTATTTATTATTTATTATTTATTATTTATTATTTCATTTTCTACCGCTTTTCCTCACGAGGGTCGCAAAAGGTGCTGGAGCCTATCCCAGCTGTCTTCGGGCGAGAGGCGGGGTACACCCTGGACTGGTCGCCAACCAATCACAGGGCACATATAGACAAACAACCATTCACACTCACATTCATACCTATGGACAATTTGGAGTCGCTAATTAACCTAGCATGTTTTTGGAATTTGGGAGGAAACCGGAATTGTATTTATTATTTATTATTTATTATTTATTATTTATTATTTATTATTTATTATTTATTATTTATTATTTATTATTTATTATTTATTATTTATTATTTATTATTTATTATTTATTATTTATTATTTATTATTTATGTTGATGCACGTGCACACACACACATTTCAGTTAACTGATATTTTGCTGAAACTTTTCTGATGAAAGAAGAGCGTCTGATCTTTATTTTGGTATATTCCATGTCTATGTAGCCCGAGGACACAATATTCTGTGTGCTTTGAAAAATCAAGTCAAAACCATCAAAAATGGCCGGTACCAAGTGGGACAGCTTTTGAAAAATGTCTGGGATTGAATGAGTTAATGAAAATGTAAAATATATATATTTGTGTGTGTGTATATTTGTGAACGGAATATGTCAATCAAGCTAAAAGATACCAGACAAGTCTAAAAATCTATTTCATGATAGCAGAACATTGGACACGCATTTTAAACAGTGAGCAATGAGAAGTTGCTTTCAAAGACATCACGTAATTTAAGGTCAATGTACTTGTATTTTTGACAGTCCTAATTAAAACAGTTGACAGCTGTCACAGATCTACTATACAACAGGAGCACTCTGCTGTTTTTAGGGATCTACTGCCAAAACGCTAGTCAAAGATCCTCTATGTGACAGGAGCTTGGTCTGATAACATAAAATTTTAATTATTTTAACAAAGAGGCAAGTTGGTAAATGTGATGGGCAACACAAGCCTGATTCTAGTCGGTGTTCTAGCCGTCGTAATATTCATTCTATCTCAAATTCGATGCATTTTTTGAAGGTAAAGACCAAAGATCAGTAAGGGCCTTTCGTGTTTTCTGACAGCTTCAAACCTTTAGGATCCTGACTTGACCTCAGTGCAGAATCTTCAGAGCACGTGGACCACATGATCACAAGTTTTGATGCGCGCCCACTAATGCCCCGGGCCGCGTGATGAACCCATCTTGTCCCACCATTTCTCCAATCCGATGCTTTTTTTGAAGGTAAAGACCAAAGGTCAGTAAGGTCCTTTGGTGTTCTCTGACATCTTCAAACCTTTAGGATCCTGACTTGACCTCAGTGCAGAATCTTCAGAGCACGTGGACCACAAGATCAAAAGTTTTGATGCGCCGCGTGACGAACCCATCTTGTTCCGCCATCTCTCAAATTCGATGCATTTTTTGAAGGTAAAGACCAAAGGTCAGTAAGGTCTCTTTCATGTTCTCTGACAGCTTCAAACCTTTAGGATCCTGACTTGACCTCAGTGCAAAATCTTCAGAGCACATGGACCACATGATCACAAGTTTTGATGCGACCTGACAGGGCGCCCACTTAGGCGCCGGGCCGCGTGACGAACCCATCTCGTCCCACCATCTCTCCAATCCGATGCATTTTTTGAAGGTAAAGACCAAAGATCAGTAAGGGCTTTTTGTGTTCTCTGACAGCTTCAAACCTTTAGGATCCTGACTTGACCTCAGTGCAGAATCTTCACAGCACGTGGACCACAAGTTCTGATGCGACCCGACTGGGCGCCCACTTAAGCGCCGGGCCGCGTGACGAACCCATCTTGTCCCACCATTTCTCAAATCCGATGCATTTTTTGAAGGTAAAGACCAAAGATCAGTAAGGGCTTTTTGTGTTCTCTGACAGCTCCAAACCTTTAGGATCCTGACTTGACCTCAGGGCAGAATCTTCACAGCACGTGGACCACAAGTTCTGATGCGACCCGACAGGGTGCCCACTTAGGCGCCGGGCCGCGTGACGAACCCATCTCGTCCCACCATGTCGGTTTTTATTTAGTAAGTTTCAAGTTGTACCTCAGCTGAGGGTGCTGACATGTGACGCTCTGGAGATGGAAGGCGTCTGCCATCTTGAAAATGTAACGGCGGCAATATTGTCGGCGTTCAACTATTAGCCCTAGCGGAGCGTTTTACTTATTCATGCTAGCGAACATTGACTTGTAGGCGGATTGCACATTCCCTCTGTGGGATAATGTTTCACCAAGCAGGTGACGTGAGGGAAGTGCATGAATAAAGCAACAGAAGAAGGAGAAGGAGAAGCTACTGGAGAAAAGGAAAGGCAGAGATGGATTTGATCAAATAAATAAATCAAATCTAGGAGAAAGGGGAACGGCGCACAATCCCGACAAGACACATGATGCTGAAATCAGCACATTTTTTTCCAGAATCATCATGGGAATACATACAAGACTGGGATCAAGAGGAAGCCCATCCTTGGATCCATGCTGGCAACACAACTCTAGGGATTACTGAGGATGGAGCAGGAGGGAATACCGGGAAGATACACATGGGGACTGTGTACCAGATCGAGCGTCCTCGGTAGACCCCCCCCCCCCCCCTGCCCCCCCCCAACAAAAACAGCCAACAGTAGTCCTCATTTACTGATGTGTTCTAGTTTTTAACCTTTTATCATACAACACACCACATTTCAGAATATTATACAGTATTACATGACGTCAAAACGTACACAAGGAAAAAAAAGATCTCACAGCTACTCAAAGATCTTCTATACAACAGGAAGGCTCACATCAAAGATCCTCTTATGAGCTTTTTATCTGCGTATATAGTAAAAATTCATTCATTCATTTTCTACCGTTGGGCTGACTGAGACACTTTTCCCCATAGAAAATTAAAAAAAATGTCCGTTCCAGGGTCAAACTGTGGCTATGACAATTGTTTTAGCTTTTTTTTTTGTTGAATGATGCAAAAAGCCAAAGAAAAATCACCAAAAAAGTCACTTAAAGCTCACTGAACTGAGCTATTGTGGAATTACACAATACACCAATTACACCACCTCATTTTAGCATATAATTAATGTTAAAAAAAAAAACATTCTAAATACAAACATAAATAATAATGGCCGTCCCAGGGTCAAAGTGTGGCAATTTTAATGACATTTGAACCACATTTAAGTGTAAAAAGAAGATTATAACGGCAAAAAAATGTCATTTTCTTGACATTCTTAATGGTGACACAAGTGTAAAAAGAAGTCAAGCCCCACGACACAACACAACCATTAATTAATTAATTCATTTTCTACCGCTTATCTTCACGAGGGTCGGGATGGGGGTGCTGGAGCCTATCCCAGCTGTCTTCGGGCGAGAGGCGGGGTACACCCTGGACTGGTGGCCAGCCAATCACAGGGCACATATAGACAAATAACCATTCACACTCACATTCATACCTATGGACAATTTGGAGTCGCTAATTAACCTAGCATGTTTTTGGAATGTGGGAGGAAACCGGAGTACCTGGAAAAAACACACAAATGCACGGGGAGAACATGCAAACTCCACACAGAGATGGCCGAGGGTGGAATTGAACCCTGGTCTCCTAGCTGTGAGGTCTGCGCACTAACCACCCGTACGCCGCGCAGCCCCCCTTCTTTCATCACAAACAAAAAGTTTGTTTCTACCTTTTTCCGTTCTTTTGTAATCAGTAGTAGAACATCTGGAAGTTTTGGGAAAATATCAGTTCCCGACTAAAAAAAAAATTCATTAATTCATGCATTCATTTTCAACCGCTTTTCCTCACGAGGGTTGTAGGTGGTGCTGGAGCCTATCCCAGTTGTCTTCGGGCGAGAGGCGGGGTACACCCTGGACTGGTGGCCAGCCAATCACAGGGCATATAGGCAAACAACCATTCACACTCACATTCATACTTATTTTTACATTACAATACAATACATTATTATTATTATTATTATTATGTCTCTCCACTGGCCTGGGAACGCCTCGGGATCCACCGGGAGGAGCTGGGTGAAGTCTGGGCTTCCTTGCGTGGGGCTGCTGCCCCCCGCGACTCAACCTCAGATAAGCGACAGAAGATGGATGGCTTGAGGAATCTAGAGCAAAAACACTGGTCAAAGAACCATATCACAAATGAATTGTCAGCAAAAACAGCAGTCAAAGATCTTCTATATAACAGATGTGGTTTACTGTTTCTATGAATCTATGGCAAAATGGACGATAGTCAAAGAAGAGCCCTCACTGCCATCATCTTCTGTATTCATGGAACATTAACCGATGCTGCAATGTTGTTGAAAAAGTGCGTAAATATAATTTAGGAAGTGAATGTATTGTTGTCGAGAGAGGCTCATTATCCTGTACAAAAGATAAGACTGCTCCTCCTATTTGTTGCAAATGTTGCAGAGCGCAAATGGGGAAAAATCGATCCCGCTGTAAAGTCACGCCTTGATTTATATCCTAGCCTCCTTCGCCTCTTGCCCTCACAGGGGGGGACGTCATGTGACTTGAAGGAGGTGACCTCTACTTATTCGCGTTAATGAGTGCTATGCTTTTCACTGGCCGGGGGGCGTTATTGGCTTAAAATAAAGCAGCGGTGCGTTAACGGAGGGGATACCAAAAGGTAGTGAGCATCTGTCTTGAGTGGTAAATATCAAGGGCGAAGGCAAAGTCAGGCACACAGGGCAATATTATGAGCTTTCTGCATTCCATTAGGAATGCATTTTAAGTTCCTACTATTTTCGTTTTTGGTTCCTACCTAGATACATAATATAAGTTAATGAGGCGGAACTAATTTTCTGTCAAATTGTCGTTTCCACACATGCACATTTAGTCGTTACACCAATAGAAAATAAGCTCCGTTATTGCCACACTATTTAGAGCGCAAAGGCTAATAGGAGGTGCTAAAGGTTCAAGATAATCTCTATAATTCCCTACTAAGGCATGTGTGCAGCCATTAAGATACAGAATATGTGTTTTGTATTATTTTCGTTTCAGTCTTTTAGTGTCTTAGTTTACAGTTTGCTGTACCAAGCTAATGTTAATCATGAGTGTGTCATTTTTGGTTCCTACCTAGATGCATAATATAAGTTAATGAGGGGGAACTAGTTTTCTGTCGAATCGTTGTTTCCACACATGCACATTTAGTCGTTACACCAATAGAAAATTAGCTCGGTTGTTGCCACACAATTTAGAGCTCAAAGGCTAATAGGTGCTAAAGGTTCAAGATAATCTCTATAATTCCATCCTAAGGTATGTGTGCAGACATTAAGATACAATATCTGTGTTTTTTATTATTTTCGTTTCAGTCTTTTAGTGTCTTAGTTTACAGTTTGCTGTACCAAGCTAATGTTAATCATGAGTGTGTCGTTTTTGGTTCCTACCTAGATGCATAATATAAGTTAATGAGGAGGAACTAATTTTCTGTCAAATCGTCGTTTCCACACATGGACATTTAGTCGTTACACCAATAGAAAATTAGCTCTGTTGTTGCCACACAATTTAGAGCTCAAAGGCTAATAGGTGCTAAATGTTCAATGTTGATGTATGTTGAATGTATGTAATATGGCAAGTTTATTTGCATGGATGTAAAGAAAAAGGGTTAATGATAAACACAAATTTGTAAACATAATGTTATTGTATATTTGTATTATATGACCAGTAATTTACTGTATTTTGTATCTGTTTGAACCCCTTTTAGTTCTCACGTTGGTTTTGTAGCCTTGATAGTTCGATAAAAAGTGGCAAAAAATGAAATTAGATTCGGTAACTAGCATCTCATTATTCAGTTTTGACGACATTTTTCAACTTCCCCAGTATAGAGTCGCAACATTCATTGGAAATCCAGAAAATGCCCACCAGGCTACATTGTGCTCGTCTCCAACCGCCCATTTCTAATTGTAGGACACAAGCCAGCGTGTGCGCCTCCTGCCGCCGCGCCGATATTTGCGTCGTAATCTGCTCCGCATGTTAATCTGCAGTAAAGATGACCTTTGATGGCGCTGACAGCTTCTCTGGGCCGTCAGCGTCGTAATCCTACGTCTCTTATCTGAGTTCGCTCTCATGTCGGAGCTTTTAAGTCTTCTTCAGGCTCAGGCAGAATGTTGGAAGGGTTTTTTTTTCATTTATATATTTGGATAGCAGCACATCAGCAGTGATATTTAATAGTAGCAGAATAGTATTTCCATTGACATTGTCACTGGAATTATTGTTAAACTTATGATGGGCAAAAGCAGCCTAGTTTTTTGGAGTTTTTGCTTCTATGACACCATCAAAAATGTTCAAAAAGTGTCAAGGTGACATCCAGCTGTCTTCACTTGAAGGCCCGTACAGCTGTTGTAGACACATCGAGGCGCTTTTAACAACATGGCGACGCCATATGCTAGGCTCATTAGTGTTTTAATTAGTGTACAAATCACCAGGGTTGGGAAATGTGACAATAAACTCAGGGCTCACCTGAAACAGATGGCAGTGACAAATCTAAACGGAGCCTGTTTTGACAGACAAGAGATGGAACCGCAATGGACTTGCGGCATAGTATGACCTCCCGACCAACGGAATTCGATATTCAATAAGAAGGGGCAAATATGCCCCCTAGTGGCTGTGAGCAACCTCCAGGTAATCTGATTGGTTGCTTATGAAAAAGTCTCACTGATCATCAAACTCATTCAACACAACCCCATTGAAACATAACTGAGATTAATTGAGATCAATCAGTATGAAAAATGTTATAAAGCCATTTCCAAGGCTTTGGGACTCTAGCAAACCACAGTGAGAGCCATGGTGAACCAACCAAAATGACCCCAAGTAAAATACGGTGGTGGTAGTGTGATTGTCTGGGGATTTTTTGTTGTTTCAGTACCTGGAAGAATTGCTGTGATAAACGGGACCATGAATTCTGCTGTCTACCAAAAAGCGATGACTCATCCGAGAGGTCACAAAAGACCCCACAACAACATAACATCCATGCCAATGGTAAAATACGGTGGTGGCATTGATGCCAATGGATGTTTTGTTGTTTCAGTACCTGGAAGAATTGCTGTGATAAACGGGATCATGAATTCTGCTGTCTACCAAAAAGCGATGACTCATCCGAGAGGTCACAAAAGACCCCACAACATCCAAAGAACTGCCGGCCTTTTTTTTCTCAGCCAAAGTCATACCGACCGCCATGCCAATGGTAAAATATGGTGGTGGTAGTGTGATTGTCTGGGGATGTTTTGCTGTTTCAGTACCTGGAAGAACTGCTGTGATAAACGGGGACCATGAATTCTGCTGTCTACCAAAAAGCGATGACTCATCCGAGAGGTCACAAAAGACCCCACAACAACATCCAAAGAACTGCAGGCCCCATTTTCCTCAACCAAAATCATACCAACCACCTTGCCAATGGTAAAATATGGTGGTGGTAGTGTGATGGTCTGTTGTAGATGTTTTGCTGTTTTAGTACCTGGAAGAACTGCTGTGATAAATGGGACCATGAATTTTGCCTTTCTACCAAAAAGCGATGACTCATCCGAGAGGTCACAAAAGACCCCACAACAACATCCAAAGAACTGCAGGCCTCATTTTCCTCAGCCAAAATCATACCGACCGCAGTGCCAAGTACCTAGAAGAACTGCTGTGATTAATGGGACCATGAATTCTGTTGTCTACCAAAAAGCGATGACTAATTCAAGAGGTCACAAAAGACCCCACAACAACATTCACAGAACTGCAGGCCTTGTTTTCCTCAGACGAAATCATACCGACCGCCATGCCAATGGTAAAATATGGTGGTAGTAGTGTGATGGTCTGGGATGTTTTGTTGTTTCAGTACCTGGAAGACTTGATGTGATAAATGGGACCAGGAATTCTGCAAAAATTCTACCAAAAAATCCTGAAGGAGATCTGTTGCTGACCTCAAGATGAAACCAACATGGGTTCTGCAGCAGAACAATGATCCAAAGACACCAGGAAGTCCACCTTTTGAATGAAAAGTCCTGGAAGTCCTGACCTAAATCCCATTGAGATGCTGTGACATGACCTTAAAAAGGTGAACAAAAATAGCAGAGAAATAAAATGAAGGGACGCACAATAGCTTGAACACTGTTAAATCATGGCAGGCTGTGGTTTCCTTTGCAAGCCTTGTTGACAGCTTTTATATCTCCTCCACAGTGACATCTCTCTTCCATTAGCATGCCTCGGGAGGGAGGGAACGGGGCTCATTCCCTGCGAGTCGTACAGGAATGGGTACGGGAGAAGGCGACCGTGTCGGGAGTCACTTTTCCACGACAGCGAGACGATGATGATGACGCATTACTCGGCAAGTCTCGCTTTTTTGACGCAATCTCACTGAACTGCATCTGCCCTTTCCACTTAGACTCAATGAGAGATGGACCACTTTTGGGTTGTAATGTTCCCGTTTGGCCCGGGAAGGAAGTGACAGCAGCTGTAAAGTAAGTTGAGGCAGGATGAATGTGTGCAGAGAGGGAATAGCCGAGTAATGAAAGCACACACACACACACACACACACACACACACTTGTACAGCCGTTTAAAAGTGTGATGCACTTCGTCTTGTTGAACTGACACAGTCTTTGCACGCCTACTCACTCCTACTTCCTCAAGAACATTTGAACATTTTACCCCCTGAGAGCACTTTCTGTGGAACTTTTTTTTGAGAAGAAATGAGACGTTCTTCCAGGAAATTAACCGTTTGTGGGTTTTCCAGTCTATTCCGTGACATGATGTTTAGTATTAGTACCCCAAATTGATGTTCATCGTTTTTAACTCATTCGCTACCAAGATGTAGAGGCACAAAGAGGTGATGATGCAACTCCACTATAGAAGACTAAGTATGACATAAATAAAACGTATGTACATTTTAAACATTATTAGAGCCCTCTAGACATGCAATAACACCCCTATAGTCACATTTACACTCCCGTTACCCAATGTAGTAGATGTAAGACTATAAGACATAAATAAGACATTTTTAGAGTCCATTTGACATGAAATAACACCCCGATAGTGACCTTTACACTCCTGTTACCCAATGTAGTCAATGTAAGACATAGACAAGACCTGTGCTTATGTACATTTTTAACATTATTAGAGCCCTCTTGACATTTACACTCCCGTTACCCAATGTAGTAGATGCAAGACTATAAGACATAAATAAGACTTGTGCTTATGTACATTTTTAACATTATTAGAGTCCATTTGACATGAAATAACACCCCTATAGTGACCTTTACACTCCTGTTACCCAATGTAGTCGATGTAAGACATAGACAAGACCTGTGCTTATGTACATTTTTAACATTATTAGAGCCCTCTTGACATTAAATAACACCCCTATAATCACCTTTACACTCCTGTTACCCAATGTACTCGATGTATGACTAAGTAAGACATAAATAAGACTTGTGAATATGTACATTTTTAAAATTATTAGAGCCCTCTTGACATGAAATAACACCCCTATAGTCACCTTTACACTCCTGTAGTAGATGTAAGATATACATAAGACTTGTGCTTCTGTACATTTTTAACAAAATTAGAGCCGTCTAGATATGAAATAACACTCCTATAGTCACCATTACACTCCTGTAGTAAATGTAAGACATACGTACATAAGACTATATGTACATGTTTAACATTATTAGAGCCCTCTAGACATGAAATAACACCCCTATGGTCAGCTTTACACTCCCGTTACGCAATGTGATAGACTATAAGACATAAATAAGACTTGTGCTTATGTACATTTTGAACATTATTAGAGCCCTCTAGACATGAAATAACATCCCTATAGTCACCTTTACAGCCCTGTAGTAGATGTAGTCGATGCAAGACTAATTAAGATATAAATAAGACCTGTGCTTATGTACATTTTTAACATTATTAGAGCCCTCTAGACATTAAATAACACCCCTACAGTCACCTTTACACTCCTGTAGTAGATGTAAGATATACATAAGACTTGTGCTTATGTACATTTTTAACAAAATTAGAGCCGTCTAGATATGAAATAACACCCCAATAGTCACCTTTACACTCCTGTAGTAGATGTAAGATATACATAAGACTTGTGCTTATGTACATTTTTAACAAAATTAGAGCCGTCTAGATATGAAATAACACCCCTATAGTAGTTACCATTACACTCCTGTAGTAGATGTAAGACATACGTACATAAGACTTGTGCTTATGTACATTTTGAACATTATTAGAGCCCTCTAGACATGAAATAACATCCCTATAGTCACCTTTACAGCCCTGTAGTAGATGTAGGCGATGTAAGACTAATTAAGATATAAATAAGACTTGTGCTTATGTACATTTTTAACATTATTAGAGCCCTATAGACATTAAATAACACCCCTATAGTCACCTTTACACTCCTGTAGTAGATGTAAGACATATGCACGTTAGTTTTAGCAAATATTCATCCTTTTGCGTGCAGCGGATCAGCCGTAGAAGAATTAGCAACACACGATTCACTACCAGCACTCGATGCTCAATGCTGATTTCCTCACCAAAAGAATTCACAGGAGTCCTCACGAGGAGCAGTGGAGAATGTTACAGAAACATCTCAAGGACTACGGGGCCCACTCCAGACACTCCAGAAAACCGATGAACGAATGAATGACATGGCTTCAACAAGGACGCTTTGCTTCCTCTTCAGTCATGTAAATGTGCTCAATTTGAAGGGGGGAGTTTTTACTGGCTTCTGTTGCCAAAGTTAGTTTTCTTCGTATAGAAAAGGTCTCTGTCAGGTTACATGAGAGCGTCCAAATAATTCCAAAGTTGCAACACAGTGCAAATAATACAATAATAAACACAACGTTAACACCCCGGAAAGAAAAGTGAGCGCTATTTTCTTGCCAAAAGGCAGGATTCTTAATGATGTGTAACCATGGCAACCTCTTTCATACAATGAGCGAATGATGGAAGCGTAACGAAGGTGTGGAAGGGGAAGGTCCTTTTTACCTCCTGCCGAGATCTCATCAAATATGAGAAGAAAAAGCATTAGTGCGTCATCACGTGGTCTGACGTCAGGCTGGGGGCGGGGGCGTATGAAAAAACATTAAAAAGTGGCAAGACCCAGCAGGGGGTTGGGGTTGAATGTTAAAGGAAGGGTTGTGTTTGTTCAGTACAAAGGCAAATAACGCGCAAAGCATGTAAGCATGCATGTCGAGTCCATATATGAGTGTGTTTGTGTGTGTTTGTGTGTGTGTTTGCAGAGGAGAATCATATCCACGGGGGAAATTATCCCCAGAATGTGCTATTTGAGTGCACTTTACTGATGCAAAAGAAAAGTGGAAAGTGTCTTTGAAGTGGAACTGAAGGAGATGTGATCCAAAACAACAGACGAGACCTCCACCAACAATCCTAAATGAGGCCGCAACCTTTGTAAGTAAACACATATAGAATTTTTTTTTTCTCACAGAGATTCATTCTTTATTCATGAAAGAGTAAAGGAAAACAGCATAAAAAAACACAATAGAAGATTAATGGCTGAGCCTTCAATGCTGGAAACAAAAGTAGAGCAACACGAACAGCATTTTAAAGGGCATACAGTGATAAAAGTATATCACACAACCAATGTTGTAATAGCTCTAAGTAGCATATATCCTGAGCCGGTATTAATCATGATTAGTGCATTTAAAACAACATTTTAAAGTACATGCAGAGATAGATAAAACTGCTGGATGCTTTAATTCATAATTGATCACTACTTTGTGGTTGACTATGGTCTGCCATAAGTATCTATAGTATCTATAACTATCGAAGGACAAGTTATACGCAGTCAAGACTTGTGTTTATGTACATTTTTAACATTATTAGAGCCCTCTAGACATGAAATAACACCCCTATAGTCAGCTCTACACTCCTTTTACTCAATGTGATAGATGTAAGACTATAAGACATAAATAAGACTTGTGCTTATGTACATTTTTAAAATTATTAGAGCTCTCTAGACATGAAATAACACCCCTATAGTCAGCTTTACACTCCTGTTACTCAGTGTGATAGATGTAAGACTATAAGACATAAATAAGACTTGTGCTTATGTACGTTTTTAAAATTATTAGAGCTCTCTAGACATGAAATAACACCCCTATAGTCAGCTTTACACTCCTGTTACTCAGTGTGATAGATGTAAGACTATAAGACATAAATAAGACTTGTGCTTATGTACGTTTTTAAAATTATTAGAGCTCTCTAGACATGAAATGACACCCGTATAGTCAGCTTTACACTCCTGTTACTCAGTGTGATAGATGTAAGACTATAAGACATAAATAAGACTTGTGCTTATGTACATTTTTAAAATTATTAGAGCTCTCTAGACATGAAATGACACCCCTATAGTCAGCTTTACACTCCTGTTACTCAGTGTGATAGATGTAAGACTATAAGACATAAATAAGACTTGTGCTTATGTACATTTTTAAAATTATTAGAGCTCTCTAGACATGAAATGACACCCCTATAGTCAGCTTTACACTCCTGTTACTCAGTGTGATAGATGTAAGACTATAAGACATAAATAAGACTTGTGCTTATGTACATTTTTTAAATTATTAGAGCTCTCTAGACATGAAATAACACCCCTATAGTCAGCTTTACACTCCTGTTACTCAGTGTGATAGATGTAAGACTATAAGACATAAATAAGATTTGTGCTTATGTACATTTTTAACAATTAACCTAGCATGTTTTTGGAATGTGGGAGGAAACAGGAGTAAAACCAGAGATAACCCACACATGACCGGGGAGAACATGCAAACTCCACACAGAGATGGCCGAGGGTGGGATTGAATTTGGGTCTCCTGCGCGCCAACCACTCGTCCACTGTGCAGCCCCTATTATGTCATTAGTAACATAATATTCTGACTTTATTATTGTAATATTGTAATTGTAACTTTTACCCACCTAATTTTCCTTAAATTTCAACTTATTCTGTGTTTTGGATGTTTCTCATAATATTACAAATTTTAGAAAATTATTTTTAGTCTTTAACATTTCCACTTTATTAATTTAATTTAATTTAATTTAATTTTATTTTATTTTATTTTATTTTATTTTATTTTATTTTATTTTACTAATCAGAACAACTGCTAATTATAAACCATACCATGATGGTTCTAATATATACCAAGGGAATTAATAACAGCAATCTAAGCAGTCCTGGAAGCTGTGCAACATAATAGTGTAGAAGACCACAGGAGAACCCAACCGGCATCTCCCAGCTGCAGCCAATGAATGACCTTAAGTAGAGTCCACTTGCAGATGGGCTCCAACTAACGATTATTTTTCTACTTCATTCATTTGAAGATTGTTGTTTTGATTAATCGAGTTAAAAAAAATCACATTTGAGAGGCTGAAATCTTGCGTAATATGCCGAGACACCGCAGGTTTCCTCCAGCAGGTGATTTAATTAATGAGTCAAATTAAAGGAGGTGTTAATCATTAGAATCACCTGTTAGCGACCTGCTGGGAAGAACCTGACACCCCCCCTTGTGCTTAGACGATGACATATAGTTATTTAAGGTGGCGGCGTCACCTCTCGGGTCCTTCCTCCCGAGTGGACTTTTTGCTTTATTAATCTTGGGCAAATCAAACGAACGGCTCGACCCCTTAGAATAGCTCCTTCCTGTCTGTTGCCACGGAAACCTAAAGGGCCAGCGGCTGCGACGGAGAGCTGTCTGAGGTAAAGGACACGCGGAGCTCACCACAACCAGTCGGTAAAATGTCACCCATATAATATAACATCATAATATATGATAAATAGAATGCTATAATATATATTATCACATTTACAGTAATATAATTTCAGCTGTAGAGTAATGAGTAAAGCTAATAGAAGTGTGCTAATTGGCATGGTCCACAGCTAAAGTCCAGACCCGGATCTCAGCAGAGCGCTGACAGTAGATAAGTGAGTAAATGAGGACACTGGCCAATTGTCCTTGTATGGAGTAGCGAGCGAGGAGCGAGGCGGCTTTAAAGGATTTTTTAGCAGCCAATTAGGGGCAGCGATAGGAGCTGTAATTATACATCATCTTATAGCATCACTTGACTTCTCTTTCTGGGAGTGTCTGAAACGCTAATGTGATATTGAGGATGGAATTTTGCTTGTTTCCGAACATTTTGGCAAGTCAAATGATCGACATTTGTTTACTTTTTCACCGCCACTTGGTGCCAGTTGGGGGGAATTCTGAAGTAATTTCTGTTGCCTCTTGAATAGTCCTTGTAAAGTTGGTCATTACACAATATCACAGTCTGGCTAACAGTATCATCTTACAAACGGCGCTAAACTCATCATGCAGCAACTTAACACTCAAAAGATGCACCTCCAGAAGTATATAAACATGTAACAGTGCGAGTTTTACTATAATGCATTTTTTTTTGTCTAAGTAAGCATATGATTCATTGGAGGACAAGCACCATAAAAAATGGATGGATCTATGGCGCTGCATTGATAACCCTGTCCACTAGAGAGAAGCTGATATCATCGCAGTGAATGGATGTGTTGCTGAAATGCAGAAAACTGTTGTTTTTTTCCGCTTTAAACTCTTTAAATTGGGCTGCATGGCGGATAGGTGGTTATCACGCAGGCCTTACAGCTAGGAGACCCAAGTTCAATTCCAGCCTCGGTCATCTCTGTGTGGAGTTTGCATGTTCTCCCTGTGCATGCGTGGGTTTTCTCCGGTTTCCTCCCACATTCCAAAAACATGCTAGGTTAATTAGCGACTCCAAATTGTCCATAGGTATGAATGTGAGTGTGAATGGTTGTTTGTCTATATGTGCCCTGTGATTGGCTGGCGACCAGTTCAGGTTGTACCCCGCCTCTTGCCTGAAGACAGCTGGGATAGGCTCCAGCACCCCCTTCGACCCTCGTGAGCATAACCGGTAGAAAATGAATGAATGAATGAATGGAACTCGTATTGGTGCATGTTTGTGTATTTATTAGGTGCACCTTGTGAGTGTTAAGTTGCTGTGTGATGAGTTTGGTGTTCTGTCAGATGACACCGTGAATCAGACTGTATAATGTGAGTATAACGGATCATTCATGATTGATCGCGAATGAATGAATGAAACTCGTATTAGTGCATGTTTGTTTATTTTTGACCCAAGCAGGGTTCAAATGCAATTTTTAAGTCCATTACAAATAGAGGAACTATCGAAGCTAGGGGTGAAGTAGTGGTGACAATACACACTCACGGTGGACGTAAACCGTACTTGTCTTAGGCGTAAATAAATAAGTAATGGCACACTTCCTGTATGCTTATTCATTCAGGTTTGACATAGTAACCATGTCAGTGCAGGACATATTACAAACCATGAGGTTGAGATAACATTTTCTAAGCTCTTTCCCTGAAAATACTTACACCTCTCAAGGTGTTTTTTGTGACTGGCTGCTACTTAGAGGAGGAAAAAAAAAAAAAAAGTTTGGAACATTACCCCGTCTTTCTTTGGCGCCATGAAAATGTGTTTAAATGTGGCCTTGCTCGCCGAGCTCTCACTCTCACAATAGGGCCGACCTCCTATTGAATAAGAAACTTTGCAAAGCGACGCTCGCCTCCCTGCGACCACAATGCAAGTCAGAAGGGGCGATAACTCGCCAAACCGCTACCCCACCCCACCCCCCCCCTCTCACCAAGGTTGAATGAGATGTGGTTGACCCCAGTCCCTATTGACTGCCACACAAAAGATGTTTTGCAACATATTCATAGTCGGCGGGGAATTGCTCTTCTTCTGTTTTCCTCAAGGTTGCGATTCTTTTAGAGGAAGAGCGACAATAGGCGTTATGAAAGTGCCGCTGAATAGCCACAGACGATATACACACCACACTGAAGTCTTTTCTTCAATGTGAAAGCTTAAAATGGTTATGTAAGCCCGTTTTTATCAAGGTTTCTGATGGGTTACTTCAGAGAACATCATTAATTTCTTCAAAGACTTACCCAAACCTGGATCTCACGTTGGCTTTTCATACTGGAAATGCTGTAATTGTAGCCGGGGCTTTTATTTACATAACATGCAAAAGAGGATAGGGGGCCTTTATTAGAAGTAGGCTATGATTAGGAATTTTTGAAAATACATTCATTAATTAATCATGCTGTTTTGTGGTTCAATACAGCCTCTTATTAGTAAAAAAAAAAAAAAAAGCATATTTAAGCAAATGTCACTGATTTTTTTCCCCTCGAAATTAAGCTTTTCGAAGCATCCATTCAACCATTTTCTATTCTCACTAGGGTCGCCGGTATGCTGGAGCCTATCCCAGCTGTCTTTGGGCAATAGGTAAGATACACACTGGACTGGTTGCATTTCCAAGCATAAAAACGGCGAAATGAAGTAAAATACTAATGTATCCACAAGACAAACTCAATGATGATATGTAGTATTGTGCACTGGTCACTGGTTGTCAGTAATGTTACTGTAATGTAAGGTTTTTTTTTTTTTTTTTTCATTTAAACTCGTATTGGTGCATGTTTGTATATTTCTCAGGTGCACTTTTTAAGCAAATTTCACTGATTTTTTTTGCAGAAATTAAGCATTTCCAAGCAGAAAAAGGGCGAAATGAACTAAAACACAAAGGCATCCATAAGACGCACTCAAGATGTTGCAATGATACGTAGTATTGTGTACTGGTCACTAGGTGTCAGTAATGTTCAGTGAGACAAACCAATGGCTTCCTGTGAATGTGTTGCTGAGGTGGAGTGCATTGTGGAACAGCCAAGGTTTTTCTATTTTAAACTCATATTGGTACATGTTTGTGTATTTCTTAGTTTCGCCTTTTCAGTGTTAAGTTGCTGTGTGATGCATAGTATTGTACAATGGTCACTAGGTGTCAGTAATGTTACTTTAATGTTCAATGAGACAAACGTCACGGGGGATGTTGGAGCCTATCCCAGCTGTTTTTGGGCGAGAGACGGGGTACACCCTGGACTGGTCGCCAGCCAATCACAGGGCACATATAGACAAACAACCATTCACACTCACATTCATACCTATGGACAATTTGGAGTCGCTAATTAACCTAGCATGATTTTGGAATGTGGGAGGAAACATTCCTTAACATTCATTAAACTTTCAGACTGTTTTAGTGTAGTAAATACATCTGCATCTTATACTTTTGATGATGTGTGTCTTTATTTGAGGAGCCCAGAGAGGGGCTAACGTCATTGCAGCACCCCAATGAATGCGTTGCTCAGATTCAATACAGTATGGGAAAACTTTTAAGGAGTTGTTTTTTTTACATTCATATTGGTACATGTTTGTATATTTGAGTGTGAAGTTGCTGTATGATGACTTCAGTGACTGGTATATTGTTATATACAATATTTTTATACACTATACTGTTATATACAATCACAGGGCACATATAGACAAACAACCATTCACACTCACATTCATACCTATGGACAATTTGAAGTCTCCAATTAACCTAGCATGTTTTTTGGAATGTGGGAGGAAAACATGCACGAAAACATGGCAAACTCCATACAGAAATTGCCAAGGGTGGGATTGAACCCGGGTCTCCTAGCTGTAAGGTCTGCGCGCTAACCACTCGACCACCGTGCAGCCAGAGCCAGACCTGTTCACCGGAAATACAGGCTTTCTTTGAAGGTTTGAATTATCGCTAACACTGGGATTCCTCCCTTCCTACTTTTGCGGACGTAACCCATGCCGAGCTAAACCTCAATTCTGATGCTCACCGAGCATCGGAACACAAGAAAGTGTGCGATTTTTATTTATGTCTATCTAAAGTTGACTATAGGGCTGTTATTTTATGTCTAGAGGGCTCTAATGATGTTGAAAATAGTATTTAAAAGGCGGTAACCATGCGATAAACTGCGATAAACAAAGGCTGACTGTAGTATAGTCCAGTAGGTTCTTCCTTGACCCATGTTCAAGTTCTCTGCAAAGGTTTATTACATAGTCTTGGTCAGCACTGAACAAACGGCATTGGTTAAACGCACACTTAGCACGCTAACAGTACCCAAACTGCCACATAAAGGAGATAATAAAGCGTCCAAATGACATCCAGTCGAGGGACAATCAATGGCGCATTAGGGACGTCTTAAGAATCCCCAAAGCCGAGCAGCATGTCAGATTTGTTTTGTCCCGCGTATGCGCTGAATGACTAATCCGTCTTTCATTCCTCCCTCGCCAAATGAACACCAACAAGAGCCCCGGCTGTGATAGAAAACAATTATTAGCTTCAGTTTATGCTTTATCCCACGCTGTAATAGTACCGTCGCTGCGCTTTGTTTGACGGGAGTTTTGCGGCGGCCAGTTCAGGAACGCTACGTTTTTTTTTGAGTAGATAAAGCTTGATGCGATGTTTTTCACGGTCGGGTGTCTTGATGAATCACGTCTTTTCAATATGCGTTTGACTGCATCGGCGTTCCGTCAGTATCAGCTCCACGATTAGCGAATCAGATGCCCTTTCCGGGGGGAGGAAAAAGCAGCGGTGGAGATAGCGTTGGGTTCATTTCCCTGTTGGCTGAGATAATAGATGATTTTCTAACCCCCCCCCCCCTTAACCCCCCCTCTCAGCAGCTGCGAGGCTAATATCTGTCGCCTGTAATTCATTTCCACGCCGAGTGACGCCGTCTATGATCGTACCGCTTTCACAGCACTTTGCTTCTCAAGCTTTTTTAGCTTAGCTTTGTAGTTATTTATTATTTTTTATAGTTTCTCATGCAACTCTTGTGTTGCATCCCATAATGAATACATTGTTCTTTGATGGCAGATTGTCAAGTGATGAGCAAAGAATGGCGCGTTGATGTTTCCTGATTGCATCTTAGCGTTTTTTTTTTACGTGCTCAGTCCTCGCTTTTGTTCATTTATGGTCTCTTGTCAGTTACAATCAACTTCCTGCGAGAGTGCTCGTAATTTCAGATGACTTCTGGATTCTTTTCCACTCTGGACTTGTGATGCATAGTATTGTACAATGGTCACTAGGTGTCAGTAATGTTACTTTAATGTTCGATGAGACAAACGTCGCGGGGGGTGCTGGAGCCTATCCCAGCTGTTTTCAGGCAAGAGGCGGGGTACACCCTGGACTGGTCGCCAGCCAATCACAGGGCACATATAGACAAACAACCATTCACACTCACATTCATACCTATGGACAATTTGGAGTCGCTAATTAACCTAGCATGTTTTTGGAATGTGGGAGGAAAACATGGCAAACTCCATACAGAAATTGCCAAGGGTGGGATTGAACCCGGGTCTCCTAGCTGTGAGGTCTGCACGCTAACCACTCGACCACCGTGCAGCCAGAGTCAGACTTATTCACCAGAAATACAGGCTTTACAGACTATAGGGCTGCTATGTTATGTCTAGAGGGCTCTAATAATGTTTAAAATAGTATTCAGAAGGCGGTAACCATGCGATAAACAAAGGCTGGCTGTATTCCTTTTTTCGGCTATGCATCAGAGTCCAGTGGTTCATTTTGGACTTCGGCAAATGTAAATGTCTGGGCACGGCGTCCCAATGATTGATCGATTGATTTGACAAACATCAAACATTTGCACAGGAACACACACACACATTCCAAAATGTTGAGGAATCGCTTTTATTCTATTAAACAAAGCTCTCGGGTGCGTGATCTACATAATTAAATAACCACCCAGGTCTCGAATTAGCATTAACAACTGTGGCTGTAGTCAACCTTGTGCATGACGTATATTTTTTTCAGACCTACCATGAAACACATACAACTGTTTGAGCATCATCTTTCATCATTATTCAATCGTTGCCCTTCCCTTCTCATGCAGTGGACTGTTCCATGTCAGGGAGACGGGTTTGGCGCAAGCAAACGAGTGGAGCATAGAAAAGGCGAAGGTGAGTGGAAGTTGTTTTTTTTTTTAAATACAAACAAACATGGTATACATATACAGTATGCATTTATGTCTAACCATTTTCAATAGTAATATAGAAATACTATATAATATAGAAATAGTGATATCGAATCTGAATATAAATAAACAGGGTTAATAATGAAGAGTGGGGGGAGCGAAAACCACCAAGGGGACTTATTATGCTTGTTTTCAGTTGTGGACTCCTATAGAGCAGCTACACACAATAACCAGAACAAAAAAACTTTCTAGAGCTTTCAGGATCTGCACCTATTCCAGCTGTATTTTTTATTTTTTTGGCTTTCAAAGTCCAACCATGAACCGCCTCCAGGCACGCCCACTCCGCTGTGATTAGTCCAACTCAGCTTATATCCAGACACGCCAATATAAGGAAGTCCCCCGGCTGTGATGTCACAGTGCGCAAACCTCATTATCTGAAATGTTGCCATCGTTTTAACACGAGAATACAACATTCTGGCCACACAGCAAGGAGACCCGAGTTCGATTCCACCCTCGGCACATCTCTGTGTGGAGTTTTTGCATGAGTTTTCCCGGGTACGCCGGTTTCCTCCCACATTCCAAAAACATGCTAGGTTAATTGGCGACTCCAAATTGTCCATAGGTATGAATGTGAGTGTGAATGGTTGTTTGTCTATATGTGCCCTGTGATTGTATATAACAGTATAGTGTATAAAAATATTGTATATAACAATATAACAGTCACTAAAGTCATCATACAGCAACTTCACACTCAAATATACAAACATGTACCAATATGAATATAAAAAAACAACTCCATACTGTATTGCATCTGAGCAACGCATTCATTGGGGTGCTGCAATGACATCAGCCCCTCTCTGGGCTCTTCAAATAAAGACACACATCATCAAAAGTATAAGATGTAGATGTATTTACTACACTAAAACGGTCTGAAAGTTTAATGAATGTTAAGGAATGTTTCCTCCCACATTCCAGAAACATGCTAGGTTAATTAGCGACTCCAAATTGTCCATAGGTATGAATGTGAGTGTGAATGGTTGTTTGTCTATATGTGCCCTGTGATTGGCCGGCGACCAGTCCAGGGTGTAAATGAATAAATGAATGTAGTTCCAACATTGGTTCTGTTGCTGCTGCTGTTGATATATGTTAATAAAACCACCATGTGGTCAAAGAGACTTGACTTTCTCATGCACTCTAAATCATTATCAGAGCTCAAAAAAAACCTTTACATGATAGGTTGTCAGCAACAAGCTCATGCCATGTTGTCGTATTTTGGCAGTTATTTTCTTTTGCTAGCATCCGCGGTCATGTTTGATTTGTAACCATCTTGACATTTGCCATCATTTTAATTGGACTTAAGTGTCGGATCGTGTTTGAGGGTTTTTTTTTTTCTTTTCTCCCGTATCCTTCCGTCACTCCTTCGCCTCCGTTAATCTCAGCCTGTTTGGTAAAGGTGAAGAATTGCAAGTGAAGCGCTAAGTTGGGGCCGCCCGTGGGGATGTGCTGCGGTTAAATTAAAAAGTGAGTGAAGAGAAGAGAAAACTGCAGTGAGAATAAAGGTGAGGGTGCAAGGAGACTTTGGAAGGAGTCTGTCACGAATACTGATGTGATGTCTCAACGCTTCATGGGTACACCTCCTTGCTGCGTGTCCTCCTCTACCTCCTTGGCTCCTCCGCTTTCTCAGTGCTTACTCTATCGCTCGTTTCCTCAACCTTCTTGTTTCCTCCTCTACCACATTCTTACCTCCTCTTGCTTCTTGTTCATCCTCTGTTTTCTTATCTTCTCTTCTGCTTCCTTGTCTCCTCCTCAAACTCCCTGTCCTTTCCTTTACCTCCTGGTTTCTCGTCTCCTCATCGTCTCTTCCCTTTGCTCCCTGTTTCCTCATCTGCCCCCTTGTGTCCTCTTTTTTGTTTCCTCCTCTACCACCTTGTGTTTTCTCCTTCTTAACTGTTTCCTCCTTTACCTCCTTGTCTTGTACCCTTTATCCTTGTTTCCTCATCTGCCTCCTTGCTTTTCCTTCCTCTACCCCCTTGTCTCGTCCCCTTCTTAACTGTCTCCTCCTTTACCTCCTAGTCTTGTACCCTTTATCCTTTTTTCCTTATCTGCCCCCTTGTCTCCTCTTTTTTGTTTCCTCCTCTACCCCCTTGTCTCTTCTCCTTCTTAACGGTTTCCTCCTTTACCTCCTAGTCTTGTACCCTTTATCCTTGTTTCCTCATCTGCCTCCTTGATTTTCCTTCCTTTACCTCCTTGTCTCTTCTCCTTCTTAACTGTTTCCTCTTTTACCTCCTAGTCTTGTACCCTTTTATCCTTGTTTCCTCATCTGCCTCCTTGATTTTCCTTCCTTTACCTCCTTGTCTCTTCTCCTTCTTAACTGTTTCCTCTTTTACCTCCTAGTCTTGTACCCTTTATCCTTGTTTCCTCATCTGCCTCCTTGCTTTTCCTTCCTCTACCCCTTTGTCTCGTCCCCTTCTTAACTGTCTCCTCCTTTACCTTCTAGTCTTGTACCCTTTATCCTTGTTTCCTTATCTGCCCCCTTGTCTCCTCTTTTTTGTTTCCTCCTCCACCCCCTTGTCTCTTCTCCTTCTTAACTGTTTCCTCCTTTACCTCCTAGTCTTGTACCCTTTATCCTTGTTTCCTCATCTGCCTCCTTGCTTTTCCTTCCTCTACCCCCTTGTCTCATCCCCTTCTTAACTGTCTCCTCCTTTACCTCCTAGTCTTGTACCCTTTATCCTTTTTTCCTTATCTGCCCCCTTGTCTCCTCTTTTTTGTTTCCTCCTCCACCCCCTTGTCTCTTCTCCTTCTTAACTGTTTTCTCCTTTACCTCCTAGTCTTGTACCCTTTATCCTTGTTTCCTCATCTGCCTCCTTGCTTTTCCTTCCTCTGCCCCCTTGTCTCATCCCCTTCTTAACTGTCTCCTCCTTTACCTTCTAGTCTTGTACCCTTTATCCTTGTTTCCTTATCTGCCCCCTTGTCTCCTCTTTTTTCCTCCTCTACCCCCTTGTCTCGTCCCCTTCTTAACTGTTTCCTCCTTTACCTCCTAGTCTTGTACCCTTTATCCTTGTTTCCTCATCTTCCTCCTTGCTTTTCCTTCCTCTACCCCCTTGTCTCGTCCCCTTCTTATTTGTTTCCTACTTTACCTCCTAGTCTTGTACCCTTTATCCTTGTTTCCTCCTACCCCCTTGTCTCTTCCCCTTCTTAACTGTTTCCTCCTTTAGCTCCTAGTCTTTTACCCTTTATCCTTGTTTCCTCATCTCTCCCCTTGTGTCCTTTTCTTTGTTTCCTCCTCTACCCCCTTGTCTCTTCTCCTTCTTAACTGGTTCATACTTTACCTCCTAGTCTTGTACCCTTTATCCTTATTTCCTCCTCTACCCCCTTGTCTCTTTCCATTCTTAACTGGTTCATTCTTTACCTTCTAGTTTTGTACTCTTTATCCTTGTTTCCTCATCTGTCCCCTTGTTTCCTCTTCTTTGTTTCCTCCTCTACCCCCTTGTCTTTTCCCCTTCTTAACTGTCTCCTCCATTACCTGCCTCCTTGCTTTTCCTTCCTCTACCCCCTTGTCTCGTCCCCTTCCTTCTTGTTTCCTTCTGTCTGTTTCCTCCTCCACCACATTGTTACCTCCTCTTGCTTCTTGTTTATTCTCTGTTTCCTTATCTTCTCTTTTGCTTCCTTGTCTCCTCCTAAAACTCCCTGTCCTTTGCTGTACCTCCTTGTTTCTAGTCCCCCCCCTGTCTCTTTTTCCTTCCTCTTTGTTTTCTCCTTTATTTCCTAGTTTCATCACCCTCGTCTCTTCCTTTTACTCCCTGTTTCCTCCTCTACCTCCTTGTCTCTCCCCTTCATAACTGTCTCCTCCTTTACCTCCTAGTCTTGTACCCTTTATCCTTGTTTCCTCATGTGCCTCCTTGCTTTTTCCTTCCTCTTTCCCGTGTCTCTTTCTCCTTCTCCTAGTCTCTTCCCCTTCCTTCTTGTTTCCTCCTCTGCTTCCTCGTTTTTTCTCCTCCCACCTGTGTCCTCTGCGTCCTCGTTTCCACCCTTTCCTCCTTGTTTCCTCCTTGCCTCTTACAGGTGTAGCTCCAGCTGTCTTCTTATCTTCTCTGTCTCGTGCTTTTCTAGTTCCGCAGTCCAACAGTAAGAAAGTGTGTGACCTCCACCACCTTTTACAATCTTTGAATGGAACTTTGAGCTGGGAAAGTGCTCCGTAAAAAAAAAAAAAAAAAAAAGAGAGGTGGATGGTGGGATACAAAGGTAGAGAGCATATTAGAGGATATTAGTGTGGTGAGGTGCAGAGATGATGACTGTATAGAATGTATGTGCTTTAAATATTTAATGCATTTCACCAGGAGCGCTGCATTTTAATAACGCTGCGGCTGCACAGTTTTGTAGACTCTGACAAGTTTAAAAAAAAAAAAAAAAATTCCTTTCACTGAAATCTCGCTCGACATCCTTTTATTCTGTCATGAAAGACCCCTCCCCCCTCTAAACCCCCCCACATCAGCGTGGAAGCCTGTGGAGCTCCGGCGTCTTAATGGAAGAGTCCGTCATTGTGGTCCTGATGAGAAGGTCAGCATCAAGCGACAGCACTTAGTTGATTTGTGCTCTTTGTGCACCAGCAAACCTTTTTTGTGAAAGTGGAGTGCAGGCTCCTGCACACTCCATGACCATTCATGTCTGCTATATTATCTTTATTATCCGCCCAAATTATGCACTTTCATCTATGGGAAGGAACAACCTATATTTACTACAGTCATGTGACAATATTATTATAAGAATACATTTGCTGGTAGAGCGGTATAGAGCCATGCTTTTTGTGGGGGTTTATATTTTAGGGACCACCAGCGAATGGCAAAACAAACACACCTCTAAAACCTCCTGCAAGCTTGATGTCCTCCTCCGATTTCAGTTCAACATTTGCAATAAAAGCGACTGTTGTAATAGTAACTTTATTCTGACCTGAACACATCACCTGCAGTGTACATGTGTCTGGTCCTCCTTGGAATGACATTCCCTTGTTTTTCTGAGATGCATTCACTGACACTCCGGAAATCACACTTAATTGTGTGCAAATTCATTCATTCATTTTCTACTGCTTATCCTCACAAGGGTCACGGGGGGGGTGGGTGCTGGAGCCTATCCCAGCTGTCTTCAGGCGAGAGGCGGGGTACACCCTGGACTGGTGGCCAGCCAATCACAGGGCACATATAGACAAACAACCATTCACACTCACATTCATACCTATGGACAATTTGGAGTCGCTAATTAACCTAGCATGTTTTTGGAATGTGGGAGGAAACCGGAGAAAACCCACGCATGCATGGGGAGAACATGCAAACTCCACACAGAGATGGCCGAGGGTGGAATCGAACTCGGGTTTCCTAGCTGTGTGGCCTTTGCGCTAACCACTCGATCGCCATGCAGTCTTCATGTGCCTACTATAATGGGTAATCTCAGTGTAAAGGTGACTATAGGGGTGTTATTTCATGTCCAGAGGGCTCTAATGTTAAAATGTGTATTCGGAAGGTTCATTCATTCATTCATTTTCTACCGCTTATCCTCACGAGGGTCGCGTTAGATGCTGGAGCCTATCCCAGCTGTCTTCGGGCGAGAGGCGGGGTACACCCTGGACTGATCGCCGCATTTTAATTGGTGTCTCCATAGGTATGAATGTGAGTGTGAATGGTTGTTTGTCTATATGTGCCCTGTGATTGGCTGGCGACCAGTCCAGGGTGTACCCCACCTCTCGCCCAAAGACAGCTGGGATAGGCTCCAGCACCCCCCGCGACCTTCGTGAGGAAAAAGCGGTAGAAAATGAATGAATGAATAAAAATCCCCCCAAAATACATCCACACTCAAATGATTTTAACTGAAATTACCAGGTGTCTTTGAATGCAACTCATGGCTCATAATAACACAGTTAACGTGTGTATCAAATAGATTTTCAAACATGTGTGCCATCTTTTAGCCTCGAAATTCAGTAAAAATGGCCGTATTTCACATTTAGTTGCAAATGGTGATTAATTGTGATTAATTATGTGATTAAACATGATTAATCTGATTAAAAGTTGAAAATTTTGTATTTTTTTCTTTTCTTTTCTTGTTTTTCATGAGTTGATTAAATTTTTCCTGCTCCAGCGCCAACGTTTGCAACGGTGCTAAAGAGGGTTCAGACACTTAGACAAACAATTTGCCATGAAGGGCAGCGTTAAAGCCGTGTCTAGTGACGCTTGGCCCACAACTCATGTGATCATATTTTCGACAAACGGACATCTCTCCGCCATAGGGTCTTTGATGTGTGCGACACGTGCTTAAGCGCTAATATGCATCTGCCTCATTAGCGCCGCCAGAACGTGACCCTCATAGTAATCGCGCCGCAAACAAGAATTTTATTGGCTCGCGGTGCGTATGATTGAAGAGCTGGCTGCTACACTAAGTGATTTGTGACATTCTTCCTCCCCAAATAAATCCACAAAGGCAGAAAAGTTCCTGACTGGCTTGTGTTTGGCGGTTAAGTCATGCATAATGCAGTTTATGTCAATGTGCAAAGACAAAAAAAAATAAAATAATAATAGCGCTCAATGGTGGTCACATTTGCATATAATTGATGTCTATATTTAAAGATGCGCTAGTCCAAATGGAAAACTTTACACCGCAAAGGAAGTCAAAAGCAGTTTTGAATTGTTTTTGCACAAAGTTACATAAAACCCAATGTTTTTTTTTCAGAATTGGATTCTAGAGGTGGGCATTATTGTTGTTGGGATGGGTGCTTGTTAATATTATCACAATATTGTTCATTGTTCAAACCATAATTGAAAATTAACTTATTCTCTACATGAGACAAAGTGATGATGAAACTCCACAATAGAGGAGCTCATGTTTGGTGTAGTTTTAAGCCGAAAAAACGACCACAAGGTGGCAGAAGTGCATTTTATAAACCCACGCCATGCATCTTTATGATTGAAATCCATGCTTCACACCAACCAGGAAGTGAAAAGGCATCTGTCCGTGTTTTCCGAAGTTGATTATACATTGAAGGGAAATTTTAACACACACAGTTCAGTTGCAAATGTGAAAATTGTAAATAGTTCAAGGTGTTAAAATGGTTATTTTCATTTAAAACAACAATTTCTTTGTGTTATGCTGGAATCGTTATGCTTGAACTGTATCTTTTCACAAGATTGCGGATTGATATTTTTTCTGGGAAATGATTGGACGATGCTGGTTGTCCATTAGAGAAAGGATCCTCCTCATTGTCCTTTTGCTCTTCCACAGATCCCAGAACTTTCCCTGCTCCCCCATCATAGAGGAGGCCACTGACTACCCCCGTCTGGTAGAAGATCTGTAACAGCTTCTCGCATCCATTGAAGGACGCCAGCATTCTGACGAAGGCTGCACAGAGCATCCATGTTGGCAGTCCAGTCCAGTTCATTATCCAGATGCACTCCCAGGTATTTATTGGTAGGGAACAGATACTACCATTTGTCTATGTGTACTGTATTGGGTAGTATTTCATGTCCACACGGCTCTGTATTTTCATGGTTTACTGCATTTTGGTCATTGCCTTCCCAGTTGACCACGGATAGTTTAGGTGTGTCAAGTTGAAAGCCGGACTTGCCCGTTCAGCGAAAAGACTATATAATGGGAAACATTCTATTACCATACCGAATGAAATGTTATCAAATAGAACTTTATCATACTTTATAGTAAAAATAAACCATTAACCTGATATAGTTCATCTTCAAACAGCTAAAATAATGCATAAGGCTAGAAATAATCAATTAGCTAAAAATGTCATCCAATACTTCTCTACAAGAGAGGATAGCATAGCATTTCAGTATGTGGAATCAAACTATGGAATGGATTGAGTAAAACCCTCAAACAATGCACAACGATGAGCCAGTTCAAGAAACAATACAAGCAGTTGATGTTTGCTAAATACAAGGATGAAGAGTCTTGAACCAGTCATGATGTGCTATACATATCACTATATTGACTTACTATGGTACCCATTATGTCATTGGATGGTCATATCACCTCGTACTTCGGGACGTGACAAAAAAATAAAATTAAATAAAATTAAAATAAATAAAAAATACTAATTAGGAAAGCAGGAAGTTACTATGGTACCAATTATGTCATTGTATGGTCATATCACCTCGTACTTTGGTACGTAAATTAAATTAAATTAAATTAAATTAAATTAAATTAAATTAAATTAAATTAAATTAAATTAAATTAAATTAAATTAAATTAAATTAATAAAAAACAAAACAAAAAAAACAGAAATTATATTAGAAAGGCAGGAAGTGAACAAATGTAACAGTAACTGATTGTAAAAGTACCAGATGGAGGGGTAAGATTTAATAAGCTTTGCTTCTTCCTACTCCTTTTGGACATGTGGAACTGTGAACTGATTATGTGATGCATTCTATTGTAATCTGATGCATGTTCAAATGAAATCAAACCATTACCATTATTGACCATCCAAAATGTAACTTTATGTGCAACTCATACTAGCGTGTCCGCGGTAGGATTGGAGGATAAACGCGAGGACGTGTCAATAAGAATGCACTCAGAGGGATCAAACACCTCTCGGCTCTTCTCTCAGCATCCGGCGGCGTCATTAGAGGCGCAGGAGCAGCAACAAATTGGCACTCGGAGTGCTTCTCCAAACAAACGGGGAAGCGATGGCGGGAGGACATTTCCATTCCTATTACAGCTAGTTTGCCTCCAGCCGTACGCTCGCCCGCAATCTTTGCAAAAATAAACCCGCCCAGCTCGCCGTTTCGGGAGTTCAGCGAGAGTAGAGCGGAGAAACAATCCTAATACAGCTCATTGACGTTGTTAACGTTCAGCCGCCGAATAAATGCAGTTTGTTGTGCAAGCTTAACAAAAATATATATCAGGTGGCGGTGCAAGTGGGTTTTTTTTCGTGACTTTTTCGTGGCGTCCTCCGTTCCTCTGGTTGTTGGTGTCCATTAGCAGTCAGTTTGTAATAGCAGGCCGGGACATGTGTTCCGTGCAGATAAGAAGCAGACAAGTGGCTGCCACTGTGACGGCGCTGGCCCTCATGTTCACAGTCTTGTTCCAGTCACACGTCACACCACTTCTCCCTGGACCACACCACTTCTCCCTGGACCACACCACTCGTAGCGTAAATGCATGCTAGGATAGAGACACTTATTCCAACTGTTTATTCCTCATCATTTGCTGTGTGTACCGATTCATCACTAAGATTTATGATATGGCAATACAATTATGGATTTGTCCCAGGGGTGTGAAAATTGTGTGTGTGTGGGGGGGGGGGGGGGCATTTTTGAAAAAAAAAAAAGCTAATATGGAAGAATCGCTTCGTAATATTACGTAGAAAAACTACATTTTAATAGCTAAGTTAAGTTTAGGAAACATTTTCAAGTCATAATATTATGAGAACCAAGCAAAATTTCTGGGAAAATGAGTTATAATGTTCCATGAATAAATTCAAAATATTACGGCAATAAAGTCATAAATTGAAAAAAAACAGCTGTCATTTTATGAAAATAAAGTCAAAACATTAAGAGAAAAAAAAGTTTCAATTTTATGGGAATTTTACTTGTAACGTAATGAGAAAAAATTTTCTCATTTTAGTTTTCATTCATTTTCTACCGCTTATCCTCAAGAGGGTTGCGGGGGGTGCTGGAGCCTATCCCAGCTGTCTTCGGGCGAGAGGCGGGGTACACCCTGGACTGGTTGCCAGCCAATCACAGGGCACATATAGACCAGGGGTGGGCAAATTTTTTGACTCGCGGGCCGCATTGATATGACAAAATTTACGGGGGGGGCAGACTATATATTTTACACGTAACAGTCCACCTGGTATTATTGTATCTGTAAAATTGTCATGCAATCTGCTATTATTATTTATATTTAAATATTTTAAAAATAATAAAATATTATAATAATTACAATAAAATTAAAATAATAATTATTATATTATTATTATGTAAAATATGCTAATATAACAATAATATTATATATAATTAATATAATAATTAGCATTAATATAATAATTATAATAATCATAATAGTTCTAATAATAATTATAATAATCTAATAATAATGTAATAATAATAATAATTATTATTATTATTATGTGCTTGTGTCCCTTTTTTCAGGAGCACTTTGTAAACAACAGACCATGTCAAAAAACGAAATTGATAAAACCATCAAAAGGTTGGCTCAGGCCATGATGCCAGGTTGTATGTTGAGTTTAAATGAAATACTTTGGAAAGATTGGGCGGGCCGTATTCAAACACTTGGCGGGCCGGATGTGGCCCCCGGGCCGTAGTTTGCCCACCCCTGATATAGCCAAACAACCATTCACACTCACATTCATACCTATGAATTCATACATACGCCACATTCATACAAATGACAATTTGGAGTCGCCAATTAACCTAGCATGTTTTTGGAATGTGGGAGGAAACCGGAGTACCCGGAGAAAACCCACGCATGCAGAGATGGCCAAGGGTGGGATTGAACTCAGGTCTCCTGCGCCTTAACCACTCAACCGCCGTGCAGCCCCTATTATGTCATTATTAACATAATATTCTGACTGAATGAAAATAGCTAAAAATACTAGTAGTATTAACATGCTGACGTTAGCATGCTAACACCGAGCATCAAGTGTATAATGTATATTGTATATGTGTCTAACCATGAAAATACCAAACAAGCTAGTAATGCTAACATGCTACCACCGAGCATGATAGTGCTAAGTGTATACTATATATACTGTATTTGTGTCTACCCAAGAAAATACCAAAAATGCGAGTAATGCCAACATGCTAACATGCTAACACCTAGCATGATAGTGCCAAGTGTATGTATACTGTATATACTGTATATACGTATGTCTCCCCATTGAAAATAGCTAAAAATGCTAGTAATGTTAACAACCTAACTTTAGAATGCTAACACCTAGGAGTTGGAGCAGGTCGTCCGGAAACCGGAAGGTTGGCGGTTCGATCCTGGCTCTCTTCCCCCAGTCCCTGTTGTTGAATGGTGTGTGAATGTTTGGTGGTGGTCGGAGAGGCTGCAGCCAGCCACGTTTCCATCAGGCACTTGTGTCTACAGATGTAGATTACCACCACCAGTGTGTGACTGAGGAGCAGATGAATAAGGGGTTCACTTCAGCGCTAATCTAATCTGTTTTTCTTATGATTATTATAACTCACCATTCACTTGCCACTGAGATTATTGACACAGATTATGGATTTGACATTCATATTATAGACTTGATACTCAGATTATAGATGTGACACCAAGATTATGGAGTTGCCAAGCAGATTAGGCACTCCCTATTCGGATTATGGATTCATCACAGATAGCCTAGACGGATTCCATATTTAAATATATTCTTGTTTTAATAAAAGTGTTGTAATCCAATGGCAGGTTTAAATCAAACGAATGTAACTTTTGCGGGCACTTAATCTGAAGACAGAGAGAGTTTGGTGTCACGCCTGAGCCTACAATAGCTTAGCATGATTGGAAGTAAAAGCGCACTCACGCCACAAGGAGATTATCATGCAAAATGTCAAAAGGACTTAAAGAGCGTCGGTGAAAGGTTCGGCTTTTTTTTTTTTATGAACAAAGAGCTTCTGGAGTGCAAAAACCGAGGAGTCAAACGTTTTCCAGGAAAAGCCAAAGCGCCTCTTCAGTCTTCACAGAAAGCTTTTCTTATATTTATCTACTAAGTGTAGAGGATGATTTTATTGGCCGTGACTTCTATCTTCTGCTTCTTTGCACCAGTAAGCCAAGTTGTCTGGGAGGAAAAGAGAGGGCCCCGTCCTCTCGTTTGACCTTTGCTCCCCCTGAATTAGCCAATCAGGCTTGATTAACCTTTAGCTAAGTGCTGCCGGCTACGTTTGTCATGCCAAATGTTTTTGCACTCCACTAATGGAAAGAAGACGCCGCAAGAGAGAAGTGTTGCTGCTGCTGCTGCTGAAAGCCTTTTGGCCGCTTATTACTGTAAACACTCGCCACCATAAACCTCCTTGAGAAAGACCATACAACAGCGGCGTAGCCTCTTCCTAGAGCTCTGAACCTCACTGAATAGTATTGGGATTATTTTTAAAGAATCAACACAAAATACTAAAAAAAAAGTAAATAAACGAAAAAAAATATTACAAATGTCAATAAAAAAGATGGAACAGCGATCAACATAATTATCAAAATTATGAAATATATTGCAAACAATTTATTTGAAATGTAAATTCAACAAAAGTCAGTAATACGACACAAAATAATCATACAACATAATTTTCTAAGTACACATGTATAAAGTAAGACACAGAAAGTCAATGCAAGTCATTAACATAATTTAAAAAAAATTAGAAATTGTGTGAAAAAAATTATATAAAATAATTCAACACAAAGAACACTATCCTTACATAATTAGTAATAATATTAATTGATTTACTGTATATGTGTCTGCCCATGAAAATACCTAGAAATATAAGTAATCTTAACATGCTAACATTACCGTGCTAACACTTAGCTACTGCTAAGTGTAGTATACTGTATATGTATCTAATCCTGAAAATAGTGAAAAATTATAATAATACTAACATTAGCATGCAAACACCTAGCAAGTACTGCAAAGTGTATATTGTATATACTGTATATGTGTCACCCATGAAAATACCACAAAATGCTAGTAATGCTAACATGCTGAAATTAGCATGCTAACACATAACATGATAGTGCTAAGTGTATACTGTATATACTGTATGTGTGTCCACCCATGAAAATACCTGGAAATGCTATTAATGTTAACATCCTAACATTACCATGCTGAAACCTAGCATGATACTGCTAAGTGTATACTGTATATACTGTGTATGTGTCTTCCCATGAAAATACGCAGAAATGCTAATAACGCTAACATGCTAATGTTAGCATGCTAACACTTAGCATGATAGTGCTAATATATAAGTGTTACTGTAAGTGTACTGTATATACCGTGTATGTGTCTTCCCATAAAAATGCCTTGAAATGCTGGTAATGTTAACATGATAACGTTACCATGCTAACACCTCGCATGATAGTGCTAAGTGTATACCGTATGTACTGTAATTGTTTCTACCCATGAAGATAGCTAAAAATGCTAGTAAAGCTAACATGCTAATGTAGTCATGTTAACACCTAGCATGATAGTGCTAAGTGTATACCGTGTATACTGTGTATGTGTCTTCCCATGAAAATACCCAGAAATGCTAATGTTAGCATGCTAACACCTTGCATTATCGTGATAAGTGTATACTCTATATACTGTGTATGTGTCTTCCCATGAAAATGCCTAGAAATGCTGGTAATGTTAACATGCTAACATTACCATGCTAACACCTAGCATGATAGTGCCACATGTATACCGTTTATACTGTATTTGTGTCTACTGATGAAGATACCTAAAAATGCTAGTAACGCTAACATGCTAATGTTAGCATGCTAACACCTAGCATGATAGTGCTAAGTGTATACTGTATATACTGTGTATGTGTCTTCTGATGAAAATACCTAGAAATGCTTGTAACGCTAACATGGTAATGTTAGCATGCTAACACCTAGCATGATAGTGCTAAGTGCATACAAGGCTACAAATGAGTTGAGAATTTAAACTTTGGAATGGTCTGAATCAGTTGAGAAATGAGGAAGTAGGTAGAACTCTTTAGATCAAAGGCATTGTGCATTCCGGATTTTGGGTCATAATCCGTTGTTCCATATCAAAATATTCCATATTTCCAACAATTCCGGCAAAAAACACAGAAAATGGTTAAAATATTTCCTTTTCTTTGTAAATGTAAAAATGATCCTCCTTCTGTGTGTACTGTGCAGTATATGCACCATAACGTTTTTTTTGTTTTTGCATTGTATGAAGATGCTGGATGCACATCTGCACAGCTGGCCAAACACGGCATCACTGCATCCAGCTGGATGGATCGAAATGCCAAAAAAAAAAAAAAAAAAAAAAAAGGAGGAAGGGGCTTCCAGTTGGTCTTGGAGAAGAATGGCTCGGTCTAATTTCTGGAGCTGAGGTTTACCTGGCATTGATTGATGAGCAGGTGCCGGGCAGATAGCACACAAAGTGGATTATTGTGTCATTTCCATCCAGATGTGTTTGCACCCTATGAAATCTCTTTGTTGTCATCGTGAGGAGACGACATCTCCACTTGGTTAGGAATACAATTCTGCCTTTCATTTAAATACAATGAAGGTCGTTTATGCTGTCGTGCTTGCGGTAATGAGCACTTGGGAGAAGGTCAGAGGTTTAAAGAGAGCTGCTTAAGTGGAAGTGGTCCTAAATGATGATTTATTGCGTCAATCCAGTCACAATTCACAACACTGGAGGCAAAGTCTCGCATTAGCGAGTTGGAAATGAGCCGCGTGGTCATGTGATTGCCCCAAAAATCAAAAGCCGATGATGGCGTTTGAACGCATTCCCGGGGCAGGCGTCTCACTTCCTGTCTCTGACACTAACTAGCGGTCCCGCCAGTGTGCATGACGCATATTATATTAGCATGCAGTGCGGGGCCTCGTCAACTTGTCAGAGCAAATTACAGGTGCGCCGTGCGTCCATCGTGAATGGCGTGGCGCTTCTCCACTGCGCTTTACCTCTCGGTATCTGTCTTTGTCAAATCTATGTAATTGCGTGTGACTCTCTCACTCACGACACACAATCATGGCTGCTATCGATGGCCCTCGTGGAGCGAGGCGGAGATGTATTATTTCAAGGCAGGATTTAACTGATTTTATCTGAAGGCCGAATCGTCTTTTAAATGAAACCTTGTTTTATTCTCTTTTTTATTATGCTTTAACAAATAGAAATGTAATTTAACGGCTCTATATTGTTCTACTTTCAAGTACAAACTCCAGCCTTGATGCTGGAATTTAGATTTCAAAACTGAAAAACTGCTGTGCAATAAACCTTGCAATAGACGGTGCAATAAGCATCCACATGTAAATAGCCGGGGCTGCACAGCGGTCGTGTGGTTAGCGCGCAGACCTCACAGCCAGGAGACCTGGGTTCAATTCCACCCTCGGCCATCTCTTTGTGGAGTTTGCATGTTCTCCTCGTGCATGCGTGGGTTTTCTCCGGGTACTCCGGTTTCCTCCCACATTCCAAAAAAACATGCTAGGTTAATTGGCGACTCCAAATTGTCCATAGGTATGAATGTGAGTGTGAATGGTTGTTTGTCTAGATGTGTATATAACAATATAACAGTCACTAAAGTCATCATACAGCAATTTCACACTCAAATATACAAACATGTACCAATATGAATATAAGAAAAAAAACTCCATACCAGTTGGTACTCCATTGGGGTGCTGCAATGACGTTAGCCCCTCTCTGGGCTCCTCAAATAAAGACACACATCATTAAAAATAGAAGATGCAGATGTATTTACTACACTAAAACGGTCTGAAAGTTTAATGAATGTTAAGGAATGTTTCCTCCCACATTCCAAAAACATGCTAGGTTAATTAGCGACTCCGAATTGTCCATAGGTATGAATGTGAGTGTGAATGGTTGTTTGTCTATATGTGCCCTGTGATTGGCTGGCGACCAGACCAGGGTGTACCCCGCCTCTCGCCTAAAGACAGCTGGGATAGGCTCCAGCACCCCCCGCGACCTTTGTGAGGATAAGCGGTAGAAAATGAATGAATGAATGAATGTAAATAGCTGTATTTAGTTTATATTACTTTGTCCTTTTGTGTGCTTTTCCCCTTACAGGACTAATAAAGGCATATCTTATTTTATATTACTGCTACAACATGATCAAAATGTCACTAAAATTGCACCTCTAGGAGTCCATTACCGTGGTGACACGGTAGACAAGTGGAAGCCATATGCTGTGCAAATATTGCACTGACTTACGACACCCGGTTGATCATTTCATGGATGCAGACCAATGGAAGTGAAAATGGAGTCGGCTGGTTTTGACATGAGCGAGTGAACCGTCTTCCAGTTTTCTATCTGCACCGTTGATCACGAGCCGTTTCTTCGATGCCGTCGTTGCAAATCCTCTTTAATAAAGCACCGACACTGACGCCGCAGACAGCATCTCCTCCTGCGCGCTGACAGGCTACTAATCCTAACACCCACCCATCCCCAACACCCCACAAAAAAAAAATCAGGGTTTATAGTTAGCATCAAGGCGGACGGTTGATGCTAATGAGCTCGGCCTCTTCTGTAATCTGTCTTGTAGTGGGCGCAAACATACACAGAAACGTCCAAGGGGAAAACATTTCTTCAATGTCAGTTCGTAGAATCACATCTGTCAAATAAATCACGCTACGTACGCACCTGTTAGCGATTGACTCAGTTTGCGTACATTTCTTGTTTTGTTCCTAAAGGGGACCTTCATTCATTCATTTTCTACCGCTTTTCCTCACAAGGGTCGCTGGGGGTGCTGGAGCCTATCCCAGCTGTCTTTGGGCGAGAGGCGGGGTACACCCTGGACTGGTCGCCAGCCAGCCAATCACAGGGCACATATAGACAAACAACCATTCACACTCACATTCATACCAATGGACAATTTGGAGTCGCTAATTAACCTAGCATGTTTTTGGAATGTGGGAGGAAACCGGAGTACCCGGAGAAAACCCATGGAGAGAACATGCAAACTCCACACAGAGATGGCCCAGGGTGGGATTGAACTCGCGTCTCCTAGCTGTGAGGTCTGCGCGCTAACCACTCGATCACCGTGCCATTCATTCATTAATTTTCTACTGCTTATCCTCACAAGGGTCGCGTTGGATGCTGGAGCCTATCCCAGCTGTCTTTGGGCGAGAGGCGGGGTACACCCTGGACTGGTTGCCAGCCAGCCAATCACAGAGCACATATAGACAAACAACCATTCACACTCACATTCATACCTATGGACAATTTGGAGTCGCTAATTAACCTAGCATGTTTTTTGGAATGTGGGAGGAAACCGGAGTACCCGGAGAAAACCCATGGAGAGAACATGCAAACTCCACACAGAGATGGCCCAGGGTGGGATTGAACTCACGTCTCCTAGCTGTGAGGTCCGCGCGCTAACCACTCAACCGCCGTGCAGCCTAAAGGGGACCTATTATGCAATTTTTTTTTTGTATTGAGTTGTGGACTCCTATAGAGCCGCTTCGCACAATAACCAGCACACAAAGCTGTTTAGTTCTTCTAGAATCTGCACCTATTCAGATGTATTTCTTTGGATTTCGTGGGTTGGAGTTTTGCGGTTTAAATGTATTCCACCCATGAACCGCTACCAAGTAAACAGAGGAGCAGAGCTTGGGGGAGAGCAGACCGCTTATCTGACACGCCCATATAAGGAAGTCTGTCCCTCTGTGACATCACAAAGAAGGAATTTGACCACGCCTTCCTAGCCGTCCTAAACTTCTTTCAGGGTTCACATCCATGTACAGAAACCTAATTATCGGAAACTTTGGCATCGTTTAACACAATAATATAACATTCTAGCTACATTTGTAGGTCAGAAAAGCCGAAAAAGCATAATATTTATCGTATTTCCATCCCTGTGAGCAGCCACTAGAGGGCATGTGCTGTCTCCTGGCTGTTAGCTACAAATAATTGGTGCCTAATGAGATGCCTCCGAGGAAACTAGTCTTATCCTAAATCCGCCTTTGCAGGTCCGGGTCACTACTATTCCCGCTCTTTTGGCCTCAGAACGTCGGATAATGATGCCAAACATGCGCCGTTGCGAGAGGCTAGGGCTAGCGTAGCCTCGGCTAGCCCAGGGGTGTATGGCTTAGAAAGCAGCCGTTGGAGCGGGCCGGAGGATCCCACAAGCTCATTATAGTAGAGTGTTGAGCTCACACACATCAACACACACACACACATGAACACACACACATGAACACACACAGCACTTAAGATGCGGGTCCATGCTTTGTGAGGGCAGCATTCACCGAAGCCTGACAAAAAAAAAAAAATAGTATGACCATTAAAAATTGTCACGTTTTAGTCTATCTCACATAAAAGTTGTGAGTGGTGTCGTTACCGACGCAAAGAGAGAGAAGCAGATTCCCTCCCGAGGCAGGAGGAGGTTTTTTAGGAGCAAAGAACAGGTGCGCTTGTCAGAGTGTGTTGATTTTAATTAGGTTCGCTCGCAGAAAGAGCTTCTAATTTTGTTTGGCCGCCATCCTTTGCACGCACTTCTACAAAAAAGAAAGCCAAAAAAATGTTATTACGATCGCGTCAATGGAACTTGAATGAGTGCAGGATGCTTGCCAGAGAATACCTTTGATTGCTTTTTATGCGCAATCATTCACAAAGTACGTCTAAATACACTCAGTATGTGTATCTACTAGGGCTGAACCATTTTTAATCAGGTTAATCACAGGTTCCAAATCTATTTAATCATGATTAATCACAACTATATCTGAAATATGCCTGTTTTCACTGTTTTATTTAAGATAGGGGTCTCAAACACGCGGCCAAATGTGGCCCGCAGGACACTAGTTTGAGGCCCCCGCCTTGATATGAAAGTTCAATGTTAGTGCAGCCCGCGCAAGTTTGATATGGATGCTGTATGGTATCATGTCCCCAGAAAAAAATATTACGTTTGATTAATGTTCATGTTAAAGGTTAAATAACTGTTAATAGTTAACCTCTCTATCCATGTGGAAGTGGTAAATTTTTGGCTATTTAAGTTTAAAGGAAATAACTTGAAGGCTACCGTTTAGGTCGCTAGCTGTCTAGTTTGCGAGTTAGCATGTGTCTCAAGACCCTGCAGTTGCGCAATATGATATATGATATATGTAATATAATATAAAAAAGTATAAATGTGACTATAGTCGTGTTTTGTCATGTCTACGGGGCTCTAATAATGCTTTGTTCATTTTAATCTGAAAAAGTAATAATTTGTCTACCCACCAACTATATGTGGTTTCTTAAGTTTTTATTATTTGCCGTTTTATTATTTTTATTATATTTATTTATTACTGATTGATTGATTTTCTTTATTCTTGATTTGTTTATTTATTTTTCATCTTATTTTGTGCAGAAAAATAAGATATTTGAGAACAGCGGAATGTTACTTGGTCATGTGGAAGAGTCAGAAAAGCAAGCAGTAAGTAGCAATTTATCAGTGTCCTAACTGTGTTTATTTTGTGTAAGTCATGGAGCAAAAGCGCTTGTCTGTGTGGTGTAGCATTATATAGTGTGCATACAGGAATTGGGGTTGCTAATAGCCTTTTCCCACCATAATCAGTGGTTTTCTAAACACTAGTAGTCCCGCAAAAAACTTGTAATGACCACATTACATTTTAACAATGCTGTAATTGAAATGCTAAAAGGCTAACGCTACTTATCATTTAGAGATGTCTTGAAGTAACATCTTTTCTTGAGAAAAATCTGATTTTCCAGTCTCTACTTCTGGATCAGATTCGGGATTCAACACATATGGTTGTGGGTGGAATACATTAAAACACACAGTTTTCACAAACCATAATATCCAAATAAATACAGCTGAATAGGTGCAGATTCTGGAAGAACTAGAAAGCTTTGTGTGCTGGTTATTCTATAGGAGTCCACAACTCAATACAAATGGCTGGAAAAAGAGCATAATACATGTAGGTCCCCTTAAAGAGAAAGAGAAATGATAAGTCATACGATGATTTTTGTATATGGTTCCATTTTTCATGAGATGAAAGATGTCAAACTTTTTCTAAATACACAAAAGGCCTATCCCTTAAATATTGCTCACAAATCTGTCTAAATCTGTGTTAGTGAGCATTCATAATTCATCGACCATCACCTCATGTTGCAGCATGATAAAGCACCCCCACCCCAATGTTGCTGGGATCTGTATGGTATCGAGGGGGGCGCTTTTGTGTGCATAGAAAAGATTTGGCATGTTTAAGTTCAGCTCATGAAAAATGGGAACAAAAACAAAAAGTGTTGCCTTTATAGTTTTTGTAAGTGTATTTCCAATATGAGAGAGCTTTAGGAGTAAATCCAATAAGCAGCATTTAAGCTGTGTGAGAGTGCACTTAATGGGGTTGCACTGAAGACGAGCTGAAATGGAGAGGAAGCGACCAACTTTTGTCGCAGGGGGACAATTCCCAAAGTCTCTTTTAGCTAAATATGACGACAAATTGAACGCAGCTTTCGCCACCGAATCAGAAATGGTAGCATCTGGTCACATGATGGCAACATCTGTGATTTTTTTGATTGATTTGAGATTTTTTGGAGGATTTTATTTTGTCTTTTTGCTGTTTTAGGCACCACAGAGTGAAATATGTCAATTTCTGCGAATCGGGAAGTAGTTTCTGTTAGTTTGGTATCAATGAATTGTGTTGTTATGCTACATCTTTACAATCTCGTCATTGTAAGAAAAGAAAAAAAATTTAAAATCAGCAGTAATTTTACCAGTCAAAATATTAAGAAAAAAAAGTAGATATAAGAAGAAAAATTACATAATTTTTGGAACATGAAATTGTAATATTTAATGTAAAAATATATTTTAAATTGTGTTGTTATGCTACATCGCTACAGTCATTTCATCATTGCATGAAAAGAAAAAAATAAAAAAATAATAATAATTTTAATAGTAATTTTACCAGAATAAAATCAAAATATTAAGAAAAAAATAGTAGATATAAAAAGAAAAATTACATAATTTTTGTCACATGAAATAATATTTAATGTAAAAATATATTTTGAATTGTGTTGTTATGCTACATCGGTACAGTCATCTCATCATTGTAAGAAAATATATTTTTTTAAAAATCAGCAGTAATTTTACCAGAATAAAGTCAAAATATTAAGAAAAAATAGTAGATATAAGAAGAAAAATTACATAATTTTTGGAACATGAAATTGTAATATTTAATGTAAAAATATATTTTCAATTGTGTTGTTATGCTACATCAGTACAGCCATCTCATCATTGTAAGAAAAAAAAATTATAGATATAAGAAGAAAAATTACAGAATTTAAAATAAAGTTTCTGTTAGTTAGTAATCTCATTGTACGAAAACAAAAAAAATTAAAAATCAGCAGTAATTTTACCAGAATAACGTCAAACTTTTAAGAAAAAATAGTAGATATAAGAAGGAAAATTACATAATTTTGTAACATAAAATTGTAATATTTAATTAAAAAAAATTTTTTTTGTGTTAAATATTATGAAAAACAAAGAATAAAGTTCTAATGTTATAAGAATAAAGTCTAAATCTTATGGGAGTGAAGTCATAATAAAAAAAATTACTACAGAAAAATCGGAAAAAACAGCTCTAATTTATGAGAGAAAAACATTAGGACAAAAAAGTTAAAATTTTACAGGAAAATCAAGAAAAAATAATGTAATTTGAAATCCATCCATGCATTTTCTATTCCACTTATCATCATTAAGGTCAGGGGTTGGGAGATGGGTATGCTGGAGCCTATCCCAGCCGACTTTAGGCGAGAAGGCGGGGTACACCCAGTACTGGTCACCAGCCAATCACAGGGCACATATACACAAACAACCTCACTGTCCTTACTGTTTTATTTTCTGGAGTGTGTGTATGTGTGTACCTCAGTGCCCCGCATGACCTTCATTTATCCCAAACAATGAGTCCCCTGATGAAGTCGTCGAGATAATGAAGCAACTTGTGTGATTGATAGCGAGATATCCTTAATGGCAAACTAATAAAGGAACAACGTGTCGGGCAAGAAAAGATGAATTCATTCCGCCATGTCTGCACCGTGTCATGCTAATTGTTTACTTTGTCCTTGAGAAAGTTTTTTTGTGTATCCTTCACACCGCTGCTTGTGTGTTCACATGAGGATGCTTTCTGGCAAAGTATGAAAGAGCATCACACGCTCCGCCAGCCAATCAGAGCAAGTTGCAATGCATTTATGTCCAAATCTAACCACATTGAGTGGATAAGGAAAGTGTGGCAACATGGCGGCCGAATGTGTGTTGCCGAATGAGGTTGCCAAAACATTAGAAACAGCTCCCGGTAGCTCACCAACTGGCTCACATAAATACACACACAAGGATTCCCTGGCCAGAATCTGTCTACATGAGGACTCACTGAGAATACTTTTTTTTTTTTTTTTTACAAAATGGAAATATCAAAGAGCTGCTCATTTTTTTGTAGCATTTATTTTCAAACTGAATAAGCTTGTTTTGCTAGAACATTAACCAAATATTGGCTGCACTCCAACATGCATCACTATTAGAGCTACTGTGACTGAAAGAAAGGAGAGGTGTCCTATTTGTGTTGCATTTATGTGACTGCCAACGTTTATTTTCGACTTTATTTACAAAGCGGATCTCCTCTCAAACGATGCGGCTGTTCTCGTTAAATTGAAACATTATGTCTTGTTAGACTTATTTTCCCTTTTGTTTGTTTTCTTGTTCAGTTATATTTTGTGATTCTGATTTGTATTGAGTTGTGGACTCCTATAGAGCAGCTACACACAATAACCCCCGCAGAAAAATTCTAGAGCTTCCAGAATATGCACCTATTATAGCTGTATTTCCTTGGATTTGTGATTCTGATTTGTATTGAATTGTGGACTCCTGTAGAGCAGCTACACACAATAACCCGAGCAGAAAACTTTCTAGATCTTTCAGAATATGCAAATATTGTAACTGTATTTCCTTGGATTTGTGATTCTGATTTGAATTGAATTGTGGACTCCTATAGAGCAGCTACACACAATAACCCCCGCAGAAAACTTTCTAGAGCTTCCAGAATATGCACCTATTGTAGCTGTATTTCCTTGGATTTGTGCCTCTGATTTGTATTGAGTTGTGGACTCCTATAGAGCAGCTACACACAATAACCCGAGCAGAAAACTTTCTAGAGCTTTCAGAATATGCAAATATTGTAGCTGTAATTCCATGGATTTGTGATTCTGATTTGTATTGAATTGTGGACTCCTATAGAGCAGCTACACACAATAACCCCCGCAGAAAACTTTCTAGAGCTTCCAGAATATGCACCTATTGTAGCTGTATTTCCTTGGATTTGTGATTCTGATTTGTATTGAGTTGTGGACTCTTATAGAGCAGCGACACACAATAACCTGTGCAGAAAACTTTCTAGATCTTCCAGAATATGCACCTATTATAGCTGTATTTCCTTGGATTTGTGATTCTGATTTGTATTGAATTATGGACTCCTGTAGAGCAGCTACACACAATAACCCGAGCAGAAAACTTTCTAGATCTTCCAGAATATGCACCTATTATAGCTGTATTTCCTTGGATTTGTGATTCTGATTTGTATTGAATTGTGGACTCCTGTAGAGCAGCTACACACAATAACCCGAGCAGAAAACTTTCTAGATCTTTCAGAATATGCAACTATTGTAGCTGTATTTCCTTGGATTTGTGATTCTGATTTGTATTGAGTTGTGGACTCCTATAGAGCAGCGACTCACAATAACCTGTGCAGAAAACTTTCTAGATCTTCCAGAATATGCACCTATTATAGCTGTATTTCCTTGGATTTGTGATTCTGATTTGTATTGAATTATGGACTCCTGTAGAGCAGCTACACACAATAACCCGAGCAGAAAACTTTCTAGATCTTTCAGAATATGCAACTATTGTAGCTGTATTTCCTTGGATTTGTGATTCTGATTTGTATTGAGTTGTGGACTCCTATAGAGCAGCGACTCACAATAACCTGTGCAGAAAACTTTCTAGATCTTCCAGAATATGCACCTATTATAGCTGTATTTCCTTGGATTTGTGATTCTGATTTGTATTGAATTATGGACTCCTGTAGAGCAGCTACACACAATAACCCGAGCAGAAAACTTTCTAGATCTTTCAGAATATGCAACTATTGTAGCTGTATTTCCTTGGATTTGTGATTCTGATTTGTATTGAGTTGTGGACTCCTATAGAGCAGCGACTCACAATAACCTGTGCAGAAAACTTTCTAGATCTTCCAGAATATGCACCTATTATAGCTGTATTTCCTTGGATTTGTGATTCTGATTTGTATTGAATTATGGACTCCTGTAGAGCAGCTACACACAATAACCCGAGCAGAAAACTTTCTAGATCTTTCAGAATATGCAACTATTGTAGCTGTATTTCCTTGGATTTGTGATTCTGATTTGTATTGAGTTGTGGACTCCTATAGAGCAGCGACTCACAATAACCTGTGCAGAAAACTTTCTAGATCTTCCAGAATATGCACCTATTATAGCTGTATTTCCTTGGATTTGTGATTCTGATTTGTATTGAATTGTGGACTCCTGTAGAGCAGCTACACACAATAACCCGAGCAGAAAACTTTCTAGATCTTTCAGAATATGCAACTATTGTAGCTGTATTTTCTTGGATTTGTGATTCTGATTTGTATTGAGTTGTGGACTCCTGTAGAGCAGCTACACACAATAACCCCCATAAAAAACTTTCTAGATCTTTCAGAATATGCACCTATTGTAGCTGTATTTCCTTGGATTTGTGCCTCTGATTTGTATTGAGTTGTGGACTCCTGTAGAGCAGCTACACACAATAACCGACGCAGAAAACTTTCTAGAGCTTCCAGAATATGCACCTATTGTAGCTGTATTTCCTTGGATTTGTGATTCTGTCTGTTTTAATTTAGCCCACCCACGCCCCGCCTCTGGCCACGGCCACATCGCTGTGTTTCTTCTTTCAAACGGTGCCATTGTCGGACACACTTTGTCTAACTTTGACTAACTGCAGACTATCTTGGCACAACACATGTGGTCATTATACATTTTTTGGGTCACAAAAACAGAGCTTAGGGAAAGAATGGGGAATTTTTTGGCACTTTGCATTGCGTTGTGGACTCCTATAGAGCAGCTATACACAATAACCAGCACACAAAGCTTTTTAGTTCTTCCAGAATCTGCACCTATTCAGCTGTATTTATTTGGATTTCGTGGGTTGGGGTTTTGTGGTTTAAATGTATTCCACGCATGGTCTGCTAAACAGAGCTTATCCGACACACCCATATAAGGAATTCCGCCCCTCTGTGACATCACAAAGGGGGAATTTTACCACACCTTCTGAAACCGAGCATTTTGAGCCACCCTAAACTTCTTTCAGGGTTCAAATCCAAATACGCAAACCTCATTATCTGAAACTTTGGCATCGTTTAACACAAAAATATAACATTCTAGCTACATTTATAGGTCAGAAAAGTGGAAAAGGCATAATAGGTCCCGTTTAAGTGCGATTAAAAGTCAGGAAAACAATGTCGGCTTGTTTGATTTTCCTTGTATAGTTTGTGCAATCCTCCTAACTGGCGTAAACAAACCAGTAAAAGAAAATAGTCCACTTTTCCTGACACTAATTGTTGTGAAACAAGCCCCGTGGAGTGGCTACAATTCTTTGCTTCTTCCCAATCAAGCTGCAATGAAAAGAAAGGGAAAAAAAAGAGGAGAATCCATTCAAGTGGTTGCTAATCAGATGCTAAGCCTTACACTTGATTTAATATTCACATAGCAAGCATATAAGCTGAGAATCCCCCCGTGAATAAACGCAACCTCCTCACTACATGTCTTTTGTTGAGTTCTCTGATACGCCGCGCTAATTAGCGCCGTGTCTTCATTGGGAAATTATTCAAAGTAAAAGTAAAAGTTACAAAAAAAAAAAAGATGTCATATTTTGTAGTTGAAGTGTTAAAAGTCTATATTTGTCCGTTAAGGTCGTTAAGGCTTGCGTGTGCATCATGATTAGTAATAAAGCAGCCCCGCTTCTTAATTAGAACTTACTTACACGCTTAAATGGAGTTTGCTTAAAGAATCAGCTTGGTTTCATTTTGGGTTTTTTTCCCCCCCACGCTCCGGGCTACGGTAGTGTTTATAATTACATTTATGGTGGAAAAAGTGCAATGAATAAATCATTGTTGAAGAATTTTTTTATTTTTTTTTTTTTGGGAATTGCGTCCCACAAATAGCCACAATAGAAGCCCGGTGAGGTGGCTTTGTGTTCCAATTGTTAATTAGCTCTCACACTGGAATGAACAGGCCCAAAAAAAAACAGCTTGAAGATAACTGCGTTGTGCGTTTATGTAACAAAGTCACGCTAGCTGCCTTGTGTACTTATGAAAAAAGTGTTTATTTATCTTTTTTTTTTTTTTATTTGTCATGTTTTTCCACACATAAATGTTTCAGATGGCTGGCGACCAGTCCAGGGTGTACCCCGCCTCTCGCCCAAAGACAGCTGGGATAGGCTCCAGCACCCCACGCAACCCTCATGAGGAAAAAGCGGTAGAAAATGAATGAATGAATGAATCATCAAATAAATTTAAATATTAATAAATGACAACACAGATGAACGCAAAACTGAATTTTTGGCCCACTCATCTTTGCAGAATTGTTGTCATTCAGTCACATTGGAGGCTTTTTGGAGCCTAAAAGCGCCTTTTTAAGGTCATGTCACAGCAACTCAATAGGATTCAGATCAGGACTTTTATTCATGGTTCTATTTATCACAGCAAGTCTTCCAGATCCTGAAACAGCAAAACAGACCCAGACCATCGCACTACCACCACCATATTTTACTGTTGGTATGATGTTTTTTTTCTGAAATGTGGCATTACTTTTACGCTAAATGTATGTAATGGGTCACACACCTTCCATAAAGTTCAACTTCTATCTCGTCAGACCACAGAGTATTTTCCTAAAGGTCTTGGAGATCTTCAAGATCTTTTGGTCTTGTTCATTCATTCATTCATTCATTTTCTACCGCTTATCCTCACCAGAGAGCCTATCCCAGCTGTCTTCTGTTAAGAGGCCGGGTACACCCTGGACTGGTCACCAGCCAATCACAGGACACATATAGACAAACAACCATTCACACTCACATTCATACCTATGGACAATTTGGAGTCGCTAATTAACCTAGCATGTTTTTGGAATGTGGGAGGAAACATTCCTTAACATTCATTAAACTTTCAGACCGTTTTAGTGTAGTAAATACATCTGCATCTTATACTTTTGATGATGTGTGTCTTTATTTGAGGAGCACAGAGAGGGGCTAACGTCATTGCAGCACCCCAATGAATGTGTTGCTCAGATGCAATACAGTATGGAGTTATTTTATTTTATATTCATATTGGTACATGTGAGATATTGGTACATTTGAGTGTGAAGTTGCTGTATGATGACTTTAGTGACTGTTATATTGTTATATACAATATTTTTATACACTATACTGTTATATACAATCACAGGGCACATATAGACAAACAACCATTCACACTCACATTCATACCTATGGACAATTTGGAGTCGCCAATCAACCTAGCATGTTTTTGGAATGCACCGGGAGAACATGCAAACACCACACAGAGATGACCGAGGGTAGAATCGAACTCGGGTCTCCTAGCTGTGTGGCTTTTCTATATACCGTGATGGTTATTTTTGCCTGATGTCTTTCTTATGGTGGAGTCATGAACCCCAGATATTGTTGTGGGGTCTTTTGTGACCACTTGGATGACTTACACTGTACTCTTAGAGTCATTTTGGTTTTGCCGGCTACTCCTGGGAAGGTTCACCACTGTTCCGTGTTTTCACCATTTGCGGATAATGGCTCTCTCTGTGGTTTGCAGGAGTCCCAAAGTTTTAGGAAGGGCTTTTGGACCTTTTACACTTGAATTTAGCTATAATAAACCGCAGTTGTTATGTTTTAACGGGGGAGGCAATCACTTTTTCCACACCACTGTATATGTTCATTAACGCTCGTTTGTTAGTGCCCCCTTGTGGTGGCAGGGGATTCATGCTAAACCTCACAGGTTTCACAATAGTGTACTGGAAGCGTGTTGTTTAAAATGTAGCCTTCATGCTGGAATTTAGACAGCTTAAAAGCGCTTTTAGTAAGCTCTACCGGGAACACTTGTGTGTCTGTAACTTTTAATGCTAATAAGCTGTGTTTTCCCCTGACAGACTCTCCCAACAAGCTCACTTTATCCACTTTTAACACACATACACTCGAACTGTACACTAGCAATATCACACGAGGCAAAAACAAACTGGTCAAACTGGCACCTCCCATGTCTGTAATTTAAATTGGAAGGGTAGCCAGGTGTCATATTGAGATGTGTAGCGAAGCCTGAAGAAGCTTGATGTTTTAAGCACGAAAACATGTCTGGCACCAACCTTCTAAATAGGTTTTTAACCTAATTAGAGCCCCATAGACATGAAATAACACCCCTATAGTTAATGTGGTTGACTATTAGTAGTACAAAAATATTGAAAGACAAATATATATGTAGTATTCCGCCCACTAGACACCAGTAATGTTCATTATTGTGACATTATATTAGACCATCACACTGCACATGTCACCATAATAGAGTGAAAAGCAGTTCCCCTCGCATTCAGTGTGGAAGTGGTGCACTTTTAGCTTCTTTGTCCTTCTTTTCCACTCTGTTTTAAATACTTTCTAAACTTCAAAATAGAGTAAATAATTTAGAAGCCACTGAGTTAGCTTGGGGCGGCACGGCGGTCGAGTGGTTAGCGCACAGACCTCACAGCTAGGAGACCAGGGTTCAATTCCACCCTTGTCCATCTCTGTGTGGAGTTTGCATGTTCTCCCCGTGCATGCGTGGGTTTTCTCCGGGTACTCCGGTTTTCTCCCACATTCCAAAAACATGCTAGGTTAATTAGCGACTCCAAATTGTCCATAGGTATGAATGTGAGTGTGAATGGTTGTTTGTCTACATGCTGGCGACCAGTCCAGGGTGTACCCCGCCTCTCTCGCCTGAAGACAGCTGGGATAGGCTCCAGCACCCCCCACGACCGGTAGAAAATGAATGAATGAATGAGTTAGCTTGCTAGCTTGCTAATAGTTATAGCCATGGTCCTTTCTGGCTGTGATCCCATACATTACAGTTTGTAATTTGGTGTAAAGAAAGAATAATTGGAGTGTAAACGTGACTATAGGGGTGTTATTTTATATATACAGTGCTCTAATAACGGTAAAGATTGTAGTCTATTTAAAGTCATTTTATTGTAGCTGCAAAAATTCACTTATCGTGGTTGAATCCGGAAGCAGTTAACCGTGATAAACGAGGGAAGACTGTATACTAAGCGTGTAGAAAATGAATGAATGAATGAGTTAGCTTGCTAGCTTGCTAATGGTTATAGCCATGGTCGTTTCTGGCTGTGATCCCATACATTACAGTTTGTAATTTGGTGTAAAGAAAGAATAATTGGAGTGTAAACGTGACTATAGGGGTGTTATTTTATATATACAGTGCTCTAATAATGGTAAAGATTGTAGTCTATTTAAAGTCATTTTATTATAGCTGCAAAAATTCACTTATCGTGGTTGAATCTGGAAGCAGTTAACCGTGATAAACGAGGGAGGACTGTGTGTCCTCGCCCCTGCGTTGTGGTGAAAAGGTCACCTCGCCCTCCCGTGTGGCGGCGAGATGGAAACCGCCGTCAATGCGGCGTGTCAATTAACACGTCTGCTGTTAACAAGCTAACCGCGTCACATGACATCTCTGCTCGCCGGCACCTTTGCTCCTTTTTTTTCCTCGCCTGCTGTTTCCCAAACCAATTATTTCCCTCTCCTCCATGACAATGAAACTTGAAAGTAAATTGATTGAGGTTTCTATGTGGAGGACATTGTCCATGATGTTGGTGCGTCTCCCGTCTGCTGGGGATTGATGCCTAAGGTGAGAGGTCACCGGACCTCAGCAAACTTAATAGACCTTCCTTTGTGCAGCGGGGACGGACGCAAACAGTTATGTCAGAATGCGGTAGAAGATTGAGGGGCGACTAAAAGACGGCGTCAGCATCAATTTGGCGCATGTGCCTTATCATGGCTGTTATGGCTATGGAGTGTCTTATTGGATTACAAGGAATTATCCATTCTGAGGTCTCGGGATCGCGATCACCCACGGGCGTCCTTAATTACCCGCCGCCTGTCAGCCGTCTTCTGCTTTTTATGACCGCGGCGAGACCACACGTGTCCCGCCAGAGGAGACGCCAGGAATGTGATCTCTGAATAAGGACACCACAAGCTTAAATGAGACGCAGCTTATGATGGATGCATGAAGGGGAAGGGGGGGGGGGGTGACGGCAGTTTTTTTTTGTGTGTGTGTGTGTGTCATGACAAGTGGCGTCCGGGGCCAGTGCATCAATAACACATGATTACACCCCCCACCACCCCCACCCCCTTCCCTGCATGCTACACTGAGCAACAACATGCACCTCCCAGGTGAGTTTGTTTAATAAATGAGGGAGACTTTTGCATGAAACCACTCGGCTGTTCCAAATTCAAAATGCTATCAAGAGCCACAACAATCCTTCATGGGAGGGGGGGGTGGGTCGTCAACAGAAAAGAACCTCAAACATCCCAAAATAAAAACATCAGGGTTTTTTTTTTTACTATTATAAACACTTTGCTGTTAAATTATCCTATTAAATCCTCAGTTAATTGCAGTCTATTTAGTTATTTTTTAAATTAAAACACATTTTTTTAGTAAAATATATTTTATAAAATATATAGTATATATATTTTATAAAATAGATATATATAATATATATATATAATATAATAAATGAATAGTAATACAAATATAATAGTTTTTTTCCTAAAGCAAAAAGAAACACCACCATTCAGTCTATTTACTTGTGTATTTCATACATTCATACATTTTTTATGCCGCTTATCCTCACTAGGGTCTTGGAAAAGCTGGAGCCTATCCCAGCTGACTTCAGGTGACAGGACTGGTCGTTGTGTATTTTTTGTCGTTAAAAAAATATATTTTAAAAAGTAATAATAATAAAAAGTAAATAAATCAAATAATTGTGATGAACTCATTACTCATTATGGTCATATCACCTCGTACTTCGGTACGGGACAAAAAATTACAAAATTTAAAAATTCAAAAAAAAAAACAACAACCTTAAACTGTATTATGGAAAGCAGGAAGTGAACAAATGTAACAGTTACTGATTGTAAAAGTACCAGATGGAGGGGTAGGATTTAATAAGCTTTGCTTCTTCCTACTCCTTTTGGACATGTGGAACTGTGAACTGATTATGTGATGCATTCAATTGTAATCTAATGTATGTTCATGCTTCTTTGTTTCTTTTTGCTTTAGGAAAAAAAAAACAATAAGTATAGGAGACATTTTGTAAATTATATTTGTATTAGTATTTGTTTATTATAATGATTTTTATTTTAAAAATGTGTTTAATTTAAAAAATAGGTAAATAGACTGCAATTAACTGAGGATTTAATAAGAGAATTTAACAAGAAAGCGTTTATAAGAGTACAAAAAAAACTTGATTTTTAGTTTGGTACTTTTAAAATCAGTAACTGTTACATTTGTTCACTTCCTGCTTTCCATAATACATTTTTTTTTATTTAAAAATTTTGTAATTTTTTATTTTTTCCCCTGTACCGAAGTACGAGGTGATATGACCGTAATGATTTCATCACAATTATTTGATTTATTTACTTTTTATTATTATTACTTTTTAAAATATAGAATTTTAACAACAAAAAATACCCAACGACCAGTCCTGTCGCCTGAAGTCAGCTGGGATAGGCTCCAGCATACCCGAGACCCTAGTGAGGATAAGCGGCATAGAAAATGGATGAATGTATGAAATACACAAGTAAATAGACTGAATGGTGGTGTTTCTTTTTGCTTTAGGAAAAAAAACGATAAGTATAGGAGACATTTTGTAAATTATATTTGTATTACTATTCATTTATTATAATGATTTTTATTAAAAATTGTGTTTTAATTAAGAAAATAAGTAAATAGACTGCAATTAAATGAGGATTTAATAAGAGAATTTAACAAGAAAGCGTTTATAATAGTACAAAAAAAACCCTGACTTTTACAATCAGTAACTGTTACATTTGTTCACTTCCTGCTTTCCAAATTTTTTTTTTTTTTTTTTTTTAAATATTGTAATTTTTTGTCCCGTACCGAAGTACAAGGTGATATGACCATACAATGACATTATGTTTTGCATAGAACCTGGCCAGGGAGGTGTGTATTTCCCTAGCAGCACAATCAGAACCAAGGACAGCTCCTACCTCTTCAACGGTGCTCAAATGTCTGCATGCTGGTACCCCCATGTAACTCCCTCATCCTCCCTCCTCACTCCCTCCCTGCCTGGCCAATCGTGTCTCTTGAGAGCACACACACACACACACATACACACACATACACACACACAGGGAGAAAAGCGCATCCGGCGGCTGGAGCGATGTGGCGCTCACGTCGTCTTTAAAAAGAGAGGGAGGGAAGGCAGGCATCATCGTCCAAATAGAAGGCACACATAGCGGCGAGAGAGATGGCGCGATAAGGACTAGCTAGCTGCTTCACCTCCGCGGACCTCCTCCATCAGCCCCGGCGACTGGGTTACATGACAGAAGGCAGCTTGTAGAGCACACACACACCATCACCGCAGCGCCATTGACTCTTTTCAGCTCCTTTTTAAGCAAGCTTTTACTCTCCCGCTCGGTGAGTACATTTGTGCTTTTTTTTTTTTCTTTTTTGTCAGCGTCCTTTTTTCTTTTTTTTTTTTTTTAATTTCCTCCCCTCCATTTTTTTAATTTTTTTTTCTTTTGCTGATGTTTAATTAAAGCATTGACGTTGTGGGTTTTTTTCTTTTTTTTTAAATTTTTTTTTTTTTTTTTTTTTTCAAGTTTCCAGCATGTACTTGTCCTGATGGCTGTGCTCGTGCACGCGTCACTTGCACTTTGCTTTCCAGGGCTGAGAGCCTGCAGCGGTTCTCAGTCGTTGTTGAGAATTTTTTTTTTTTTTTTTACAAAAATATTTCTCATTTTTATCTTTTTTTTTTTTTTTTTTTTTTGGTAATATTTCTTTGTTGATTTGGTTTGCATTTTGCGGTGTGGTTTGTTGCCTCCCACTTTTGTCATTTTAAACAATCTTCTCGCTGGAGTCCAGCCATGCTTTGACTTCTTTGGAGTCCTTTTTGGGGACGTTGGGACTTTTCTTGCAGCCGAGCTTTACAGGTTTGTTGTTTTTTTTTTAATATGCTTTCGCTTTTTTTGGGATGGTTTTTTTTTTGTTTTTGGTGGATAAATGATGCTAGGTGGACTTGGTTTTTGTTTTCTGTGTCCACAAGGAGGAAGACCGCCCCCTCCTCTAACCCTACTTTGGAGATTAAATACTGCTAAAATGTTGTTGTTGAAATGTGAATGTCAGCAGCTCAATAGGTACAACCAATACAAGACTTCCATTGAAAATTAAGTATTTTTAAAGATAATCATATTTGCTATTAAATTTATATTAATTTAATAGTATGTTTATGATTGTGGTTGTAGTGTAAACTGTGTTGCATCATACTGGGAGGTGTTTTTAATATTTGGACCCTCCCTTGACCCAAATATTAGGCATTCTGTCATGGCTAGAGGACTTACAGAAGGTGTTTTTGCGTGCTTTTGGTTGACCTGGAGTCACAGATGTTCTAGAACCGACCAACCAGGAACTGTACATGTTTTTTTTTTGTTTTTGGTGGATAAATGATGCTAGGTGGACTTGGTTTTTGTTTTCTGTGTCCACATGGAGGAAGACCGCCCCCCCTCTAAACCCTACTTTGGAGATTAAATACTGCTCAAATGTTGTTGAAATGTGAATGTCAGCAACTCAATAGGTACAACCAATACAAGACTTGCATTGAAAATTAAGTCTTTTTAAAGATAATCATATTTTCTATCAAATTGATATTAATTTTATAGTATGTTTATGATTGTGGTTGTAGTGTAAACTGTGTTTCATCATACTGGGAGGTGTTTTTAATATTTGGACCCTCCCTTGACCCAAATATTAGGCATTCTGTCATGGCTAGAGGACTTACAGAAGGTGTTTTTGCGTGCTTTTGGTTGACCTGGAGTCACAGATGTTCTAGAACCGACCAACCAGGAACTGTACATGTTTTTTTTTGTTTTTGGTGGATAAATGATGCTAGGTGGACTTGGTTTTTGTTTTCTGTGTCCACAAGGAGGAAGACCGCCCCCTCCTCTAACCCTACTTTGGAGATTAAATACTGCTAAAATGTTGTTGTTGAAATGTGAATGTCAGCAGCTCAATAGGTACAACCAATACAAGACTTCCATTGAAAATTAAGTATTTTTAAAGATAATCATATTTGCTATTAAATTTATATTAATTTAATAGTATGTGTATGATTGTGGTTGTAGTGTAAACTGTGTTGCATCATACTGGGAGGTGTTTTTAATATTTGGACCCTCCCTTGACCCAAATATTAGGCATTCTGTCATGGCTAGAGGACTTACAGAAGGTGTTTTTGCGTGCTTTTGGTTGACCTGGAGTCACAGATGTTCTAGAACCGACCAACCAGGAACTGTACATGTTTTTTTTTTGTTTTTGGTGGATAAATGATGCTAGGTGGACTTGGTTTTTGTTTTCTGTGTCCACATGGAGGAAGACCGCCCCCCCTCTAAACCCTACTTTGGAGATTAAATACTGCTCAAATGTTGTTGAAATGTGAATGTCAGCAGCTCAATAGGTACAACCAATACAAGACTTGCATTGAAAATTAAGTCTTTTTAAAGATAATCATATTTTCTATCAAATTGATATTAATTTTATAGTATGTTTATGATTGTGGTTGTAGTGTAAACTGTGTCGCATCATACTGGGAGGTGTTTTTAATATTTGGACCCTCCCTTGACCCAAATATTAGGCACTCTGTCATGGCTAGAGGACTTACAGAAGGTGTTTTTGGGTTCCTTTTGGTTGACCTGGAGTCACAGATGTTCTAGAACCGACCAACCAGGAACTGTACGTCTTCTTTTTGTCATTTTGTGGGTTTTCTCAAATCTTTTTGGTTTGTTTGATTCCACCAAGATGGATTACCAGGACTTATGGATGTGAACAATTTCCACTTTGTTGTTGTGCTTATTTGCTCTACTTGTAACAGAACACAAACTAATGTACACAAGTTTGATTCTGGTGTTGTTAAAAAGTTAATAATCGATGCTTCAGTGGTTTTTAGTGATGTTTTAAGATCATTTTAGCATGTGGCTAGCTAGCAGATAGCAGGTGTACATCAACATACACTATTGATTATATTTATGCTGCATTTAAGGAAACTGGGATGTTTGGATCCAACCTAAATGTGTCAGAACACAACAACGGCAGCATAAAATCTTGAACTCCGAACCGCTTTGAACGCAGCACGGTGGAGTTTATCTGACCCAAAACTCAAGCGTCATTGCGTCTTTAAACGATTAGCGCTTACAAACTGAACCCAAACGGGGCTTGCGTCAACAGCCCGCGAGGTCCAATTAGCGGTTGCATCACATCACACTTCCCATGTCATCACCAGCAGACCTTTGGTCACCTCCCCTCCACACCCCACCCCCGCTAAAGCACCATGATAGCATCCATTACGTCCTGCGGTGTTTGCCTCGCCACCTTATACACCCCACCACCCACCCCCACCCCTCCATCGCCACCTCCAACCCCTCGGGCTGCTTCCTTGTTATCTCCGCCGAGCCCGGCGCCGGTCAGGAAAAATATGATAGCGTAAACTGTATGTGGAAGTAGCATGAATAAAACATCTGGAAGAGAGCGTCTTGTTGTTGCACCTTCACTGTCACTTTAATGACAGCTGGGAATGTTAAAGTGGACACTTATTATTATTATTATACCCTGAAACGGAATATTCATTCTTCACATTAATATATAGCATGTTTTTCTCCATATATACGTAGGTAGCATCTATTTCGTGGAACGTTCCATTGAGTGAGCTTCAAAGGGGGTTATCATATGCGTGTTCAAAGTTAAGCTAGACTGGTTGTGTTGTGGCTGCACGTTAGTTGAGTGGTTAGCATGCTCGGAGCTAGGAGACCAGGGTTCAATTCCACCCTCGGCCATCTCTGTGTGGAGTTTGCATGTTCTCCGTGGTTTTGTCTGTGTACTCCGGTTTCCTCGTACATTCCAAAAACATGCTAGGTTAATTAGCGACTCCAAATTGTCCATAGGTATGAATGTGAGTGTGAATGGTTGTTTGTCTATATGTGCCCTGTGATTGTATATAACAGTATAGTGTATAAAAATATAACAATATAACAGTCACTAAAGTCATCATACAGCAACTTCACACTCAAATATACAAACATTTACCAATATATATATATATTAAAAAAAACTCCTTAAAAGTTTTCCCATACTGTATTGCATTTGAGTAACGCATTCATTGGGGTGCTGCAATGACGTTAGCCCCTCTCTGGGCTCCTCAAATAAAGGAACACATCATCAAAAGTATAAGATGCAGATGTATTTACTACACTAAAACGGTCTGAAAGTTTAATGAATGTTAAGGAATGTTTCTTCCCACATTCCAACAACATGCTAGGTTAATTAGCGACTCCAAATTGTCCATAGGTATGAATGTGAGTGTGAATGGTTGTTTGTCTATATGTGCCCTGTGATTGTATATAACAGTACATATAGTGTGTAAAATATTGTATATAACAATATAACAGTCACTAAAGTCATCATACAGCAACTTCACACTCAAATATACAAACATGTACCAATATGAATTTAAGAAAATCCTTTAAGGTTTTCCCATACTGTATTGCATTTGAGTAACACATTCATTGGGGTGCACATTCAATGGTTGTTTGTCTATATGTGCCCTGTGATTGGCTGGCCACCAGTCCAGGGTGTACCCCGCCTCTCGCCCGAAGACAGCTGGGATAGGCTCCAGCACCCCCCCGCGACCCTTGTGAGGAAAAACTGTAGAAAATGAATGAATGAATGGTTGTGTCGTGGGACTTGACTTCTTTTTACACTTGTGTCACCATTAAGAATGTAAAGAAAATGACATTTCTTTGCTGTTATAATATTTTTTTACACTTAAATGTGGTTCAAATATCACTAAAATTGCCATAGTTCGACCCTGGGACAGTTATTGTTATTTATGTTTGTATTTAGCATGTTTTTAACATTAATTATACACTAAAATGAGGTGGTGTAATTGGAGTATTGTGTAATTCCACAATTCAGTGAGCTTCAAGTGACTTTTTTGTCGATTTTTCTTTGGCTTTTTGCATGACTCAACACAAAATAAGCTAAAACAATTGTCATAGCCACAGTTTGACACTGGAACTGACAATTTTTTTTTATTTTCTATGGAGTAAAGTGTCCCAGACAGGCCAGCCTACCTCTTCAAATTGATCTTGAGCTTTCCATTGCATCATGGGATAGATGAGGATGTGTTTTCTGTCGGCTTGAACCAATCCAAGTTGTTTCCTAGATATCGTATCCTTCCTTCCTCGGTTGGTTGTGCTGAGGATTAAAGAGACTTTGGGGGAAATAGACATTTTGACGTGTGGAGTTCGGTTACAAAGAAAGAAACAAACAGCTTTTGCACAGTCTGGTTCTGACTCAAGACCCATGGGAGCGATCCTGGTTTAGGGCCGCCTCAGTATCAACTGATATCCTGGTTGTTGGGTACTGACTATATAGTATTTGTCGAGTCCAAATATCATGCTTTTTTGGATTTTTTTTCAGTGTTTAATCTTCTTAAAGCTGCACTTTTGCACAATACTTGTGTCCGTATTTGCATTCATCGCTTTAAAGTTCAGCCGGTCCGGGCCGCTCGTCTCGTCACGGCGTGCTCGAGCATCGATCGGGCCGAGCTGACAGCTTCCTGGGCGACATCAGCTTGGGGTCAAGTTAATTTATTCATTACACTTCTCTAATCACGCCCTTCATCAAATTATGTTCAGGCGCTGCGGCCAAAACATTGCAAATGACTTCTCAGATTGCGCGTACATGTACATACTGTAAATATATGTTGCATATAGATCAGCTGTGTTCTGGTTTACTTAACACAAATCTAAATGCACGTTTGTAGTACTTGTTACTTCATTGTAATAGTTATTGATATTGCTGTCCAATGGTTTCTATTGGTATTGATTGTACTGTTGTTATACAACCGAGGTGAGATGACTCACAAACTTGACTGTTGCCGTGGCAACAGGCACGACTTGTCAGCTAGCCCCTATGACCGTGTTAATGCCCTCAAAGCAATTAACCGGGACATTTTTGCTACAAATTCATAAAAAACAGCAGATGTGTGCTTTTGTATGGAAGATCTTTGACTAGAATTTGAAAGAGGATCTTTGGCTAGAATTTTACAGTAGGGCAGACTCATCCCATATCGGGGGTCTTAGACCATAATTATTGCAGTACTTTCTTTAAAACAACAGAACACTTTTATCATATAGAGGCTCTTTGACTAGAATTTTACGGTACAGCTATAAAACAGCAGATTACCATCATTTCGAGGCTCTTTGACCAGAATTTTACAGTACAGATATAAAATAGCAGACTACTATCATATAGAGGCTCTTTGGCCTGAATTTTACAGTACAGCGATAAAACAGCAGACTACTATCATATAGAGGCTCTTTGGCCTGAATTTTACATTACAGCTATGAAACAGCAGATTACCATCATTTCGAGGCTCTTTGACCATAATTTTACAGTACAGCTATAAAACCGCAGACTGCTGTCATATAGAGGCTCTTTGACTAGAATTTTACAGTACAGCTATAAAACAGCAGACTACTATCATATAGAGGCTCTTTGACTAGAATTTTACAGTACAGCTATAAAACAGCAGACTACTATCATATAGAGGCTCTTTGACCAGAATTTTACAGTACAGCTATAAAACCGCAGACTGCTGTCATATAGAGGCTCTTTGACTAGAATTTTACAGTACAGCTATAAAAAGCAGACTGCTATCATATAGAAGCTCTTTGACCATAATTTTACAGTACAGCTATAAAACCGCAGACTGCTGTCATATAGAGGCTCTTTGACTAGAATTTTACAGTACAGCTATAAAAAGCAGACTGCTATCATATAGAAGCTCTTTGACCAGAACTTTACAGTACAGCTATAAAACAGCAGACTGCTATCATATCAAGGCTCTTTGACCATAATTTTACAGTACAGCTATAAAACAGCAGACTGCTATCATATCGAGGCTCTTTGACCAGAATTGTACAGTACAGCTAGAAAACAGCAGACTGCTATCATATCAAGGCTCTTTGACCATAATTTTACAGTACAGCTATAAAACAGCAGACTGCTATCATATCGAGGCTCTTTGACCAGAATTGTACAGTACAGCTAGAAAACAGCAGACTGCTATCATATCAAGGCTCTTTGACCAGAATTTTACAGTACAGCTATAAAACAGCAGACTGCTATCATATAGAGGCTGACATACAGATGATCTTTGACTAGATTTTTTTGCATTAAGTTCTTAAAATCAGAGCCCTCCTGTCCAATGGAGGATCTTTGACCAGAATTTTACAGTAGGTCCTTAAAAACAGCAGACTCCTGACATACAGATGATCTTTGACTAGATTTTTTTGCATAAACTTCTTAAAATCAGAGGCCACCTGTCCTATGCATGATCTTTGACAAAAAAAATTATACTAGCTCGTAAAAAAACAGCAGACTCCTGACCTACAGATGATCTTTGACAAGATTTTTTTTGCATAAACTTCTTAAAATCAGACCCCTCCTGTCCTATGGAAAAAAATTTACACTAACTCGTTAAAAACAACAGATGATTTTTGACTATATTTTTTGCATTAGTTTTGTTAAAAACACAGACAATTCCGCTAGTGGATCTTTGACTAGAATTTTCCAGTGAGCGCTCTGTTCCTGTAGAGGATGTTGAACTAGAAGTTTCCAGTAAGTACTTGAAACCGGCTACTGTCAATCCTTAAAAACAGCTGAGCACTCATGTCATATAAGAGATCTTTGACTAGAATTTTACAGTAGGTCCTTCAAAACAGCAGACTCCTGACCTACAGATGATCTTTGACAAGATTTTTTTTTTGCATAAAATTCTTCTAATCAGAGCCCTCCTGTCCTATGGATGATCTTTGATAAATATTTTTTCACTAGCTTGTTAAAAACAACAGATGTTTTTTGACTATTTTTTGCATTAGTTTTGTTAAAAACAGAATTCCGCCAATGGATCTTTGACTAGAATTTTACAGTGAGTGCTCTTTTCCTGTAGAGTATGTCGGACTCGAAGTTTCCAGTAAGTACTTAAAACCGGCTACTGTCATGAAATTTTACATTCAATCCTTAAAAACAGCTGAGCACTAATGTCATATAGGAGATCTTTCACTAGAATTTTACAGTAGGTCATTAAAAACAGCAGACTCCTGACCTACAGATGATCTTTGACAAGATTTTTTTTGCATAAAGTTCTTAAAATCAGACCCCTCCTGTCCTATGGAAAAAAATGTACACTAACTCGTTAAAAACAACAGATGGTTTTTGACTATATTTTTTGCATTAGTTTTGTTAAAAACACAGACAATTCCGCTAGTGGATCTTTGACTAGAATTTTCCAGTGAGCGCTCTGTTCCTGTAGAGGATGTTGAACTAGAAGTTTCCAGTAAGTACTTAAAACCGGCTACTGTCAATCCTTAAAAACAGCTGAGCACTAATGTCATATAAGAGATCTTTGACTAGAATTTTACAGTAGGTCCTTCAAAACAGCAGACTCCTGACCTACAGATGATCTTTGACAAATTTTTTATACTAGCTCGTTAAAAACAACAAGACGGTTTTTGACTATATTTTTTTCAGTAGTTGTGTTAAAAACACTGACAATTCCGCTAGTGGATCTTTGACTAAAATTTTACAGTGAGTGCTCTGTTCCTGTAGAGTATGTTGGATTAGAGGTTTCTAGTAAGTACTTAAAACCATCATAAAATTTTACATTCAATCCTTAAAAACAGCTGAGCACTAATGTCATATAGGAGATCTTTGACTAGAATTTTACAGTAGGTGCTTGATTAGTAATAAATACTGAATTGACTCCATTCATAGAATATGTATTCTTGAAATAGCAAATAGGAAGTCGGCTGAAAAAAGGGATCTGGTCGAGGGGAGAAGGGGGGTCGCAACCTCAATTTGCGGTTATCCGCTACTGCGAAGGCGCAGGTGTACCCAATGAGACCCGGTCACTGGCTCTGTGTACCCCCCAGGGCAAAAACATGTCCACTTTTTTTTTTGATGTTGTCCTGCAGAAACAGCAGGCGGGGACGGTTGGTGACGGCTGGAATGAATTCAGCTGCACACTTACACTTTATTGCCATCTTTCTTCAGCAATACGATTATTTTGCCATTTGTGCTGCGGCACGTCTGTCTGATTACGTCCACGTTTAATTTAAGAACAAAACATCCTTGTGGCTCGAAATTGAGCCTTGCTTATGTCCATGGGGGGGTCACATCATTTAAATCTCACACCAAATATCTTACACCAACCATTTTCCCAAAGCGTCCCAGCTAGCGTTAGTTTGCTCTTACTCGCCAAACAAGCGCCTGTCAGCCACGCAGTCAGGGAATACAAACATAATCAACCCATTACATATGCAAATGAGCCTAATTGCGGACACGGGTTCGGAATATTCAACCAAATTAGTCCTAACGTTCAGGCGGGGAGTAAGGGGGGAGGTGGTGTCTCCTCCCACCGCGCGTAATCATGGAGCTAATTAGCGCCGTCAAACGATTTAGAAAGCAATTTCGGCTGCAGATGAATTTTTGACTGAGAGAATGAAAGTGATGGAAAACAATACACTCACTACACACGGATGCCATATACCGTGTGTGTGTGTGTATGTGTGTGTGTGTGAGTGTGTGTTCCTTCAAGAGGATGTTCTACTTTAATCCAAGCACTTTCCGAGACAAAACAAACCACTCTGGCCAAGATGGAGAGTGTTGTTGACAAAAAAACAAATAGACCTGATGTACTCTGCTAGCACACCTTTCGCTTTTTCTCTTGTTTGTTAGCGAACGGGATGACACTAAAAGTGGCGGCACTGATTGACATGCAACTTTGTGAAGAGGTGGCACACGTGTAAAGCGAGATGTCACCACACTTTGGTGCCAGTGGGAATAAAAAAGATATTTTTGTCTCGTCACCTTTTGACAAGTTTTTGTGCTTACAATGAATGCGCTAATTATAGACAGGGGGCGTTTGTTTACCAAAACCACAGAGAGTATGGCATTCACTGGAAGTAGGCAGTAACTTGAGGGAAGCTATTGCATCGCCGCCATTGGTCATTTATTAACAAGTACTATGTATTGCACAACACAGCAGCAACTGAACCAATGTTGTAATCGCAGTAACAGTAGCAGTAGCGACTGTCTGTAGCATGTACGCAGAAAATCCATCGCCATTTAGTGGATCCCATTTTTAATATGCATATTGCACAACAAAGCAGCAGCAGAGCCAATGTTGTAATCACAGGAACAGTAGCAGTAGCGAAACTGTCTGTGGCATGTACGCAGACAACCCATCGCCATCTAGTGGATTGCATTTTTAACATGCATATTGCACAACACAGCAGCAACTGAACCAATGTTGTAGTCGCAGTAACAGTAGCAGTAGCGACTGTCTGTGGCATGTACGCAGAAAATCCATTGCCATTTAGTGGATCACGTTTTTAATATGCATATTGCACAACAAAGCAGCAGCAGAACCAGTGTTGTAATCACAGTAACAGTAGCAGTAGCGACTCTGTCTGTGGCATGTACGCAGAAAATCAATCGCCATCTAGTGGATCACATATTTAATATGCATATTGCACAACAAAGCAGCAGCAGAAAAGGCCGCTTCTTCTACTGCCATCTAGCATTTTTAATATGCATATTGCACAACAAAGCAGCAGAACCAATGTTGTAATGACGTAAGAAGCCAACTGCTTATCCAGTATTAATAGCGCTGATGAGTTCAATGTAAGCAACAGTAGAGCAAGTGTAACACGCACAAGTTCCACCACTGATAGTGGGTATCAACATTTTAAAGCACACGCAGATGTAAATAAAGATGCTTGGACGCAGACCACCTCATAATACTACAAATGTAGTTACTGCTATTGAGTGAACACTGTTTTTAATAAGCATATTGCACATCACAGCCGCAACAGAACCAATGTTGTAATAGCAACAAACTGCTCAGTCAGTATTCATAGTACTGATAAGTTTGTTGTAAGCAACAGATGTGAGTGTCACACCTACAACTGACCCGCAACATTTTAAAGCACATGCAGAGGGAGATACTGTAAAGCTGCTTGGACGTAGACCACATACTACTATAGTACAAATTCAGTTACTGCCAACTAGCGAACCAGATTTTTTCAAACTTAAAAAGGAAATTTCACAAACAGCAGCAACAGAACCAATGTTGTAATAGCGACAAGCAGCAAACTGCTGGGCCAGTATTCATAGTACTCATAAGTTTGTTGTAAGCGACAGTACGGCAACTGTAAAACATACATATATGAGTGTCACACCAACAACTGAGCCGCAATATTTTAAAGCACATGTAGAGGTAGATACTGTAAAGCTGCTTGGACGCAGACCACCTATTACTATACTACAAATTCAGTTACTGCCAACTAGCAGACCAGATTTTTTTAACTTAAAAAGGAAATTTCACAAACAGCAGCAACAGAACCAATGTTGTAATAGCGACAAAGAGCAAACTGCTCAGACAGTATTCTTAGTACTAAGAATTACATACATTGTAAGCGACAGTGAAGCAACTGTAACACATATGAGTGTCACACCAATAACTGAGCCGCAACATTTTAAAGTGCATGCAGAGGTAGATACTGTAAAGCTGCTTGGACGCAGACCACCTATTACTATACTACAAATTCAGTCACTGCCAACTAGCAGACCAGATTTTTTTTAACTTAAAAGGAAATTTCACAAACAGCAACAACAGAACCAGTGTTGTTATAGCGACAAGCAGCACACTGCTCAGCCAGTGTTCATGGTACTGATAAGTTCGTTGTAAGCGACAGTACAGCAACTGTAACACATATGAGTGTTACACCTACAACTGAGCCACAACATTTTAAAGCGCATGTAGAGGTAGATACTGTAAAGCTGCTTGGACGCAGACCACCTATTACTATACTACAAATTCAGTTACTGCCAACTAGCAGACCAGATTTTTTTTAACTTAAAAAGGAAATTTTACAAACAGTAGCAACAGAACCAATGTTGTAATAGCGACAAAGAGAAAACTGCTCAGCCAGTATTCATAGTACTAAGAAGTACATACATTGTAAGCGACAGTAAAGCAACTGTAACACATATGAGTGTCACACCAATAACTGAGCCGCAACATTTTAAAGCGCATGTAGAGGTAGATACTGTAAAGCTGCTTGGACGCAGACCACCTATTACTATACTACAAATTCAGTTACTGCCAACTAGCGGACCACATTATTTTTAACTTAAAAAGGAAATTTTACAAACAGTAGCAACAGAACCAATGTTGTAATAGCGGTAAGTGATATAATGCTGAGCCAGCATTAATAGGACTGAGCATAACACATGCGTTTCAGCAGCTGGACAGCAACTGATGCTGATTGCTCATGATACTACCACACAACAGGTGGGTTGTGGGTGCAATTATTGGCTCGGACGCTCCAGACGGACCCTAAATTCACCTTAGGCGGGCATGTGAATGTGATGGACCGCTAACCAGTCCAGGGTGTACCCCGTCTCTGGCTGCGGCGATATAGAAAACGAATTATTCTTGTCTTATCTCATCTCTGCTGCAGACTCCTACCATCATAGAAGCTCTTAAACAAAAATTAATTTGATCATAAAGATGTCCCAGGGGGGGCACGGATGAAATCCATATTTCCTTTTCATTACACACAAAGACTATTATTTCCTGTTGGGTGTTGAAATAAAAGCCATGCAGGTTATATTATGGCTTCCATTTGCAGTCATGTGCAAGACAAGTGGAGGTGACATCATGTGTGATAATTAGGAACGCCACAGCTCAACTTTCAAGGGAAGTTTTGTTGCTCCACGTGAAGAAAAAAAAAAAGCCTTTCTTTATTATATAACATTCCGACCCACTTCCGAGTCCTCAAACAAACGGTAGTGCCGCTCGTCTGCGCATTGATGCGTTCCCTCTCTTGTGATTAGAGATGGCAATTGTGCAGCCCTCATTTTGTTTCCACCGCTATCGCTCATTTCCCCAACAAAGTGCCTCTAAAGGGGTAAAAAAAAAAAAAAAAAGTGCTGTGAAGCGTTGCTGAGTCACGCCGCGTCATCAAGGGAAATCAACGCGTTTAAAGGCAAATGCATAAACACTCCAGATCGTTTTTCTTCTCCCTTTGCTTGCTTTTCCGAGGCCTCGGTCGAGTCTGAGTGCTTGCTAGTGTCATCATCGTCACATGACAGGAAATGTGAACACAGAACATCAACAAGCTGTTTATTTTTAGACCGCCCCGTGCTGATTGCGTCGTAAGTGATTTAATAAGCATTTTACAGGATGTGTTTTTTTTTTTTTTTTTGCCATCTTGCCAAGAAAAAAAGGTCAACAGGAATTAGCGATGTAGGAGTGAAGCTAACCTTTGTGGCAGGCGAGCAGACAGACGGCGAAGAAGCTTGATTGCAGCCATTGTGTACACTCGTGTACTGTTTGATGATAATTACACATCCTGTTGTTTGCCCAGCCGCATTAATATTTCATGAGCGCCCAGATTTCGACAACTAAACACACTTTTTTTTTTTTTTTTTTACTGCCTCCCACAGGCAAAAACAATAAATAGAAAACTGGCCCTGAGGCTCTGGGGCAATAACTGGACACTTGATTAAGTACACCTGCAACACTGCAGTTCGCTATTGAGTACGATAGTACTCCTATAGTACACCACCGGGCTGTCTAATTAGCATGGGGTCAAAAAAACACTTAACTACTGTGGCTGTAGGCGACGTCATGATGTATTTTTTTTCAAACAAGAACTCCACCTCTAAGCTGCATATCTCTGCATGGCCTTACACTAACTATTAATGCTGGCTGAGTAGTTAGCTCTTTACTACTGCTACAACATTGGTTCTGGTACTGATGTGTTGTTGTGCAAGTATACTATACATGTAAATACATGACCATGCGGTCCACTAGAGGGCAGTAACTGCAGTATTGTTGTGGGTGATCCGCATCCAAGCAGTGTTATCTACCTCTAGATGCGCATTAAAACGCATTAACTATTAATGCTGGCTGAGTAGTTAGCTCTTTACCACTGCTACAACATTGGTTCTGTTACTGCACTTTGTGCAAACATACTATACACGTGAATACATGACCATATGGTCCACTAGAGGGCAGTAACTGCAGTATTGATGTGGATGATTCGCATCCGAGCAGTGTTATCTACCTCTACATGCGCTTTAAAACGCATGAACTATTAATGCTGGCTGAGTAGTTAACTCTTTCCCACTGCTACAACATTGGTTCTGTTACTGTACTTTGTGCAAACATATTATACATGTGAATAAATGACCATGTGGTCCACTAGAGGGCGGTAACTGCAGTATTGTTGTGGGTGATCCGTATCCAAGCAGTGTTATCTACCTCTACATGCGCTTTAAACTGTCTCTACTCAGCTGTTGGCATTACACTTGACGTAGAGTTGTGTCTAATTAACTATTAATGCTGGCTGAGTAGTTAACTCTTTCCTACTGCTACAACATTGGTTCTGTTACTGATGTGTTGTTGTGCAAGTATACTATACATGTGAATACATGACCATACGGTCCACTAGAGGCCGGGAACTGCAGTACTGTTGTGAGTGATCCGCATCCAAGCAGTGTTATCTATCTCTACATGCGCTTTAAACTGTCTCTACTCAGCATTTGGCTTTACACTTGCCCTTGAGTTGTTTCCAATGAACTATTAATGCTGGCTGAGCAGTTAACTCTTTCCCACTGCTACAACATTGGTTCTGTTACTGATGTGTTGTTGTGCAAGTATACTATACATGTGAATAAATGACTATGTGGTCCACTGGAGGGCGGTAATGCAGTATTGTTGTGAGTGATCCGCATCCAAGCAGTGTTATCTACCTCTACATGCGCTTTAAACTGTCTCTACTCAGCTGTTGGTATTACACTTGACGTACTGTTGTCTATAGTGACATCAGCTGTATTAATGCTGGATGAGCAGTTTGCGCATACTGTACATACTCAGCTGTTGGTGTGAAACCCATGCATGATAGACTTGCCGTACTGTTGTTTACAATGAACTCAGCGCTGTTACAACATTGGTTCTGTCGGCGCTCGCTCTGTTTTACAATATACTCATTAATAAATGTTCATATAAAGCAGTTTTCTTTCCAGTTTGTCATGCCCTCCAGATCATTACTAAAGATTACAAACTTTAATAAAAGTAATGAGACATTATTATGACAAAATATCAACATATATTTACTTTGGTTTGATTTTTTAGTGGGGCTGCATGGCGGTCTAGTGGTTAGCGCGCAGACCTCACAACTAGGAGACCAGGGTTCAATTCCACCCTTGGCCATCTCTGTGTGGAGTTTGCATGTTCTCCCCGTGCATGCGTGGGTTTTCTCCGGGTACTCCGGTTTCCTCCCACATTCCAAAAACATGCTAGGTTAATTAGCAACTCCAAATTGTCCATAGGTATGAATGTGAGTGTGAATGGTTGTTTGTCTATATGTGCCCTGTGATTGTATATAACAGTATAGTGTATAAAAATATTGTATATAACAATATATAATAAAAATATTGTTAAACGAGTACCTCTTATTTTTGTTTAGCTTTCATTCGATTGGTGTGCCTAATAAAGTGTCACATGGGCACAAATTTCTTTCCGTGTTGCATTTGTCTCACCAGAAAACGGTATCCCCCCCCCCTTGTCCTCCTTTTAAAGCGCACAGTGTCGAGTTTGCGTTTCGAGACATCACAACCATATTAAAATTCATAACGCAGGCGTTGCTTCACCAAGGCCGCGTGCTTTCCGAGGAGGTGACTGACTGCACAGCATCATCTCCATCACCGCCATGTAATACCGCCAGTAAGTGTGCACAAAGGCAACAGCCGAATGGATGTTATTTATTTCTTTTTTTTTCGCTTCAAAGCAGCGTCTCCTCTCTCTGAGCCGTGCGGTGGAACGACCCCGCTGCACAAATGATCGCGCTACAACACTCCTGTTGATTACCAGCAGCATCTGGATGGGAACATTCGCATCCGTACATATCGGGTGCTTTTCATCTGAACATGCGTGCAACGCGGCAAATTGGTGATACATATTTCGTCTGTTGCATGCGAGCCACTGTTTCAAAATGAATCAAATGTTGACGGAACGGTAATATACCACCTTGCCCACCAGGTAGAGCAGTTACACCCTAATGTAGGTGTGTCCTGGGTTCCATTTGTGTCTGGTAGGTAGCTTTATTTTCGTGGCCCGTGACATTCATTCATTCATTTTCTACCGCTTTTCCTCACAAGGGTCGCGGGGGGTGCTGGAGCCTATCCCAGCTGTCTTCGGGCGAGAGGCTGGTCGCCAGCCAATCACAGGGCACATATAGACAAACAACCATTCACACTCACATTCATACCTATGGACAACTTGGAGTCGGCAATTAACCTAGCATGTTTTTGGAATGTGGGAGGAAACCGGAGTACCCGGAGAAAACCCACTCATGCACGGAGAGAACATGCAAACTCCACACAGAGATGGCCGAGGGTGGAATTGAACCCTAGTCTCCTAGCGCTAACCACTCGACCGCCGTGCCGCCGGCCCGTGACATATTTAACATAAAAACATCACCAATGATTGGGGGCACACTGAAAACAAATAATTTAATAAAAGTAATGAGACATTATTACGACAAAATATCATAATATATTTACTTTGGTTTGATATTTTTAGTGGGGCTGCATAGCGGTCTAGTGGTTTGCGCACAGACCTCACAACTTGGGTTCAGACCAGGGTTCAATTCCACCCTTGGCCATCTCTGTGTGGAGTTTGCATGTTCTCCCCGTGCATGCGTGGGTTTTCTCTCCGGGTACTCCGGTTTCCTCCCACATTCCAAAAACATGCTAGGTTAATTGGCGACTCCAAATTGTCCATAGGTATGAATGTGAGTGTGAATGGTTGTTTGTCTATATGTGCCCTGTGATTGGCTGGCAACCAGTCCAGAAATAAAAAAACTAAAAACTAAAAATAATCTGTATCTTTAGGGAGAAAAACATCTTAACTTTTACAAAAAAAGGAAAATAATACAAAATAATAAAAAAGAAAAGAATAATAATACAAAATTAAGAATATTACGAACTAAAGCATATATTTGATCCTATTTAAAAAATAAATTATAAAATAAACTATACCAGGCTACAAAAGACAGTACAAAAAATAAAAACAAAAATGGAAAAAAATATAATGCAATTAGAAATGTATTTAAACATAAGCAAATAATTAATTAAAAATTCATAATAAATCGTATAAATAATAATAATCCAAAATATTTCATACCTTTGTCTGCTTTAAAAAAGTTGATCAGGTGTACAGGATACCTAAACCAGTTTGGAATAAACACATTTGCATCATGAGGGGTGTAGCTAAGGATGCTAACAGGGCGTTTTGTGATTAAAAAAACTGTGCTCTTAAAAATTAAGAGCACAGTTGGATTAAAGCAGTGTATTAATAACACAACACGTGCGCCATATTGGCCATAACCGGAAAATATAACAACATTTTGCTGTAAATTAACCACAAAACACGCACATCACGAAAGATGCTAATCCTTTAAACTTTAGTGTGTTTCATAAACAAAATCTTTCCCTTTTTCTGTGGACCCCCTAAAGAAAACTCTTCCAGGTGTCTGGTGGGTTACGCCGTGGCTATCCACAACCATGTATTTCTAATTACTGCAGTCATTCAAATGAATGAAAACAACCAATCTATGTTGTGTTTTCCTCCTTCTAGTATTGCATGTAAGAAAGGAAGCAAAACCCAATGTTAGTATAAGTCCTTTTCCAATGAAATGCCACAACGTCTTAGGAGTGACGACGTTCCCGTTCCGTCCATCGGCCTGGAATGTCTGCGCCGCCACAGGCCATGTCGCGTGTCTGCTGTGATCATCCAGACAAGAGATCTTTGTCAGACTGCTGGGAGCGCTTCCCAGGTGATGCCCAGTCATGTTAAACAAATGATGCGTTTAAAAGAAAAAAAAAATGCATTTTATACAAAATTGTGAATGTGATTGTTGCCTTTAATACACTTTTAAGTCGTGTTTTTTGCTTAAAAATGTGCATAATTTGAGCCAGACTAAGGTAATTACCTCATTGTGTAACAGTAAAACAGTACAAGTGACATGCTAGCTAAAACAAGTACCTCCATTCCACCCTTTTTCTGTCTTTTTTATCAAAACATTCTGTAGATAAATGTATTAATAACATAAGTGTTTATTACATGAATGTTTATGCACATAAATAAGAAAAAAGTCGCCTGTATGTACCTTTTTTGTAAAAAACAGGCAATTGCTAACTCCCTACTACATAGGTAGACTTTAGTAGCAGTGAATTATGTTAGCTAAATGCTAACAAGTTAAAGAAATACCAGAGTATATACACGAAAATAAAAAGATAATTAGCATAATAAATCATACTATATAGCTAAATATAGTAGTAATATTTTCCTACTTAGCTTAAAAGTTGATTTATGCTCCACATATTGGCGTTAGCCTCCTATGCGAGCTAAATGCTAACAAGCTAGCAGCATCCAAGTAGTATTGTGGAGCTAAATAACATAGACACGTGCTAACTTCCTTAGCATTACATTACATAGGCAGACTTTAGTAGCAGTGAATTATGTTATATTATGTTAGCTTAATGCTAACAAGTTAAATTTGTTAAAGAACTACCAGAGTATATACACTCAAATAAAAAAGTAATTATCATAATAAATCATACTATAGAGCTAAATGCAGTAGTAATAGTTTTCCTGCTTAGCTTAAAAGTTGATTTATGCTTCACATATTGGCGTTAGCCTCCTATGCGAGCTAAATGCTAACAAGCTAGCAGCATCCATGGTTGGTGAACAACACTTGAGTATAAACAAAAAGATATATATCCTGTAAAAAATCACGACTATCATAAGATTATTCAAATAATAAGTAGTATTGTGGAGCTAAATAACATAGACATGTGCTAACTTCCTTAGCATTACACAAGCTAGCAGCATCCAAGTAATATTGTGGAGCTAAATAACAGACACGTGCTAACTTCCTTAGCATTAAACTACATAGGCAGACTTTAGTAGAGGTGAATTATGTTATATTATGTTAGCTTAATGCTAACGAGTTAAAGTTGTTAAAGAAATACCAGAGTATATACACTCAAATTTTAAAAAATCATTAGCATAATAAATCATACTATAAAGCTAAATACAGTAGTAATAGTTTTCCTACTTAGCGTAAAAGTTGATTTATGCTTGACATATTGGCGTTAGCCTCCTATACGAGCTAAATGCTAACAAGTGAATGGTGAACAACACGTGAGTATAAACAAAAATATATATATATCCTGTAAAAAAACATTACTATGATAACTACTATACTATTACTTATTACTATAATAAGTAGTACTGTGGAGCTAAATAACATAGACACGTGCTAACTTCCTTAGCATTATACTACATAGGTAGACTTTAGTAGCAGTGAATTATGTGATATTATGTTAGCTTAATGCTAACCAGTTAAAGTTGTTAAATAAATACCAGAGTATATTCACTCAAATTAAAAAAAGATCATTAGCATAATAAGTCATACTATAAAGCTAAATACAGTAGTAATAGTTTTCCTACTTAGCATAAAAGTTGATTTATGCTCGACATATTGGCGTTAGCCTCCTATACAAGCTAAATGCTAACAAGCGAATGGTGAACAACACGTGAGTATAAACAAAAATATATATATATCCTGTAAAAAAACATTACTATGATAACTACTATACTATTACTTATTACTATAATAAGTAGTACTGTGGAGCTAAATAACATAGACACGTGCTAACTTCCTTAGCATTATACTACATAGGTAGACTTTAGTAGCAGTGAATTATGTGATATTATGTTAGCTTAATGCTAACAAGTTAAAGTTGTTAAAGAAACACCAGAGTATATACACTCAAATAAAAAAAAGATAATTAGCATAATAAATCATACTATATAGCTAAATACAGTAGTTATAGTTTTCCTACTTAAAATTGATTTATGTTCGACATATTGGTGTTAGCTACTAATAAGTAGTATTGTGGAGCTAAATAACATAGACACGTGCTAACTTCCTTAGCGAGCTAACCGCTATTTGAGGTAGCATACGCCGTTCGGGCCGCTAGTAAATAATGAAGATGTTGCATGATGGATGTAGTGCAGCACTGTGGTGATTTAGCTTGGGAGGGAGTAAAGGTGATGGGGGGGGGCATTGGTGTGTATGTGTGTGTGTGCACGAGGCGGTAAACACTGAGCCAGCCTGCGGCGCCGCACTTCACGTTATGAGGTTAGCGGTGAAGGCAGCCGGGCCTTAATCCTTCATTATCATTTTATTACCGCAAATAACTTTGAAATAGCAATTTTGATAAGTGGCTTTTAGTTTCAGGTGATTGCCAAATAAGCCAAAGCTTATTATTAATACAAATGAAGAGGATTCACTCCCGTAGCAAAAAAAAAAAAAGCAAATCTGTTTATCCGCGTACTTAAAAACGCCTCGTCTGTCAACGCTTCCCCGGCGCCGCTTTGATCAGCTCGCGACCTCTTTGCCTCTTTCCTCCGCCGTGACGCTTCACGCCATCAAAGCTTTTAAAACATTTCACCTGACGCCCGTTTAGCTCCTGACAGATCTTGTTTTCAAATCAGTGATAGGGCTCTATTTTTATTTGTTACCTCCGCCAAGGAGGTCATGCTGTCTGTCGCTTGTTGGTGTGCCGCTTCCTGTCGACACTTTTGGATATTTTTTTTTTTAAACTTTTTTTGTATTGTTCTGCATCACATTTGGATGATAATCATCCACATCTTCTATCAAGATATAGACATCAAATTATCTTAAACTATATTTTAGAATGTTTTTAACTACAAAATATTTTATGAAATTTAATAAATAGTATAAAAAAATATGAAATATAATTATAAATTAATGAAACTATTCCCAGTATTTTGTAACATGTTTTTTTAATTTTTTTAAACCAATGTTCCCCATAACATTTAATGAGGCTGGAAAAATAATCAGTACTTCTAAAAAAAAATAAATAAATATATAAATACAATAACAAAATATTCACATTAATATATTCATATGCTACAATTATTATTTTAATGGAAATTACCGTTTACATTAATATTTTATATAATATAATACAATAAACAATATTTTGGAATTTACTAAATAAAAAATATTTGATCAAATAAATCATTTTATAAAGATAATACAGCAAATTTAACATTTTTAAATATTAAAAAAATAATCAGTAGTTCTAAAAAAATAATGATAATATATAATGTATAAATACAATAATATAAATAAGTAATCTATGAATATTAATATAGTCATGTTAAAATGTATTATATTAATGGTAATTATTGATTATATTTATATTTTTATATACAGTAAACAAAATTTCTGAAGTTACCAAAATGTTACCAAAAAGTTACCAAAATGTTTGAAATTTATATTTGATCAAATTAAAAATTATATAAAAATAATACTGCAAATCTAAAATAATTGATATTTTAATACCTTTAGGGAGAAAAAATTATCTAAACTTCTCCAAAAAAAGATACATATATGGATTTATATAATAAATAAAATGAATTGCAGTGACATGACCTTTAATTTTTTTTTTCAAAAAAAAGAGACAAATAGGCTACAAAAGACAGTTAAAAAAATAGAAAAAAATATAATCCAATTATAAATGTATTTAAACATAGGCAAATAACTAATTAAGAATTCATAATAAATCATACAAGTAATAATAATCCAAAATATTTCATACTTTTGTCTGCTTTAAAAAAAATTTATGAGGTATACGAGATACCTAAACCAGTTTGGGAATAAGTACATTTGCATAATGAGGAGTGTAGTGTGTACTATGTACTGTATCCCATCCCACCTGTCCCACAAGCAGACCGGTGGCTCAGTGGCCCGCCGAGGCCCCCCTGAAGGGTTCCCTCTCCCCATTGTGACAAATCTTTCCAATTACCCGCCTCATCCACTCATCTTTGTGTAGTTAAGGACGAGTCCAATTAGCTGCAATTACAACCTGCTGTGTTTCAACTGCGAGACAAACAAACTCACTTTTTTTTGTGTGTGTAATCATCGCGGTCCCGTTGTCTCTTTTGGAAATGATTCAGGTTCAAAACCTAACGGCACAATTCACGAGGCTCTTTTAATATCACCACGGCCTCACAATTAAAGGGAAATGACACAGTATACTGGCTGCAGGGGTAAAGCCATTTAAGGGCCGTATAAGAGCTAGTAAAGGCATGAATGGTCCTCATCACTCACTTTACCTTCATGTTAATGCACTTTCTTTTCATTTTCTTACAAATCCCATTCAGGTAGAATTTCCATTCAAAGTGGAAGTGGAATTTGAAAACACTCAGGAGCAAATCATCCGCTTAGAACAGTGTTGCCGTGTGGAACAATGCGCACACACACACATACACATAAATACAGCCGTGATGGAAAAAAGATGCACTAATTAAAAACAAGCGCAAGAGGAGGAAAAAACCCATCCTTTTTTTTTAATCCCAATTGTTATTCAAAGCCTCCGTAGCCTATTTTCTCTGGATAAGCCTGGAATGTGAACCTAGATACGCTGTGTCTTCAAATAGTAGCCTCTGCTATGATAGCCTCAATGAAATCCACTCCAATAAAAGGCCACCTCACATCCTTTTTAAACTTGATATTCACCGTGGAAAAGAACGTGCAGATATTATATTATATATGTAATTCAGCATTGATACATAAATTATGTGATGGCATAGATTGTTGTAATTATCCATCCATTTTCTATGCCGCTTATTCTCACTAGGGGGGTATGCTGGAGGCTATCCCAGCTGTCTTGGTGCGAGAGGCGGGGTACACCCTGGACTGGTTGCCAGCCAATGTTTCTTTTTAGTTGCTATGGCCTATTATTGGTCAGAAATCATATTTTTGGCTTCAGAATATTTTTTTAATGTTAATTTAAAAATGTACAATTATTATATCAATTATATTAATTAATTATAGAATTTATATTGTTATTTATTATTAAAAAATATTTATTTTATTATTTGATTTATTATTTAATCATTTTAATGATGAAATTAAAATAAGTATGACAAAATTAAATAATATTAAATTTAAAATAAAACAATGTCTTTAATATTTTAACTTTATGCTACTAAAATGTTTTTCTTTATAATATTATGATGTTATTTTTTGTAAAATTACCATTTTCTTTATATTTTGGTACTGTTTTAAATACTTCTAGTTTCTTCTTGTAAATTTTGTTTCTTTGTCATAATATTACAACTATTACAAAATAATAAATAAATAAAAATTATAAATGATATTTAATAATATTCATATTATTAAATTGACATGAATTCTTGAATTTGTATTCTTTAATAATTGAAAAAATTATAAAATATTTTTGTAAATATAGTTTCTTTGTCATAATATTACAACTATTACAAAATAATAAATAAAAAAAAATATAAATGATATTTAATAATATTCATATTATTAAATTGACATTAATTCTTGAATTTGTATTCTTTAATAATTAAAAAAATATATAAAATATTTTTGTAAATATAGTTTCTTTGTCATAATATTACAACTATTACAATATAATAAATAAAAAATAAAAAAATTATATTTAATAATATGCAAATTATAAAATTTACATTAATTCTTGAATTTGTATTCTTTAATAATTAAAAAATTATAAAATCAAAAAGTATTATTTAAAATGAAATTATACTACATTAGAAATAAAGGTAGAAATGCCTTCAATACTTCAACTTTATGCTACTAAAATGTTTTTTCCTCATAATATTATGATGCAATTCTCGTAAATTTACCATTTCTTTTCATATTTTGACTTTTCTGTCAAATTACAGCAGATTTTTCAATTTTTTTTTGTTTTAGTTTTCTTGTTAAATCACATTTTTAGCATTAAAAAACACAACCGAGGCCCCGCAAATAGGCCCTGGACCACATTTTAGACACCTTCTATTCCTCAACCGCTGCACATAAAAAGGTGAAACTTTGTCGTAAAATGCACATCGAATATGTAAACTGTGCTATTATTTTTCTGATTGATAAACCACATGGTGGCGCTGTTATTAAACCCCATAAGTAAAAAACGGAGTTGTATTGTTGTGTATTGGCATCAGGAAGGAAATTAAGGGCATGGCTGCCAATAGGTTTGAACACAGCCCCCCCCCCCAAAAAAAAAAAAAAAATCTCATACTTGGTATATTCTTGTGTCATTTTAATGATGAGGGGTTGTGTTTGTTCGGGACAGAAAGGTGCGAATAAAATATTTATTCTCGCTGCCACCCACGGTCACGTTTCCTGTTTCTATTCTGAAGCACAAAGGACGCTCAGTGATGGGAAGCTTGGTTGCCGTGGTTACGATAATAACAGGATCTTTCAACAACAGAGGCCTGTGATTCCTGCCAATGACTGCGGCAAACGGACGATGATGCCGTAAAAAAAAAAAAAAAAAAAGTGAAACTCGGACGGAAAAGCTGATGGGCTCGTAAAAGGAAGCACAGCCAACATTTTCTTGGCCTGTGTATAAAATCCATCACAGGGACGACTCATTCCGGAGGGGGCGGGGCCGCAGGCGAGGGGCAGATGTTTGCTGGCGAGGCGACACGAGGGTCACGTCGCGGCCCATGGTCGCCTGAGGGTGTCCGTGCATGTGTGTGTGTGTGTGTAGACGAGCCAGGGTTTGAAGTATGGTCCTATTTGGGTTACATTATAACCATCATATCCCGCTCCCCCCCCCTGCATAATGATGCTGTTAAATAAACCCATGCATTTCAATTCCACTGAGCCGCCGCCAGAGCTTTTGAAGCCCCCCAAAAATTGCCTGTCATCCTCCTACAAAGGAAGCAAGCGGCCGAGCACAGTGCAGCACACATAAATAAGACATATCGTCCTGCAGACGACTAATTGAGGCCCCCACGCAGGACAAGATGAAATGTCCCCTGACAGAACATTGTGGTTTCTACAGCACGGTGGATGCTAACTACTGCTAGCTTCAGCGTTACATAACAAAATATATATACATATATTTATGTAGTTTTGCATATCTTGACTCGGGTTTGTTCGTGTTTAATAATTAATTGTGACAAATGTTACAGTGGCCCCCGACAACCTTGTATTTCTGTTTATGTAGCCCCTATTGGACAACATTACAGCATTTTATTAGCCTCTGTTTGATGCTAACTCATGCTAGCAAGCATTTCTTGACAACATCACTGCATTATATTGTCGTATGGCTCATAAGGTCATGGTTGTTGTTGTGCTAAATTGTGCTAGCTAGACCATTCCTCTTTCAAGTTTGCTATTTTATGAGCTTATCTCTCCGTTTGGATGCTAACTCGTGCTAGCTTGAGAATTCTTATTAGCGTATCCCACCGTTTTGGATGCTAACTCGTGCTAGCGCAATCACCCCTCCGTTTGGATGCTAACTCGTGCTAGCTCGAGCATTCCTATTAGCTTATTCCACCGTTTTGGATGCTAAGTCATGCTCGCTTCAGCATTCCTATTAGCTTATCCCACCATTTTGGATGCTGACTCGTGCTATAGGAATGCTAACTCATGCTAGCTCAAGCATTTGTATTAGCTTATCCCACCGTTTTGAATGTTAACTCTTGCTAGCGCAAATATTCCTTTACAGCGTTGTAGCATTTCATTAGCTTATCCCACCGTTTTGGATGCTAACTCATGCTAGCGCAAACATTCCTTGACAGCATTGTAGCATTTCATTAGCTTATCCCTCCATTCCGATGCTAACTTGTGCTATCTAAATCATTTGTATTGGCTTATCCGATCGTTTTGGATGCTAATTCTTGCTAACGCAAATATTCCTTTACAGTGTTGTAGCATTTCATTAGATTATCCCTCCATTTCGATGTTAACTCATGCTATCGCAAGCATTCATATTAGCTTATCACATTGTTATGGATGCTAACTCGTGCTAGCTCAAACATTCCTTTACAGAATTGCAGCATTTAATTAGCTTATTCTTCCATTTGGATGCTAACTCCTGCTAGCTCAAGCATTCGTATTAGCTTATCCTACCGTTTTGGAGTCTCACTCTTGCTAGCGCAAACATTCCTTTACAGCGTTGTAGCATTTCATTAGCTTATCCCACCGTTTTGGATGCTAACTCTTGCTAGCGCATATATTCCTTTACAGCGTTGTAGCATTTCATTAGCTTATCCCTCCATTTCGATGCTAACCCGTGCTATCTCAAGCATTCATATTAGCTTATCCCATCGTTTTGGATGCTAACTCGTGCTAGCAACATTCCTTAACAGCATTGCAGCATTTAATTAGCGTATCCGTCCATTTGGATGCTAACTCATGCTAGCTCAAGCATTTGTATTAGCTTATCCCACCGTTTTGGATGCTAACTTGTGCTAGCTCAAACATTCCTTTACAGCATTGCAGCATTTAATTAGCTTATTCCTCTATTTGGATGCTAACCTGTGCTAGCTCAAACATTCTTTAGCTTACATCTTCATTGTGTTTTATTAGCGTATGCCTTCACTTGGATGCTAGCCTGAGCATTACTTTACACAATTCCAGCTAATTATCAGCTTATGGATGCTAACTTGTGCTAACTCGAGCATTCCTATACAACATTACAGCATTTTATTAGGTTATCACACCATTTGGATGCTAATTTGTGCTATCTTGAGCATTGCTATTCCAGAGTGCTGCATTTTTTAGCTTATTCCTTATGTGGATGCTAACTTCAACTAGCGTGGGCATTTTTTTACAACATACGTACCTGCATTTTATTAGCTTATCAGTCCATTTGGATGTGAACTTTCAACATTGCAGTATTTAATTAGTGTATCGCATAAGGAGTAGATGCTAACTCATGCTAGTTTGAGCATTGCTTTACAACATTGCGGTGTTTATTGGCTTATCCCTCAGTAACTTATGCTAGCTTGAACATTCCCGTGCAACACAGCAGCTTTTTATTAACTTATCTCTCCATTTGGATGCCAGCCAGAGTGACAAACAACCTTTTTTACTGCTAAAAATAAGATTCTCATACAAACAAAATGGCCTCTAATCTCTTTTTCCAGTTAGAGGGCAAGCTGGGTCATTCCCTTCAAACTCATGAGTAACCATGACAACACAGTGAGGTGATGTTGCGTCATAAAGTGTTGAAGCAGTGCAGGCAGAAGGTGCGGTTATATTTGGATACAATGCTGCCTAAACGGGCTGCAGTGGGCTGCTGTTTATTTGCTTACTTGTGTACTGGAATGTGGAGAGATTTAGCTCTGAGCCTCAGGCGCTGTTTTTTTTTTTTTCCAAGAGCTTGTTTTCTTCCCCTTTTATTCAAACAAGGCAGTTTTAATTGTTAAGAGGATTGTCGGGAATCCAGTTGCAGCATGGAATAACGATTGAATTGTAAAAAAAATTATTTAGTATGCTAGGCCAGCATTTTTTTTTTTACTACTTTAGGCTCTCTTTTCACTTCCTGGCTCACTTCTGCAACAACTGCGGGGTCTTTGTGTGAAAGAGACATAAAGACTTAATAAAAAACATAGCATAAATGCTATAAATTAAGAGCTATAATCGCCGGGTGCGCTGCTACAGAAGCAAATAACCGCCGGTTGTCATGAAGAACTTTTTTGTTTGTATTAACGTCCACAAGATGGCAGCAACTGCATTTATCTACCTCTGCATGCGTATTGTTGTTTTCCGCTACTACAACATTGGTTCTGTTGTTAATGTGGTGCGGTTCAATCGATGTCTGCTTCTACCTCTGTGTGTGCTTTAAAATGTTGGTGGTACACTTGGTACGCTGTTGTGCCTTACTGATGTTACAACATTGGTTCTGTTGTTGATGTGGTGCGTATTGTACTCATTGATCATAACCATATGGCACACTAGATGGCAGTAGCTGCATTCAAAGTATAATAAGTGGCCAACGTCCAGCTGCTTTATATACCTCTTCATGCGTATTGTTGTTTACCGCTACTACAACATTGGTTCTGTTGTTGCTTTGGTGCGCATTGTACTAGTTGATCGTAACTATGCGGTCCACTCGATTTCTGCATCTACCTCTGTGCGCGCTTTAAAATGTTGATGGAACACTTGGCATGCTAATGCACCTTACTGCCGGTACAACATTGGTTCTGTTGTTGATGTGGTGCACATTGTACTTGTTGATTGTAACCATATGGTTCACTCGATGTCTGCATCTACCTCTGTGTGTGCTTTAAAATGTTGGTGGTACACTTGGCACGCTGTTGTGCCTTACTGCCGTTACAACATTGGTTCTGTTGTTGATGTGGTGCGCATTGTACTCGATCATAACATGCGGTCCACACGATGTTTGCATCTACCTCTGTGTGCACTTTAAAATGTTGGTGCTACACTTGGCATGCTATTGCACCTTACTGCCGTTACAACATTGGTTCTGTTTTTGATGTGGTGCGCATTGTACTTGTTGATCGTAACTACGCGGTCTACTCGATGTCTGCATCTACCTCTGTGTGTGCTTTAAAATGTTGATGGAACACTTGGCATGCTGTTGCGCCTTACTGCCATTACAACATTGGTTCTGTTGTAAATATGGTACGCATTGTAGTCGTTGATCGTAACTGCGCGGTCCACTCGATGTCTGCATCTACCTCTGTGCGCTTTAAAATGTTGGTGGAACACTTGGCATGCTGTTGCGCATTACTGCCATTACAACATTGGTTCTGTTGTTGATATGGTGCGCATTGTAGTCGTTGATCGTAACTGCGCGGTCCACTCGATGTTTGCATCTACCTCTGTGTGCGCTTTAAAATGTTGATGGTACACTTGGCACGCTGTTGTACCTTACTGCCATTACAACATTGGTTCTGTTGTTGCTGTGGTGCACATTGTACTCATTGATTATAATCATGTGGTACACTAGATGGCAGTAGCTGCATTCAAAGTACAATAAGCGGCTAGCATCCAGCTGCTTTATCTACCTCTGCATGTGCATTGTTGTTTACTGCTACGACAGTGGTTCTGTTGTTGATTTGGTGCGCATTGTACTCATTGATTGTAACCATGCGGTTACATTACATAAGATGACATGATGTCTGCATCTACCTCTGTGTGCGCTTTAAAATGTTAGTGGTACACTTGGTACGCTGTTGCATCTTACTGCCGTTACAACATTGGTTCTATTGTTGCCGTGGTGCGCATTGTACTTGTTGGGCATAACCGTGCGGTCTACTAGATGGCGATAGCTGTCTCTGTGTGCACTTTAAAATGTTGGTGGTACCTTACTTCCGTTACACCATTGGTTCTGTCGCTGCTGTGTTGTGCAAGCTGCTTGTCAGTAAATGACTATGTGGTGAAAGAGTACTATCTTTTCCACTTTCTCATGCCCTCCAAATCATTCTAATGGATACTGTATAATGAGTTTTCAGTCGCATCCTCCAATTAATGCCTACTTCCAATTAATGACCCATGCTAGTTTTGTTTTGATGAAAAGACATGTGAAAGGAGAAGGTATCTCTATGGTAACCAGTGCATGAACCTTGAGTGTGTTTTTCATCAGGCACAGCGGTGGACACAGGTGAGACACGAGGCACCATGTTGATTTTCATGGCTGAAGATGTTTGTCCCCCCCCCCTATATGTGAGCAGTCATTATTCTGCAGGGCAAGGAGAAGCTGCAAGCGTGCAGCCAGAGCGCATTTAAATGCTTCCACCGGAGAGGATGCTTTGAAAACAATCACGCCGAGTGGGCCGATACCCTAAAAACACCTGCTGCTATCCGCGCCAATCAAATTGGATTAAGAGCAGAGAGGGATTGATCTATTCCACGCTCCGCCGCTCGCACTCTTTGACCAGATTAGTTCCATCTCTCCGTGCGGCCGCATTGGGGAGGGAGGGAAGAAATGAAATCTCATCCGCGCAATCAAAGCCCTCGCCCCCCCGCCCCCCCCACCTCTGTCCGTCACAAGCGGCCGCAGGGAGCCCACACTCACCAGCAGCGGAGGAATGGCCTCCTTTACGTTGGAGCTAATTGCTCCCGAGTCACTGGAATGGCTGCAAAGTGCTGACTTTGCAGTTGTGGCCGTACACTGCATCATAAAAACGATGGCCGTCTGTTGATAAGAGCCGTTATATATGACAGATACCACAGTGGCTCATCATAAGGAGGAGAGCATCTGCCGTCGCCATGGCAACCCTGCATCACCCTGCTTTGGGTGAGCACTAATACAGTATGTACCTTCTTTTGGGTTCATTTCCATCAAAACAACATTCATTCATTCATTTTCTACCGCTTCTTCGGGTGGGAGGCGGGGCACATCCTGGACTGGTCGCCAGCCAATCACAGGGCACATATAGACAAACAACCATTCACACTCACATTCATACCTATGGACAATTTGGAGTCGCTAATTAACCTAGCATGTTTTTGGAATGTGGGAGGAAACCGGAGTACCCGGAAAAAACCCATGCATGCACGGGGAGAACATGCAAACTCCACACAGAGATAGTCAAAGGTGGAATTGAACTCGGGTCTCCTAGCTGTGAGGCTTGCGTACTAACCACTCGTTCACTGTGCAGCCCGGTCCTTTATTCATTCATTCATTCATTCATTTTCTACCGCTTATTTTCTCAAGGGTCGCAGGGGTGCTGGAGCCTATCCCAGCTGTCTTCAGGCGAGAGGCGGGGTACACCCTGGACTGGTCACCAGCCAATCACAGGGCACATATAGACAAACAACCATTCACACTCACATTCATACCTATGGACAATTGGGGCATGTTTTTGGAATGTGGGAGGAAACCGGAGTCCCCGGAGAACATGCAAAAGTCCACACAGATGGCAGAGGGTGGAACTGAACTTTGGTCTCCTGCCTGCTAACCACTCGTCCACCGTGCAGCTATCAAACCAACATTCATTCATTAATTTTCTACCGCTTATCCTCACGAGGGTCGCAGGGGTGCTGGAGCCTATCCCAGCTGTCTTCAGGCGAGAGGCGGGGTACACCCTGGACTGGTCGCCAGCCAATCACAGGGCACATATAGACAAACAACCATTCACACTCACATTCATACCTATGGACAATTTGGAGTCGCTAATTAACCTAGCATGTTTTTGGAATGTGGGAGGAAACCGGAGTCCCCGGAGAACATGCAAAAGTCCACACAGATAGCAGAGGGTGGAATTGAACTCGGGTCTCCTCGCTGTGAGGCCAGCGTGCTAACCACTATACCACCGTGCAGCAGTTTCCTCCCACATTCCAAAAACATGAGGAAAAGCGGTAGAAAATGAATGAATGAATGTTTTAAGTTATCTTATAATTAACCTGAAGGCCGAGGTCAAAGGGCACACGCCTTCTTGCCCTCCGCATCACATAGTGGACGTTTGATCACGTTTAGGGACTCGAGTATCACGCCTGTATGAATATTTGGTGAACGCTGACAGTAATTTTTTTTTTTAATGCAAAAACACCCGTCAAAGATCCTCTATATGACAGAAGTGTCGGTTTGAAGAACTTACTGCAAAAACAGTGAGTCAAAGATCCTCTATATGACAGGAGTACTCTGCAGTTTTAAGGATTTACCACAAAAATCCACCAGGACTGCTCTCTTTAAGACCCGACTGCAAAAAAAAAACCACCAGTCTGCTGTTTTTCACAATCTGTGGCAAAAATGTATAAAGATTTAATCCTTGGCCTCTCGTTCATCACAGTGTCATGGCGAACATCAATATAATACGTGCTGAGTGTATTTACAATTAGCGTCTGTGTGTGTGTGTGTAATTGTCTTGCTGCTGATAAATGTCAAGGCCACTCTGGAGACGCCTCACACACACACACACACACACATGCAAAGGCAAAGTGAAGCTAACGAGAGCTTCCAAGCGTGTTCATTCCGTAAGCGAGCAGCTGAACGTCCGCCATGATCCCACTCTCAGGTGTAATGGACGCCTGACAGAGAGGGAGACTGACACTCCCTCCTCCTCCCCCTTCTACTCTGCCTGCCTAAACGGGAATGTCTCGGGAATTTTCCTCGCATGATTGGGCGCTTTCCTGTTTGCCGTGCCACGTTAGCATGGATAGCGACCTTACAGCCACATTGAATGAAGGGAAATAGGATGGAATGGTACAAAGTGTAGGTCACTTTAGCCAAAGATAGCAAATAAATGTCACATGATGTCACATTTTTACATATATAATTATGGATCATTTTAATTTAATTAATCTGTCTGTTTGTGTTCGAAAACAACTTCAAAAATTTGTGCATTTGTGCATATAACTCCATAAAAAAGAGCCGTTGTTTGGGACATTTAGCCTTTGGTGCTCGGTGTTAGCATGTCAGCATTGCTAGCATGCTAATTTTAGCATACTTAATTTTTTTGCTATACTCATGGGTAGACATATTTAAACACTTACCACTATAATGCCAGATGTTAGCATGTTAATGTTAGCACAATAGCATTGCAAGTAGGCTAAAGTTAGCATGGTACAATTTTTAGCCGTTTTCATAGGTAGACACTGATATAGTAAACACCACTGTCATGTTAGGTGTTAGCATGTTAATGTTAGCATGCTAGCATTGCTAGCAGGCTAATGTTAGCATAGTGGCATTTTTAGCCGTTTTCACAAGTAGACACTATTATGCTAGGTGTTAGCATGCTAATATTAGCACGATAGCATTGCAAGTAGGCTAATGTTAGCATAGTGCAATTTTTAGCCGTTTTCATAGTTAGACACTGATATGAGCACTTACCACTGTCATGCTAGGTGTTAGCATGTTAACATTAGCATGCTAGCATTGCTAGTAGGCTAATGTTAGCATAGTAGCATTTTTTTGCCGTTTAGTGTTTTAAGTAGACACTATTATGCATTATAGAATTGCTAACATGAGCATATTAGCATTTTGGCTTTTTATGAATATAAACCTAAGCAGACACAGTGCTGTGATGCTAGGTGTTATCATACTAATGTTAGCATGCTAACATAATTATTCTAACATATTTTTGCATTTTAGCACTTTTACAAACACTTTACACTGTTGGTGCTAATATTAGCATTCTCTAAGCATTCATCCATGGTATGTTTTCATGGTCAAGGAATTTAAAGTATGTCGATAAAATAAACAACTTTATTAGTGATTTACAGTATTATATTATATTATATTACACTAATAGTATTTATGGTGTATGCTTGCTGAATTTGAAATACTCTCTAACTCTGAATAACCTCCAAAATATGTCTAAATAGTGTGTGAAGGGAATGTAAAATTCGCAATTAAGTACCATGATTTGTTTTTGTATATTTCAACTGTAAACATGAAATAGTTGTGTTGTTTTATGGCCACAGTTGGGCATGTTAGCGTGAGAGCTAGTGTTCCTATGCTGCTTTCTCCTACCAATATTTGGCCAATGCATATGTGAAACAACTGCAGGGGAGGACGTGTATGGTAGATAAGTGCATTTGGTGACTTAATCGCAGCAAAAAAAAAAAAAAAAGTCAGAATAAAAGCGGCAAACAAATGAGACGGCGGCATTAAGCACGCGACAATGCAGCTAAGCAGCGAGACGACAAAGTGCTCCCGCTGACAGCTAGCGTGGTCGGAGAGAAACTGTTGCGACACCCCCACCCCCACCCCCCCTCTCCAAAAAAAATAAAAAATTCTCCCACTCAGCCATCTGCTGTTAGCCGTTCACGCATGCTAAAATGTGCCTGAGGTGAAGCCTGTGGATGGAGAAGAGCTTTAAAACAAAGTCTGCTGTCTAAATTTAAATAGCACTTGAAATAAAAACAAGTATATTCAATTAGCTTTTCTCATGTGGTCACATGGAACACATTTTGTACCCTGTGTGTCCCAAGGAGTGCTCCAGGTGGAGGATGACTGGTAAAACCCAGACCAGCAACGTGACCAACAAGAATGACCCGCGCTCTCTCAACTCCAGAGTCTTCATCGGCAACCTCAACACGGCCATCGTCAAGAAGACCGACATCGAGGTCATCTTCGCCAAGTACGGCAAGATCGTGGGTTGCTCCGTGCACAAGGGATACGCCTTCGTGCAGTACCTGAACGAGAGGAACGCCAGAGCGGCCGTGGCGGGCGAGAACGCTCGCGTCATCGCCGGACAGCCTCTCGGTGAGTCAGATTTGTTTTGTTCTTGTTTCCTGTTTTGGGGTAAGAAACCTGCTGGAGAATGGGGAAGTTTTTTTATTCTAAGGTTACCCAGCATGCCTTGCGGGTTACAGATGCAGGTACTTTAAGCAACATCCTTCATGTGCTATATCCGTCATGCTACACCATGTTTTATGCTACCTTCTTAATACTAAATTCCGCGTCACGGGTGTACAAAGTGTGGCCCGGGGACCATTTGCAGTCCATGGCCCATTTAAAAAACATATCAGGAAAAAATATAAAAATTAAAACATGGCAGTAATTTTACAATAATAAAGAGAAAATATTAAGATTAAAAAAATTGGAATTTAATGACATTTTTTAAAAATTATGTTGTGGGAAGAGTCAACAGAGAATAACGAGAATAAACAACATTTCTGAGAAAAATGTTGTAATTTAACCAGCAATAATCGTCATTTTACAAGTCATATTGTAATATTATGAGGAAAAATAAGCTCAATTTAGTAACATAAAGTTAAAAGGAAAAAAATTATTAAGTTGTTAGGGAAAAATTATAATGTCATGAGAATAAAGTCAAAATATTATGGGAATAATTATGAGAAATGAAATAATAAAAAAATATTTTTTAGAAATATAAAAAAATAAAAAATAGCTGAAATGTGAAAAAAACTGGTGTAATTTTATGGTAATAATTTCTAAATATTAATAGAAAAAAATTAACAAAAACTAAAATTGTATGTTAGTAAAGACATAATTTTTAAAGAAATCTAGTGCCCTAAATTGTGCCAAATATTAAAGAGAATATTATCATATTATAATAAACAATTGTAATTGTTGGGAAATTATGTTGGGCAAAAACTTACAAAAAAAATCATGGGAATAAGTCAAAATATGATGAAAATAAATCATAATATTACGAGAAGAATATTTCCAGATATTAGAAGTTGAAATATTTGAAAAATCAACAGCAAAAATTGAAAAAAAGTTCATACTAATAATATGCTTTTTGACCTAGTCAGATAGTTTTGTTGTTGTTTTAATGAGCTGAGTCAGCAGCCCACTGGGAAAACTCCCAGTCCCCCTTATGGACAGTCCGCCCCTGCATATACGTACATTCACAAGATCATAAAGAACACCAAGATGCCCTGTGGGATACATTATGTTGACTATACATTTAAAATATTTCCATAATGTCAAACCAGTGGGAGGTATATTGACTTTTCCCTTTCTAATACATTTGTCCACATGAGTATAATTCTATCCCGTCGTCTCTTGCGGATGTGACAGTTGAAATTGCAGTGCGAGATAATAACTCTTTAATGAAACGTTTTGTAAGAGAGGGGGGGGGGTATGGGGCAAGACCCGTGGCGGAGGTCATTCTCTTCATGCCCACATCATTACGCCGTCGCCGTCCCTGCGCTAATAGAAAAAGCATCAGCTCCAAGAGACCGAGGGTGCGCTTAATTGTCAATTAAGGGATGTAGCTTCTGGGCTGTATTGCTCGTTACCCCCGATGTGATGACTTGTAGATGGAGCGACAACGAGGCAATGGAGACGTAGTTTAGTCAAAATTTAGTCATGACGGGAAGTCAGGTGTCATGTTTTGGGTGGGGGGGAGAGAAGCATGGTGGTGGCAGCCTCATGCTGTGGGACTAGTCAGGGTAGAGAGCCTTCTTCAGGACGCTCTGGACCTCAGACTGGTTCATATTTTGTAATGGTAATGGTTTTATTTCATTTGAACATGCATCAGATTACAATTGAATGCATCACATAATCAGTTCACAGTTCCACATGTCCAAAAGGAGTAGGAAGAAGCAAAGCTTATTAAATCCTACCCCTCCATCTGGTACTTTTACAATCAGTAACTGTTAGCATAGTAGCATTTTTTGCCGTTTTCATAAGTAGACACTATTATGCTAGGTATTAGCATGCTAATGTTAGCACGATAGCATTGCAAGTAGGCTAATGTTAGCATAGTGCAATTTTTAGCCAGCACATATAGACAAACAACCATTCACACTCACATTCATACCTATGGACAATTTGGAGTTGCTAATTAACCTAGCATGTTTTTGGAATGTGGGAGGAAACCGGAGTACCCGGAGAAAACATGCAAACTCAACACAGAGATGGCCGAGAGTGGAATCGAACTCGGTTGTCCTAGCTGTGAGGTCTGCACGCTAACCACTCAGCCTTAATTGTGTCACTTAAGTACATCAAATTATAAATACCATTAAAGAAAATGTGCTAACAATGCAACAGTTAAAAAAAGAAATCATCTTTATAATACAGATAAATTCTAAATAATTCAATAAGATAAACAAATAAACAATATCAATTTTAAATTAATAAAATGACCAAGTAAAAAAAAGAAAACAGATGATTTTTATATTATGCAGCAGAGTCACTGTGTTGTTGGGTGCTGTCCGTGGTGCTGAAATCCATCTGCACAATTGTAGCCGTCATGCACGCACATCTCCACCATGCTTGTCTTTTTTTTTTTTGTGGGGATGTTGTTGTTGTTGTTGTTGTGTGTCCTCTCGCCCTCGGGCTGCAAGCTGAGTGAGGAAGTGGGGGGTGGTGTACAAGTCTTTGTGACACAGTGACAAGATGATTGGTGGCATCCATGAAGCTCCAATCAATGTGCGGAGCGCCCGCTGAGATCTCTCTGCTACATCTCCAACCACCTAAAAAACATACGGACAGATGTTTTGGATGCTTGTCACCCCGAGTTGCCACGGCTTCCGAGGCACACACTTTATACTCTGTCGACGCACTGGCCACTTTATTAGATACACTGGCAACCAAGCCGCACGTTTTATACGTCTTACATGTGTTTTACGCCACATACTTTGTTCACGCTGTATGCTTTATGTAACAAGTGTGTTTTGCTACATGCTGGTACTACTTCATGCAAATTATACTCTGCTTTGTTCAAAATGCTTTAGGCTAAATACAATGTGCTACATGTTTTATATTCCGTTCCATTCAGCCTAGCTTAAGACTTTATGCAACATGTATGTTTTAGTTATGATGATGTGAATGCTGATGTTCTCATTGGGAGTGACCAGGATGGATAGGATCAGGAACAAAGTACATCAGAGGAACATTACATGTTAGAGGTCTTGTATATAAAGTCAGAGAAGCCAGACTGAGATGGTTCGGACATGTCTAGAGGAGAGATGGAAGTTCTTCTTGTTCTTTTTCTTTGGGCTTTCCCCTTCAGGGGTCACCACAACAAAACAACCAAAATGAAACAAAAATGAAATGAAAGGTATACAAAACTGGGATGAGACCAGCCATGTTGGTTGGTCTAGGAAAAGACAGGATGCAGAACTGGATGTAGCAGATATGAGGATGCTGAGGTTCGCATTGGGAGTGACCAGGATGGATAGGATCAGGAACAAAGTACATCAGAGGAACATTACATGTTAGAGGCCTTGGAGATAAAGTCAGAGAGGCCAGACTGAGATGGTTCGGACATGTCCAGAGGAGATATGGAAGTTTGTGTTGTTCTTTCTCTTTGGGCTTTCCCCTTCAGGGGTCACCACAACAAATCAACCAAAATGAAACTAAAATGAAAGGAAAGGTACATAAAACTGTGATGAGACCAGCCATGTTGTTTGGTCTAGGAAAAGACAGAAAGCAAAACTGGAGATCGCAGAGATGAAGATGCCGGATTTTCTAATTGGGAGTGACCAGGATAGATAGGATCACAGAGGAGTACATCACAGGGACATTACATGTTAGAGGCCTTGGAGATAAAGTCAGAGAGGCCAGACTAAGATGGTTGGGACATGTCCAGAGGAGAGATAGTGAATATATTGGTAGAAGGATGCTGCCAGGCAGGGTAGTTGAAGAAGTGTAGTTGGTGTGAGAGAGCCCAAAAAGAAAGAAGAAGAAGAAGAATAAGCGGTACGCCGCGTATGCTATGCATCATTGCAGCCATTTGCAAACTAAACAGTGTTTTTAGAGGATTTTCCAAGGGGTTTACATAAGACTCTTAAAGATGTGATGTAGCAGCGCTGACAGCTTCATCATCTAAACTGAGAGGAAGTCTTCCTGACGTGACACGGCGCGAGCATGTTTGCGCCTCTGGAGGCAGCAGATGTGTGCCATTGGCAGGCGCTGCTTGAAGCGCTGTCGGGGAAGGACAGTGAAAGTACAAAAAAAAAAAAATCACTTTCACAAGCTGTTGTGTAAGCTGTGAGCTGTGAGGAGGAGAAAGACTCACACTTTTGAGATTTTTCTCCCCCCCCCCCCCCCCTTCCACCCACCTGGTGGGAAGGTCCATCGCATTACAATATTAATGGCCGCATTGAGGGATAATGTGTGATGGATCACCAATCATACCGCCTCCGAATGGCATTGGCGAGACTTGGCCACATAAATAATAAAGTGATTTAGATGCAAAATCCATCCAAAGCCGATTACAAAGGCAGCAGCGCCACAATCAATCGTCATTCCGTGCCAAGGGTGTGTATGTGTGTGTGTGTGTGTGTGGGGGGGGGGGGGTGCATAGTAAGCAGCCACCGGCCCCAAAACCACACCAAGCACAGGTAGCACCTAAAATGTCCTTTTGGTGTTTTTCACACAGCACAAATACTTATTACGACTCTTATTTTGAAAAATTTCAATGTTTTGTTATATGGAATATCAAGTACTCATAGTACTCATATCAGGATTTCTATAGGGAATAACGAAAGGAATGGGGTATAACATCCTGTTATGTGGAATAGCAGGGTGATATCTGTAATATCAGTTAGTCATATGGAATACTGGACTGGACTATATAGGGAGTAACAGGCTGTTATACAAACATTACATATGGAATACTAGGCTTCTATGTCTGATATCAGGTATCCGGAATTCTATGTGCAGGATTATGTATGAAATATCAGGAATTAACATGGAATATTGGGAGATCAAGGTAATGTACTGTATGGAACGTTCATTATCTTATATGGAATATCGGGATGTTATATAGAATGTTATGTTAATATATAATCTGCACGGTGTTGGAGTGGTTAGCATGCAGGACTCACAGCTTGGAGACCCAAGTTCAATTCCACCCTCCACTAGCTGTCAGAAATGTTCTTTAAGCACCAGACTTGATTGCCAGAAGAACAGGTTTTTCCATAATAATAATAATAATAACAACATAGGGCTGCACAGTGGTCGAGTGGTTAGCACCAGGAGACTCGAGTTCAATACCACCCTCCCACCCATATCTGTGTGGAGTTTGCATGTTCTTCCCGTGCATGCGTGGGTTTTCTCCGGGTACTCCGGTTTTCTCCCACATTCCAAAAACATGCTAGGTTAATTAGCGACTCCAAATTGTCCATAGGTATGAATGTGAGTGTGAATGGTTGTTTGTCTATATGTGCCCTGTGATTGTATATAACAGTATAGTGTATAAAAATATTGTATATAACAATATAACAGTCACTAAAGTCATCATACAGCAACTTCACACTCAAATACAAACATGTACCAATATGAATATATTAAAAAAACAACTCCATAAAAGTTTTCCCATACTGTATTGCATCTAAGCAACACTATCATTGGGGTGCTGCAATGACGTTAGCCCCTCTCTGGGCTCCTCAAATAAAGACACACATCATCAAAAGTATAAGATGCAGATGTATTTACTACACTAAAACGGTCTGAAAGTTTAATGAATGTTAAGGAATGTTTCCTCCCACATTCCAAAAACATGCTAGGTTAATTAGCGACTCCAAATTGTCCATAGGTATGAATGTGAGTGTGAATGGTTGTTTGTCTATATGTGCCCTGTGATTGGCTGGCGGTAGAAAATCAATGAATGAATGAATGAATGAAAATATTCGGCAGGCTGCACGGCGATTGAGTGGTTGGCATGCAGGCCTCACAGCTAGGAGACCCGAGTTCGATTCCACCCTTGGCCATCTTTTTTCTCTCTTCTCCTTGTGCATGCGTGGGTTTTCTCCCGGTACTCCGGTTTCCTCCCACATTCCAAAAACATGCTAGGTTAATTGGCGACTCCAAATTGTCCATAGGTATGAATGTGAGTGTGAATGGTTGTTTGTCTATATGTGCCCTGTGATTGGCTGGCGACCAGTCCAGAGTGTACCTCGCCTCTCTCCGGAAAACAGCTGGGATAGACTCCAGCACCCCCTGCGACCTTCATGAGGATAAGCGGTAGAAATAATGAAAGGTGTTTTATGGAATATTGTGGTCATATATGGAAGAGGAGATATTTCCATGGAATATCAGGGTCTTATATGTTTAGTTTGATTCCTATGTAACGTCATGTAATCTTTCTTCTGATAGTGTAATGGTTGGTGTGTCCTATTCATGTGGCCCAGTGAGCAGCCAATGTGGTGTCTTAATCAAATCAATGCCATCCCTTAAAAAGATGCTCCTCTGGTCCCTAAAGTAGGTCAAGTGTGAGGTCCTCAAAGGCCAAGTGGCCGCTTTTAGAACGGGAATACTTCAGGATGATCAGAAAGTGCTACCTGAGGCTAGACCAGGATGGCGACCATCATGCCTGCGGTGCCCTTTTCTGGACAGCGAGGTCCAAGTTCCCCTGACCCCCCCAAAGCTCTGAGTCAGTGTGTTGGTGATTCAGCGGCCTGCAGCTGGGCAGCGTAATTGGCCATGGAGGATCAGAGGAGCGTGAGAGGAGCGAGGAGAATGGCGTCGAGAGAGCGGCCTAAGGCGAGGTTACGGGCTGGATTTTTTATTTTTTTAATGTTCTTTTATTTATTCCGTCCATCTTCACTGAGGGCGGTGAGTCTGTCACAGTGATTTCTAATTTGTGCCGTAAGCAGAAGGGGGGTCATCGAGGTCACGCCGCCTGCCCCCCCCCCCCGTGTGCGGCTATTATCACTGAATGTGTAATGACCAGCCACAAAGCGTTACACAACACGCAAGCATTTTTCCCGCCGCCGCCGTCGTTGCACCTTGAGGGGAATATATCAGCACTCGTGTCTTAAGTCTTCATCGCCCGGCCATGACTGGATCAATTATTATGAAGTGGTAAAAGGCCACATTCGCCATCCCTGGAGTCTTTGTCGGCTCAGATATGAGACCCCGTCCGATTAGCTAGCGCTCAGTGTAAAGGTCAGGTTGCCGCACTGTCACAGAGAGGCCGAACACCTGCAGTTTTTTTATTTTTTTAACATTAGAATCCTACACCATGCTGAGTTAACCATGGGATTAATATGTTATGAAACGGCAAAGTGGCATATCAGGGTAATATAAGGCATTAAGAAGGCGCATTGTGACATGTAGTATCCTATACTGGCCACTAGCTGTCAGTAATGTTCTTTAAGCACCAGACTTGATTGCCAGAATAACAGGCTTTTCCGTAATAATAATAATAATAATAATAATCCAAATTGTCCATAGGTATGAATGTGAGTGTGAATGGTTGTTTGTCTATATGTGCCCTGTGATTGTATATAACAGTATAGTGTATACAAATATTATATATAACAATATAACGGTCACTAAAGTCATCATACAGCAACTTCACACTCAAATATACAAACATGTACCAATATGAATTAAAAAAAAAATCCTTTAATAATAATAATAACAACGTAGGGCTGCACAGCGGTCGAGTGGTTTGCGCGCAGACCTCACAGCCAGGAGACCCGAGTTCAATTCCACCCTCCAACACATATCTGTGTGGAGTTTGCATGTTCTCCCCGTGCATGTGTGGGTTTTCTCCGGGTACTCCGGTTTCCTCCCACATTCCAAAAACATGCTAGGTTAATTAGCGACTCCAAATTGTCCATAGGTATGAATGTGAGTGTGAATGGTTGTTTGTCTATATGTGCCCTGTGATTGTATATAACAGTATAGTGTATAAAAATATTGTATATAACAATATAACAGTCACTAAAGTCATCATACAGCAACTTCCCACTCAAATATACAAACATGTACCAATATGAATTAAAAAAAACTCTTTAAAAGTTTTCCCATACTGTATTGCATCTGAGCAACGCATTCATTGGGGTGCTGCAATGACGTTAGCCCCTCTCAGCCCCTCACTGACGACCAGTCCAGGGTGTACCCCGCCTCTCGCCTGAAGACAGCTGGGATAGGCTCCAGCACTCCCGCAACCCTCGTGAGGAAAAAGCGGTAGAAAATGAATGAATGAATGAATGAATAATAATGGGCTGAACGGCGGTCGTGTGGTTAGCGCACAGACCTCACAGCTAGGAGACCCGGGTTCAATTGCACCCTATCTCTGTGTGGAGTTTGCATGTTCTCCCCGTGCATGTGAGGGTTTTCTCTGTGTATCCACATTCCAAAATAATAATAATAATAATTGGTGACTCCAAATTGTCCATAGGTATGAATGTGAGTGTGAATGGTTGTTTGTCTATATGTGCCCTGTGATTGGCCTGCGACCAGCTGGGATAGGCTCCAGCACGCCCGGCGACCCTCGTGAGGATGAGCGGTAGAAAAATACATGCGTGTAAAGGTGACTATAGGGGTGCTATTCATGTTCATCGGGCTCTAATAATGTTAACGTTGTAAAGATGTTTTCTATGAAAGATATTCTATTTATAAAGACGAATGAGTGTATGATGTAATGTATATAGAACACGATTATGCTCTAGTGAATATGCCTCACTCCGACACACTGGTTGACGAACGCAGGATCGGTTCCAGAGGCGGAGTTGATTAAAAATTCCACGTGAGAGAAGGAATTGTACCGGATTGATTGTGTCCCAAATTACTGGCTCAAGCGAGTGTGTCATCGGAAAGTACGTACTCACACTGAGGCAATTGTTTTCACGCTAACAGACATGAACATATGTAGACGCCCACGTACACACACACACACACACACACACACACAGCGAGCTGCATCCCACTGAGCCTTGCACTCTGATTCACGGCTCAGTGTTTCTCTGCCTTGTGAACTGCAGGGTTTCCAATCAGAGAATTAGCTGCACTTCTCCTCTGCCAACATCCTCACAGTCATCCATCTCACTTTGTCCGCACCGTGCCTCACGCCCCGCTAAGACTTTGTGCAGGCAGGCAGGGAAAAGAGAGGAAAAGACATCCTGGCAGCAGCGGTAGGGGGGGTGATATGTTTCCTTCATTTTTACTATAAACAGCGGTGAACTTATTTTTCCACTTTTATGGTACATTGTACATTACGAGGGCTTAACTTCTTTTTACACTTGTGTGACCACATATTACCAATCCATGACGTCCATGACGGTAAACGCATCTAAAGTGATGACTTGTGGGATTTTGAGGGTTCCGCCGGCTTTAAAAGTCTGTCGCCGGAATTATGAATGAGCCGTCTGTGTGTTGTTTACGCAGGCAGGAAGTGATGCCTTCATGGCTTCATGCTGTCATAGGAGATTTGAGCATGTGAGACCCCCATGAGAAGGAGGGAAAAGAGGGCTTGTTATAACAATAAGGGGAATGCATCATTCAAGTGTTCATTTTGGATTGGAAATGATGGGTGGAAACTGTGTGTCTGTGTTATCCGTGCATGTGGAGGCCTTTGTGGTCATTGAGCGCCATCTTGTGGAGACAAGGTGCTATTACAAGAGAATGGAGACATGCACAATGCAATTGTTTTATTTGTTTTTTGCCTTCCATGGCTTGCATGTTATGAATCTGAAGCCTCTAAACAGGGCTTCCAAATCCTTCCAAAGCAAATAATATAGCATATACACATAATGGATGTCAAACATATGATATAATCACAGAAAATGACCATTTATGAATATTTATCGATCCATAAATGGGTTCCCTGGCCTCTGATTTAATGATTTTGTGACTCAATTGCATCCAAGATGTATTATTGTCACTCTATTGCATTGTTTAACCCTATGTGATTGAATTGAAAACTCAAATAAATTAATTAAATTTACGTAATGAATAAAATATATGGTAAACCATTAAGTGAAGAAAATTTATGAATTATAACCGACGGGTTTTCTATTAGAACGTTAACAGTATAGATTCAACATCGATTTAATTGGGTGCTTACATTCTGTATTTTTGCCACTAGAGGCCACTGTTGAACTTGTAGCGCTATATTTGTGTTGCTCGACTAAAGAAAATAAATAATAACTAATAATACTGATGAGTTTTGGCATATTATTATTGTATTATTACACTAAGATGAAGTGAAAAGATTCGAAATAAAAAAATGTGTATATATTACAAAAGATCGGCGAATTCACATTTTTGGTGTGTTGTATTGTTCCATCGTGGACAGCAGATGTCGCTGTTGTTCTTTAAACGCTAGGCATATCCACAGTACTGTACAGCAATTCATTAGGGGCAAAACAATGCAACACGGTGCAGCATAATAAATCCTGTAAATAGTCTCATAAAAGACCTGCACCCGCGTGCACTCACTGTAACATTTTAAAGAGCCTAATGAATAATAAAAGCACTTACAGGCAGATATAATAAATGAAACCTCAAGGGAGGATGTTATAGCGCAATGCTGTTTATTTTTTTGCATCCCTGGTTGCTGTCTTTTTGTTTCCACGGCACAATTCATTACGCCTTTTAATAAGAATAATAATAAAGGCAGCACATTAGCAGTAATATAATTGTTTAAACCAATGCCACCCAGAGATAGTCATCAGATAATATAACTTTGGCTGAAAGATAATAATCAAGGAATATATTGAGAGATTACATACGGGGATTTAAAGGTAGATGGAGCAACGTGATTAGCCACTGATGTCTTTCTTATGTACAGAAATGATACTTTACAGCTAGAAAGAGTGATAAATATGAGCATGTCAACAAAAAAAGTATGTATACAATGTAAACGTATTGACGCACAACCTGGGAACATTACTCTATTCACTTTAGACCAGTTTGTCGTCACCATTTTGGAAGGTGCCATTGTGGGCTAGCAGTGTAGCAACAGCTATGCTAGCATGTGATACTTGCGTGTTTAAAAGACTTTTGGTCACTATTAGTTTCTGTTAACGATAAATAACATTGAGATGTGGCGTTTCTGTCTTATTTAAAAATATTTTTCACAGATAATGTGGGTAAAATTAATTAATTAAGTCAGCTTATTAGGCTACTTGTTGTGGTGGTGGTATTTTCCGTCTACAAAACTAGCTTTTCTGGTCTAAACTATTTAGCATATGCTAATTAAGGTCTCCGGCAACAGGTGTATGTTTTGGTTTTATTTAAAATCTAATATTGATCCCTTAATATACATATTGCGATAAGCAACCCCCCCTCCTTCTTTCTCCGAACTTGGTACGATCCATAAAGAAGCGGCGGTAGTTGCTCAGTCAGAGATCATTTCTTCCCAGTCAGGAAGTCTCATTCTGTCTGTCTCCTCCAAGCTACACCGGCACACAATGATGACCATGTACAAGGGCAAGCGTCGCAACCATCGCTGTAAGTTTATACGCCGACATTTTTCACGCGTTGATTTTTGTCTGTGTTGTGTTTAGGATGCGTGCTTGTCGGTGTTGAGCTGTCATTCACTCGACGGGAAAGATGACGCGAAGTGTCACTTCGCATCTAATTTTGTGTTGACACGCATGTCACAACACAGAATCGTCATTTAGGCACTCTAATGTTTATTTTAACACTGTCATTCTTATTTGCTGCATAATGTGATCGCAAGGCTTGGTCATCTTAAAACTTTTAATTCACCAAATTAACAATATAGTCTTAAATAAAGTCATAAAACAGACTGTAGAAGATGCTCTATGCTGTTTTTGAAGGACCTACTGCAAAAAAAGCTTGTATGACAGGAGTGTTTGCTGTTGTTAGGGATCAGCTGCCAGTCAAAGATCATCTGTTTGACAGAGTCCTCTGTTGTTGTTTAGTTTCTTACTGGAAACATGCTTGTCAAAGATTGTGTATATGACAGGAGCTGCTGCTTTTTGCATGACTTACTCCAAAAATGCAAGTCAAAGATCATCTGTATGACAGGAGTGCTTTGCTTTTTTAAGGACAAACTGCAAAAAAAAAAAGATCCTCTATATGACAGGAGTACTTTGCTGTTTTTATGAATCAGCTAATCAAAATTTTTTAAATGACAGAATTCCTTGCTGTTTTTGGGAATCAACCGCAAAAATGCTAACCAGATAACATTAAGATTATTTATATGACAACATTTTCTGCTGTTTTTAGGAATCATCTGCAAAAATGTGAGTCAAAAGTTCTGTTTCTGAGAGGTACACTGCTCTTTTTAAGAATCAGCTGCAATAATGCTAGTCAAATGTCCTCTGTGTGACAGGAGCACGTTGCTGTTTTAGTAATCAGCCGCAAAACGAATCATTTTTTTAAATGATTTTTATATGACAAAAGTCCTTGCTGTTTTTAGGAATCATTTTTAAGAATGTAAGACAATGGTCATGTACATAAGAGGAGTGCCCTGCTGTTTTTACGAATCAGCTGCAAAAACACTAGTCAAAAATTGTCTCTATGAGAAGGGTACTTTGCTGTTTTTAGGAATCAGCTGCAAAAACACTGAAGATCTTACATATGAGGGGACACCTTTACTGTTTTTGATAATCAGCTGCAGAAATTCCAGTCAAAGGTCCTGTATATGAGAGGAACACTGCTATTTTTAGGAATCAGCTGCAAAAATGCTAGCCAAAGGTCCTCTGTATGAGATGAGCACTTTTCAGTTATTTGGAATCAGCCGCAAAAACGCTAACCAAAGACAAACTTCCTTGCTGTTTTTAGGAATCAGCTGCAAAAATGCCAGTCAAAAGTCCTGTATATGAGAGGAACACTGCTGTTTTTAGGAATCAGCTGCAAAAATGCTAGCCAAAGGTCCTCTGTATGAACTGAGCACTGACAAACTGACAAACTACCTTGCTGTTTTTAGGAATCAGCTGCAAAAATGCCAGTCAAAAGTCCTGTATATGAGAGGAACACTGCTGTTTTTAGGAATCAGCTGCAAAAATGCTAGCCAAAGGTCCTCTGTATGAACTGAGCACTGACAAACTACCTTGCTGTTTTTAGGAATCAGCTGCAAAAATGCCAGTCAAAAGTCCTGTATATGAGAGGAACACTGCTGTTTTAGGAATCAGCTGAAAAAATGCCAGCCAAAGGTCCTCTGTATGAACTGAGCACTGACAAACTGACAAACTACCTTGCTGTTTTTAGGAATCAGCTGCAAAAATGCCAGTCAAAAGTCCTGTATATGAGAGGAACACTGCTCTTTTTAGGAATCAGCTGAAAAAATGTTAGCCAAAGGTCCTCTGCATGAGCTGAGCACTGACAAACTACCTTGCTGTTTTTAGGAATCAGCTGCAAAAATGCCAGTCAAAAGTCCTGTATATGAGAGGAACACTGCTGTTTTAGGAATCAGCTGAAAAAATGCCAGCCAAAGGTCCTCTGTATGAACTGAGCACTGACAAACTGACAAACTACCTTGCTGTTTTTAGGAATCAGCTGCAAAAATGCCAGTCAAAAGTCCTGTATATGAGAGGAACACTGCTCTTTTTAGGAATCAGCTGAAAAAATGTTAGCCAAAGGTCCTCTGCATGAGCTGAGCACTGACGAACTACCTTGCTGTTTTTAGGAATCAGCTGCAAAAAGGTCCTGTATATGAGAGGAACACTGCTGTTTTTTTGGAATCAGCTGCAAAAATGCCAGTCAAAAGTCCTGTATATGAGAGGAACACTGCTGTTTTTTGGAATCAGCCGCAAAAACGCTAATCAAAATTCTTATTTGACAAAAATTCCCTGCTGTTTTTAGGAATCAGTTAGTCAAAGATCGTCTATACGAGAGAAGCCCTTAGCTGTTTAAATGCCAGTCTAAACACCTCTATATGAGAGGTGCACTCTGCTGTTTTTAGGAATCAGGTGCCAAAACCCTAATTGTAGATGCTTTGTATGCTGTTTTTGAGGATCTGCAGCAATGAAGCCTCAGTCCCCCATCATGGAACCTATACAAGGACGTGAACATAACAGTTCAGCATCCCTAATTGTCATTGGAGTGATTCAAAGCAAGATTAAAATTAGCTGAAGTGGCTACCATACGTGAATGAAATAATATTCTCTACTCTACTAATATTTTTATTTTTTTTGGTCGACCTGCTTGTTGTGCGGCGAAATGTCTCTTTTTTTGATACATTGATGGCGCATTGAAGGGACGCAATCTCAAAGCGAGCTTTATCTGCACCGCCGGGGCGCCTGAAGGGGGCTGAGGATTACGAGCTGATCCAACGCGGCAACCGAGGCAGTCTGAAAGTCACACTCCAGTGTTCGCAGATGCTCCACTTTTTATTATGCGATGATGCTCACTGTCATCATGTATTAGAAAATGGCTGATGCTGCTCTACTAACCTGGTAGTTTAATCCTCAGGAAAGGGGCATCTATTCCTTTTGTTTGTGTGTATTTGAGTGGATTTACCAAAAAAAAAAAAATCAATAACTACCACATGAACTACCGCACCGAATCATTGTTTTCTGTTTGGTTTGGCAATTCATTCATTCATTCATTTTATACCGCTTTTCCTCACGAGGGTCGCGGGGGTGCTGGAGCCTATCCCAGCTGTCTTCGGGCGAGAGGCGGGGTACACCCTGGACTGGTGGCCAGCCAATCACAGAGCACATATAGACAAACAACCATTCACACTCACATTCATTCTACTATATTGGATAATACGACTATATAAGTGACTATAGGGGTGTTATTTCATATATAGGGGGCTCCAATAATAATAGTATTACGATTTCAAAGGTCAAAAAATGCTTTTTTGTGCTCTAAAATTACAATACCAATACCAAAACCAACCAATTAACTGCGATAAATGAGGTATTACTGCACTTTGACCCCCCCCCCCCCAGTCGATAGTTTTGTTATCTTATGCTCCAAAATGACTTAATTCATTAATTCATTCATTTTCTACCGCTTATCCTCATGAGGGTTGCGGCGGTGCTGGAGCCTATCCCAGCTGTCTTCGGGCGAGAGGCGGGGTACACCCTGGACTGGTCGCCAGCCAGCCAATCACAGGGCACATATAGACAAACAACCATTCACACTCACATTCATACCTATGGACAATTTGGAGTCGCTAATTAACCTAGCATGTTTTTGGAATGTGGGAGGAAACCGGAGTACCCGGAGAAAACCCACGCATGCACGGGGAGAACATGCAAACTCCACACAGAGATGGCCGAGAGTGAATTGAACCCTGGTCTCCTAGCTGTGAGGTCTGCACGCTAACCACTCGACCGCCGTGCCGCCTGGTTTGGCAATCATTTAACTTATTTAACCCCAGTGTGTGTATTCGGCTGCCTTGATTAACTACCAGTTAATCTTTAGTGCTTAGTTGTAAGAGTAGTAGTTTGTTTATGTGATGCGGTGGATGTGTTTTGTTGCACCGTGAGTATGTTGTGTTGTGTGTGAGTCAAAAGGTCCGCCCATTTCTGCTTTAGATGAATTTGACATAGATATGTCCAATATAGCTTAGGAACCTCACTGTATTCATTTTAAGCCAATTTATTGTAGATACATACAATATTTCTAATGCTAGCCCGTCAACCCAAAACAAAATCTTGACATTGGAGCTCTTTGATGTTTGGGTCTCAAACCGCATCTTTTGAAATGCAGATGTACCCCCCCCCCCCCCCACCGACACCTCCATCCACCCACAGGTTCCCCCTCTCCTCACCTCCATGTGCGGCTCTCTTTTTCCTGTCATTAACCAGCAGTCCTGCCGTGAACTGCTTGGTGTTTGTGTGAGGAAACCATACTAGTTCCTGGGGCTTTTTTTTTTAATATTGTCCACATAGTGGGATGCACGCAGGCCTCACAGCTAGTAAACCCGAGTTCAATTCCACCCTCGGCCATCTCTGTGTGCAGTTTGCGTGGGTTTTCTCCGGGTACTCCAGTTTCCTCCCACATTCCAAAAACATGCTAGGTTAATTAGCGACTCCAAATTGTCCAGAGGTATGAATGTGAGTGTGAATGGTTGTTTGTCTATATGTGCCCTGTGATTGGCTGGCCACCAGTCCAGGGTGTACCCTGCCTCTCGCCCAAAAACAGCTGGGATAGGCTCCAGCACCCCCCGAGACCCTTGTGAGAATAAGCGGTAGAAAATGAATGAATTAATGAATTAAGTCATTTTGGAGCATAAGACAACAAACCTATCGACTGGGGGCGGGAGGGGGGGCCAAAGTGCAGTAATACCTCATTTATCGCAGTTAATTGGTTGGTTTTGGTATTGGTATTGTAATTTTAGAGCACAAAAAAGCGTTTTTTTACCTATGAAATTGTAATACTATTATTATTAGAGCCCCCTATACATGAAATAACACCCCTATAGTCACTTATATAGTCGTATTATTCAATATAGTAGACATTCATTAATTCATTTTCTACCGCTTATTATTTACAATTATTTTTAATTATTAATAATAATAATAACAATTCATAATAATAATAATTATTATTATTGTTCATTTTTTACCGCTTATCCTCACGAGGGTCGCTGGAGCCTATCCTAGCTGTCTCACCCTGGACTGGTCGCCAGCCAATCACAGGGCACATATAGACAAACAACCATTCACACTCACATTCATACCTATGGACAATTTGGAGTCGCTAATTAACCTAGCATGTTTTTGGAATATGGGGGCGAAACCGGAGTACCCGGAAAAAACCCAGAGAACATGCAAACTCCACACAGAGATGGCCGAGGGTGGGATTGAACTCGGGTCTCCTCGCTGTGAGGTTTGTGCGCTAACCACTCGTACACCGTGCAGCCCTATAGTAGACATAATAACAGAAAATAAGACATATAAGACATCGGGCACTATGTCGTACAGGAAGATGCTCAAAACACAACAAAAATAGTATTCGATACAAGTGAAAGTGTGCATCTTTTTGCTGTTTTTGAGAGTCTAAACAAAGTCTTCCAGCTGAATTCATGTCAAAGACATTCAAGGTGACTTCCTGGCACGTTCATCACCTGCCGATTCAGTACCGCCACCGTTCCCCCTCTCCTCCGGCTGTGGAACAATTTGCATGATATACTTGGCATGTTTATTTAATTAAGACCGCTTCTCGCTCCGTGAAGAAATGACAAGCAGCTGGTTGCCGTCTGACAGCGTCTCTTTCATTAAGATATATCCCATTAAGTCAAGCAAACAAAAACAAAAAAATGCCGGTTTTGGAAAAGTGACGCGTCTGCTGTCCAGCTGTCAGCGCTAGCCGTTGGCCAATTTATGGCATTTTGAGAGTAAACAAAGGCACATCTTTCGAGTGTTTTTGGAAATCCTGTGCTGCGCAGCAGAGATATGACTCACAGAGACGGACCAGAGCTTGGTGAATAGTTGCTTCGTCCAGGGATTCTCAAACTGGGGACCCTACTGGTCCATTTATGAAGTTATGGCGTATGGTTAAAAAGTGCATAACTATGGTAAGGAATCACAATGGACAAATATTTATATGCATCCACGGATGTCCGATATTGGCTTTTTTGCCCAAAACCAATATGCTGATATCATCCCAACTCTCAATTTACGATACCAATATCTGTAACATGACCTATCTCCTCACATATTGGTTCTATACAGCATTTTTTAAATATCGGTTTTCATCAGGAAAAAAATCAGATACCAATATCAACTGTTATGGCATTTTTTGGTGATAATTATCAGTTCCATTGGCTGGCCACCAGTCCAGGGTGTACCCCGCCTCTCGCCCAAAAGAGAGCTGGGATAGGCTCCAGCACCCCCCGCGACCCTTGTGAGGAAAAAGCGGTAGAAAATTAATGAATTATCAGTTCCGATAATTATTGGACATCCTTTATAGTTAGTGCATAGTAAAACAGGATTAGAGCCCGCTAGACATGAAATAACACCCCTATAGTGATTCATTCATGTATTAATTTTCTACTGTTCATCCTCACGAGAGTCGCGGGGGTGCTGGAGCCTATCACAGCTGTTTCCGGGTGAGAGCTGGGGTACACCCTGGACCGGTCACCAGCCAATCACAGGGCACATATAGACAAACAACCATTCACACTCACATTCATAGCTATGGACAATTTTTGAGTCGCTAATTAACCTAGCATGTTTTTGGAATGTGGGAGGAAACCGGAGTACCGGGAAAAAACCCACGCATGCACGGGGAGAAGAGAGAGAAGAGATGGCCAAGGGTGGAATCAAACTCGGGTCTCCTAGCTGTGAGGCCTGCATGCCAACCACTCGCCTGCCGAATATTTTCATTCATTCATTTTCTACCGCTTATCCTCTTGAGGGTCGCGGGGGTGCTGGAGCCTATCCCAGCTGTCTTCGGGCGAGAGGCGGGGTACACCCTGGACTGGTGGCCAGCCAATCACAGGACACATATAGACAAACAACCATTCACACTCACATTCATACCTATGGACAATTTGGAGTCGCCAATTAACCTAGCATGTTTTTGGAATGTGGGAGGAAACCGGAGTACCCGGAGAAAACCCACGCATGCACGGGGAGAACACGCAAACTCCACACAGAGATGGCCCCCGGGTCGTAGTTTGCCCACCCCTGGTCTATATAAAGCGGTATCAGGACTTTGGGTTACTCCGAGGACACTGTGGCGTAATCAACACATGCACCAGAGGTGGAAACAACATTCTCCCGATCCGACATGGAGTCATCGCGGCGGAACAGCACCGAGGCGGAAACGAGCTGCCGGCGAGCTGTGCCAGCGCCATCTCTCAGGAGAGACGAGATTAAAGCCCACACTGTTTGGTTCCCGCTACAATAACACTGTTTTATGTAAAGCGAGTGTGCGTGTTTGACGGTGGCAGACGCCATTCCATTGCTACATGTGGACACCATGACATGTGCTAATGCGGAATTGACCCAAATATAAGACGGTATTTTGACCTTTAAAAATGATGGAACTTTTTATTGTTACAAAAAATTAAGGTGGGGCATAATTTAAATTAGGTCATTTATTAACACTTATATATTTGTGGGGCAAATGTCTCAGCCATGTGATTAGTTCACTAGTTAATTAATTCGATATTGATACTGGATATTGGATTACATCAGACTGCATCTGAAAATCTCCAATACTGACGTTTCCAGACTCCAGAGGTGATGTGTTACTGATGTCGGCCGTATGTATTTTTCATTCAAGTCTGAGAAAAAGTGCAAAACTTGTCATGCGCAACTATTCCCGTGAAAAACACATTTTCATGCATTTCACAAACAATTTTTTCCATTTCACAAATTTTTTATCAATTTCACAATTATTAAAAATTATTAAAAAATATTTACAAAATTATAGAGAATTATTAAAAATATTGTTAAATTATTTTTAAATTATTAAAAATATTAAAAAGTATTTAAAATATTTAAAAATATATATTAAAAATTATTTAAAAAATATTTTTAAATATTTTAAAAATTATAAAAAAATTTTTTTAAATATTTTAAAAATTATAAAAAAATATTTAAAATTAAAATTATTAAAAATTATTTAAAATTATTCAAAAATTATTACAAATTACCCCTACCCCTCCATGTGGTACTTTTACAATCAGTAACTGTTACATTTGTTCACTTTTCACCGCTTTCCTAATATAGTTAAAGTTTTTTTTTATAAATTTTTTTTTATTTTTTGTCCTGTACCAAAGTACGAGGTGATATGACCATACAAAAGGAGTACGAAGAAGCAAAGCTTATTAAATCCTACCCCTCCATCTTGTACTTTTAGAATCAGTAACTGTTACATTTGTTCACTTCCTGCTTTCCTATTGGATTGATATCAGAAGTCAAAAACTTGTATCAGGACACCTTCAGTAGCAACACTATAAAGCGCATGCAGAGGTAGATGAAGATGCTAAATCATGTCTACTCATGATACTTCAAATGCAGCCACATCAATTCGGAGGTTGCCTACAGCCACAGGGGTTAAAGCTTTTATTTTCTTTTATCGACCACACACTCAGCAGTTAACTGTTGGATCTTCTTTATCATGGAAGCTTGGCCAACATGCCTCTGAATGAAACGATACTTATCGAAATCACAATAGATGTTCCGCCAAGAAAACAAGGATCCGTGACTCCCCTTGAAGGAGTCCGTCGGTGCGTTTTATCGGTCTCATTTGTCGCGCCATCTCCCGGACACCTCACTGTCATGCCCTCAGGCCTCACATCATCCATCAATGTCTCGTTGGCCTTATCTATTGTCTTCTTACCGCTTAATATCCCGACATCGGACTCGGGATTGTATTTTAGTATCGGGGGGATGAGCTGCGATGCGTTTCAGTCACAGGAACTGGCTTTGTCGTTAGCTTGCGAGGGGCAGACCTCAAACACGAGGAGAGGAGGCTTTGAATAAATCAAGGCTGGAAGATATGGCGACATATTGCGAAGGGATTGGCGGGGCTGACAGAGCGTTCAAGTGAAAATCAACAAAAAATTGAAGGACAAGAGGGGGGGTACTTTCGCGAATGAAACTGTGTCTCCTGCTGAGGACACAAGGAATCGCTATCTCGATGCAGGTCTTACGTTTGCTTCCCACAGAGGGGGGGGGGGGGGGTGAGCGCTGGCTAACTGCCTGAGGCTTGAGAGGGAAACTAAAAGCAAGGTCCGAGGGGGGTTGGGTCAGCGCAAGGTCAGGGAGGGAGCGACAGGATGATTGAGTCTGGTTTGTATTCACTGCCTGTCGCGAGACAGCCCGACGGCATCAACGTCGTCTCCTCTTGCAAGCTTTGTTTCAGGATCACGACGAACCGTTGCTGTTTCCCTGAGTCCAATGGCATCGGGCGTCTCTTAAAACACAACAATGAGTCACTTGACTATCAAGCCGCAAATCATTTTTCATGCACGGATTTCTTTGCCATGACAACTAGCTTGATGGAACGAGGACATACGTACTTGTGACTCCTTCTATAGCAGGGGTCTCAAACTCGTGGCCCGCGAGACGCTAGTTTGAGGCCGCCCACCTTGATACCAAAGTTTAATGTTGAAATGACAAAGCTGTGTGTACACCGGACACAATTAACATGATTTTGCCCCGCCCATACTGTTACCCCGCCCTGATTAGCAATGAAGCTAAAGGCTTATGACGCTGGGTACAAATAAATACAGGAAATTATTTGGAATAAAACGGAAAATACACGTCAAGATAAAGCATCTCATCAAACATGTTGTTAAAGTTACGACACTGTTCCCAGATGGAACTGAGTACGATGCTAACTTGCTAATTGGGTAAAATTATTACGTTTCATTAATGTTCATGTTAAAGGTTAAATAACTGTTAATACTGTACATTTGAATCTGAAAAAAATAATTTCTGATGTGTGATGTGTTATTTGAGGAGCCCAGAGAGGGGCTAACGTCATTGCAGCACCTCAATGAATGCATTGCTCAGATGCAATACAGTATGGGAAAACTTTAAACTTTTTTTTTTTAATTCATATTGGTACATGTTTGTATATTTGAGTGTGAAGTTGCTGTATGATGACTTTAGTGACTGTTATATACAATATTTTTATACACTATACTGTTATATACAATCACAGGGCACATATAGACAAACAACCATTCACACTCACATTCATGCTTATGGACAATTTGGAGTCGCCAATTAGCATGTTAGCAACCTGGCATGTTTTTGGAATGTGAGAGGAAACCGGAGTACCCAGAGAAAACCCATGCATGCACGTGGAGAACATGCAAACTCCACACAGATATGGCCGAGGGTGGACTTGAACTCGGGTCTCCTAGCTGTGAGACCTGCACGCTAATCATTTACTTTGATGAGCACTGAATTTTTAGCCATATTTTTTAACTTAAAAAGTCCATCAACCCCTGAGATATAGGAACCTAGCACATATATTTATTTCCATATTTGCTCAAATTATGGGTCCAATTTCCCCCCTTTTGGACATTCCCTTACCCATGATGCTGTATGTTCGCGGATTTAAGCTCATTTTCAGTCCAATTTCCTCCTTCTTTCTTCTTAGTTCAGCGGGACTTAACAGCAAGCGACATATTTACTAAAGCCACTTATTTTGGTGACATCAAAGTATGCGTAGCCACATTGCTAGCTGGAGGAACAACAACTCTTCTACTTGGCTGCAGATTTACTCATCTTTACTCATATATAAAGGTGAAGTAAAGGACTGCATAAGTACTCACAAACTTCAGGTGCAGCTTTGCTGACACTGCAAGCCCCTCACCCCCCACCCAAGCTCAGGGATCAAGCGTGAACAGCTCTTTTGAAGAGCATCCAGCCACAAATTCTCGATTAGATTCCGATCTGGGTTTTTTCCTTGCCCGCTATAGAACATTGACCTTGTTGTACTTTGTACTACAGCCATGTAGTTTTTGCTGTATGCTTGGGGGTCGTTTTAAATCGAACCCACGTCTTCCTGATCTCATGATTTTTTTTTTTATTTACTGACAGTCTTGTCAAAAAAAGCCAATTTATACTCAAAACCATCCACAGTATAACGATGCAGTAGACGTAGTTTATCAAAAAGACCCCCTAAAGCAGGGGTCTCAAACTCAATTTACTTGGGGGGGGGCACTGGAGCTAGGGTCTAGGCAAGGCTGGGCCACATCAGGTTTTCCAAAAAAAATAAAACGCATTTATTAAAAACAGAAAAATATACAAACTTTTTCAGTGCTTTGGTTCCGATTTTCTACAATAAAAGCGCTGATAAAACATTCCACTGTTCTCAAATATCTTCATTTTCATTTTTCTACACAAAATAAGATGAAAAATAAATAAACAAATCAAGAATAAAGAAAATCAATCAATCAGTAATAAATAAATATAATAATAAAACGGCAAATAATAAAAACTTAAGAAACCACATATACTAGTTGGTGGGTAGACAAATGATTTTTTTCAGATTAAAATGAACAAAGCATTATTAGAGCCCTGTAGACATGACAAAACACGACTATAGTCACATTTATACTTTTTTATTTACAACATATTGCGCAACTGCAGGGTCTTGAGACACATGCTAACTCACAAACTAGAGAGCTAGCGACCTAAACGGTAGACTTCAAGTTATTTCCTTTAAACTTAAATAGCCAAAAACTTACCACTTCCACACAGATAGGGAGGATAACTATTAACAGTTATTTAACCTTTAACATGAACATTAATCAAAGGTAATAATTTTTTCCGGGTACATGATACCATACAGCATCCATATCAAACGTTCATATCAAGGCGGGGGCCTCAAACTAGTGTCCTGCGGCCCACATTTGGCCCGCAGGCCGCGTGTTTGAGACCCCTGCCCTAAAGTAATCCATAGTACAGGACTCCTAATGAGAACTATGAATAATTTCATTCTAACTCCCCCGTCTAGAAAGAAAGTACAACCGCCGCCACAGCTCGACAAGAAAGTGACTTCAGAACAATAGCAATGCTAATAACGCTCCATGATGTAGCGATGGGACGCCATTGCGCTCAAAGCAGGAAGCACACATCTGAAGCTCTCTGAAGCATTTTCGCTGTAAAACTAACTTTAGGAAAAAAAAAATAAAAACTTCTGCGACCACACTGGTTGATTGATGCTGAATTGCTTTTTGGTGCTTCGGCTAAGGTCGTTGCAAGGTCCCGCTGCTGTGCAGAGACGCAGCGGCTCCTGGGAGGCAAAATAAACTCAAAGTGGAAGACGCAGCATCTCCATCACAGATGGGAAAGGAAAGTAAACTAGCATGCAGAACACAAAGTGATATCACCAACCACTGGCCTGGCATGTACTATATTACAGTATTGTTTATATCAGGGGTGGGCCGCATTGATTTAACAAAATTGACAAAAACATGTGAGGTTAACTGGCAAATGGTTGTTTGTCTATATGTGCCCTGTGATTGTAGATAACAGTATAGTGTATAAAAATATTGTATATAACAATATAACAGTCACTAATGTCATCATACAGCAACTTCACACTCAAATATACAAACATGTACCAATATGAATATTTTCAAAAAAAACAACTCCTTAAAAGTTTTCCCATACTGTATTACATCTCAGCGCCACATTCATTAGGGTGCTGCAATGACGTTAGCCCCTCTCTGGGCTAACGCAGATGTATTTACTACACTAAAACGGTCTGAAAGTTTAATGAATGTTAAGGAATGTTTCCTCCCACATTCCAAAAACATGCTAGGTTAATTAGCTACTCCAAATTGTCCATAGGTATGAATGTGAGTGTGAATGGTTGTTTGTCTATATGTGCCCTGTGATTGTATATAACAGTATAGTGTATAAAAAATATTGTATATAACAATATAACAGTCACTAAAGTCATCATACAGCAACTTCACACTCAAATATACAAACATGTACCAATATGAATTAAAAAAAACTCCTTTAAAGTTTTCCCATACTGTATTGCATCTGAGCAATGCATTCATTGGGGTGCTGCAATGACGTTAGCCCCTCTCTGGGTTCCTCAAATAAAGACACACATCATCAAAAGTAGAAGATCCAGATGTATTTACTACACTAAAACGGTCTGAACGTTTAATACTGGCACCATGTAAAAAATATTAATAAATTCAACATTAAATAAAAATACATTAACTGTTGTCTGCACGGCACCCACCCACATTCCAAAAACATGCTAGGTTAATTAGCGACTCAAAATTGTCCGTAGGTATGAATGTGAGTGTGAATGGTTGTTTGTCTATATGTGCCCTGTGATTGGCTGGCGACTAATTCCAGGGTGTACCCCGCCTTTCGCCCGAAGACAGCTGGGATAGGCTCCAGCGACTATCAACTACTAGCACGTGGGTGATAAACAACATAACACATGCCTTAAACTGTTACGAGTGCCTGAAAGGCATGCTGGGTAGTCCACCGGCAACCATGTTTTGTGGCTGCATGGTCACTGTCACCCACAGGAGGTAATCAGTTGGTGTTTGTGTGTGTTTTCAGACATAAACATGGCGGGTGAACCCAAACCGTACAGGCCCAAAAGCGTCTCCAAGAGGCCTCTCTCAGCGGTCTACAGGTAAGATTAATTTTCAATATTTTGTCTTTGAGTCTGGTCTAATGTCTGGTTTACCATTTGCTTCATTTGCATATTTTTGAATTGTCTAATTTATTCATTTGTAGCCTGTTTTTATTACAAAGCTTCATTTGCATGTTAGTGCTGAGCATGCGGGATATAATATGGTAATTATGCCATAAATTGACATGCTAATGTATTAATTTTAATTAAGATTCTTTCGAGTAGCAACACGTTTTCGTTTTGCCGTGATGGAGCTCTGGCATTGATTTTTTTTCATCGTCATTCCTCCCTCCTTTCTCGTTGACTTTACGTCTCCCTCCATATTTATTTGATCCGTGTTCTTCGCACGGTAGGTCGTGTGTGTGAGCGCCTCGCTGCTTAACCTCCTCTGAGCCTCCGGCAGAAAACTGCAGCGCGTCCATTTGAGTCAAAGGCGTTCCAGTTTGATCCGCTTTACTCTTGACAGGTCCAGATTGGAATCCTCGGAATTAAAAAAAAAAATCTCTTTTCTTTCTTTCACACAGTGGTTACGAGTTTGACTACGAGTACTACAGAGATGACTTCTACAGCAGGTATGTGGCCTTCTCATGATACCTCACAAGGACGCGACCTCACTGTGATGCTAGGAGAATAACAAGAGTTAGCCTCTCATGGCTGAAGTCAATCTCAAGCAAGGGCATTCAAATGGTGGCCCATGAACGACATCAAAGCACACAAGTTTGATTCAGAAGTTGATTCTAAAAAACAGCACAGCTCTTCTTTAACTTGCATTTCTGAAGCAGATTCCCCAAAACGGTAGTTACCTTTCACCGTTCTTAAAAACACCAAAATACTGCTCTCCTACAGAGGATCTTTGACTTGCATTTTTGCCATACATTCCAAAAAACAGCAGAGTACTCCTGTCATGTAAAGAATATTTGGCTGTTCTTTACAGCAGATTCCAAAAAAATTGCACAGCACTTCTGTCATTTAAAGGATCTTTGAGTGTTTTTTACAGCAGATTCCTAAAAATAGCACTACGTTCCTGATATTTAAAGGATCTTTGGATGTTTTTACAGCAGATTCTTTAAAAAACACAGTGCTTCTGTCATTTAATGGATCTTTGGCTGTTTTTTACAACACATTCCTCAAAAATAGCACAGCACTCCTGTCATTTAAAGGATCTTTGGCTGTTTTATACAGCAGATTCCTAAAAATAGCACTATGTTCCTGTTATTTAAAGGATCTTTGGCAGCAGATTCCTAAAAATAGCCCATCACTCCTGTCATTTAAAAGATATTTGGCTGTTTTATAGAGCAGATTCCTAAAAAATAGCAAAGCGCTTCTGTCATTTAAAGGATCTTTGGCTGTTTTTTACAGCAGATTCCCAAAAATAGCACAGCACTCCTGTCATTTAAAGGATCTTTGGATGTTTTTACAGCAGATTCCTAAAAATAGCACAGCGCCCCTGTCGTTTAAAGAGTCTGACTGTTTTTTTTACAACAGATTCCCAAAAATAGCACAGCACTACTGTCATATAAAGGATATTAAACTATTTTTGAAGCAGATTCCCAAAAACAGCAGTCATCTTTCATCACCCTTAAAAACACAAAATACTGCTGTCCTACAGAGTATCTTTAACTTGCAAGTAGATTCTTAAAAACAGCACAGATCTCCTGTCATATAGAGGATCTTATAAACAGTGGAACACTCCTGTCATAGTAAGAATTTGCCGAGCATTTTTGCAGGATTTAAAAAAACAGCAAAAGAACTGAGACGAGGTAGATTCTTAAAAAGGTCCTTAAAGAAACAAAAGCATCCCTTTCACACAGAGGATCTTTGACTACTGAGTGAGAGTAGAGTGCTTCTGTTATATAGAGGATCTTCGAGGAGCGTTTTGAAGCAGGTTCCTCCTTATGGAGAATCTCTGGCGAGTATTTTTGCAGTAAATCACAAAATGCTGTTGACTAGTATCTTTGAAGCAGATTCCTTAAAAACCGTCGACATATATCGTGTTTTTGCAGTTGGTTCTTCAAAGTGGCACAACTTTGACGAGCGTTTTCTTTTTCAGTCCACATTCCTAAAAACAGCAAAGCCCTTCCTGTCATATAGAAGATCTGAGACCAGCGTTTTCTCATATCTGATTTGGAAACAACTTCTCTCCATGCAGAAAGATGCAAATCCTGACTGTTGCTAAGCGACTGTTGGACAGTTTGCCCCGAAAGGCGACAGGCAGACATAGCCATCTTAAGATATACAAATAACACAACACCGCCATCTTCACGTGCATTTTTAAGAGGTTCCCACGTGAGAAGGTTTGTACAATCGCAACATTGAGTGCTGGACTTCGATTGTTTTGGGTTTTTTTCACCGAAATATCAGATATTTGTGTGCTTTCAATCGATGCTAGATGGACAGACGTCTTGGGACTCATGTGTCTATGTACAGAGTGAGAGATCACTGATATTGGACCTGGTCAAACCCATCTAAGCATGCCCTTATAGACCATTATCTGTGTGACCATTTCAGGTGAAGCGTTACATTGTAGTTTGTTCTGTGTCTTTCTCCTGGAGGCTTTTTGACTACCACGGCCGAGTGGCACCCCCTCCAAGAGCCGTGATCCCCCTGAAGCGTTCCAGGGTGCTGGCTCCTTCCTCCCGCCGAGGGAAGACATCCTTCCCTATCAAAACGTCCTCTTCTTCCTCGTCGTCGTCCTCCAGACCTCCCACGTCCTCCTCTTCTTCAGCCGGCATCAAACGTGCGTACAATGCGAGGCGCTTTCTTCTTTGTCAGGGCTGCTTTTTTTTTTTTTTTTTTGACAATTTGCAAAACGCTTAATCGCGCTAATGGAATTTTGTCCTTTTGGAAAAGCTGACGGCTCAATGCAAATCTCCAAACGTTGTCTCTCAGAGAGAAAAGCGGTCGGCGTGATTCAGCTGTGCCGCTTTTTTTTTTTTCAAAAGCTATTTAATGCACTCCAGCGTCTCCCTGCGCCGCAAAAGAGCGACACACCGAAGCGCAAATACAAATATAATCCAGTCGAGCGGCTACTGGCATCCGTGTGGCTCTGATTAACTGTCAATGCATCATGAAGCACTAAAGTAGTGGTGTCCAAAGTGTGGCCCTGGGGGCCATTTATAGGTGGCAGCTTGTTTTCAGAACATGATTAAAGCCACATTGGAATGAAAGCAGTTCAGTAGTTTGTTATGAATGACTTCCAAAAGAGATAAAAACTGAAACCTAGGGAAAGCCAGGCAATTTTTCCAAACCAAATTCCAGACACCCAAAAATACATTTTATTGAGAATAATTCTAGTAGAACCTCAGTAAAACTAAAATCAAGGAAAAGGACACACACCAGCAAATACAAATAGATGGTGTAGACATTGAAAGGGTGAAGGAAAATACATTTCTGGGGATCACAGTAGATGAAAATATGAGCTGGAAAACTCATATTACAAATATACAACATAAGGTGGCCAGAAATATTTCAATATTGAACAAAACAAAATTTGTTCTCAATCAGAAATCACTCCACACTCTTTATTGCTCTCTGGTTCTACCATATCTTACTTATTGTGTGGAAATATGGGCTAATAATAACTATAAAAGCAATCTTCACTCGCTAAATGTACTGCAAAAAAAGGCCAGTAAGGATAATTCATAATGCCGCCTACAGAGAACATACTAACTCCTTATTTCTAAAAATCACTAATACTTCAACTTGCTGATATAGTTCATCATCAAACAGTTAAAATAATTAATAAGGCTAAAAATAACCAATTAGCTAAAAATGTCATCCAATACTTCTCTACAAGAGAGGAGAAATATGATCTCAGGGAAGAAGTACATTTGAAACACTTATATGCTAGGACTACGTTAAAAAGCCATAGCATTTCAGTATGTGGAATCAAACTATGGAATGGATTGAGTAAGACCCTCAAACAATGCACAACGATGAGCCAATTCAAGAAACAATACAAGCAGTTGATGTTTGCTAAATACAAGGATGAAGAGTCTTGAACCAGTCATGATGTGCTATACATATCACTATATTGACACTTACTATGGTACACGTAATGTCATTGTATGCTCATATCACCTCGTACTTCGGTACGTGATAAAAAAAAAAAAAATTAAGTACATTAGGAAAGCAGGATGTGAACAAATTTAACAGTTACTGATTGTAAAAGTACCAAATGGAGGGGTAGGATTTAATCAGCTTTGCTTCTTCCTACTCCTTTTGGACATGTGGAACTGTGAACTGATTATGTGATGCATTCAATTGTAATCTGATGCATGTTCAAATGAAATAAAACCATTACCATTACCAAGAGGAATGGAGTGGGAGGATCGGAAAACGTAAAAATAGATGTCGGACAGTATCAGTGAAATACTAAAATACTAAAATGGCCATCAGCTCCACTGACGCGTCCACAACAAGCATGTCAGTCGTGTGTTGGACTTCCTGTGTTCGGAGTTCCGCTTCAGGACGGATTTTGGTGCATGCAGACATGATGTAGCACTTTTAGTGCAGGAGGAACTTTTGTTGTGTGCGGGCGGGGCTGCGTCAGGCTACGGATGACAACCGTTTGTGACTCGGTTAGTGGGTGCACGTCACATGGACCGTGACGAGTGCCGCCATTTTGTTTCCCCACATCCTTGTATTTTCTTCTATTTGGACGCGCCTGTTCTAAAGTAATTAACGTGCCACTGGGTCTGGGTCAGTTGGAACATAATTGGCCACAGCGTTTTGTTTCATTGTTGCCCGTCTCGCTCGACGTTATCATAGCTTGCAGCTTGCTTTATTACGATGTTTTGGTTTTCGAGGCGACCAAAAAAAAAAAAACACCAGCCCAGACAATGAATCAAGTGCAATCTGTATGTTTTTTATTTTTGTGCATTTGACCCTGTCAACATTGTGACGAATGACTTACTCTCCAGGCCCCAAATAGAGGATGAGGTCCAGGGGGAAAAAAAAAGGGAATCAGTCGAGCAATAAGTCACATGACATCACATCAATCCTTGTAATAGAAACATTTCTGGGTTTAACTTTTGACTTTTTTCCAGGCCTATCTAGGCTATGCAAGGAAACAAAAGCACAGCATCTGTTAAAGTTCTCTTTTCCGCCAGCTGCGGAAACTCTAATCGGGTTTGTTTACCGCCATTTATCTGTCCTCTTTGCCGACCTCACAGGATCTTATTGCTGTCAACGTCAATTACATGTTTGCTCCTCAGCTGTTTTTGTCAGAGGGTTTGTTTCCCTGCAGCACCAGAGAAATAAAGCATCTCATTACTTTACAGTCCACATTGGAGGCCCATGTCGGAGCATCTTCTTGGGGGGGGGCGGGCTATTTTACGTATAAAAGCCGACCAAGATGGCGGTAAAATGTGTGAAGTGAGCACTGTATTAGGAATCCTCTCATAGTGGGGAAGTGGTTTTTATTTAGAACTCAAAAAAACAGAATATATGACGACCAAGTTAAAAGTAGTGTAACCTGCTATCCACCTGTTGACACACACATGCATGTGTTTTTGTCAGTCAATTTAGCACAGGGGTCGAGTATTGGGAGTAATATCAGCTCCCAGCATGCTTTGCGGTACTTGTTTTTTGTAAAAAGCTGCTGACTTGACATGTTTAGAGTTAATATCGTTGTAGTAGTTGCCCTAAATGTGTTTACTTACCAGTTACATGCACCGTTATTATTATTCACCATTATTAGAGGGGGCTGCACGGCGAACGAGCGGTTAGCACACAGGCCTCACAGCTAGGAGACCCGAGTTCCCCGTGGGTTCCCCGTGCATGCGTGGGTTTTCTTCAGGTACTCCGGTTTCCTCCCACATTCCAAAAACATGCTAGGTTAATTAGCGACTCCAAATTGTCCATAGGTATGAATGTGAGTGTGAATGGTTGTTTGTCTATATGTGCCCTGTGATTGTATATAACAGTATAGTGTATAAAAATATTGTATATAACAATATAACAGTCACTAAAGTCATCATACAGCAACTTCACACTCAAATATACAAACATGTACCTATATGAATTTAAAAAAAAAAGTTTTCCCATACTGTATTGCATCTGAGCAACACATTCATTGGGGTGCTGCAATGACATCAGCCCCTCTCTGGGCTGCTCAAATAAAGACACACATCATCAAAAGTAGAAGATGCAGATGTATTTACTACACTGGTGACTCCAAATTGTCCATAGGTATGAATGTGAGTGTGAATGGTTGTTTGTCTATATGTGCCCTGTGATTGGCTGGCAACCAGTCCAGGGTGTAACCCGCCTCTCGCTCGAAGACAGCTGGGATAGGCTCCAGCACCCCCGTGGCCCTCATGAGGATAAGCGGTAGAGAATGTATGAATGAATGAACCATTATTAGAGCCCTGTAGACATGAAATAACATCCCTATAGTAACTTTTACAGGGCTGTACGCTTAGCTTTTTCACTAGGAGCACAAGTGCTCCTAAATTAAAAAAAATGTCTGTACACAACCTGACACGAACATGGTCTCTTTTCAAATAAAGACGTCATGCCAAATAATCCAATGACTGTAAGCGGAAAGATAAGTAGGTTTGTTGATATTTTGACACGAGTGAGCGTAAGCTCCACTGCATGGTGGGTGTAATAAGATTGCTTAATCCTCAAATCGCACAGCACAGAACCGAACCTTCCACTCGTCCAGATTGACGTTCCCAGATTGACGTTCCCCTGGGGAATGTGACGGAATGTTGTTAAGGGTGACAGGAGTGTGTTGTGTGTTTGTGTGTGTGTGCAATAGATGTGAAGTGTGTGATTGCTGTGTTTCTCAGCAGTGAAGACGGACCAGCTGCAGATCATCAAACGGGAGCTGACGCAGATCAAGACCAAGATCGACTCCCTGCTGGGACGTTTGGAGAAGATTGAGAAGCAGCAGCGAGTCGAGTCCGGTGAGGAAGTGATGTATAGATGAGATTAATCCACAATCATTTAGATTAAAATGATTATTATTCTTAGTTGTAGTCCTTAAGATGCTTCAAGATGCGATTAATCCACAATCATTTCGATTAAAACGATTACTATCTTTAGTTATAGTCCTTAAGATGCTTCAAGATGTGATTAATCCACAATCATTTCGATTAAAACGATTACTATCTTTAGTTATAGTCCTTAAGATGCTTCAAGATGCGATTAATCAACAATCATTTCGATTAAAACGATGACTATCTTTAGTTATAGTCCTTAAGATGCTTCAAGATGCGAATAATCCTGAATCATTTCGATTAAAACGATTACTATCTTTAGTTATAGTCCTTACGATGCTTCAAGATGCAATTAATCCACAGTCAGTTCGATTAAAACGATGACTATCTTTAGTTATAGTCCTGAAGATGCGTCAAGATGTGATTAATCCACAATCATTTCGATTAAAACGATTACTATCTTTAGTTATAGTCCTTAAGATGCTTCAAGATGCGATTAATCCACAATCATTTCGATTAAAATGATTACTATCTTTAGTTATAGTCCTTAAGATGCTTCAAGATGCGATTAATCCGCAATCATTTTGATTAAAATGATGACTATCTTTAGTTATAGTCCTGAAGATGCGTCAAGATGCGATTAATCCACAATCATTTTGATTAAAACGATTACTATCTTTAGTTATAGTCCTTAAGATGCTTCAAGATGCGATTAATTCACAATCATTTCGTTTAAAACGATGACTATCTTTAGTTATAGTCCTTAAGATGCTTCAAGATGCGAATAATCCACAATCATTTCGATTAAAACGATGACTATCTTTAGTTATAGTCCTTCAAATGCCTCAAGATGGGATTAATCCAAAATCATTTCGATTAAAACGATTACTGTCTTTAGTTATGGTCCTTAAACCTCCATTTCAGAAGCTCAGAGGAAGTACGAGGATAACTGCGACTCGCTGCATGACGAATCCGTGTCAGAGGCGGCGGAGAACTCCGGAGAGGAGGCCGGCGAGGGCGCGCTGGACGTGGAGGCCGGCGAGATGAGCGACGGCGCTGAGGACGACTACGAGGAGGAGGATGAGGAGGGTGGCAGCCAGCATCTGGTAAGAGCCATCGCTTGACAGCGGGAGGTGGGGGAATTTTACAGGCTAGAGAGCAAGGAAGATCTCGAGAGGCGGCCTTCTTTGTTTTCTCAAAGTTAATTTGGACGAATTATTCATGGACGCACATCTGAGCGAGAGAGGCTTCATGTCGGTCGGAAGGCAAGGGCGCACGGTCTGACACTTCCTCCCTGTCGACCTCACATCAAACATGCTCACACGCACAGCTGGAGTCTGTAATTGAAGGGCTGAAGCAAGGCCTGCTGCGAGGGGTGAGATAGAGACTGAACGACCCAGAAGAGGCTCAACTTTCACCTTTCACAACTTTATTAACAACACAACAACAACACTCAGATATCTCATTGATCTCATTTATCCACCTCGTCATGCGCTTTAAAATGTTGCTAAAATGCTATGAGGCAATCATGGCAGGTGAGGAGCACCTTAAAGGTATTAATACATTGTTTCTGTTGCTGCCGTGTTGTGGAGTATACTTGATCGTAAATGTGGTCAAAGACAGCTGTGTTTACCTTTTCACTTTTTCATGCACTCCAAATTATTAATTAATCAAGTTAAAACATGAACTCATGCAGTATATCAAGGGTTCTTCTTCCACTGAGGGCTGCATACTGAAAAATGAAAAGATGCAGGGAGACACTTTGATTATAAAAAATATTAAGAAATATGTATTTTAGCAATAAACGAGGGACTGTTATTATCGCTGTTAATTGGTTCCAGGCACGTCTATGATAAGTGAATTTCCGCAAAGTATTATTGAATATTAATAGAATATTTTAATCCTTATTATTATTATGACTTTCTAAATACAGGTTTTAACATTATTAGAGCCCTGTACACTTGAAATAACACCCCTATAGTCACTTTTACACTCCTATTAGTCTTTGTTTACGTCACATTGCACAGGGGATCACTGCAGGGACATAACACAGAGCAAGCTACCACTCAGGGGGGGATGGTGAGAGGCGAGAGGCGAAAGGCTTTCATTTCAAAGCAGACCTACCAACATATACAAATTTATAGTACTCAACATGCAATTTGACTCTTGACTATGCTTGTATGCCCTCCATTTCAGTCTCTACAGTACAGATAAATTAATAAATATTATCAGTTTCTCTGGTATTTCAAAAGGGGTGGGGGGGCGTGAAAAAATTTCTGTCCCTTGGGGGGGCATGACAGAAAATAATTGAGAAGCACTGCATTAATCCCTTTGAATCAAGAAAGTATTTGTAGCTCCTGATGTTGACTCACTAGCACCCTCTTTGGCTAAATGCTGCTATTACAAGCCAAGCTGGGTAGATTGCTCGCTCGTTTTAGTGGCGAAAACTATAAAAATGTCACCCAACATGTTTGAATCAATCATTTGTAGCTCCTGGCGTTTATTCACTAGCAACCTATCTGGCTAAATATTGCTATTAAAAGCCAAGTGGGTCGACTGCTAGCTAGTTTTAGGAGCGAAAACTATAAAAATGTCACCTTGAATCAAGTATTTGTAGCTCCTGATGTTGACTCACTAGCACCCTCTTTGGCTAAATACTGCTATTACAAGCCAAGCTGGGTAGATTGCTCTCTCGTTTTAGTGGCGAAAACTATAAAAATTTCGCCCAGCATGTTTGAATCAAGCATTTGTAGCTCCTGACGTTTATTCACTAGCACCGTCTCTGGCTAAATACTGCTATTAAAAACCAAGTGGGTCGACTGCTAGCTAGTTTTAGGAGCGAAAACTATAAAAATGTCACCTTGAATCAAGTATTTGTAGCTCCTGATGTTGACTCACTAGCACCCTCTTTGGCTAAATACTGCTATTACAAGCCAAGCTGGGTAGATTGCTCTCTCGTTTTAGTGGCGAAAACTATAAAAATGTCGCCCAGCATGTTTGAATCAAGCATTTGTAGCTCCTGACGTTTATTCACTAGCACCGTCTCTGCCTAAATACTGCTATTAAAAACCAAGTGGGTCGACTGCTAGCTAGTTTTAGGGGCGAAAACTATAAAAATGTCACCTTGAATCATGCATTTGTAGCTCCTGATGTTGACTCGCTAGCACCCTCTCTGGCTAAATACTGCTATTACACGCCGAGCTGTGTAGGCCGAGCAAGTTTTAGGGGCGAAAACTGCAAAATGTCACCCGGCTAGTTTATAAATTTTACTTTGATATCCGTGGCCTTTAAAACTTTTATTAAAAGTGCTCTTACTTGTAGTTTATTTCAGGTGCTTTGTCAAAGGCGAACATTAAAGCAATAATCTGAGGGCTGGGCTGTACCACTTTCTTTCCATCGTATCATATTTATTAGCCATGAGCCTGCCGAGTGTGAAAGCTACTGAAGGATGTTTTAGAGCTTTATTTCTTGTTGCATCAATCCTGATAAATAACTTTATGTTTTTCACTTCCTGTCTCTCTTTCTCTTTTTTCAGACAGAGAACCACATTTCGGATATTGACAACTGAGATGAGGTAAGCGGATTGCTATGCTATTCGAGTGTCCCTCGAGCTTTATATCCGCTCGACTGTTTCTCTAAATATTCTTTAATTAGTTATAAGCTGCGTGACATTTGGTAGGCCACGGAAAGGAGACTTTGAAAAAGGAAGCTTTAATAACATTCCAAAGGGTCTTAACTTGACGTAAACATTTCATGATATGAAAAATAGTTTGGGTATTGTTAGCATTGCTTAGCTAGTAACTTGCTTGTTAGCTTAACCGTAACCCTAAATCTTGGTCTATCTATCTTACTGTAGTACACATTTCATAATTTGACTATAGTTAGCCTAGCTTTACTTGGCTAACACAAGTTAACAGTCAAATGCAGTTATTGCTAGCATAGTGTAGCTTTGAGTGTATAAGAAACATGTCACACGCAGCATGGCTTAGCGTCATTTAGTTATTACTAGCTTAACAGAGTCAATAAGCTTAGCTTTGTGAATACATATTTAATTTGTCAAAGTTGCCAACTTTTCAGTTAGAAAAGTAGCTATTGGCTGTCCTGGAAGTCACATGACGACGTCATTGGTTAATTTGCATATTATTTGCATTTTATGTTGTATACTGTAGAAAGACTATGGTTAGCCTAGCTTTACTTGGCTAACACAAGTTAACAGTCAAATGCAGTTATTGCTAGCATAGTGTAGCTTTGAGTGTATAAGAAACATGTCACACGTAGCATGACTTAGCTTAGCGTCATTAGTTATCACTAGCTTAACAGAGTCAATAAGCTTAGCTTTGTCAATACATATTTAATTCTTCGATTGTGGTTAGCCTAGCTTGATTTAGCAGATACAAGTTGCCAACTCTTCAGTGAGAAAAGTAGCTATTGGCTGTCCTAGAAGTCACATGATGACGTAATTGGTTAATTTGCATATTATTTGCATTTTATGTTGTATACTGTAGAAAGACTATGGTTAGCCTAGCTTTACTTGGCTAACACAAGTTAACAGTCAAATGCAGTTATTGCTAGCATAGTGTAGCTTTGAGTGTATAAGAAACGTCACACGTAGCATGACTTCGCTTAGCGTCATTTAGTTATTACTAGCTTAACAGAGTCAATAAGCTTAGCTTTGTCAACACATATTCAATTATTCGATTGTGGTTAGCCTAGCTTGATTTAGCCGATCCAAGTTGCTAACTCTTCAGTGAGAAAAGTAGCTATTGGCTGTCATGTCATTGGTTAATTTGCATATTATTTGCATTTTATGTTGTACCCCTTACCCCTTGTAGGTAAAAAGCAGAACCTTGTAGGAGAGACAAAAAAGATTTTAGAGTTTAGGACTACAAATAAACTTGATCACTTCATAAAAATAAAATAATTATAACCCTCCAAGGGTCAAAGTCGCGAAATTGTGACGATCCATAGACGCAAATATGATGACTCATGTAGTTATTATTTTACATTTGGGGATCTATCAATATTTACGTCCCCAAATACCAGAAACAGCTACATTTGTCGCTAGTCGCTTTAAAGAAAATGTCGTCAAGAGGGTTTGGAATGTCACCAGCTTTAGCGACAAGGTAGTCAAGTTGGTGGCAACACTGTAAACAGGTTAAAATTAGTAACTCAATTACGGCTAGCATGCATAGCTTAGGTTCAACAATACCAGCAAGGCATTTAAGATCATTATCGATACCGATAATTGTCGGCCCGATATCAGCATAAAATGCCATATCGGTTCATATTGGTATCAGATTTTTTTTCTGTTAATGAAAACCGACATTAAAAATACTGCATACAATACGTGTTCATTCCACCACAGGAGATGTCATGTTACATGTCGGTAACATGATACCGACATGATGTCGGTATCGGAAATATTGTTTTTTTTTGCAAAATAGCCAATATCGGACATCCCTAGTCAGCTGTTTGTTGTTAATAATTTAGCTTACATAGTCCATCAATAACAGTCATGTGCTCAGTCAGTTTGCTTAGCCAATACAATACGTTTAGTCATGTGATTACTGTTAGCATAGCTTAGCTTTGCGTATGCCAGCAATACACAGTTAGCTATTATTTATATAGCAAAACAACCCATATTGGTCATTGAATTATTCATAGCTTATTTTATCTCATCTTAATATAAACAAACTAAAAACCTCATCCTCGACAAACATCCGCGTCAAAAGCCTCCTGTTCCGCTCCTGCTTCCAATTTCATTTTCACTTTTTTAAAATTCTACCAGCAGCCTCCTCCTCCCTGCAAATCCCTAAGTCAAGGTCACGGGAGAAAGTGTGTGAGAAATGTTTTTCCTGTCAAGTCGACAGGAGAAAAACCTCAATAAATCGTGTCCGATGGGATTAGCAAGTGGCGTAGATATTTCGCAAAGCTAATCCTGGTCAGATTAACAACGGTCTAAATAGCGATCATGTCTCCTATTATGTGTTTGCTCTTCTCTCGCTTCAGGAAACCGTCCCGAAGTCGTCATTCCCTTCATGAGGCAGAAACAGAGAGGATCAGCGAGGTATCCTGATTTACGGACTTGAAGAGACGCCGACGACAAGTGGGCTGCAAATGTGACGTATGTAAAAAAAAAAACAACAAAAAAAAACCCAGTTTATTATTTTTTTTAAACTTGCTGTGCTATTATTGTGTCCAACGAGGATACTTGGGATATTTTACGTGGTTTTGTGTATGCGGAACACCGGGCACAGTATTATTTATTCACATTTTGTGCGTTTACAACTTCTCAACATTCGCTAAAAAGCTGCAATTCAACAACTTGGCCACTAGGTGGAGCATCTATGCCCTAAAACAGGGGTGTCCAAACTTTTTCTACAGAGAGCTGCATACTGAAAAATGATTTTTTGCTTTTTAAATTTACAGATATTTCACCTTTTTCATCTGAATATCAAGACTTTATTCACATATTTTGACTTTCTCATAATATTATAACTTTTTCCCAATCCAATTTTCCCAAAAATAATTATTCTCATCATATTACAACTTAAAATAATATATATATTGTTTTAAATATTTGAACTTTATTTAAAATTTCTCATAAGATTTTTTTTTGAGAGCAACAGGCTACCAAATTACTGCTCTTTTTTCTATTTTTGCAATTTTTTTTTCTTTTAATGTGCTGCGGACCACAAAAGGCTCCCGAGCCGCACTTTGGACACCCCTACCCTAATAGTACTCTGATCCATTTGTGTGCGTTGTGGTCATGTACAACCTTATAAGCTTCTTTTCTTTGCGATAACACTTCTATTTAAAGCTGTTGCGCTGTTGAATTCCATGTGATGATCTAATTCCCGATTTAAATCAGACGCTAATCGTTAGCTAATAGCTGTATCTCACTTGCTAACTAGAGTATTATTTATAGTCATCAACATACTGCACACCTGCCAGCTAATACTGAAACAGAGAAAACAAAGTATTCAACTGATTAATGGGTGTACCGGCCCTTTAAATGTGTCATAATGGATTCATGAGCAATCAGTTATTTACTTCAAATATTGTGGGGAAAAAAATGATATTAATTGCATTTGAAGTGGAAGAGTGGTCATTTTTATTCCGTTTTTAGCTCAACGTCCTTTCCCTGTGTAAGTAGTGGTTACCATGGAAACAGCAGCTAGACTCGACCTTCAATCAACGGCAGTATACGACAGCGTGTGTGTGTGTGTGCGACTTCGGGCCTTGTTAAGAGACGCGAAAAACTGTTGTATAGAGAAGACGAAAAAAATCAAAGCAAATGTACATTTTTTTGTATAAATATTTTTATCAAAAGGCATGTTTAATGTAACTTTGTATTTTCAGTTGATGTACAAAACAAAAGAAGAAGAAAGTTGTGGTATATCACCACATTATTAGACAGTTCATTCAGCCATTGTGTATATAACAATTTGTGTTCCGATGATTCAATAAAGTTTGTGTCACGTTTAATTAAACCAATGTTGTAATACAAAAAAAAGTGTTAGCGTTGGGGCTGTATCACAACATAAAACGGTATAAAAAGATACAAACCTTAAGCCATATAATGAAATACACTCTGAAATTGTACAGCACGTGTATTTATTGGTAACAATCTGGCAAACTTTTCTAATTGGATGTCGTTCTCCGAACATGTTGCTACTAAATCTTCAACAAACTGTAATGTAAAGGAAGATGTAGTCACCGATGCAATTCCGACACTCTTGTTTACACAGTTAGATGCTTTTATTTTGAAGGCCGGTAGTAAATCTTATACTATGAGTTGGGTTACAAGAACAAACGTGCTTCCCGTCTTCACTCAGAATATGAATGCCGTCATCCCGCCTTGTGAGAAGCGTTGAAGATACCACACGAGCATGCTAAACCAAGCTAACCCCGCTAGCTTCCATTCAACCTTGGCCGGTGTTTATCAGTTTTGTGGGGTAAAACCGATGTAAATGAGTCAATGTTTTTCTCATTTAAAGCGAAGGAAGAATGTTCCTCTCTCTGGCTCCCAAGTTGATGACGCACACTCGATACCCCAGCTCGGTGGTGGCTACATCGGAGGCCGGCCATTTTGTCATGCAAGGCTGTCCTTTAATAGACACGCAGATCAATATTCCATTGGGTCTTGGAATGAGGCTGGGATGGAGGACAGCAGCAAATTCATTTTATTCTCCTCTGAGTCAGATAGGGCATGATAGAACGTAGAGGAGAAGATGAGTAGTACAGTATTAGAAATGCATAGTGTGATGTCATTTTGTCTTTAGATATACAGTAATTTGTGGTTTATTGATTCTCGAGCCGACCGTGATGAGTAAATTTCTGCAAAGTAGGATTCCTTATTCATAAATTGAATGTTTTTGAGCATAGAAAATGTGTTTACCACCTTTTTAAATATTGATTTTAACATTATTTGAGCCCTCTAATCAATATTACGCTCATATTACCCAATATAGTACACATAATAACAGAATGTAAAACATTCATTCATTCATTCATTTTCTACTGCCTATCACAGCGTCCCATATAGACAAACAACCATTCACACTCACATTCATACCTATGGACAATTTGGAGTCACCAATTAACCTAGCATGTTTTTGGAATGTGGGAGGAAACATTCCTTAATATTCATTAAACTTTCAGACCGTGTTAGTTTTAGTAAATACATCTGCATCTTATACTTTTGTTGATGTGTGTCTTTATTTGAGGAGCCCAGAGAGGGGCTAACGTCATTGCAGCACCCCAATGAATGTGTTGCTCAGATGCAATACAGTATGGGAAAACTTTTAAGGAGTTTTTTTTAATATTCATATTGGTACATGTTTGTATATTTGAGTGTGAAGTTGCTGTATGATGACTTTAGTGACTGTTATATTGTTATAGTATACAATATTTTTATACACTATACCGTTATATACAATCACAGGGCACATATAGACAAACAACCATTCATACTCACTTTCATACCTATGGACAATTTGGAGTCGCTAATTAACCTAGCATGTTTTTGGAATGTGGGAGGAAACCGGAGTACCCAGAGAAAACCCACGCATGCACGGGGAGAACATGCAAACTCCACAAAGAGATATGGCCGAGGGTGGAATTGAACTCGTGTCTCCTAGCCCACCACAGTTAGACGAAATCTCCCACTTGCCTAGTTCACATGTGTACAATTCATTTTCATCCTAGTACTTTAATTATGAGCCTTAATTACCTGGTGGCCAACTATAGTATCAGAGCAGGAGTGTGTATGTGTGTGTGTGTGTATGTGTGTGTGTGTGTGTGTGAGAATGTTTCACAGTCTAACACAAAGCAAATGGGAGCAGCTGTGTGCAGTCACACCACTCACACGGCAGCCTAATGGTGTGTTGCAGACCCTGTCGGTCCTCATTAACCCCACGCTGTTACCTTCCTTTTATCATCACTGTGGAGAAATTGCTTCTAAAGGGTAGTAGAAGAGTATGTCTCCTGAAATACTACAAACTAAATCCATCAACAGGATAGAGCACAAAAACTCACTTATTGAATTGACTTTAATGCTTAGAGGCGAGCATTTATGTTCATTGTAACATTTTAGCATTGTAGCATTTTTGTACACATGCAAAATCGTGACGATCGTTCATGTTTTGCCAAATTATTTTTCACTTTTGAAACATGATAGGATGAGTGTAAATGCATGTCCGTTTAATCATTTTGGCCCACAATAGAAATGATGTGTCAGTCATGAACGAACGGGTCAAAAGAACTAGTTCTGTTTTTTTTGTGAACGGAATAAACAAGGTCACCGCCCCTAAAATCAGTTGCAAATGCTTTTTTTTTTGATTGACTGGAGAGTCAGTTCACCGTTCCCTTTGTAGGGCGGGATTATCTGCATGCTTGACTATCTTATCCTATCATTGTGCCTCGCTCTGTGAGTGGGTGGGTTTAGCTGACTGAAAGACCGAGTCATTCTCTCTGTCTCGGTCTTTCTGACGAGTTCTTTTGACCCGTTCGTTCATGACCGACACACCACTAAACTAACTGACCGACACTCGTCGGCTGTTCATTCATGACCGACACACTATATAAAAAATATATATATATAAAATATATCCTCCGGATCCGAACGTCTCAGCTCCCCGGTCCACAATAATAAAAATTATTATGACATATTATATATATATTATCATATATTATATATAATATATATTTAAAATATATATAAAATAATACTTTGTATTTATTATATATATTATAAATACATATAAAATGTGTATATATATATATATATGTAAAATAATATTTTTTATTATTATATATTGTTATAATACTTCAGATTTCAAGGTACATGATCAACGAACGAATCGTTCAACGGACGAATCCTTCAACGGACGAATCCTTCAACGAACGTGAACATGAGTGAACGGACTGACTCGACACGGCAGACCGGATCTACCAAAAATAACCCAAATTAATGAAATGAACGAATCTTTTTACTGAATGAACCGGAATGATCCGGTTCACTGAAATAAACGGGTTTGCTCACCACTACACAATAGCATTTAGTGTGAAATGTACATTCATGGAGAGCATCATTCCGAATAAATCATCTTAGTTTGTTGACACGTGATAACTTATAACGCTTTGTCTCTCAGTGAATGCTAATCTCGTCTCTGAGCATTATACATATCAGTGTCTTTGTCTCGTATTTTTGATGCATAGCGTGTAAGATAATTAGTATTTGATGAATTGCGTTAATGTAAATTCTATTCTGACGGCACGCATGCTGCCTCCGGGGGGTTTGACGGCGCATCGTAGGGATGAATGCTGAGAGAAACGACAAGCGGTAACTGTTCAGCTTGTAAAATGTCAGATGAAATGGTGCAACCTTTTTGGAAAGGTTAACCATAACAAGGATGTGTGCTGTGTAACCCCTACAGAAAAGTGATGATGAAGGCATCCGAGGAAGAAGTAAATGTGCCAAGCATTAGTAAGATGACGTGGAGGTAATATTACTACATTTGGCAACACACCTGCTGGGGCCAATATGTGCAGAGCCAGGAAAGTTAATGTTATAAACGAAGGCATTCGGTGTCATGGATGATGGATGGCGAGGACCTCTATACGTCAGTTTACAGCGTTGTATCCGGATATTTTCAAGCAGGTAACATTTACACTCAATTTTAGCGACATTAGCTCAATTTTTAATGACATTTAGCATTAGCCTGACAAGCTAACACAAGTGGCAACCTTCGGTCATGTTTTGATTTTGCGACATTCTATGTGTTTGGCTGGGTTTTTTTAAGCTGCCATTTGATGTTGAGCCAGTTTTTGACTATATATGATGTATAAGAGTGACATTTTATCAAGTTTATCTATTATATTTCTTCTAGCCACCAAGCTAACTCGCAGGTAACATTTACACTCAATTTTAACGACATTTAGCATTCGCCTGACAAGCTAACACAAGTGGCAACCTTTGGTCATGTTTTGATTTTGCGACATTCCTTTTTGGTTGTTTTTTTTTAGCTTCAAATTGATGTTGAGCCAATTTTTAACTATATGTGATAGATAAACTAGATAAAATGTGACTGTTATACATTATGTTTCTTCTAGCCACCAAGCTAGCTCGCAGGTAAGATATCCATTCAATTTTAGCGACATTAGCATTAGCCTGACAAGCTAACACAAGTGGCAACCTTTGGTCATGTTTTGATTTTGCGACATTCCATTTGTTTGGTTGAGTTTTTTTAGCTTCCACTTGATGTTGAGCCAAATTTTCAGTATATTTGATAGATAAACTTGATAAATTGTCACTCTTATACATTATATTTCTTCTAGCCACCAAGCTAGCTCGCCACTAACTAGCTACAGCTGTTATCGCTATCGTTCATGTTATCTTAAAAACTGCTGTTCCTGCTTACCACTAGATGGCGCCAGAGTACCACCACTGGTACTCGCACAACACTTTATGAATATGGAGTTGTTTGGGGGTTTTAAATTAAACCATCTATCCTACATTACTTCTGGATCGTTTCTAAATGTGCCTTTAATTGGAATATTCAAATTCATGTAGCCCAAATCTAGTGGAATTAATATTTTATGTGACGAGACGCTAGGGTGCACATTGCACATTACATCCAAATGTGTCAACAACAAAATTCAATTTGGACCAAACCCTCTCTCTCTCTCTTAGTGTTGCACAACATTTAACAAACGTGACATTCTACCTTGAGTTACATGAAGCGCTTTTTGACCTTACTGTTTATTCCAAGGAGGAGTACCTCTTTTGAATGTGAGTGCAACATTTCACAGAGCAGAAAGCCATTAATCCATGGGAGAGGAGAGGAGGCTTCTCCTTGTAGAATGGATGTGTGGGAGTGAACGGACACACACTCCTAAAGAGTGACGTTTAGTTGTGTCGCAGTGAGACGTGTTGGAGGAGGGAGGGAGGGTGACATGCTTCAAATAGGCCCTTCCATTCCTCATTGGGATTCTGGTAGCTTTCTCCAATGTACACAGGTTGCCATATGAATGTGGATAAACCCGCCCACAGCACCACCCTGTGGACATTGACGAGTATTGCAGTCAAACAGACAGTATACTTGCTTTATTTACATTACAAATGTCAGCTTTTCCAGCGCTTTAGAGTTTAATAATGAGAAAATGTTATTGGAATGATGAAGTTGATTTAAAAATAAGCTTAATTGTGTTTCCTTATAGTAGCATGACAATAAATTATAGGAAATTTACAAGTTTTACATGATTTATTGTTCTACTTAGTCATCTGTAGGGAAACCACAACTATTCCCTTAGCTATCAGGTAACATAGCTACATTATAATAGAGTATCATAGCTGAGAGAAGAGCTGAGCAGCGTTGTCAACGTTCACAGATTCCTTTGGCGGCTCTTTGGCAATCTAAGAGAAAGAAATTTCAGCAGATTATATCAACAGATACGACCCGACCACCGAATCGTAATCTCACCGGCGTTTGTTTCTTTGGTTCTGGAGCCACGCTTTTGGAAACGCTAATCACATCCCTCTGGACCTCAGAGAAGATCTGATTGAGGTTCTCCACCTTCTCGTTCTTCACTGCGTTGATCTGCGGAGGCACAGGTTACACTGGAGCACTAACACAAAAATGTGATTTAATATCGTAATTATAAATAAGCTTACATGTTTGAGCGTCGTCCTCACGGGTTTTGCTTTGTTTTTAGCCTTCATGTGCATGCTGGCCACTTGGAAGACATTTGTCTGTTTTTTGACCCTTTGCTTGTTTTTGCCCATGTTGTCTGGTTGGAGAGTAAATCAGTCATTTATGTCTTACATATTCATAAATACTGTAAACAATCAGATCAAAACAGTTCTATGTAAAATACAGTAATATTCAGATGGTTATACAAGAACATTATATAAATATTCTAGTAACGCAACGTGGTTTTATTCATGATCTACTCTACACTAAATTTAAAACACAAATACAAGTATGACATCATATCGGGAAACACATGGAGTAATGCTACATGCTAACATTCCATTTAACTGCATGTTATTTTTATCTTTTATTGAACAAAGCTGGTGATTATTTACGTGTCACCGGTGCTAGAGCGCATTTAATTGCTCTGTAGTTGTTCATTAAGAGAGAAATACATATGAATCTGTACTTTACGTACCTATCGGCGTGGACACGTTGGTGTTTATATTCCGGAGAGCTAAGCGTCCATTATGGATGACGTCATCATTACAAGACCGTCAACAGGAGGATTTCTTGCTCGGTGAGTACATTTTCTTTCGCTCATTAATGTATTTTTTTTTAAATAAAAAAGTTAACCAGCTCGCTTATTGTGTTTATAAGTAGTTGTTACAATATTTTCGCGGAATAACCGTCAAAACATGTTACCATTATTGTGAAACCCGTATCGAAGGGGCGCTACAAAATGTCGATATTTAATTAATTTTAATGTATGTCATGTGACTTTTAACGAACCCTTTTGTATTCCCAATTAATTTAATGTGTGTTAATTGTTATTAGAAATTCAATTCAGACTTTAAGGATAACGGTTGTACATTATTGTGCTCAGGAAGTTGAGATTGGTGACTTCCTGTTTAAATGCGCATCAAAATAAATGCTAGTTTGTGTACAACTGCTCCCAAAATGTCCGTGTATATTTTAATGGAGTTAAGTATATTAATTTAATTGTTGAATATATGATAGTGTATGAGTATATTGTGATATTTTACTATTTTACAACAGTATTATCTTACTATTTACTGTGATTTCCTTAGCCGCCTGCAGGTGTCACTGTAGCACCACCACAGTCTATGGATTATGCGTTCACTCATAGCAACCTATGGAATGATTAAACGTCAAGGCTTTGAAGCATATAACAATTCAAAGACTGGACTTTCTTCACCTCCGTAAACATCTATTTCACTCGGGACAGCTTTATTTCCCTCATACCGACAACACTCGGGAGACCTATTGTTGTGGATCTACTCCATTTAAAGGCACGTAGGTGGCATACGTATAACAGAGTAGAGAGACGGCGTCATAAAGAAGGTGGAAGCCGAACCATTCTGTCATGCAGAACCGTGCAGTTCGGATATCGGTGCAAGAGTAACGAATGAAAGCATGGTTGTAACTTCCGTTATTGCAGTATTTTGTGGGTTCGGGTTGGGTTTTCACTGTGGATTTATTGTAGGAGACAGAAAAGCTACTATCGATCCACTGAATCCAGACTTGTGTCGCTGAGTGGACTCGGCTCCGGTCCTCCGTATTTATAAGGCGGCTTCAGTAAGGGAGGGGGCGAGTGGGGGTGCATACATATATATACAAGCGTCCAGCTGCCAGATGGGGGCTTTACTGCAGCAGCTCTTGCAAAACCTCATTGGTCCAAAAATGGCTCATGCATGGGGATACGCTGCGAATAACGGTAATTATTATTATTATTATTATTATTATTATTATTATTATTGGATTCTAAGCAATTAAAGCTTGCAGGTGGATTATTTTTGCAATATGAATAAACTCAGATGTGATATTCTGCATGAAACATATTTTGTCCCTCTTCAGGACCAGACAAATGGGTGGATTCTTTCCCCATCGCCAACGGACCGCGTCAGTCCCCCATTGACATCGTACCGGGCCACGCGTCCTACGACGGCGGGCTGAAGCCGCTCAACCTCAAGTACGACCCGTCCACCTGCCTGGACATCCTCAACAATGGCCATTCCTTCCAGGTCACCTTCACGGATGACACCGACAGCTCCAGTGAGTACCGCAGCATGCAAGCAGCTTGTGTGTGTGACGTCATACAGTGCAGGGAAAATAATATAAACATAGCATTCATAAAAATGCATGCGTGATTTCATTGTGTACCAATATTTGTACAGTGAGCACTCAGTTTTTGCTGCTGGGTAGCTGAATAGACGGTAGAAGAGGGAGAATGGTGGTTCATTCCAAGAACAAAGCAGACCTCTGCAGCAAATTAGGACAAAAGCACAAAAAATATATTTGAGGCGCTAAAATAAAATAACATTTGACAATAATATGTGAAATAATATGAGAATTAGTCACAAGTAAATGATGAATGAACCAAAAATCAGACTATTGCAAGAATAAAATCATCATTTTAAAGGGTGGGGGAGGGGGGGACCTAAAAACAAAAACAGTCCCCAAATAAAGTAATAATAATCTTGCCAAATAAAATAATATAGTTAATATTATATCTTCAATGATTAATTGGAATAGCATGAGACAAAGGTCACCCTTTTATGACAATAATGTGGAACTATGACATGAATTACATTATGCGAACGTAAATATTCTACTATTACGGGAATAAAGTAGTCATTTTAAAAAATGAATAAAATGAAATAATTCCATCATAATATGGTGGCAATGTTCAGTAAGGATTTTATGGGAATGAAGATGTAATTTTATTAAATAAAATGTATATATTACAAGAATAAAGTTGAATTTTTTACATTTATTATTATTATATTATTATTAAAATTTAAATATATAATTTTAGGAAATTAAATCATTTTATGAGAATGAAACATTACAAGAATAAAGTAGTATTTCTATGGGATTATAATAGCAATAATCATTTTAAGAAGAGAAAAAAGTATTAATGTTATGAGGGAAAAAAAAGATGATGATGAAATATTATGCTGAGAGTAAAGTCCAAATATTTCAATAAAAGATGGAATTTTATAATTTTATGACAATTTATGACTTTACTATTTAGTGTCGCCTCTAACAGATGCTTGCAGAATTTCTGTTGTCGTTATTAAAAGATGGCCCACCCTCCTTTTGTCCAGATTAGATGTGTGTGTAGAGATTACGGTTACATAATCTACTCGGGATGGTTTAGTGCAAATAGAAACACAGAATAAAAGAAACGATGGTGGAAGATCTTTAAGGGGATCCCTGTTTCCCGTTTTCGCCGAGTGACATTTAGTCACGCATCATGTGTGTGTGTGACAGATATTTAATAAAAGATCAGACGTGTGTTGTAGTAGAGGAAGCTAGCGTGTTTATAAATAGCCGCATGACGTAACAGGATGTTACAATTCAAGACTTGACCCCCCGCAGGTGAATAGCAGGAGGAAGTGGCCTCCCGGGAAAGACGGCCGTCTGCCGCTGTCACCCTTATATTCCGTCTAGGGACTTCTCATTGGCGCTCACTCTTTATGTTTTTGTCCCATGCAGTTCTGACCGGCGGTCCCATCTCGGGTGTGTACCGGCTCAAGCAGTTCCACTTCCACTGGGGGGCTTCTGACGACAGGGGCTCCGAGCACACGGTGGCCGGGAACAAGTACCCCGCTGAGGTTAGGATACTCTGCGTGATGGGTGTCTAATCTGATATCATGAGGACGGATGAAGTAATCCGCTTACTTGACAAAACATGCTTTTGGGTTTATTTCGGCTTTCCATCATCTCCCCCCCTTTCTTCCAGAATTACCATCACTGTTATTGTGCCTTTTCCTGAAATGACTTTTTTCTGACTTTTGATTGGCTAAAATGAGATTTAGGGGAAAGTGCAAAATCAAAGTAATACCAATCAAGAATCTTGATAATCAAGCCACAGATTTATTGCACAGTTGTTGCACATTATGGCTTTGCAGTGGGGGTAAATTCCTGCTTATTTCCACCCAAAACACATGTACAGTACCTCTGTACATACAAGTCAATTGATTGACAAATTGTGGTGCCGTTCCTGTTGACGGTACACAGTCTACATTCTGTGGTACTCTGGAAGATTGTTTTTAATTAAAATAAAATGATATTGAAGACATGTCAGTTTCTTAAAGAGCACGAGTTAATGACGGCATCATATAATTAGCATATTTGACTCGGATGTATGTTAATAAAATTTTAATGGATGCAATGGGAGGCAAAAAAAATTGCAAAATAAACATTAAAAGCAAGACAAAAATTAATCCGTCTTGCTACATCTTCTTATTCTCTGACAGACCAGGTAATTTTGAGTTCCAATCCCATCTACTGTACTGTACAGCATTGTAACCACAAACTACACTCATATTCGGTGCCATTATAATGTGTTCATGAGCAGTGGCAAACGGGTAGCAAGTCAATGTATCATTGGCGAGCCTCCACATGTCATTGAATGTATGGCGAGCCACTTCGGTAGCACTTGGTGTAAAATGTTTGAGAACGATTGTGTTGATTCATGTGGCGTTCTTGGTCCGATCCACAGCTTCATCTGGTGCACTGGAACACCAAATACGCCAGCTTTGGCGAAGCTGCTAGCAAACCAGACGGACTTGCTGTCGTGGGAGTTTTCTTGCAGGTTAATATACAAAAACAAACATAATTTGTACATGTATTATGATTATATCTTGATTAAAATGTTTCTTTTTCACTCCTTTCAGATTGGTGATGAAAATGCCAGCCTCCAGAAGGTTCTGGATGCCTTCAGTGCCATCAAGACTAAAGTATGATACCCATATTGTCATGTTCAAGTTCAAATATTTAGATTAAAAGATGAAAAAAAGATTATTTTTTTTTTTAGGGCAAGCAGACCACCTTCCCGGGATTCGATCCCGCCACCTTGCTCCCCCCTTGCCTGGACTACTGGACCTATGACGGCTCCCTGACCACTCCCCCTTTGCTGGAGAGCGTCACCTGGATCGTTTGCAAGGATCCTATCAGCGTCAGCTCGGCGCAGGTACGACGACACACGTCTCTGCGTTAGCCTAACTTAAGCTAGCGTACTTAAACAGATAAATACTGTCATTTTATTGACCTAACGTTGTAAAATACAAACATTAGAGATACGAGCATCCGTGTTGGGAAACAAAATAACAACATTGGACAAATTTATGGAAGTATATTTTTATGCATAGCACAAATGACAGTGCCAACTAGTGGCCTGGCATGCGTATTACAGCATCATTTTTGCAGGTCTCTATGAATAGCCATTATTTGGACAAGGTTGTTGTCATGTTAGCGTGACCGTTACTAATGGAAGAAGTGCATCATGGGAGATCCAGGACGTAACCTTGGGATGTTACCGAAGTTCTGTCCAGAAGTAATTGGACGGCCTTTCATATTCTCCCGGGATGAAAAGCATTTGGACAAGTGGTTATAAGCGTAAACATAACCCCGTTGCGACTCCGCGCGGACGCCACCGCAAAACTAGCCGCGAGTCAGCGACTCTGGACGTGAGTGACAGTCACAGACGTGTCATGGTCTCTCCACAGATGGCCAAATTCCGCAGCCTGCTTTTCACCGCCGAGGGTGAGGCCGAGTGCTGCATGGTGGACAACTACCGTCCCCCGCAGCCGCTCAAAGGTCGCCAAGTCCGCGCTTTCTTCAAGTGAGCATGTTCTTACCCCTCCCACACCCACTTCCCTCCCCCCACCCCCCTCTCTTTTTAGTCCTGGAATTACAGTGCGCACCAAAGCTCACGTATCTCCACCTCCGTCCAATATTCCCGACATGGAATTTGATTCCAGTTGATTGAAAGCCCTGTGGAGCACTTAGCAGGGGGGGTCACTATGCAGGAAAGAAGCCAGCATCTTTTTTTGGGGGAGTTCTCAGGACGCTAAACGTGGACCAGACGTTGGCCGCCGGCGTTGCACGACTGACCCGCTTATCGATTTATCGGATTCTCACACATCCATCACGACAGGACACCAGGGGCGCCAGGCTAACGCTTCGCCACTGGACGTCCCCCAAACCTGCCTATGTCTCACCCTGTTGTGTTTTTATTCCATTTTGTGTAAATGATGTGAACGTGTCAAAGAAAGTGTGTCACAAAGCTGAAAAAGCGCACAATCAACACAGCCAAGAAGACGAGATGCTGCCAAACGACAAAATTACACGCTCAGTTTATGAGTTAGAAATAACATCTCCCCACTGCTTTTCATCCTGAATCATTATGAATAAGAAAAGATTGTAATTCATTGTATTTTTAAGGAAGAAAAATGCCTTATTGTGCCAGTAGTTGTGTGTTATCCTATTTTGGAAGTGGATACTTGACCAGTGGAATAAATCTATTTTAAAACTTAAACCAGTGCCTTCTGTTTTCTTTATTGGTACTAAGATAAGATTGTCTGATATTCATGAAATGATGACATAATGTACGCCAGCAAGGTACAATACCCCTGTGTTGTACTGTTGCTTCCATGCAACATTTAGCATGCTAACATTAGCATTGCTAGCATGCTAAATGCTGTTTTCATGAGTAGAAACTTCATGAGTAGAAACCTATATAAGCACTTAGTGCTGTCATGTCAGGTGTTACCATGTTAGTGTTAGCATGCTAATATTAGCATTGTCTGATAGTCATGAAATGATGACATAATGTACGCCAGCAAGGTACAATACCCCTGTATTGTACTGTTGCTTTCATGCAACATTTAGCATGCTAACATTAGCATTGTTAGCATGCTAAATGCTGTTTTCATGAGTAGAAACCTATATAAGCACTTAGTGCTGTCATGTCAGGTGTTACATGTTAGTGTTAGCATGCTAATATTAGCATTGTCTGATAGACATTAAATGATGACATAATGTACTGTATTGTACTGTTGCTTCCATGCAACATTTTGCATGCTAACATTAGCATTGTTAGCATGCTAAATGCTGTTTTCCTGAGTAGAAACCTATATGAGCAATTAGTGCTGTCATGTCAGGTGTTACCATGATGGTGTTAGCATGCTAATATTAGCATTGTCTGATAGACATGAAATGATGACATAATGTATGCCAGCAAGGTACAATACCCCGTGTATTGTACTGTTGCTTTCATGCAACATTTAGCATGTTAACATTAGCATTGCTAGCATGCTAAATGCTGTTTTCCTGAGTAGAAACCTTTATAAGCACTTAGTGCTGTCATGTCAGGTGTTACCATATTAGTGTTAGCATGCTAATATTAGCATTGTCTGATAGACATTAAATGATGACATAATGTACTGTATTGTACTGTTGCTTCCATGCAACATTTTGCATGCTAACATTGGCATTGTTAGCATGCTGAATGCTGTTTTCCTGAGTAGAAACCTATATGAGCAATTAGTGCTGTCATGTCAGGTGTTACCATGATGGTGTTAGTATGCTAATATTAGCATTGTCTGATAGACATGAAATGATGACATAATGTACTGTATTGTACTGTTGCTACCATGCAACATTTAGCATGTTAACATTAGCATTGCTAGCATGCTAAATGCTGTTTTCCTAAGTAGAAACCTCTATGAGCAATTAGTGCTGTCATGTCATTAGTGCTGTCATGTCAGGTGTTACCATGTTAATGTTAGCATGCTAATATTAGCATTGTCTGATAGACATGACACTATGACATAATGTACGCCAGCAAGGTACAATACCACTGTATTGGGCTGTTGCTTCCATGCAACATTTATCATGCTAACATTAGCATTGTTAGCATGCTAAATGCTGTTTTCACAAGTAGAAAACTATGTAAGCACTTAGTGCTGTCATGTTAGTGTTAGCATGCTAATATTAGCATAGTAACAATTTTTGACATTTTCCTAAGTATTAACCCATACAGACACTTAGCTCCACCATGCTGGGTGTTGCTTGTTAGCATTCTAATGTTGACAGCATAGCATTTTTGCCGTTTTCATAAACTTCATGCTAGCTTCACCTCTTCTGCTTTGACACTTGCACCTTTCCTGCCTCTCTAACCTCTCTGCTCTTCAAGTAAAACCTTTGCTATGTATCTTAAAAGCTAACCTAGCTTCTCCACAAGCACAAGGACATGTTTTACATGCCGTAAGTCATTAAAAAGGTTGGCAACTTGGCGCTAAAGCTAAAGATAGATACTTGTGCTGGCTATTTAACACTATTCCTGTTATCCTGATATTTAAAACCCCTCACAACGTCGACTTAAAGCTAACAAATGCTTTCTTTGTGCTGTGTATTTAAAAATGTGATCATCGGGGAGTTATAAATGTCATCACGTGGGGGCCCCGCTAACCTCCGGGATATACCACATCTGACCCTCTGATACAGCACTTGACCTCTCACCTCGGTGACAACAACTGACAGGAACATGAGAGCTATTTTAGTCAACACCTAACTTGCAGCATGGGTGTAAAGTCCTTTACTCAGCACACTGCTAGCACTAGCGCCCTCAATACGGACATCATGTTTAATAACACAAGATGCAACGTATCAGGAAACAACGGCGTTGATAACTTTCTGCGGTTAAACAAGTGGCGTCGCTTGAGTTTTTATCTTCGCGCTAACTCATCAAAGCGTGACAAAACGATGCCAATCAGACGTCGCTAACGCTTGTCACTCAACAGTCCAGTTAGATTGGAGTTTAATATCTTTGTAAAACACAAAAAACAACACAGATTGTTAGTTTGCGCTAGCTTGCTTACTTTTGTTTTGCGTCTTTATGAGCAAAAATGAGGCTATGATGAATGATAATTAAAGCTACTGCCGCTAATGTTAGCCTCAAATATTAGCGTTAAAGCTAGCACACACCTAAAAACCAAATAATCTTACTACTAAATAAGACAAGTTGACCTCAAAAGTGACGCTTGCCCTTTAAGGAATTTTTTTTTTCTTCTCTGGGTGTTCTAGCAAGAGAACACAAGCTAGCATGATCCAGCTAACATTGCATTATTTCGATGATAAAACCCTCTAAAAAAAACTTCAACCAGGTTTTATCATATTTTCTTGTTTTATATACATGCTGTCCTCATGCATTAACAGGTACATTGATTATAACATGTATTTTAATGATTTTAAACATTACCGGAACTACTTTCCTAGGCGTAGTGATTTCACAATGCTGTGGCTGTGTCTTCCAGCACAACACTTGTTGATGCATCTTTTTGAGTCTTTGTGGCGAAATTGAGCGCCAATGGTATCCGCTCTTCTGTCTGTCCCTTTGCTTTGAGGCGTTGTGAGGCGTCGTATTACTCCGCCGGATAAACGTTGTTTTTCACGTTAGCTGCTACATTAACAATATCGCTGTATCTTGGTTAAAATCCAAGTCAATTATGTATTGTATATGTATATGTTAGGCCTGCATCATCGTAATAGGTGCCTCCCATGACGGCTAGCTCATGCTAACTCATTTACGGGATAGTGGATTATGGGCAAAATACCAAAAAGAGGTGCAGTTTTCCTGTAAATTAGCATGCTAACAGGGATATAGTGCTTCACGTTAGCGCTTTCTTTTTTTTGTGGTTTGAAAAGAGCAGCAAAAAAATGTGCTAGCGGACATGTACTTCTGTGCTAAGCTACTGTATGACAAATAAAAAATAAAAAATTGCAATTAAAACAATTAAAAATAATGATAATTAAACACAAATTCTTCATAATAATATTATACACTGCAATTATAATAATGTAGTAGTATTATTTATAATTATATGAATTTCAATTATTTGTGCAGTTATATAATCAAGCAAAAAAAAGTCCATATAGAGAAAATGCATTACAATTATTATTGTTATTATGAAATGAAGTGTGGTTAATTTTGCCTACTGTCTTGTTATCACACTGACGCTGCATTTTTGTGTGTGTGTGTGTGTGTGTGTGTGTGTTTTTAATCTGTTGTGACAGCTGGATGACCTCGCTGTGGCACGTCATGGTACACACACGCATACACACACACACACACACACACGTGGCCTCTTTTTTTTTCGACACCTCACCAACTGATGCAAAGGTCATTTTTACAAGGTCAAAACATTAGCTACACTGGACTGGACACACAAATGCCGATGTTTACATGGATTTTATTGATGCACACACACACACACACACCCTGTGGGCTATCGGACATCTTGTTGCTTCATCCAGTCATGTCAGTCATGTGTGTGTGAGACATGACACTAGCGTGTGATTATCAAGCAGGCTTTCAGTGTCTTCCTTTTGCTAAAATAGTTCACATATTTTGCTAGCTTTGTTAGCTTAAAAGCATGCTAAGAAAAGTCAATTGTTTGTCGGTTTGAGTCAATTGTTGGACGTATCACAGCATATCACAGCAAGCACGCCCGTTCCTTCCTTTCACACTATTGTGCTGCCGTGTGAGATACCGCTAGCCAGAAAGACGTGTTTGATTCCATATCTCTACTGCATGGACGCCCGCATGCCCAATCTCACTGCCATCAGTTCACTAGTGTCTCCGCAGTTCACACTTCTTGCTTTTCTTTTTTCATTTTTTTGTCTTCCGAGTCCTCCCACGCAACAATCAGGGTTTTGATTTATTGTGTCCCCTGAGCTCAATGTCTTCCACCTGTCTCAAATAATCCAGAATTCATCCCTACCTGTCTTCCCTCCATTTCCAACCAAAGCTCCCATCTGTGTCCAATAAATCAGGTTCTTGCTGTCCTCATGTCTTCCACCTGTGTCAGATCAATCAGTTTGCTCCTCTGTCCAATAAGACAGGAGTCTTCTGATGTCCTACCTGTGTTCAACCAACTAGTTCTTCAACTGTGTCCAACATTTTTACTTATTTCCTGTCTTCTAATGTCCTACCTGTGTTGAACCAACTAGTTCTTCCACCTGTGTCCAACATTTTTACTTATTTCCTGTCTTCTAATGTCCTGCCTGTGTTGAGCCAACTCGTTCGTCCCTTGTCTTCCACCTGTGTCCAACATATTAGCTCCTTTCCTGTCTTCTAATGTCCCACCTGTGTCGAACCAGTCGGTTTTTCACCGGCGTTCCTGTGTCCAACACTATTACTTATTTCCTGTCTTCTAATGTCCTACCTGTGTCGAACCAACCAGTTCTTTACTTGTCTTCCACCTGTGTCCAACATATTAGCTCCTTTCCTGTCTTCTAATGTCCTACCTGTGTCGAACCAGTCGGTTTTTCACTGTCTTCCACCTGTGTCCAACATTGTCGCTTATTTCCTGTCTTCTAATGTCCTACCTTTGTCAAACCAACCTGTTCTTTACTTGTCTTCCATCTGTGTCCAACACAATTACTTATTTACTGTCTTCTAATGTCCCACCTGTGTCGAACCAACTAGTTCTTTGTCTTCCATCAGTGTCCAACATTATTACTTATTTCCTGTGTCTAACCAGTCAGTTTTTCACTGTCTTCCATCTGTGTCCAACATATTAGCTCCTTTCCTGTCTTCTAATGTCCTACCTGTGTCAAACCAGTCGGTTTTTCACTGTCTTCCACCTGTGTCCAACATGTTGCTTATTTCCTGTCTTCTCATGTCCTACCTGTGTTGAGCCAACTCGTTCTTCCAACTGTGTCCAACATATTAGCTCCTTTCCTGTCTTCTAATGTCCTACTTGTGTCAAACCAACCAGTTCTTTACTTGTCTTCCACCTGTGTCCAACATTGTTACTTATTTCCTGTCTTCTAATGTCCTACCTGTTTCGAACCAACCAGTTCTTCAACTGTGTCCAACACTATTCCTTATTTCCTGTCTTCTAATGTCCCACCTGTGTCGAAGCAACCTGTTCTTTACTTGTCTTCCACCTGTGTCCAACATTATTACCTATTTCCTGTCTTCTAATGCCCCACCTGTGTCTAACCAACCAGTTCTTCAGCTGTGTCCAACACTATTCCTTATTTCCTGTCTTCTAATGTCCCACCTGTGTCAAACCAAGTAATTCTTCCCTTGTCTTCCACCTGTGTCTAAACATGTTATTAGTTAAATGAACTATTATTATATTATATAAAAAAAACACAATTTTTGCTGGACTTGCAGGTGTGTGTAATGTAGTGTCCTGTTGCTAGGTCTCCCATGCTACTGTATTGACACTTTGGGTCATGTGACCAGACGGGGGTTATTGAAGGTGACCTTCCTATGTTGGGAGAGAGGAGGACTTAAGCCTCAAACTGAGATGCATGGCTGCATCCTTCCAACAAGAAACCAAAGTGGACCAACACTGGTCTTCGTGTGAAAGTCCTGTTGGGGACTTTTGGTCCAAACACGTCCACACCTCGTTATATAAGTGTTCATGTTTGTCAGTTGGCGCCTATAGCTCCTCTCCTATCAGTGCACCACCACGTTAGCCCATTAGCCTGATAATCAAGGAGCACGGGTGTGTCCCAAAAGGAACCTCCTCCATCTGAAGAAAGAGTCTATTCAGCGACGCCTCCCAAGCAAAGTGCGTTTAAACACAACAATCACATTCATTGACTTATTACCTCCTCCCTCCTCCTCCTCCTCCTCATTCATTGCACCTTCATCCTGCAAGAGGGTTCAGATTTGTCTTCATGCTCCCGTGCTCTTACTGCTCTGCGGGACAGATAGACTTACTCACGGGCGTAGGGTTTCCTGCACACACACACACACACACACACGTGTCACATTACCATCTCACTGCTAAAAGCTGCATTTTAAAACCACACAGCTTCCCTTTGTCGTGCAGGGGTACCTAATGAAGTGGCCCGTGTCGTCAGTCATCACAGATGCTGCAAGATGGCGGCACAAGATGCTGATGATGGTGATGTAACATGCTGTTATGTAAGCAGCCCCAAAAAAAACAACAACAAATGTTTACAAAAGAGGAGGGGGCGTGCAGATTATCATCATTTCCCTCCGGGTTAAAGTCACATGATTTGTGTTTGTTTATATCGGAAAGAATAAGAACAAACATTCATTCATTTTGTACCGAGGGTTGCGAGGGTGCTGGAGCCTATCCCAGCTGTCTTCGGGTGAGAGGTAACTTAAGATGTTGATCACAAGTGCCCGCAAGGCATGCTGGGTAGCCCAGCGGCAACAACAATATTCATTCATTCATTTTCTACCGCTTATCCTCACAAGGATTGTGGGGGGTGCTGGAGCCTATCCCAGCTGTCTTCAGGCGAGAGGCGGGGTACACCCTGGACTGGTGGCCAGCCAATCACAGGGCACATATAGACAAACAACCATTCACACTCACATTCATACCTATGGACAATTTGGAGTCGGCAATTAACCTAGCATGTGGGAGGAAACCGGAGTACCCGGAGAAAACCCACGAATGCACAGGGAGAACATGCAAACTCCACACAGAGATGGCTGTGGGTGGAATTGAACTTGGGTCTCCTCCTCCTGAGTCCTGCGTGCTAACCACTCGCCCGCTGTGTCTGATAAGTCACTTTTACTGCCAATGCTGATGGTGATGATGTTTTTTATTGTTTTCTTTTTATTTTTGCTTTATTTTCTTTGAATTTTTTTATTCAGAAACATCCCAATTTTGCTTGTTTTTCTTGTGTTGATTTTTTCTTTTTTTAAATATTTTTTTTACCTTTTAAAAAAAAAAATTAAATCCAAAACTCCATCTTTATTTCACCCACCTGATTCCCTATTCATCTCATCCATGAATTTAAGCCCCTATCAACACAAACACATACACTAACTGATAAAGTTCCCATAGCCTGTAGACGGTGGTTAGCACGCAGGCCTCACAGCTAGGAGACCCGAGTTCAATTCCAACCTCGTCTATCTTTGTGCGAAGTTTGCATTTTGTTAGGGTTGCGTGGATTTTCTCCGGGTACTCCGGTTTCCTCCCACATTCCAAAAACATGCTAGGTTAATTGGCAACTCCAAATTGTCCATAGGTATGAATGTGAGTGTGAATGGTTGTTTGTCTATATGTGCCCTGTGATTGTATATAACAGTATAGTGTATAAAAATATTGTATATAACAATATAACAGTCACTAAAGTCATCATACAGCAACTTCACACTGAAATATACAAACATGTACCAATATGAATATAAAAACCCTCAACTCCATACTGTATTGCATCTCAGCAACGCATTCATTGGGGTGCTGCAATGACGTTAGCCCCTCTCTGGGCTCCTCAAATAAAGACACACATCATCAAAAGTATAAGATGCAGATGTATTTACTACACTAAAACGGTCTGAAAGTTTAATGAATGTTAAGGAATGACGACCAGTCCAGGGTGTACCCCGCCTGGGGTAGGCTCCAGCATCACTTGTGACCCTTGTGAGGATACGCAGTACAAAATGAATGAATGTTTTCTGCATTTTTTTTTACACATTGAAGTAATGAAGTCACTAATGAAGCCCCTGAAGGTAGCATGGATGCAATGTTTAACATTGAACATGCTGGTGCCAGGAAGCAGTACAGGAAATTCCTAATTTGCACGCAAACCAGATGACGTTTTTTGATAGTCGTAGCCAAAATACGTCAGGGAAGAGCGATGATGTGATGAAGTGAACCGATTGTGACCCCCATCAACATGAGATCTTAAACAGTGCATGTGAGCAGCAGAGGAATGTAGTAGTACACATACTACAGTATGTGTACTTCAAGTACTGTTTGCTGCCTGGATGCTTCTTATTAATGTGAAATGGAGATAACCAATCAGGCTGTTAATCCATCCGTGATTTTTGGTAGAATTGAGGACGTTCCCTTATCACATCACGATAACCATATCTCAGTTTTATCCCCGCAGGCTACGTCTCATGATGACTTTTAACTGCTCATCAGTGTCACCTCGAGGAGGAAGTGGAAATCGAAATTGTCATCGATGACTTTGACCAAATGCGAGAAAAGAGGAAGGGCGACAAGGTGGATTTCATCATCACTCTCCCACACCGTAAAGTAAGACGCTTTCATAACATCTCTACCGGTAAAATGCATGAAAATGACTGGAGGTTTGGGATTAGCATTTAGCATTAGCATGGCAGCACAAAAAAAACAGCAGTTTTCATTTTCAGACTTTTTTCGGTTTCAATCAGGACCTTTTCTGCTTCCAGTGACCTATGACCTCCTCACAAATGGACACATTCATTTTTTACTAAAGTTTTTCCAGTAGGTCCTTCTGAACAGCATATTTCTCCACTTATATAGAGGCTCTTTGACTAGTGCTTTCGGTAGGTCCATGTACTAATAGAGGATCTTTGACAAGCATTTTTGGAGTTGGTCCTTAAAAACAGCAGCACTCTCCTGTCATGTAGCGAATTTTGTTTTTTGCGGTAGGTCCTTAAAAGCAGCTAAGGTCCAGTCATATAAAGGATCTTGGACTAGCGTTTTTTTTCTTAAGTAGGTCACTAAAAACAGCATATAGCATACAGAGGATCTTACTAGCATTTTAGTAGTAAAGTAGATCCCTAGCGTTGTGTTCTTGTCACATAGAGCATCTTTGATTAGCTTTAAAAATATAGAGGATCTTTGACTAGTATTTTTTGCAGTTGGTCCTTTAAAAAAAACCCCTTCAGTTCTGTGAAGGATCTTTGACTGCAGAGGTCCGTATATAAAGGATCTTTGATGAGCATTTTTTTTGCAATAGAGCTTAAAAACAGCATAGCACTCCTGCCATTTAGAGGATCTTTGACTAGAGTTTTTGCAGTTGGTCCCATAAAAAACAGCAGTGCTCACCTGTTATATAGAGGATCTTTGAATAGTGTTTTTTTTTTTGGAGTAGGTCCTTCAAAGATCCACAGCACAGTGTTCTTGTCATATAGAGCATCTTTGACTAGCTTTTGTGTAATTGATCTTCAAATAACAGCAGAGTCGTTCTGTTATATAGAGGATCTTTGACTAGTGTTTTTGCAGTTGGTCTATTAAAAAATGGTGACTGTTTCCAGTCATGTAAAGGATTTTTGACTCATGTTTTTTTTGTTTGTTTTGTTTTTGGAGTAGGTTCCATCAAAGCTGCAGTGGTCCTGTATATAAAGGATCTTTGACAAGGTTAAAAGCAGCATAGCACTCCTGTCATATTGAGGATCTTTGACTAGTGTTTTTGCAGTTGGTCCTCTAAAAATGGTCATGTGGTGTCATGTATAGGATCTTTGGCTAGCGTTTTTTTTTTTTTTTTTTTTTGAGTAGGTCCTTCAAAGCTGCAGTGGTCCTGTATACAAAGGATCTTTGACAAGTTTTTTTTTTGCATTCAAGCTTAAAAATAGCATAGCACTCCAGTCATATTGAGGATCTTTGACTAGTGTTTTTGCAGTTGGTCCCGATAAAAAATGGTGACCCCTCTTGTCATGGAAAGGATCTTTGACTAGCGTTTTTGTTTATTTGTTTTGTTTTTGAAGTAGGTCAATCAAAGCTGCAGTGGTCCTGTATATAAAGGATCTTTGACAAGCTTTTTTTTTTTTTGCATTCAAGCTTAAAAACTGCATAGCACTCTTGCTATATTGAGGATCTTTGACTAGTGTTTTTGCAGTTGGTCCTTTAAAAAATGGTGACCCCTCCTATCATGTGAAAGATCTTTGACTAGTGTTTTTTTGTTTGTTTTATTTTTGGAGTAAGTTCCATCAAAGCTGCAGTGGTCCTGTATATAAAGGATCTTTGACAAGCTTTCTTTGCATTCAAGCTTAAAAACAGCATAGCACTCCTGTCATATTGAGGATCTTTGACTAGTGTTTTTGCAGTTGGTCCTTTAAAAAATGGTGGCCGTTCCTGCCATGTCAAGGATCTTTGACTAGCGTTTTTTGTTTGTTTGGGTCCTTCAAAGCTGCAATTGTCCTGTATAAAGATCTTTAACAAGTTTTTTTTTTTGCATTCAAGCTTAAAAACAGGGTAACACTCCTGTCATATTGACAATCTTTGACTTGTGTTTTTACAGTGGGTCCTATAGAAAAACTGTAGACCCCTCCTGTCATGTCAAGGATCTTTGACTAGCAATAGGTCCTTTAAAACAGCATAGCCCTACTGTCATGTAGGTTATTTTTTGTAGTAGAGCTAAAAATAACATTTACTCCTATAAAATAAACCAGCAGATGCATCCTGTCACATCGAGGATCTTGATTCAGTTTTTTTGTAGTCGTCATCGGTCTTTAAAAACAACAAAGCCCTCCTGTCCAATAGAGAATCTCTCCCTATTGTTTATGTAGTCGCCATGTCCAGTATATGCCCCATGTCCTCGTCCATGACATGGTTAATAGCTCACCAGGTCATCGCCTCTGACAAAAAAGGTTAATTTTTAAGCGTGTTGACATTGATAGCGTGGTGGGAAAAGAGTGTGATTGCAGTGTAGGTTTGTAATGCAGTGAGTAACCTTTGAGAAGGATTTATGTAGTAATGTCTCCATGATCTGTGAGGGCGTGGTTGTGTTGTCGTCTGCTGGTTGTTGATGATGACACAACATACAGTAGCAATAACACGGCAGTAGACAGGAGCATTCATCCTTCCCATCATGTAGAAAAGCATGAATATACCATCGTATGATCATATTCCAATATAGCACGATATAGTCGATATAATGCTTTATCAGCTTCAAATGGAAGTGTCTTATCATCATGTTAGCTCATCAAACTGCAGGTAGTAAAATAATACCAGATTGCACTTTATGGACGTGCAATAAAAACGTCTAATGAAAAGCGGAAGCTGACAAAAGTGAGGCAAAGCCGATGAGAAAGAGGTGCTTTTTCAGAAGGATTAATCTTCGCTTACATGAATTAATAATTTCAGCACTCACATTTTCTATTTTGAGCTTTGCATTTGGAGCATTGCCATTATGCAACCTGCGTTTGTGGGAGTGTGACACCCCTCACATTTCAGCACGCATTTTAAGACATTATGTCTTCTCAGGAGAAATGGATGCACGAGTGCTGTTGACACGAGGGGAGCTGCGGTTCATTGAGGGAAAACATGTATTCCAACACAAGTGAGTAGCAAGATAAGTGTGTCTTGTCTACAGTCATAGTGATGGTAGCATCATGGTCTGGGCCTGCACGAGTGCTGTTGACACTAGGGGAGCTGCGGTTCATTGAGGGAAAACATGTGTTCCAACACAAATTAGTATCAAGATAACTGTCTTGTCTACAGTCATAATGATGGTAGCATTATGGTCTGGAGTTGCATGAGTGCTATTGACACTAGGGGAGCTGCGGTTCATTGAGGGAAAACATTTACCCCAACACAAGTGAGTAGCAAGATAATTGTCTTGCCTACAGTTATGCCCGGCAGTGGTACCATTGTGGTCTGGGGCTGCATGAGTGCTGTTGACAGTAGGGGAGCTGCGGTTCATTGAGGGAATACATGTAATCCAACACAAGTGAGTAGCAGGATAACTGTGTCTTGTCTACAGTCATAGTGATGGTAGCATCATGGTCTGGGGCTGCACAAGTGCTGTTGACACTAGGGGAGCTGCGGTTAATTGAGGGAAAACATGTACCTCAACACAAGTGAGTAGCAAGATAATTGTGTCTAGCCTACAGTCTTGCCCGGCAGTGGTACCATTGTGGTCTGGGGCTGCATGAGTGCTCCCTCCACTGAGGATTAAACACGTATTCCAACACCCGTGAGTAGCAATATAATTGTGTCTGGTCTGCAGTCAAGCATGGTGATGATAGCATCATGGTTTGAGTGCTGCCAGCACTGGGGAGCTGTGGTTCATTGGGGGGAACACATGAATTCCAACTGAAATGTTGAAACAATTTATCTTGCTAGCCACTTGTGTTGGGGTGAATGTTTTCTGCCAATGAACCGCAGCTCCCCTAGTGTCAACAGCACTCGTGCAACCCCAGACCATGATGCTACCATCACTATGACTGTAGACAAGACACAGTTATCTTGATACTCATTTGTGTAGCAAGACATGTTTTCCCGCAATGAACCGCAGCTCCCCTAGTGTCAACAGCACTCATGCAACCCCAGACCATGATGCTACCATCACTATGACTGTAGACAAGACACAGTTATCTTGATACTCATTTGTGTAGCAAGACATGTTTTCCGGCAATGAACCGCAGCTCCCCTAGTGTCAACAGCACTCATGCAACCCCAGACCATGATGCTACCATCACTATGACTGTAGACAAGACACAGTTATTTTGATACTCATTTGTGTAGCAAGACATGTTTTCCCTCAATGAACCGCAGCTCCCCTAGTGTCAACAGCACTCGTGCAACCCCAGACCATGATGCTACCATCACTATGACTGTAGACAAGACACAGTTATCTTGATACTCATTTGTGTAGCAAGACATGTTTTCCCGCAATGAACCGCAGCTCCCCTAATGTCAACAGCACTTGTGCAGCCCCAGACCTTGATAAGGAAGATAATTGTCTACATTGTCTACATCGTGATCTGGGGCTGCACGAGTGCTACCGGTACTGGTGGAGGGTTCTAGTCACTTTTGTGTTTTTTTTTTCATGTATGTACATAAACACACGTATTTATGCTTGAGATATGATGTGTGTGTGTGTGTGTGTGTATGTGCATACGCGTGTGTGTCTACTGCTTTAATGTGCTGCTGTTCCCAGATAACGATGATTGCCGCTCATTAACCGCATCAGGAAGTGGTTATATGTAGTCCACACACACACACACACACACACACACACACACCTATCTTAGAAAGAATCACGAATAATGGATCTGTGAGGTTTTACTTTAGTCTTTGGACTAGGGTAAAGTTTTTCCGTGCATGTGCGTATGTGTGCGTATGTGTGTGTGTGTGTGTCAATGTTGGCAAAGCAAACACACACATGGCTCCGTCCATCTCAAGTCATAACACACTAATTAAGCTGTTGATTGAGATAGCACTTCCTTCTGAAAGTATGCACACTCTGAGGATCCGTGAAAGACTCGAGTGGACTTGTATATGTTTCACTGTGTGTGTTTGTGTGTGTGTGTGTGTGTGTGTGTACAGTGCACGGGAGGTCATGACAGCTGACATTTTGACGTGTGAAGTGTGTATTACAACATGTGTAAAACACGGAGGTCCACAGTTGGATTAAATAAAAAGCAAATGATTAGCAGATTTTTAGTCAAGGTTCTGATTCTGAATCAGCAAATTTGACCCAAATGTGATCCAAATCAAAGAGTATGATCACGTTCCTGCAGATAGCATCATATGCCGCATAAACACGATGAAAGTGCGATAAATATGGGTGAACCCGTTGTCACCCTGATGCACTATTTGGAGTCACAACAAGTCTGTTTGCGGCTTTACCGGGGATTACAGGCGCCTGCTTCCTGCTAAGAACCTTAAACGAACAAAGGTCTGTGTTTATCGATAACCGCAGAGCCGCTTTTCACCTACGATTTACTTCCCGTGGCTCAGTATTCCTCGGGAAACAAGGCGGTTCCTTGTGGTTTAAGCCGGCGTCTTGTTCTCGTTGCCGTGTGAAGGTCGCTGCTCGGGTCTGAGCTCAAGGATGTAGATCTCGTTATCTGAATACGCCGCTAATCCCAACATACACGCTTTCGACCAGTACATACTGGGAGCATGATGGCCTAAAATAACTATCCCAGTGTCATTAGCGCCTCACGACACAGTTGTAGTCCATATAAGTCCTACAGAAGACACTGGAAGGGGTCTGACGACACCGTGGGTGAACTCTGGACCCTCAACCCCGAAAGTCTGACATAGCGACAACAGTTAGTTAGTTTGCAGGATGACTAATATGTAAACCATTTGTAGTTGCATTTTAAATTGTTCAATTTCCACGGTAATTGTTTTTTGGAAGGGGTTTTCATTTTGGAATTACCCTGAAGGATTTACATAACACATTAGGTAGGCAGGATTACATAATAAACAAATGAACTAACTAACTAACCAAAGAGGTTTGTTTGCAGAATTATAAACAAACACACACTGCATCTAGGCTGCACGGTGGTGGAGTGGTTACCACACACACCTCGCAGCTAGGAGACTCGAGTTCAATCCCACTCTCTGCCATCTCTTATCCTCACGAGGGTCACGAGGGGGTGCTGGAGCCTATCCCAGCTGGTACACCCTGGACTGGTCGCCAGCCAATCACAGAGCACATATAGACAAACAACCATTCACACTCACATTCATACCTATGGACAATTTGGAGTCGCCAATTAGCATGTTAGCAACCTAGCATGTTTTTGGAATGTGGGAGGAAACCGGAGTACCCAGAGAAAACCCACGCATGAACGGGGAGAACATGCAAACTCCACACAGAGATGGCTGAGGGTGGAATTGAACTCGGGTCTCCTTGCTGTGAGGTCTGCGTGCTAACCACTTGACTGCCGTGGAGCCTCCACTTAATGTTTGCAATTAAAAAACAAACAAACTGTCAATCGATTAAAATATTTGATTGCGATTAATCATTTTTTGTCCGTAGTTAACTCAGAATTAATCACATTTAATCTCAGTTCGCCATAAATTTAGACTATAAATTTATTTAAATATTTGATAGTAATTAATCACATTTTCTCCATAGTTAACTCAGAATTAATCACCTTTAATCTCAGTTAGAAATAGGTTTTATCTGTATTAGGTAGGGTTTTTACACCTTTTTACAACCCAAAATACCTTTTGGAGTGATGTTAGTTGGTTAGTAATCCTGTTGACTAACTAGCAGTTATGCCACTCCAATTCCAACTCCACTGCAAATATGAATTGCTGTTGTTGTTTAAACGCATGTACTGAATGGGAAGGACAATCAATACTCTTCAACCTTGAAGATGTTGATACTGCAGTGTTTTTAAACACAGCTTAAATAAGAATAAATTGATTAAAATTGCTCAGAACATGGAGATAATTATGGATAAATGTGTTTACATGTTTTCACGCATCCAATGCTGCTACTGAGAACATGTTTGGGCTGAAAGAGGCTTTGACAGATGGTCAGTTTGCGTGCAAAAACAAGCAGCGGTCCAGTTCTGGCCTGACCCCCATGAGCAAAGTAAAGTACGGGAAATGAAGATAAAGTAGTGAAATGTTGAATTCCTCCATTTATTATGATGGATGGGAAAGCTTATTTTCGTTTTTAACATTCGGACAAAGTGCGTTCCAAAAAAACTCAAGCTGAATTCTATTTTGTTACATAAGACTTCCCATCATGTTAATTCATATTCAGCACTGACGACGTGACCCGATTTTTAACCGCTCTCAAGGGGACCGAGCTTGTGCAGCTGTACCTAATGAAGTGGCTACACTGAAGCGGAACAATGATGTGTTTCTGTCCCATTTCCCAGAGGAGGCTGCTTCATGAAATGATGAATAGACTCATATTCCCCCCTCAGCGTTGCCAAGCGACGCCTGCGTGGCCTGCACAGCTTCCACAAGGAGACGAGCGAGGTCGAAAAAAAAAAAAGCCTGGGGGGGTGTCAGAGTTTGGGCATTGTAAAGAAAGGAAGGAAGGCCCAAGGCGGCATTCATATGCATGTGAATGAGGGTGATCCGTGAGGCCAGACGACCTCCATTGATATTCCATACTTGTCTTCCTGAGTCTTACACAGACAAGGACATCAACAAGAAAGTTGTGTCAACACTTTCCCTTTTTGCTCTTTTATGTGTGCAAACATCATTAATAATGCACACAGTCTCAGTATTGACCTAATAATGTACCACTTCAGTCCTCTAGGTGGTGGTAATGAGCAATATGTAGGAATAGTAGGAGTTCAACACAGCTCCATTTGGTGGGTCACTGCCCCTCATGGCCACGTTGCCAGAACTAGAACTGCCAAAAGCGCAAAAAGAATCCCCTGTCTGAGACCTTAACTAACTCGGGGTGGAACATACCTTTTGGAATTGTGATCCAAGGTCAAAGGCTAACTAACCAATTAACTACACTCAACCACTTTTCAGGAGGGGGTGTTCAAAATTACCGGAAGGTACATTTCATCTTATACTTTTGATGATGTGTGTCTTTATTTGAGGAGCCCAGAGAGGGGCTGATGTCATTGCAGCACCCCAATGAATGCGTTGCTCAGATGCCATACAGTATGGGAAAACTTTAAAGGACTCGTTTTTTATATGTTCATATTGGTACATGTTTATATATTTGAGTGTGAAGTTGCTGTATGATGACTTTAGTGACTGTTATATTGTTTATTACAATATTTTTATACACTATACTGTTATATATAATCACAGGGCACATATAGTCAAACAACCATTCACACTCACATTCATACCGATGGACAATTTGGAGTCGCTAATTAACCTAGCATGTTTTTGGAATGTGGGAGGAAACCGGAGTACCCAGAGAAAACCCATGCAAACTCCACATAGAGAAAGCCGAGGGTGGAATTGAACTCGGGACTCCTAGCTGTGAGGCCTGCGTGCTGGCCTGCGTGCTAACCACTCGTCCACCGTGCAGCCTAGTTAGCCTCCTTTGCAGCAAAAATGAGGCCACAATGAGACAATGACACCAAAATAAAATCGAGACAGCTGCATTATTCATGAAGTTGAAAATATCCCGTCCGTTTCTGTTTGGCTACCCCCCGCCCCCAATCAGAAGAGAGCTTTCCCACAGAGGCGGGGTTTCTTTCCTGGGTGTCCTCATGAAAGAAACAGCAGCAAGGTCACGGGTGCATAATTGGATGAGAATGAGAGCGCTCATTTTACTCGGCGTAGACTTTAGACGAGAGTGATTGATGAGCTCTCATCGCTCAGAAGGACTCCAATGTCCACTTTTAGACTCACGTATGGACGTTTGTAACGTTAGCAGGACTAGCGATTCAACAAGAATGTCCAAGTCTGGTCAAATGTATTTCTAGGCCAGGCAGCTGTTGGTTCTTGACTATGTTTCCTCACCGTCATTCCTACGTATTTTGTAATGAATACACGCTCACACAAGCTTTTATTGTGGAATCGGACACCGTGTAGCCAACTGATCTGCAGCACTGACTCCATGTTCTATAAATAGCGCCTCGTGCCTGTTTCTGCTCACCTTCAAGAGGCGACCTCTTGCGTCCTTTCAGTGCTCACGACGGGTCCTGAGATGCTGGAGTCATCCATCGCTAATGTCATGTAGACTTGTGTAAAACATGGACGAGTGGTGAACATGTAGGCCACACGGTCAGAAGATCGGGAAAAGCCTGGGTTCGATTCTCAAGCTTGGGCATCTCTGTGTGGGTTTTCTCCGCGTCCTCCGGTTTAATGGGGAATCAGGTGGGTAAAAAAATGCAACAAAAAATGAGTTTGGGATTTAAAAAAAAAAAGAAAAAAATTTTAAAAATATTTTTAAAAAAAAGAAAAAATAAACACAATAAATACAAGCAAAATTGGAATGTTTCTGAATAAAAAATTAAAAGAAAATAAGGCAAAAATTAAAAAAACAATAAAAAACAGCATCATTCATCACCATTAACATTGGCAGTAATCTCGCTCCCGAACTCTTTCTCTTCAATTGCCATTGAAGCTGCACGGTGCTCGAGTGGTTAGCACTCAGGCCTCACAGCTACCGGGACCCGAGTTCATGTTCTCCCCGTGGGTTTTTTCCGGGTACTCTGGTTTCCTCCCACATTCCAAAAACATGCTAGGTTAATTAGCGACTCCAAATTGTCCATAGGTATGAATGTGAGTGTGAATGGTTGTTTGTCTATATGTGCCCTGTGATTGGCTGGCGACCAGTCCAGGGTGTACCCCGCCTCTCGCCTGACAACAGCTGGGATAGACTCCAGCACCCCCTGTGACCCATGTGAGGATAAGCGATAGAAAATGAATGAATAAATGAATGAATTATTCTCAATAGGACGAGTGGTTAGCGCGCAGGCCTCGCAGCTAGGAGACCCGAGTTCGATTCCACCCTCTGCCATCTCTGTGTGGAGTTTGCATGTTCTCCCCATGCATGCGTGGGTTTTCTCCGTGTACTCCGGTTTCCTCCCACATTCCAAAAACATGCTAGGTTAATTAGCGACTCCAAATTGTCCATAGGTATGAATGTGAGTGTGAATGGTTGTTTGTCTATATGTGCCCTGTGATTGGCTGGCGACCAGTCCAGGGTGTACTCCGCCTCTCTCGCCCGACGACAGCTGGGATAGAACCCTCGTGAGGATGATTACATGCATGTAAGTGTGACTATAGGGGTGCTATTTATGTCCATAGGGCTCTAATAATGTTAATCTGCGTCCGTGAGGTAACACAACATATTTGCCGGTAGATTGTTAGATTTTTACTCAATCTTTTCTGCCCAATTTTGGCCCCGCCCTGTGTTCTAATGTACATAAATAATCTTGATGTAGATCCACCAGGGACAAAACATTACGTACTAATTCTCCTGTTAATGTGTGTTCCCATGGAAAATGTGCACGGGTCAAAGAGAGGTTCAAAAGACTTCAACATCGCTGTACTGTAACGTCGAAGAAAAAGATGGCTATCACAGGAGGAGAGCCATTAGTCTATGTGTTATGTAACACAAAGGGGTTGGGGGGGATGCGGGGTGAGCATCTTAAAGAGGCAGCAGCGCCATGAGGGCCCGCCATGCAGGCCGGATAGTGCCATCACTCAAGTGGAGCATGAAAGGTGATGAATGTCCATGTTTATGATTGGTATGCTCCGCTAGCATACCAATGGAACGGCTTGGGGAGGATTTTGTTTGAATGTAAACATTAGTGGTCTGCGTCTTGTTCAGGACGCTTCACTTGTGACCTCTGTGACAAAGATGAATATTTATTCTTTTATTCTACATAAACCTGTGAAGGAGATTATTTTATTTTATTGGCCAGGGTATGGGTTTTTTTTTATTTATTTTATTTATTTATTTTTATTTTATAAATTTTTATTTTTATTTTATTAATTATTAATTTTACAGATTACACATTTAATAGATACATGTAAAGGTAGATGTATTTTTTGTCCCTGTAAGTGCTATTTTAGTTTAATTTAGTTGATTTTAGTTTATTTTAGTTTAGTTGATTTTAGTTTATTTTAGTTTAGTTGATTTTAGTTTAGTTTAGTTTAGTTGATTTTAGTTTAGTTTAGTTTAGTTGATTTTAGTTTAGTTTAGCTTAGTTGATTTTAGTTTAGTTTAGTTTAGTTTAGTTTAGTTTAGTTGATTTGATTTGATTTGATTTGATTTGATTTGATTTGAGTTTAGTTTAGTTGATTTTAGTTTTGTTTAGCTGATTTTAGTTTAGTTTAGCTGATTTTAGTTTAGTTTAGTTTAGTTTAGTTTAGTTGATTTTAGTGTAGTTGATTTTAGTTTAGTTTAGTTTAGTTTAGTTGATTTTAGGTTAGTTGATTTGAGTTTAGTTTAGTTTAGTTTAGTTTAGTTTAGTTTAGTTTAGTTTAGTTTAGTTTAGTTTAGTTGATTTGATTTTAGTTTAGTTTAGTTTAGTTTAGTTTAGTTTATTTAAGTTTTTGGTAGTGAATCATCTCTTTTATTGTTTTTATTTATTTTATTTATTAATCATGTGACATATTTACATTATCTTCATTTTTAAATTATTTTCTCTATTGAATAATATTAATAATTAATATTATAATGTATTATTGCATATTTATATGAGCACATTTATTTCATTTTTGTTAACTTTATACAGTATAAAAATGTGATATTCAGGAATAATTGCACCTCATTTGAACAGTTCTTCTCGATAAAATGTACTTACTGCATGAGGTTACAGCGCCATCTTGTGTTGTGGCATGCATTTGGCAACCTAAAAATGTGTGTTTTATTCCATTTAGTAGGCATTTGGAAGTACTTTTTCGGCGCTAATCATCTCCACGGCACCGGGTTATACTGCCACCTAGTGCTGTGGCATGCATCCAACACCAAAATACGTTCCAGTCAGTTACAGTACATCCACTCTGCGTCATTTCTCATTTGTTTATTTGTGTTTACTTCCTCTTTGTGCCAAAATTAGGAACGTCCCATATAAAGAAACACCGGCAGCCCCATTATAGCTAATGGATTGTTCTCATGGTTTATTCAGCGTATCCTCCTGTTGCGTCATTGTCTTCAACTTCTGGGAAGCTGCTAATGTGGCGCCACTTGGGTAAATATCTGATCTCTTCCACAGGTGACTCAAAAAAGAGCTCATTCAAATATTTCACCTTTGACCTCACAGAATGCTAGAAATGTGTGTTTACCTGCCGCAACAGCACAAATAAATCAAACGGCATATGTTAAAATAATTATCATGCACTTCCTGCCAAGCTGGCCTCATCTCCTGGTGGAAATGGAAGTTTAAAGGAAGATACAAGCAAGAAAAAAAAACTTCCTGACCAGATAAGAGTTAATTTTACAATCTGTGACTTTACTTCGACGTACACACACAGAGGACACACTTCTTTTCTGTCTGATTAAGCACAAAACGGGAAGGAAAACTGATGACCAGCGCAGAGTTTCCTGTTCTAGTGACCTTGCTTGCAAAAAAAGTCACAAAAGCAGAATCCATCTCTTCTAGAAAGCACAAATAAATGTGCAAATGAAGCCCAGACATGCTTGGGAGTTACTTTACTTTCTGCAAATGATTCCCCAACAGAGTGAGGCCTCGGCCAAGGACAGGATTAAATCAAATAGCAGCTTTGTTCATCTTGTCAGGAGACACAACATGCAACAGATTGGATGGTAGTGCTGCCACCTGCTGGACATTTTGGTGACAACCGTAAACGAGTGGCTTTTCAGCGTTTTTTTTTCTTTTTTTCGTCGTTACAAAAGAATAAATGAACATTTTTGTTGCGTACATATCGGCGATATGTAAAGTGACACTATTTCTATCTTGTTTGGTCTTGAAATAGCAGCTGATATTCTTGTTTCATTGTTGCTGCTTGGTAAACAACCTTTTGGTGTACTGCCGCCATCTTGTGGTGGAGTTTTTTTAGTCAACTCATACAGCACAAATCTCTTCAATGCTATTCTATTCTTTCTCCCCTTAAACATTCAGTGTTATTTTTAACTTGTTTTTAAGATCATTATTATTATTTACGAATATTATTAATATTGAACGACAATATATAGGTTATAGGTCACACGGTTTCGGCACGGCGGCTTTCACAAATCAAACGCACACTTAGCAAAGGCGGTACCAACGTGATCCAATCTAACCAATCACGTTCTTTTCTGGCGATTCGCCGGTCACTGATTGGCTACAACGAAAATCCCTCAGAGTTTCGCAAGTGACGGCAGTTCCGCATCGCCAGGTTTGATGGGCAACGTTAATTAAGGATATTTGTGACTTCCTAACCGTCTTTGTTGTTGTTTTATGCCGTTAATTAGTTTTTCTCGCCAACTGGAGTGCTTCAGTAAAAGGATATGCAGGCAATAAGGTGAGAATTTGGGGAAATTATTGACAATTTCTGGGTTAAACCGTATTGTTGTTTGGCATTGCTGTGTGTACCTGTGTAGGTAAGTTACAGTTATACATTAGTTGATAATGTGTGTACTTTAAGTACCCACGTGCTTAATTTACCTAATACTTTATTCAAGTGTGTTTTTTCTTTAGTTTTGTGTGCTATTAGTGTCATTTACTTTGGTCGAAATGACGTCACACCCACTTGTCCGGTTGAGTCAGTTCAAGTGCTTTCTCAATGTACCAGGAACTTCTTCCGGCCACCATGGACGAGTGTTGAAAGACTGGAAGGCAAGACAGTGGTCATCACCGGAGCCAACACCGGCATCGGCAAACACACAGCGGCTGACTTAGCCAAGAGAGGTCGGTGTGCACTCCCTCAAATCACTAAACAACACACGAGCTGCTTTTGTTGCTAAAGGGAAGTTATTTTTCAGCTTCCACAAGTTGTATCCAGTGTGCAGTTTCATTGTTTTGTCACAAGAGGGCGTGCTTCCCCTTTAAATGTATGTTTCCTAGTAAAGTCATTGTAGTGACAAATAAAAGGGGATGGGGACTTAAATCAGCAACAAACAAGATAACGGAACAGAAAGTCGAATTCTTAACAAAAAAATGTGCCTGTGTCTGTTCACAATAAACCACAATGCTAAATTGCACTATCCAGTGCATTTAACTGAGTGTATTATACATGAATTTCTAGTATGTGGTATATAGTTCATATCAGTACATCACACATTGCAGGATGTAGTACATTTAGTGCATTCATTTTCAGTTACCTCTGTCATGTTATATTTGCTCAATAGTGCATTTTGTTTTACTCCTGTTATATCTGCGGGAAACTACATTATATACATCATACTAATGGTAATGGTTTTATTTCATTTGAACATGCATTCGATTACAATTGAATGCATCACATAATCAGTTCACAGTTTCACATGTCCAAAAGGAGTAAGAAGAAGCACAGCTTATTCAATCCTACCTCTCAATCTGGTAGTTTTACAATCAGTAACTGTTACATTTGTTCACTCCCTGCTTTCCTAATATAGTTTCTTTTTTTTTTGGTCACGTACCGAAGTACGAGGTGATATGACCGTACAATGACATAATGGGTACCATAGTAAGTGTCAATATAGTGATATGTATAGCACATCATGACTGGTTCAAGACTCTTCATCCTTGTATTTAGCAAACATCAACTGCTTGTATTGTTTCTTGAATTCTCTCATCGTTGTGCATTGTTTGAGGGTCTTACTCAATCCATTCCATAGTTTGATTCCACATGGACATTTTGTGCATCCAAATTAATATATTTTTATGCACAGGCTGCTATTTTTTGATACAGTGTGTATGTAAAAAGTTCATTGAAGCTCACTTCAGTTTTTCTGTAATTTTCAAAGCGATGATTCCCACTTTGATAACGCAGCAATGTGATATTTGCTTCAACATTCTAAATAAGGTACAATGTGTGTATTTGTGCACAGGGGCCAAGATCATTATGGCGTGCAGAGACATGGAGAAAGCCCAGGCTGCTGCCAAAGAGATCATAGAAAGTTCTGGCAACGACGATGTAGTTTGCATGAAACTCGACCTGGCCGACACCAAATCCATCAGAGAGTTTGCGCAAGCCATCAACCAAGGTAGGGCAGCAACAATTCACATTGGTAAACGTAACGCATCAGTCACCTTTTTGTAATTTTATTTTAATTTTCAGGAGAGTCAAAACTGAACATCCTCATCAACAACGCAGGCGTAATGATGTGTCCTTACGGGAAAACAGCCGATGGCTTTGAGCTGCAGATCGGCATCAATCACATGGGTAAATCAATCAGCTGCAGGTAGTCTGTTTGCTCACTTTGTGCAGACTAATTTATTGTCACAGAGGCCATTAAGTCATTGTGAGTAGCTTACACAAACACTGGACAAAGGTCTTTATTTATGACTTTATTCTCATTCTCAAGGCAGTTGACGCCCACTGTTTTATTTAGCAGCCACGATGGTGATATTAGAATGCCAATGTTTATAGTCAGAGCATTTTAAAAGGCGAGATAATCAGATTAATTTTCAAGATTGTCCTGAAAATACATTCCTACAGTCTGTTAAGAATACTTTTGGAAATCGTAGACATTTAAAAATGGTCATGAATTACACTCGAAAATACTTTTTGTTCGTATGGTCACATGAACGAAACTAGCCAATCAGGAAGCGAGCCGACTGAAGAAGACGGAAGCCAAAATACGGCGCGAAGCACAAAGTTTAGGCAGCAGCCATGATGGTGATATTAGAATGATTGCAGTTTATAGTCGGAGCATTTTAAAAGGTTAAAAGGCGACATAATCAGATTAATTTAAAAAATACATTCCTACAGTGTGTTAAGAATACTTTTTGAAATAGTAGACATTTTAAAATAGTCACGAATTACACTCGAAAATGCTTTTTGTTTGTATGAGGCGCGAACGAATGGTCACATGAACGAAACTAGCCAATCAGGAAGCGAGCCGACTGAGGAAGACGGAAGCCAAAAAGTACTGTTGAACCGCGAAGGCACGAAGCTCAAAGTGAGGCAGCAGCCATGTTGATGATATTAGAATGATTACAGTTTATAGTCAGAGCATTTTAAAAGGTTAAAACGCGAGATAGAGATAGATTAATTTTCAAGCTTGTCCTGAAAATACATTCCTCCAGTCTGGTAAGAATACTTTTTGAAATCGTAGACATATAAAAAAATGGTCATGAATTACACTCGAAAATACTTTTTGTTCCGATGAGGCGCGAATAGTCACATGAACGGAACTAGCCACTCAGGAAGCGAGCCGACTGAAGCGGCGCGAAGCTCAAAGTGAGGCGGCAGCCATGTTGATGATATTAGAATGATTACAGTTTATAGTCAGAGCATTTTAAAATGTTAAAAAGCGAGATAGTCAGATTAATTTTCAAGCTTGTCCTGAAAATACATTCCTCCAGTCTGTTAACAATACTTTTTGAAATCGTAGACATTTAAAATGGTCATGAATTACACTCAAAATGCTTTTTGTTCGTAAGAAGCGCGAATGGTCACATGAACGAAAGTAGCCAATCAGGAAGCGAGCCGACTGACGAAGACGAAAGCCAAAATGGCGAACGGAGACGGCGCGAAGCTCAAAGTGAGGCGGAGGACGAAAGAAACTCGAGGACCAGTTCGTTGAGTTGTGGAAAATACACAATAAAGTGTAAGTGTTATAAAGTGTTATAATATGTGTCCTGCAAACCGTGTCACAGTTGTCAAGAAATTACCAAAGCAACGCAGTTACCAGGTAAGCTAACAGCTAGCATAACCTCTTCTTCATTTTGTTTTTCGTAAGTCTGCGACACATTGCTGCCTTTCACAGGTAAATTTCGGTACTACAACGCAGTTAAGGTTACTTATATCTCAAAGTAATAATAATAAATACATAGAAATATGAATGTGTACCAGAAGAAAATTCTCAGTTTTTAATTCAGACATACAATTTTCAGGGTGTACCTCGCCTCTTGCCTGAAGACAGCTAGCATAGGCCAACCTCGTGAAGATAAGCGGTAGAAAATGAATGAATGAATGAATTTTCAAACTGTCCAGGTCACTTCCTGCTGACCTATCTGCTCCTGGACCTGATCAAGCGCTCCGCACCGGCCAGAATTGTTAATGTGTCATCCATGATTCACTCATGGGGCTCCATCAACTTGGAGGACATCAACAGCGAGAAGAGTTACGACAAGCAGAAGGCCTACGCTCAGAGCAAGTTGGCCAACGTGCTGTTCACACGCTCGCTTGTCCAACGCCTTCAAGGTGAGTCGTCTAACTCATGCTCTCTTCCACTTAAGTGTCATGTTTCACTGCGTGTAGTTCCTCAGGCTTCTGTCATTGGACATCTTAGATTGTCAACTTGGCTAACTTAAAAAGTGTGAATGTTAGCACTGTAGCTCATATAGCTATGCTAGCGTTGCTAACGTTACCTGATTGTATGTAATAAATGACATCTATTACATTGAATTGTGCTTCCTCAGAGATGTAAAATAGTTGTACTCTAAAAGGTAACCTTTTAACATTGTAAGATTTCAGCCATTTTGTTTCTGGGATGGGCGGTAGATGAAATGACACATACTGTATGGTCTTCGAAACTTCAGGCACCGGTGTAACGGCGTACTCCCTCCACCCGGGTGTGGTCCAGACAGACTTGTGGCGTCACCTGAGCGGGCCCCAGCGCTTCCTGATGAAGTTTGCCAGCCCCTTCACCAAGTCGTCGGCACAGGGCGCCCAGACCACCATTTACTGTGCCGTGGAGCCGGCGCTGGAGAAAGAGAGTGGCGGGTATTACAGGTAATGGCGGTGGAGTGCCGGGAGGTAAGGTGGGGTTCAGGGTTGTTGAAGTTGCTCACATACATCCCCTTCGGCAGCGATTGCGCCCCCGCCAACTGCTCATCAGCGGGCAAAAATGACGTCCTGGCGCAGAAGCTGTGGGAGCTGAGCTGTCAGATGCTCAACATCACTTGGGAGTGAGGCCGGCTTTAACAAAACTAAATAAGTTTTGCAATTGGAATATTTTTATATTCTTTACTTGTGTGATATTTTCTTACATTAAAGCAAATCTGACACCTTCACAATATGTGCTTGACCGCTGCCTGCTTATTCCTTGGAACGATTACTACAATAAATAGAAAGACCTTCACTAACGCACACTTTAATACCACAATACCATTTGGCTTTAAGGAACCTGTTATTCCACAATATATGAACATATATGCTCATGCTGTGCACACCTACATATTTAAATATTTGCAGAAATGTCAGGTGTCGTCACTTTTGTCAGTTACTATACAAATATGCATAAATAGTTGCAGAATTATGCAATAGTGCACATAGGCATACATACATATATAGGCCAAGTTTGCACACATTGTATTTTGACTACCTTGTAGATTCTCGCTGAAGGCATCAAAACTATCATTCAACACTAGAATACAACATTCTAACTACATTTACAGGTCAGAAAAGTGGAAAGAGTATAATTTAAAACGTAACCTTTCTTTATTTAAACTTTATGCTAATGAAATGACATTGTTTTCCCTCTTATTTTTACAATGTTCTAAAAATATTTTTGAATTCATTCTTGTAAAACTACTGTTGATGTCTCCATTCATGCTGTTGTCATTTTGTTTTAGTTTTCTTGTTCAATTCTATTTTTTTTTTTTTAGAATGAGCAACGGGCCAATAGGAGTGGTGGTGTTGAGGTAGCAGCAAAGTGATACTGTCATGACAAAATAAATACACAAGACACCAGCAGCTCCATAAGTTAGTAGGTGCATGAATGTGATCATCCTGCTCTGTCACTAAATGCTGTACGTTCACATTCTTTTCTTATGAGATTATGTCATCAACTTCTTTTCTTATGAGATCAGTGAATCTTTCTTGGAGATAAATAAAGTATATATATATCTATGTAGGAAAAACAGCCATTACTCAGACTGCAGTTTAGACCCCACTGTTACAGTTAGATCATTAGTGTATTATTAACATGAATTAGTATCTATAACAATACATCAGAGGACACTACTGTATCGCTATTTCTCATAACGTGCTGATGTGACTGAGCTCATACGCGATGTCCTCGTGCTTATCTGTCGCCATTCTTTCAACAAGCGGCAATAAAAAAGAGATGACTTTAATAAAACGGTCGATTGCTAAAGGTTGTAACATGCTCCTAAGCATGGAGGTGAATAAATAAACCACCTACGCTTCTTCAGTGTTGAGAAAGCTTCGGAATATAATAGTAGTAGTAGAATATAATAGTAAGTTTATAATAGTCCATTATGTTGTTTATAGGAAGCATCTAAACAGCAATGCCAATGTATTTCCACCTCACCCCCGACTTTGGAGCTTATTATTTATCATGAAATTTTCAATACTTATGTATATCTGCTTATAGGAAGTATTAGAAAGCTTAAAACCTCGTCTTATGTCCAACATAATTGGTGACTGAAGCGCATGCATATCAGCAACACATTTGCACACCCTTTCTAAGAAGGGTTAATATGAGGAAGGAATTGCTTAATTACCCAGATTGCTGTAAGCACTGCTAGAGACTGGAACCAGGAAAATATGATATTAGTTCATTAGTGGTTAGCATGTTGGCTACAGGAGTCAGGAGATCGAGAAGAGCTGTGTTCGATTCTCCTGGTACCCGGTCTCCTCCCACATTCCAAAAACATGCACGTTAGGCTGGCGAGTCCAGTGTGTACCCCTACCCAAAGCCAGCTGGGATAGGCTCCGGCATAGAAAATGGATGGATAGCTTCCTGTCGCTCAGAGTCTTAGTGTCCAAGTGCATCCCTGACATGTTACAACCACATAAACCATCACAGGCTCTAAGAGGTAGTGAGGAAGTGGTCTCATGCGGGTGCCCATAGTCTGGTGAGAATCTAGAACAATCTTCCAGAAGATGTGCGACAATCCTCAACTTTGGAAATGTTCAGATTTGAAAGTATTTTGTCTGCTCTTTTCACTTTTGGTTATTTTTTATGGTTTTGCTTTGCTTTATGAATTTAGATTAATGATATTTAGAAGGATTCTATGCTTTTTTGATGAAGTGAATTTATCCTCCTTTTCTGTGAAGCACTATGAATTACTTTGTGTACAAATGGTGCTCTATAAATAAGTCTCAACTTAATTGTATTTTCCAAACAGGATGTAATTCCAGTATGGGCCAGATAGACACATGAAATCGGTGAGTGAAGGTCATGCACTCAAAGTGTAGATGTGTGTGAAAGTGTAGAAAGTGTGCATGCTATGTGGGGGTTTGGCACTAAAGTAACAGCAAAGTTGATGCAACTGTCATGACAGAATAAATAAACAAAACATTAGCGGACATTAACAAGATACACCCGTGCATGTTAAATGACATTCTTTTTTGCTGCCATCATCCTGCTTGTCACTCCACTTTACTGTACGTTCACATTGTTTTGCCATGAGGTTATTGCATCACATTCTTCTTTAATGAGCTCAGCGCATTACACCTCTCATTTCCCGTTGGGTTACTTTTTGGGATGATTCCTGCTCGGTAGTATAAAAGCATCGTAGCTGTGTGCTGGCACATCTTGGAAATGAGCTCCGTCTCGCAGCAAGTAAGATGCTGAAGATAAACTGTGCTCTTGTGGCAAGAGTTTGAGCAGCATTTTTTTGTTATTATTATTATTATTCATTTGATTAGTTTGCTGCCTCGGGTGCATGCTCAAAGAGCTTATCCACAAAGGACATCCCTGCACCTCTGAAAGGTAAGTGTTCAAGTCAATGTATTTCATCAATTACACTGGACACTCCCATATCTATTCTCTTTTTTTTTTATCAGTGGTACATTCCTGCAGAAAAAAAGCCAAACAGAGTGGGTGCCAAGCTCCATTGAAAACAGGTGAGTAAAGTATCATGATATCGAATTGCATGTTCACTGGATTGCCCCTCAAATGTGTCATCATAGTGTGTGTGGGTGGGGATAAAATTCAAATTAATTCTGCACTAAAATGAAATCAACTGTTGGTTTAAGAGGATGAGGAGGGTAAATACGTTGCAATGGGGATGTTGCAAGAAGCAGATAGACATCAGCTTCAGCTCATTGTCAGATAATATACTGATGTACTTATTAAGGCCCCCCCCCATAAAAGCACACACCGAGCTCCTTCATCGCCATGGCCACGTCTATACAATCCATCATTAATGTTTAATGAAGATGACAGTGGTCTGAAACCTATGGCGCTATTGATGTCTGCGTCTGGCTCTCACATGTTTCTGTAAATTCTTTACATTTTCATTTTTGTTTTTGCTGACATTTTAAAGTCTAAATATACAAAAAAACCCGCGGTAGCCTACCAGGTCATTGAGTGGTGAAGATGTGAGCTTCCCGCCTACTTGATTCTATACCTAGAGTGCAAACCAGAAAGAAAGGTTATTTCAGCAGGAATGGACAGAGGAATTTGCCTCCGTCGAGAGAGCAGATTTGGCACTGTGTCTTAATATGCAGTGATAAAATTTCATCCATGAAACAGTGCATCTACTGGTAAATATCCAGCATGGGACATCCGGAAGAAGGTATGCCAAACTCGAAAGTGAAAGTGAGCCATCTGCAACTGCTCTGACCGCTCATTGGCCAGCTCTGCCGGTTCTTCAGCAGTCGTGAGGAACGCATAACCATTCACAGATGGCGAATTTGCCAAAACATTCATACTTGATGGGGTGGATGAACTTTTGAGATAATGACAAGATAATCAAGTGAATAAAAGACATGCCTCTGTCAATTGATGTTCTCGGTATAAAAATGTATTAATATATAATTTGATGAATAAATAATCGGCTTCCGTATTAGAACATTATTAATAACACTAAATGCAGAGACTTACTATATTCTAAAAATTGTAGCTCAAAAATGCTTGCATTTATTTTTTTGTTAAACATTATTCAGTGTTATATAAATATTATATGCTCCCACGGAAATCTTTTTTTTGTTTGTTTGTTTGTTTTTTTTTTTTGTGGCTTTCATGGCTCTCCAAGCCATTCCCGTCCCCTGCTTATAAGATGATAAGCGCACTCTCTAGTCTTAATGTGTGTAAGGATGCAGCGGCATGCGACACAACAAGAATAACTACACAGTGTTTGTGTATATAGGAGTGTTGTTGATTTGCTGCTTGTCTGATGTTCTGTGAGGATGGACGAGGACGAAGACTGCATCGCCGTGGTGGGCATCGGCTGCAACTTCCCAGGCGGTAAGACCTTTTTTTATATACAATATATCTTTTTTTTTAGATATTTAATAATGAATGTATATTTATATCAACTAAAACTTTTTATAAGTATATTTGTATTTTTTTTTCATTTGGAGACATTTGTATTTTGGGATATTCTATCATTAGTATTAATAATATATATTTTTTTTATGTCAACAACTGATTACTGGTGATGTATTTATTTGTTATGTGTATATATACATTACTACTATTCACAGTATACAACAATTCCACCACCATGGAACATCTAACCATGATGTGAATCTTTCATGCAGGTGAAGGTCTAGACAATTTCTGGAAGGTTCTAGTGAATGGACGCAATTGTTCCGTACCTATTCCCATGGAGAGGTTTGACTTGTCCAGATGGTATGACCCTGATGACAACAAGGCGGGTAAATCCCGCACAGCCAAGGCCTCTCTCCTTGATGGGTACAAACTTTTAAAATACTTTTCAAAATCTTGAGACTCATTTGTACTCATTTAAAGAATTTATCAGTGATTTATTCTTCAATGAACAAGATATTTTGGGGAATTGTTTGATTCCAACTTGGTGGGAAAAGTTTGGGAAAGGTTCTTGGATGAGTTTGGTGTTGAAGAATAAGTTGGACCTCTGCATCAAATGAAATTACATGAAATGTCAACACATTTATATTGAAATCTTGTGTATGATAAATAAAGTTGACTTTGTGTGATTTTTGTTTTTACAGTTTCAACCAATTCGACCACAAGTTATTTGGCATCAGCGACAGTGAAGTGGAGGGAATGGACCCTCAACAGAAGCAGCTGCTTCAGTGCGTCTACAGAGCTTTGGAGAATGCTGGTATTCCGATGGAAAAGGCCAGTGGAACCAGAACCGGAGTGTTTTTTGGTAGGAAAAACTGCAACTGCTGTCTGTCACAGCCCTGCAGTGGCCAGTGATTGGTTGGTTGTTTCCATCATAGGCCTCATGAACAGAGATTACATGACCTATGCGGCCCACGCGCACCCCAGCGACATCAACCACTGGACCGGGACGGGACTGGCCATGAGCATCGCTGCCAACAGGGTGTCGTACATCTTCAACTTCACCGGGCCGTCGCTGGCCATCGACTGTGCCTGCTCATCCTCTTTGGTGGCTCTTCATCTGGCCGTCCAGGCCATCAAACAAGGTCTAAACTTACAATGTAGCCTCCATTCTGTCAGAGGCCTACCAGAAGAACGCTATTTAGAACCTTGTCTGTGTACGACCTATCAGGGGATTGTGACATGGCCATGTGTGGAGGTGTCAACAGCATCATCGTGCCCACAGTGTTTGTGGCCCTCAGCAAGGCCAAGATGATCTCACCGGACGGCACCAGTAAGCCTTTCTCTAACAAGGCAGATGGTTATGGGAGAGGTGAGGGCTGTGGCGTCGTTCTCCTTAAACCGCTGAGAAAGGTAACAGCAACTATGTTCCTACTTTATTGACGAATTAAGCAATAAAGTCTACATACAGTGGTGGTGGTGGGGGGTCGCTGTTTGCCCCATGTGATAAAAAAATAACTGTGGTTCATCACACCTGACACCTTACTTCCGGATACTTCATGCCTCAATGTTTCAGATCATCAAATGGCGACCATTAGTTTGATTGTGTCCTTTTAGGCTCTACAAGACCAGGATAACATTTGGGGCATCATCAGCAAGACAGCAGTCAACCAAGATGGCCATTCAGTGTCGCCGATGACCAAGCCCTCCATGACGCAGCAAGAAGAGCTGCTGAGGAGAATCTACTCCGAGCACGACATCGCCAACATCCACTACATTGAGGCTCATGGGACCGGAACCCCAGTTGGAGATCCGACAGAGGCGGCTAGCATCTCAAATGTCATTGCCAAAGCCCGAGCTCCTGGTTCCGAAACTCTCAGAATCGGCTCGGTGAAGAGCAATATCGGACACACTGAATCTGCCGCGGGGGTAGCCGGCATTATCAAGGTGCTCCTCATGATGAAGCACGAGACCATCGTTCCTTCTGTGTTCTTCTCTGAAGACAATGCCAGCGTAGATTCCCTCGCTCTGAATGTGCGCATTCCTACAGAGGTTGAAAAGTGGGAAGCAAAGGGAGCACGGATCGCAGGAGTGAACAATTTTGGCTTTGGAGGCACCAACGCTCATGCTATTGTCAAACAACACATACGGTCGCAGTCTGTCAAAAAGTGTGATGGCAGGCAGGTGAAATATTTTGTCATGTCTGCAAATTCATCCAAGTCTCTCACACTCACGCTAGAAGACACCATCGCACATCTGGAGGACAATGTGGATCTGGACTGTCTGTTGTACACGGCAGCTTGCAGAAGGAGCCACCTCAAGCACAAATACCGAAGAGCCTTCATGGTTTCATCCCTAGTTGACCTTAAAGAGAAGCTACATGCTGCTGTTGGCAGAAATACAAGCCCTGCCCTTTCAGATCCCAAGTTAGTATTCGTCTTCTGCGGCAACGGCGTCGCTTATCACGGCATGGGCAAGCAACTACTCCGACACGAGCCGGTGTTCAGAGATACCATCAAGCATATTTCACAGGTTTACCAAAGGCTGAGCACACTGAAAATCTTGGACACGCTTGAAGGCGATCACGAGCACAGTGACTACAACGCTCCACATGTGGCCCAGCCCCTTCTCTTTGCTCTGCAGGTGGGCGTGACCACTCTGCTCAGGCACTGGGGCGTCAAACCTGACGCCATGCTGGGACACTCTGTGGGCGAGGTCGCAGCAGCTCACTGCTCAGGCCTCCTGTCCCTTGACGATGCCCTGAAAGTCATCTACTTCCGCAGCGTTCTCCAGGGCAAAGTCACTGGGGGGAAAATGCTGGTGATCAGCAATATGGTCGTGTCAGAGGTCACAGCTCTTCTCCCGCGTTACTCTGGAAAAATTTGTCTGGCTGCTTTCAACAGCCCGCAGTCTTGTACCCTCTCAGGGGATGCGGATGCAATAGAAAACCTCAGGGAAGAGCTGAGTCATTCAGCTAACAGTCAGAACCTATTCATTCGGGTGCTAGAGGTCCCTGCTGCTTATCACAGTCACATGATGGATCCAATTCTGCCCAAAATCAGGGAGGCAATCGGTTCCTTGGAAGAGAATGAGCTCAGCACACAGCTTTTCTCAACAGTGACAGGTGAGGAGGCACAACGAGGGGATTTCTGCTCAGGTGATTATTGGGCTAGGAATATTCGGGAGCCAGTGGCTTTTGAGCAGGCACTCAGATCAGCTAGTGGAGGCAAGAAGAGTTTGGTCTTTGTGGAGGTGGGTCCAAGGAGAGCACTCCAGAGGAACATCATGGAAACTCTGGGGAACGACATACCAGTTGTTGCCTCGCTGCAGCCAGACAAAGACCACCAGACACTCTTGTCTGTGGTTTCCAGGGTCTTTGAGGTTGGCGTCCAGGTAGACTGGAACACCTTCTATGCAGGGTATGAGGCTGTGCCGCTGCCCTTCCCAAAATACCAGTTTGATATCTCGGACAGGGATGTGATCATTAAAGGTGCCAGGAAAAACACTGCCAGTAATCACCCAGTGCTTTGCGCCACAGGAAGTGAAAAGAACACATTCAGCTGTGATGTGGTGTCCGATTCTGTCTTCTACCTGAAAGAACACAAACACAACAGTGTACCCATCATCCCTGGAGCCTTCTATGCTGAGTTGGGCTTGGCTGCATTCATGGCCTGTGCAAAACCAAAGGTCCCCCTCAACGCACTGAAGCTTAGTGTCAGTTTTCACAGCCCTTTCATCTTAACTCCAAATCCCCCAGAGATGAAGGTGCAGCTCGAGCAAAAAGAGAATGAAGCCACCTTCACTGTGTTCTCATCCTTAGCCACGTGCGCATCAGGCATGGTCGTAGTGAAAAAAGAGCGACCAGTAGAAGAACAGCACATTGACCTGAATGGCATCTACAAACGCTGCACATCTGCGGTGACCTATCAACAATTGTATGACTTCCTCTCCCAAGGAGGTTTTCAGTATGGAGATGTCTTCCAGAATAAGGCCAGTGTTCACTATGGGAAAGATCTGAAAGAGGCCTATGCTGTTGTCACAATCTCAGAGGAACTGCTGCCTCAGTTGCACGACTACCATGTTCATCCCGTTGTACTGGACTTACTCATGCAACTGTTGCCAGTCACAGTAGAGCATATTTTTGCTGGCGGACTGGGATTTCCTGCTAAGATTGGAAGTTTGACGGTGTCAGCACCCTTGAAAGATGAGATGATTGTCTACTTGAGGGCAACCGATGTCGGTACGGACCACTTTGAGGTCTGTGGGTGCTTTGCAGATAGAGATGGCAACGTCTTGGTCGAGGTGAAGCACGTGTTAATCAAATACCTTGGCAGTCTTTCTCATGTGGTTGAGGAGGACTTCTACCATAACCATTTCAACGTCTTTCCCGAGGGGATCACAAATGATCCACCTCCCAAGGCCTTGGTGTTCTCGGACCGCATAGGAATCTCAAAATGTCTACAGCAACACTTGGACTCCAGATCTCGCTACATTTCCTTTACATATGCAAAAGAGATCTTGAGCAGTGGCTTTCCGGCACTCTTAGCAAACCTCAATATCACAGACATTGCGGACAACTTTGATGAGGTCTTGTTCTTGTGGGGCAAAGAGAACTTTGACTCACTCACACCCGATGTCGTCCTGCAGAATCTGGCGAACTGCTGTGAAACCTTCCGCCAAATTGTCGTAGAGCTCAAGCGAATTCGCTTTCCAAATTCCATCCGAGCAGTAACATACTGTTCATCTGATCTCACAGTCGATCACGTCAATCCAGGCTTTGCCATCGTTGGCATGACTCGCTCTTTTGCTGCTGAGATACCAGAGCTTTCTTTCCAGTTGATTGACATAAGCTCTGTCTCTGCTAAAGATATCACAGCTCTGTCTGAGGTCCTACGAGCCTATCCTTGCAGCAAGTACCCAGAACTGGTGGTGAAAGACGGGGTCATTCTCAAACCTTCCATTGAGCGTACCACTCCTGAATTAATTGAAAACTCTGCAGGGAGTTTTACCTCCAGCACTTCTGAACCTTGCATCCTTCAGACTGCAGATGCCTTTACAATGAGCCGGCTTACTGCTGTCCATTTTGACAATGATGAAGAGACAATAAGTGATACTTGTGTTGAAATTCAGCCCACTAATATGTGTGTCCACTCGTCGGATTACTTCCCTGTCAGTGCCTCACATCTGAACTTTGGTCAGACGCTGTACTGGAACCAGCACTCCTCCCAGAACCACAAGCTACTCATGCTTGACTTCAGTGGTGTTGTTACAAGGGTCGGAAAGCAGGTCAGGAAATTAAAAGTGGGAGATTCTGTGGCTTCCTGTTACCCTGTGGTGGCAGCCAATAGGGTGAGGGTCCCACAAGATGTCTGCTACAGCACCAAACGCCTTCCCTTCCTTCAGTCAACACCTTGTGTGTCCTACTTTGTGCTGGCATGGGAGATATTGCATCGCGTTTTGCCAAGAGCAAAGCAAAGCTTAGGCATTATATCTTCTGTTCCTGATTCAGCTCTGGTCAAGGTTTTGGCACTTGCATCTCAGAAGTTAGGGTGGAACGTGCGTGTTGGAAAACAGTGCAATGATTCCTTTATCAATGCCAATCAAATGGATGCAATCATTATCCTGCCTCCATATGACAAATCCTTGATGGCTAAAATATCTAACTCTCATGCTGTCCAGAATGTTGTCCTTGTTCGTGAGTCCCAAACACAGCCTTTGGTTGCCCAGGATCTGCTCCAGGGTTTCCAGGAAAGTGTCCATGTGCAGACAGTTGACATGCCAGTCATTCTGCAAAAAGGATCACTCAGGACTCGAAGTGTGCGTTTTTATCAGTGGCTCAGGTCTTTGAACCTGACTCAGCAATTTTGCCTAGGAAGAGTCACCTTTCAGAGTGTCACATCTGAACAAATCAACAACCTTTATTCAGATTCCTACTTCAATGCAAAGAACCTGGCTGTTGTCGCTCTAGAAAAAGGACATTCCACATCAATATCAGACATTCCGCTGCTGCCCACGAAAAAGCAGCTTTTCCGAAAGAAAGCAGTGTACATCGTGGCAGGCGGTCTGACCGGGCTGGGCTTTGAAACGGTCAAGTTTATCTCACTCAAGGGAGGCGAGTTCATCGTCATCCTTTCCAGGAGCAAGCCCTCAGCAGAGATGCAGCAAGCGATAGGCAACGTGGAGAAATACTGTGGGAACAGCATTGTTAGCATGGAGTGCGACATATCGGTGTCTGAGCAGGTGCACAAAGTTGTGGATGCCATCCAGCTCAAATTTGAAGGGTGTCCAATCAGAGGAGTGTTTCATAGCGCAGTGGTCTTGCATGACGGGCTCATTGAAGCCCTTGACAGATCCCTCTATGAGAAAGTTCTCAAGCCCAAAGTGAATGGTGTGCTTAACTTGCACCATGCAACACTGAGCTGCCAGTTAGATTACTTTGTTTGTTACTCCTCCATATCAGGCTTTCTGGGAAATGCGGGGCAAACAAACTATGCAGCAGCAAACACTTTCCTGGACTTGTTCTGTCAGCACAGGCGCAAACTAGGCCTGCCTGGACAGTCCATCAACTGGGGACCTCTCAACCTTGGGCTCCTCCTGAACAAAGATGTGGTCCATCGGTTCCTGGAGGCCAAGGGCATGATGGTGCTGAATGTCGCTGAAATCCACAAAAGCCTGGAGCAATGTTTGCTCACCAACCGACCCCAACAGGCCGTGTGCCGCTTTCACTTGAAAAACATCCGCTTCAACGTCCTCTCTCAGAATGTAGCTCTGACTGTGAGGCTGTCGTCACTGGCGGATAAAACCTTCCAAAAGTTCAGCGAGTTGGACTCTGAAAATAAAACCACTGAAGAAGTCCCAGCCAGGGATTACGTGGTTTCAATGCTCACAAAAACCATTGGCTTGGAGGTGGGCGAAGCGAAAGACGACACTCTAATCTCGACACTCGGTATCGATTCCATGCAGGCCATGACGCTGCAAAACCTCTTCTATCAGGACCGAGGTGTCAACGTGCCTTTGGTTAAACTGTTGGACCCCAACGCCACACTGTCAACAGTGGTCGCCATCTTAAATGAGGGGAGCCGAAATGGAATTAATATCCAACTCTAAACTGACACAAGCACACTTTCCACCAGATTTTAAGCCTGATCACTGTTGTGTGGGAAATTTGATTACTCAACATGCCCTCACTGACTTTGCTATGATCCTGGTTGAGGGGAGCAGAAATGAAAATTTTCAACTGATACGAGCGATGATTCCATCAGATTTTAATCCTGATCACGGTTGATATGTGGGACATTTCAGTATGAACTGTGTCCTGATTGACTTTGTTGTGATAGTTGCGATTATCTCAAGGTCTGAAGGTTCTGTAGAGATAACAGACATCCATGGAGACCTGCAGGTGATCATTCATATCAGCATTGATGATATTTATTGGCTTTATGGGGATGATTAAACAATGGACACCTACTATGGGCATGCTAATAAAATGCACTAGCATAGCGTGGTTATGTATTATGGTTGTGTTTGTATAACATTTTCCCATTCTATCAGTATACTATTTGAGTGACAGCATTTATGCACTTATCACAATGTGGCAAAAATAAATGTCTGATTGTCGTCATGGAAAAACTGTCCTTGTTTTTCATTGCACATGCCAAACAGGAATGAGACAAATCCCGCAAGAGTGCGAAGGTGTTCTGATCCATCACATAATATTAATATTCATCACCAGTGTTTCCAAAGTAGCCACTGTCGTGTTTGTCTCCAGTATTCTGACTAAAGGTATGTAAACGTTTGTCTCTTTATACATCTGATTTATATATCTGCAGAGTGTCTCATGCTCCGTGTGGGCAAGACCGCTGGAGAAGTCCCAGCTCACCCCCTCACCATGTTGTCCTTCAGTTCCACTATGGTATGCAGGCAAGTTGTTTTGTGAAATAATGTGAACTTCCATACATGCTGCTGAGGTCTGTTCGTGAGAAGCTCTGTGAGAGCTCTGTGGTACTCACACACATTCCCTTTGCCTCCTGGACATTTTGGATGTGCTGTTTGTTGAACAGGATGCTGAGGTTCCAAGGCCCCCCGTTGTACTGTTCAGCCTGGCCCAGGTTTCGACGGTAATGACAGTGGCCAGAAGGAATTTGTAGCTGTGTGGTTTGACTGAGCCTTATTGCCGAGGACTGACAAGAGCATATTGCATGGTGAAGATTTAGGGCTCCTCTCACTTTAGCCTGCAGCTCATCAAATGAGATGAACATCTGACACATTCCAGCCTGACCGGTTTGCTGTCAGCGCTTAAAACTTTCTCCAGCCCAGGGGCTAAGTTTGACGTGATGATGACAATTCTATTCTGTTCTTATGCTTTCACAGCGGGAAGAGCTCCCTGCTGGACTTGCCATGCCAGGATGAAGAAAGATTCAATTGAATATTCCTCCAGAAACACTAGCATCTTGATGTCATCACACAGACAATCAGAAACTACAACCACAGTTGGTTACAACGCTGCTAAAATAGATTTAAGTGTGTGATGATGATCTGTAGCACGGTTGTTCCAATACAGTGCAGAAGTTGCTGGATACCATCTCTTAAATTAAACTCTTATAGCTATTTTTATTACATCTGTTCCAGGCATTAAAATGTGTGGATAAACTGAAGAAGCAAAAGTGGTCTTCGTCATGGAAAACATATCTATCCGATCCAACTAGTAGTACTAGTAATTTTTTTCTAGGTTGTTTTTGATCCATGATATCTTTTGGACAACATGTAGAAATCTCACCTTTTGCTCTGCCTGCACGCACACCCCTCTGATCAGACGTCTAGTGCTGTCAATCATTGCGCGTTCAAATTACAGCTCACTTTTCTCTCCTCCGCTTTGCGATAGCGCATCCATTGTGCATATGTGCCACGTTGCATAAGCGTCCCCATGGGCATAGTGTAGCCCCCCTGGGAAGATGAGGCCCTATGCATAATGTGTGTTTTTCCTTGAGGGAGGGGCAGCCCTGACTTAAGTTCATCTATAAATACAGTTGGGTTACTTTTTTGGATGATTCCTGCCGGGTCGTATATTAGTATTGTAATAGTCTTTCTGGCCTTCTTAACACGCAGTCTTGTACATCTTGGAAATATTGCATCTCGAAGATAGGTTAAAGAAAAATACGCTATCACTGTAGTTTTTTATTTGGTTAGTTTGCTTCCTCAAGCGCACACTCAAAGAGCTTACCCGCATAGAAGGGCATCCTTACACCGCTGAAAGGTAAGTGTTTACTCAATGTATTTCATGAACTACACTGGACACTTCCTCATCTACCCTTATCCCTTTCTGTATAGTGGTACCTTCCTGCAGGAAAAAACAGCTAAACTGTGTGAACAGACTGGTGTCCAAGCTCCATCGTTGCCTCTTGCATGAAAACAGGTGAGTGAAGTATCATGCACATTCACCTTCTGACAAATCGCATCTTCACTGGAATGAATCCAAATGTGTGTCAACGATGGAGATGATTCATAAAATTCAATTCTGCAAATATGAATGTGTCCCTAATTTCGAAACTTGTACTTTTAAAGAGAGGGTGAGCGCTCGATACACCATACACAGCATAAAGAGGAGGAAACTTATGGCGTCGTATTCATGCCAAAATTGGCGCACATAAAAACATACTCGGTGTGCATAAAGAGGCGTTCATAAATATATCACAGCATCCCAGAATCACACATTGGCAGTTGGCAAAGTAATGCCATGAATTCAGTGAATATAGTATGAATATAGTGAATATAATATAATTACTGTTGCAACGACACATCATTAGTAGGGTAAAACTAACCTGTCTCACGACGGTCTAAACCCAGCTCACGTTCCCTATTAGTGGGTGAACAATCCAACGCTTGGTGAATTCTGCTTCACAATGATAGGAAGAGCCGACATCGAAGGATCAAAAAGCGACGTTGCTATGAATTCATTCATTCATTTTCTACCGCTTTTCCTCACGATGGTCGCACGGGGTGCTGGAGCCTATCCCAGCTGTGTTCGGGCGAGAGGCGGGCTACACCCTGGACTGGTCGCCAGCCAATCACAGGGCACATATAGCCAAACAACCATTCACACTCATATTCATACCTATGGAAAATTTAGAGTCGCCAATTAACCTAGCATGTTTTTGGAATGTGGGAGGAAATCGTAGTTGAATATATTATATTATATAATATATATGTATATTGAATTGCCTGCGATGAGTCAAGTGATGTAAGGTACAGTACACAAAAGTTACAACACCTCACATTCCGGCAAATATTTGAAATGTCAGTGTGTGTATAGTATGTGCATATATGTTCATGTAGGGTCGAATAACCGGTTCAACGTGAAAGCCAAATTGTATTGAGGGATTTTAAAGTGTACAAAATGGTTCTTTTGATGCCAAAGGTTGCTGCATTTGTGAAGCCCCTCCCCATAAAGGCACACACCAACCGTCTATAGAAGTCCACAACGCAATACACAGCGCTAACAAATGAGCATAATAGGTCCTTTAAAACTATATTTTTTATTTTTGCTGATGTTTTAAAGTAAAATGTTACATAAATCACAGTGTAAAAAAACATTAAAATATAGAATATATTATACATTATTATTATACATATACATTTCAGCAGGAATGGACAAAGGTCATAAAATGTAATCCATGAAACAGTCAAATACAAAGCGGCATGCCATGCTACATTTGCATCTACTGGTAAATGTCCAGTGTGGGACACCCAGAAGACAGCATGCCAAGAGTTAATTGAAAGTGCAAGGAAGATATCTGCAATTCCGTGCATGAAGCCGACAAGCTCCATCATGATGGTAATACAAGTGATGGAAACACAAGTGAAGGAGATACTATATTCCAACATTGTTGGTCTTGCCGAGAAATGCACACATTTATTTGTATTCAGTGTTAAAAAATATATATAGGCCTCTCAAAAATACATAAAAAAAATTGAGTTTAGTTATTTTAGATTTGCTGCTTGTCTGATGTTCTGTTAGGATGGACCAGGATGAAGACAGCATCGCCGTGGTTGGCATCGGTTGCAACTTCCCAGGCGGTAAGACATGTTGAGATATAATTTTTTTTTCATACATGTAATAATTTAATACTGATTAAAAAATATCTTTGTTTGTTTTTTACTGCAACGTCCCACTACCACCATAGAACGTCTAACCTTGTTGTGTATCTTTCATGCAGGTGAAGGTCTCGACAATTTCTGGAAGGTTCTAGTGAATGGACAAAATTGTTCCGTGCCAATTCCCAAGGAGAGGTTTGACCTGTCCAGCTGGTATGACCCTGATGAAAACAAGGCGGGTAAATCCCGCACAGCCAAGGCCGCTCTCGTTGATGGGTACAAACTTTAAAAAATATTTTAAAAAATCTTGAGAGGCCTTGTACTCATGTAATGAATGCATTTATACATGCCTTATTATTCTATGAGCAAATCATTTGGGGTAACTGTATGCTTCGAACTTTGTAGGAACAGTTTGGGGAAGGTTCTTGGATAAATATAAAGTTGACTTTGTGATTTTTGTTTTTACAGTTTCAACCAATTCGACCACAAGTTCTTTGGCATCAGCGACAGTGAAGTGGAACAAATGGACCCTCAACAGAAGGAGCTGCTTCAGTGCTGCTTCAGAGCTTTGGAGAATGCTGGTATTCCGATGGAAAAGGCCAGCGGAACCAAAACCGGAGTGTTTTTTGGTAGGAAAAACTGCAACTGCTGTGTGTCACAGCCCTGCAGTGGCCAGTGATTGGTTGGTTGTTTCCATCATAGGCCTCATGAACCGAGATTACCTGACCTACGCAGTCCGCGTGCATTCCAGCGTCATCAACCACTGGACCGGGACGGGAATGTCCATGAGCATCGCTGCCAACAGGGTCTCGTACATCTTCAACTTCACCGGGCCGTCGCTGGCCATCGACTGCGCCTGCTCATCCTCTTTGGTGGCTCTTCATCTGGCTGTCCAGGCCATCAAACAAGGTACAAACTTACAACGTAGCATCCATTCTGTCAGAAGCCGAGCAGAGGAACAACGTTCAGAACCTTGTCTGTGTACGATCAGGGGATTGTGACATGGCCATGTGTGGAGGTGTCAACTGCATCGTCGAGCCCATTATGTTTGTGGCCCTCAGCAAGGCCAAGATGATCTCACCGGACGGCACTAGTAAGCCTTTCTCTAACAAGGCAGATGGTTATGGGAGAGGTGAGGGCTGTGGCGTCGTTCTCCTTAAACCGCTGAGAAAGGTAACAGCAACTATGTTCCTACTTTATTGACGAATGAAGCAATTAAGTCTACATACAGTATTAGGTGGTTTGACATGGTGCTGTTACAATTGCTTTCTTAAACTGCAGCCACATTCAGTTTGATTGTGTCCTTGTTGCACCTTCACAGGCTTTGCATGACCAGGATCACATTTGGGGCATCATCAGCAAGACAGCAGTCAACCAAGATGGCCATTCGGTGTCGCCGATGACTAAGCCCTCCATGACGCAACAAGAAGAGCTGCTGAGGAGAATCTACTCCGAACACGACATCGCCAACATCCACTACATTGAGGCTCATGGGACCGGAACTCCAGTTGGAGATCCGACAGAGGCGGCTAGCATCTCAAATGTCATTGCCAAAGCCCGAGCTCCTGGTTCCGAAACTCTCAGAATCGGCTCGGTGAAGAGCAATATCGGACACACTGAATCTGCCGCGGGGGTAGCCGGCATTATCAAGGTGCTCCTCATGATGAAGCACGAAACCATTGTTCCTTGTGTGTTCTTCTCTGAGGACAATGCCAGCGTAGATTCCCTTGCGCTGAATCTGCGCGTTCCTACACAGGTTGAAAAGTGGGAATCAAAGGGAGCACGGATCGCAGGAGTGAACAATTTTGGCTTTGGAGGCACCAACGCTCATGCTATTGTCAAACAACACATACGGTCGCAGTCTGTCAAAAAGTGTGATGGCAGGCAGGTGAAATATTTTGTCATGTCGGCAAATTCATCCAAGTCTCTCACACTCACGCTAGAAGACACCATCGCACATCTGGAGGACAATGTGGATCTGGACTGTCTGTTGTACACGGCAGCTTGCAGAAGGAGCCACCTCAAGCACAAATACCGAAGAGCCTTCATGGTTTCATCCCTAGTTGACCTTAAAGAGAAGCTACATGCTGCTGTTGGCAGAAATACAAGCCCTGCCCTTTCAGATCCCAAGTTAGTATTCGTCTTCTGCGGCAACGGCGTCGCTTATCACGGCATGGGCAAGCAACTACTCCGACACGAGCCGGTGTTCAGAGATACCATCAAGCATATTTCACAGGTTTACCAAAGGCTGAGCACACTGAACATCCTGGACACGCTTGAAAGCGATCACGAGCACAGCGACTACAATGCTCCACATGTGGCCCAGCCCCTTCTCTTTGCTCTGCAGGTGGGCGTGACCACTCTGCTCAGGCGCTGGGGCGTCAAACCTGACGCCATGCTGGGACACTCGGTGGGCGAGGTCGCAGCAGCTCACTGCTCAGGCCTCCTGTCCCTTGACGATGCCCTGAAAGTCATCTACTTCCGCAGCATTCTCCAGGGCAAAGTCACTGGGGGGAAAATGCTGGTGATCAGCAATATGGCCGTGTCAGAGGTCACAGCTCTTCTCCCGCGTTACTCTGGAAAAATTTGTCTGGCTGCTTTCAACAGCCCGCAGTCTTGTACCCTCTCAGGGGATGCGGATGCAATAGAAAACCTCAGGGAAGAGCTAAGTCATTCAGCTAACAGTCAGAACCTATTCATTCGGGTGCTAGAGGTCCCTGCTGCTTATCACAGTCACATGATGGATCCAATTCTGCCCAAAATCAGGGAGGCAATCGGTTCCTTGGAAGAGAATGAGCTCAGCACACAGCTTCTCTCAACAGTGACAGGTGAGGAGGCACAACGAGGGGATTTCTGCTCAGGTGATTATTGGGCTAGGAATATTCGGGAGCCAGTTGCTTTTGAGCAGGCACTCGGATCAGCTAGTGGAGGCAAGAAGAGTTTGGTCTTTGTGGAGGTGGGTCCACGGAGAGCCCTCCAGAGGAACATCATGGAAACTCTGGGGAACGACATACCAGTTGTTGCCTCGCTGCAGCCAGACAAAGACCACCAGACACTCTTGTCTGTGGTTTCCAGGGTCTTTGAGGTTGGCGTCCAGGTAGACTGGAACACCTTCTATGCAGGGTATGAGACTGTGCCGCTACCCTTCCCAAAATACCAGTTTGATTGCTTGGAAAGGGATTTGATCGTTAAAGCTGCTCAGAAAAACACTGCCAGTAATCACCCAGTGCTCTGCGCCACAGGAAGTGAAAAGAACACATTCACGTGTGATGTGCTGTCCGATTCTGTCTTCTACCTGAAAGAACACAAACACAACAGTGTACCCATCATCCCTGGAGCCTTCTATGCCGAGTTGGGCTTGGCTGCATTCATGGCCTGTGCAAAACCAAAGGTCCCCCTCAACGCACTGCAGCTTAGTGTCAATTTTCACAGCCCTTTCATCTTAACTCCAAATCCCCCAGAGATGAAGGTGCAGCTCGAGCAAAAGGAGAATGAAGCCACCTTCACTGTGTTCTCATCCTTAGCCATCTGCGCTTCAGGCATGGTCGTAGTGAAAAAAGAGCGACCAGTAGAAGAACAGCACATTGACCTGAATGGCATCTACAAACGCTGCACATCTGCGGTGACCTATCAACAATTGTATGACATTCTCTACCAAGCAGGCTTTCAGTATGGAGATGTCTTCCAGAATAAGGCCAGTGTTCACTATGGGGAAGATCTGAGAGAGGCCTATGCTGTTGTCACAGTTTCAGAGGAACTGCTGCCTCAGTTGCACGACTACCATGTTCATCCCGTTGTACTGGACTTACTCATGCAAATTCTTTCAGTCACAGTTGAGCATATTTTTGATGGCAGCCTGGGATTTCCTGCTAAGATTGGAAGTTTGACGGTGTCAGAACCCTTGAAAGATGAGATGATTGTCTACTTGAAGGCAACTGATGTCGGTACGGACCACTTTGAGTTCTGTGGGTGCTTTGCAGATAGAGATGGCAACGTCTTGGTTGAGGTGAAGCACGTGTTAATCAAATACCTTGGCAGTCTTTCTCATGTGGTTGAGGAGGACTTCTACCACAACCACTTCAGCATAATACCCGAGGGGATCACAAATGATCCACCTCCTAAGGCCTTGGTGTTCTCAGACCGCGTAGGAATCTCAAAATGTCTACAACAGCACTTGGACTCCAGATCTCGCTACATTTCCTTTACATATGCAAAAGAGATCTTGAGCAGTGGCTTTCCGGCACTCTTAGCAAACCTCAATATCACAGACATTGCGAACAACTTTGATGAGGTCTTGTTCTTGTGGGGCAACGAGAACTGTGACTCACTCACACCCGATGTCGTCCTGCAGAATCTGGCCAACTGCTGCGAAACCTTCCGCCAAATTGTCGTAGAGCTCAAGCGAATTCGCTTTCCAAATTCCATCCGAGCAGTAACATACTGTTCATCTGATCTCACAGTCGATCACGTCAGTCCAGGCTTTGCCATCGTTGGCATGACTCGTTCTATGGCTGCTGAGACACCACAGCTTTCCTTCCAGTTGATTGACATAAGCTCTGTCTCTGCTAAAGATATCACAGCTCTGTCTGAGGTCCTACGAGCCTATCCTTGCAGCAAGTACCCAGAACTGGTGGTGAAAGACGGGGTCATTCTCAAACCTTCCATTGAGCGTACCACTCCTGAATTAATTGAAAACTCTGCAGGGAGTTTTACCTCCAGCACTTCTGAACCTTGCATCCTTCAGACTGCAGATGCCTTTACAATGAGCCGGCTAACTGCTGTCCATTTTGACAATGATGAAGAGACAATAAGTGATACTTGTGTTGAAATTCAGCCCACTAATATGTGTGTCCACTCGTCGGATTACTTCCCTGTCAGTGCCTCACATCTGAACTTTGGTCAGACGCTGTACTGGAACCAGCACTCCTCCCAGAACCACAAGCTACTCATGCTTGACTTCAGTGGTGTTGTTACAAGGGTCGGAAAGGAGGTCAGGAAATTAAAAGTGGGAGATTCAGTGGCTTCCTGTTACCCTGTGGTGGCAGCCAATAGGGTGAGGGTCTCACAAGATGTCTGCTACAGCACCAAACGCCTTCCCTTCCTTCAGTCAACACCTTGTGTGTCCTACTTTGTGCTGGCATGGGAGATATTGCATCGCGTTTTGCCAAGAGCAAAGCAAAGCTTAGGCATTATATCTTCTGTTCCTGATTCAGCTCTGGTCAAGGTTTTGGCACTTGCATCTCAGAAGTTAGGGTGGAACGTACTTGTTGGAACACAGTGCAATGATTCCTTTATAAATGCCAATCAAACGGATGCAGTCATTATCCTGCCTCCATATGACAAATCCTTGATGACTAAAATGTCTAATGCTGTCCAGAATGTTGTCCTTGTTTGTGAGTCCCAAACACAGCCTTTGGTTGCCCAGGATCTGCTCCAGGGTTTCCAGGAAAGTGTCCATGTGCAGACAGTTGACATGCCAGTCATTCTGCAAAAAGGATCTCTGAGGGCTCGAAGTCTGCGTGTTTATCAGTGGCTCAAGTCTTTGAACCTGACTCAGGAATTTTGCCTTGCAAGTTTCACCTTTCAGAGTGTCACATCTGAACAAATGAACAACATTTATTCAGATTCCTACTTCAGTGCAAAGAACCTGGCTGTTGTGGCTCTAGAAAAAGGACATTCCACATCAATATCAGACATTCCGCTGCTGCCCACGAAAAAGCAGCTTTTCCGAAAGAAAGCAGTGTACATCGTGGCAGGCGGTCTGACCGGGCTGGGCTTTGAAACGGTCAAGTTCATCTCAAACAAGGGAGGTGAGTTCGTCGTCATCCTTTCCAGGAGCAAGCCCTCAGCAGAGATGCAGCAAGCGATTGGCAACGTGGAGAAAAAATGTGGGAACAGCATTGTTAGCATGGAGTGCGACATATCGGTGTCTGAGCAGGTGCACAAAGTTGTGGATGCCATCCAGCTCAAATTTGAAGGGTGTCCAATCAGAGGAGTGTTTCATAGCGCAGTGGTCTTGCAAGACGGGCTCATTGAAGCCCTTGACAGATCCCTCTATGAGAAAGTTTTCAAGCCCAAAGTGAATGGTGTGCTTAACTTGCACCATGCAACACTGAACTGCCAGTTAGATTACTTTGTTTGTTACTCCTCCATATCAGGCTTTCTGGGAAATGCGGGGCAAACAAACTATGCAGCAGCAAACACTTTCCTGGACTTGTTCTGTCAGTACAGGCGCAAGCTAGGCCTGCCTGGACAGTCCATCAACTGGGGACCTCTCAACATTGGGCTCCTCTTGAACAAAGAGATGGTCCATCAGTTCCTGGAAGGCATGGGCATGATGGTGCTGAATGTCTCTGAGATCCGCAAAAGCCTGGAGGAATGCTTGCGCATCAACCGACCCCAACAGGCCGTGTGCCGCTTTCACTTCAGAAACATCCGCTTCAACGTCCTCTCTCAGAATGTATCTCTGAGCGGGAAGCTGTATGCACTGACGGAGAAAGCTTTCCAAACATACAGCAATTTGGACTCTGAAAATAAAACTACTGAGGAAGTCTCAGCGAGGGATTACGTCGTTTCAATGCTCACCAAAACCATTGGCTTGGAGGTGGGCGAAGTGAAAGATGACACTCTGCTCTCAGCAATTGGTGTCGACTCCATGCAGGCCATGACCCTGCAAAACCTCTTCTATCAGGACCGAGGTGTCAACGTGCTTCTGGTGAAACTGCTGGACCCCAACGCCACAGTGTCGACAGTGGTGGCCATCTTGAACGAAATGAGCGCAATTTGAACTCATCACCAATATGGATGAGCTGTCATGATCCATCCAGATGCTCTGTTATTGGCCACTCAAACACAGCGACGGCGGCAGCTACATTAGAGGAGCACAGCGGTGGTTCACACGTTGAAAACGGCTTGTCGCAATGCCTCCAATTTATTAGGTTTTCTTCAGCGCCCCACTATTTTGCTTTGTATCTAAATTTTCTTTGTAAACTTGGTCTTTAACAAGCGCGATTGCGTGGTGCACTGCACTGCATACAGTGCTGGGCAGACACTCAACCACTCAATACATATGTATAACCTGCATTGACTGGCCACAACATTAGGTACACTTGCACAAGAACACAAGAGCATGTATGGCTCACATGAGCTATACATAAAATATTACTTCCGTCTCAATATGCAGCAGTATGCACATTGCAGTCTTAAACTTGTTTTCATAACAGTGGCACGATCACGCATCAGTCACTGACGGTGTTGGGTTTTTTTGTCTACTTTTTCCGGGTGGTGGCTTCTGATATTAAGTCAGTTAGAAAACTGCTTGTAATACTGAACCCGGTGCTTTTAAGAAATATCGATACAGATAATTCAGATGGGTGAACGGATACAGATAGCGGTGTACTTATCTCTAATAACCAACTCAACTGACGGGAACACACTTTACACCAGATTTTAATCCTGATCATTGTTTATGTGGGGGTATTTCAGTGGAAAGTGTGTCCTTGTTGACTTTGTTATGGTTATTGTGATTATCTCAAGGTCTGAAGGTTCTGTAGAGATAACAGACATCCATGGAGACCTGCAGGTGATCATTCTTATCAGCATTGATGATATTTATTGGCTTTATGGGGATGATTAAACAATGGACACCGTCTATGGACTCTACAACATGCTAATAAAATGCACTCACATTGTGCAGTTATGTATTATGGTTGTGTTTTGTATAACATTTTCGCATTCTATCGCTTAGTAAATGGGATATACTATTTGAGTGTCAACATTTTAGCACTTGGCAGAAATAAATGTCTAATCCTAGTCATGAAAACATTGTCCTTGTTTTTCATTGCCCCATGCCAAACAGGTATGAGACAAGATTGTGAAGGTGCTGCCATGTTCTGATGTATCACATGATATTAATATTCATCACCAGTGTTTCCAAAGTAGCCACTGTAGTCTTTGTCTCCAGTATCCTGACCAAAGGCATGTAAACGTTTGTGTCTTATATCTGACTCTGCAGGGTCACGGCCAACATGGAGTCGACGCCCAGTGCTCCCAGAGTGATGTCATCATCCAGCTCCTCTTCCCCATCGTCACTGATGATACGTCTCACACATACTATGTGTGGGCAAAACCGCTGTAGTCCCAGCTCACCGCTCACAACATTGTCAGCTCCGCCAAGGTATACAGTTATTTTAGTAAATTGTGAAAGTATGTTTTTAAAGGTGAACTTGTATGCAAGCTGTTGAGGTCTAAAGTTATCATCAGTAAGGATAGGATCCATCAACCCCCCAAAACCCTTTAGGCCCAAATTGGACATAAGTGTCAGAAAATATGTGAAAGCCACTCGGCTTTCAAGAGATTTCACAGGCATGTGCAACCTACTCAGACCCTTGGAGCCCATTTGGGATGTAATATACTCCTATTATAAAAGCATATTTTTTTTAATGCATTTATTAATTTATTTCTGAATTGTCCTTAAAAAGCTGATATTTCCTATGCATGGGCTCTCTTTGGTGTTGTCATGCTCTATGAAGGACTTTGGTTGTAATTCTACTTTCTGGAAACCATTGCACATTTTGTGATTTACCAATTAAAAAAAGGGGGGTAGGTGTTTGGACACAGAGACCCTAAAACTGAAAATAATAATAATAGAAAACTTAATACCAACAGACAGATCTGGAGATTTAAACATTGAAAGTTTAAAAAAATGAATGTATGACTTAATTACATACTCTTTATGGGTGTGGCTGAAACGGTCCAATGGACACTTGATGTGATGAGCTGCTGGAACATCTCAGACAAGGGTCGAGAACATTTTTGGCTAGGAGAGCCACGGAAAATTTATTTTCATGAGTCATTTTCCTTCAACACAGAAAACAAATAAATGCCTGCATTTACATAATGTATATGATAGAACACTATCGATGTAACAATGGCTTCATTATTAGGAGCACCAGAGTTTCTGGACCACGATGTTTGGCTTGAGCGATGACATTTGAGATGCTAGCCACGTCTGTCAGATCGCCAACAGGGGTTCCAGTGAGCCTTGATGTACTGGATGGTGGTGAGGTCGCACCTGGGTGTAAAATCTCTGTAGCACGGATTGTCCATCTTAATTACCCAATGCTTTATGCTATTATTGGCCTGAGTTTGACATATGTGAGATAGGTGAAAGAATGAAAGTGCTTAGTCCTGCTAATTGACCATCCTTAACAGTGAAAATGCTGGGGCTCCATTAGATAGTAGCATGCATCTTGAATGACATATTAGGTTCAAGGTTAAAGAAAAGGATGCTGGCGTCACATTGGTCTCATAGCAAGAATTTATTATTATGGTCTCACTTTACAATAAGGTACACAAAATACAGGAGTTACTGAGGAACTAATGAGTAGTGATTCGGGTTAGGTAGGGTCTTTCCTCATTAACTAGTGTCATTTTGTGTACCCTATTGCCTCAAGTGCAACTCAAAGAAGGACATCTCTACACCGCTGAAAGGTAAGTGAGTAAAGTATCATGCATACATCACCTTCTTTCAAATGGCATTTTACTGGAATGAAACCAATTGAGTTGCTTCATATGTTCCTCAAATGTTTCGTCAGTACTGTGTGTAGAAATATGCCTCAACGATGGAGACGATTTATACAATTCTAATTAATTCTGCATTGACAGGAAATCAACTGTTGGTTTAAGCGGAGGATTGACACATACGTTGCAATGGGGATGTTACAACAAGTAGATAGTCATCAGCAATAAGCTTCAATGACACCCCAGCACATTGTTAGATAACATATTGATTTACTTATTAAGCTCCGTCTAATCATTTGCAACCCCCCCCCCCCCCATAAAAGCGCACACCAAGCTCCTTCATCGCCATGGCCACGTCTATACAATCCATCATTAATGTTTGATGAAGATGACGGGCCGCTTATAAGACGATAAGCGCACTCTCACCGAGTCTTAATGTGTGTAAGGATGCGGCGGCATGCGACACAACGGGAATAACCACACAGTGTTTGTGTATATATAATACATATTGCTCTCTGGATACAAAAAAAAAAACGGAGTGCGAGTTTTTGATTTGCTGCTTGACTGATGTTCTGTGAGGATGGACGAGGATGAAGACTGCATTGCCGTGGTGGGCATCGGCTGCAACTTTCCAGGCGGTAAGACATGTTTAGATATAATATATGTATTTTTTTATATATGTAATAATTTTATACTGATTAAAAAATAAACGTTTTTACTGCAACTTCCTACTACCACCACATAGAACATCTAACATCTAATGTTTATACTGTACATAATATATTTTTTCAAATATTTAATGTTATATTTATATAAAAAACTAATTTAGAGAAATATGTATTTTTGGATGTTTAGAATTTAATTATCAAAAGGTATCAATACAATAATTTATTTTCGGTATTTTTAATGGCAACGACGGATTACTGATAATGTATTTATTTGTGATGTAATATATGAATTACTACTTTTCACATCACTAATAAGTATACAAAAATTCTACCACCATGGAACGTCTGACCTTGGTGTGAATCTTTCATGCAGGTGAAGGTCTAGACAATTTCTGGAAGGTTCTAGTGAATGGACGCAATTGTTCCGTGCCAATTCCCAAGGAGAGGTTTGACTTGTCCAGCTGGTATGACCCTGATGACAACAAGGCGGGTAAATCCCGCACAGCCAAGGCCGCTCTCCTTGACGGGTACACACTTTTGACCTTTATAAAATATTTTTAAAAATTTGAGAGGCCTTGTACTCATTTAATGAATGCATTTATCATGCTTTATTATTCTAGTAGCAAATCATTTGGGGTAATTGTATGCTTCTTGGATAAAAGTTGATTTTTGTTTTAACAGTTTCAACCAATTCGACCACAAGTTATTTGGCATCAGCGACAGTGAAGTGGAACAAATGGACCCTCAACAGAAGCAGCTGCTTCAGTGCGTCTACAGAGCTTTGGAGAATGCTGGTATTCCGATGGAAAAGGCCAGTGGAACCAGAACCGGAGTGTTTTTTGGTAGGAAAAACTGCAACTGCTGTCTGTCACAGCCCTGCAGTGGCCAGTGATTGGTTGGTTGTTTCCATCATAGGCCTCATGAACAGAGATTACGAGACCAATGCGGCACATGTGCACCCCAGTGTCATCAACCACTGGACCGGGACGGGACTGGCCATGAGCATCGCTGCCAACAGGGTGTCGTACATCTTCAACTTCACCGGGCCGTCGCTGGCCATTGATTGCGCCTGCTCATCCTCTTTGGTGGCTCTTCATCTGGCCGCCCAGGCCATTAAACAAGGTCCAAACTTACAATGCAGCATCCATTCTGTGAGAAGAGAACCGGAGGAACACCGTTTAGAACCTTGTCTGTGTACGACCTATCAGGGGATTGTGACATGGCCATGTGTGGAGGTGTCAACTGCATCATCGAGCCCAGAGTGTTTGTGGCCCTCAGTAAAGCCAAGATGATCTCACCAGACGGTACCAGTAAGCCTTTCTCTAACAAGGCAGATGGTTATGGGAGAGGTGAGGGCTGCGGCGTCGTTCTCCTTAAACCGCTGAGAAAGGTAACAGCAACTATGTTCCTACTTTATTGACGAATGAAGCAATTAAGTCTACATACAGTGGGAGGGGGTGTTTGCTCCCTTCCTGATTTTTTTTTTTTTTTTGCATGTTTCAGATCATCAAACAAATTTAAATATTAAGTAATGACATCAAAACTGAACACTAAATGTTTTTAATGACATTTCTATTACTAAGGAGAAAAATATCCAAACCTACATGGCCCTGTGTGAAAATGTGATTACCATCCGTGTTGTGATAGAGTTGCTGGATTAAACTGCAGCCACATTTAGTTTGATTGTGTCCTTGCTGCGCCTTTACAGGCTCTACAAGACCAGGATCACATTTGGGGCATCATCAGCAAGACAGCAGTCAACCAAGATGGCCATTCGGTGTCGCCAATCACCAAGCCCTCCATGACGCAACAAGAAGAGCTGCTGAGGAGAATCTACTCCGAACACGACATCGCCAACATCCACTACATTGAGGCTCATGGGACCGGAACCCCAGTTGGAGATCCGACAGAGGCGGCTAGCATCTCAAATGTCATTGCCAAAGCCCGAGCTCCTGGTTTACAAGCTCTCCGAATCGGCTCGGTGAAGAGCAATATCGGACACACTGAATCTGTTGCGGGTGTGGCCGGCGTCATCAAGGTGCTCCTCATGATGAAGCACGAGACCATCGTTCCTTCTGTGTTCTTCTCTGAGGACAATGCCAGCGTAGATTCCCTTGCACTGAATCTGCGCGTTCCTACAGAGGTTGAAAAGTGGGAAGCAAAGGGAGCACGGATCGCAGGAGTGAACAATTTTGGCTTTGGAGGCACCAACGCTCATGCTATTGTCAAACAACACATACGGTCGCAATCTGTCAAAAAGTGTGATGGCAGGCAGGTGAAATATTTTGTCATGTCGGCAAATTCATCCAAGTCTCTCACACTCACGCTAGAAGACACCATCGCACATCTGGAGGCCAATGTGGATCTGGACTGTCTGTTGTACACGGCAGCTTGCAGAAGGAGCCACCTCAAGCACAAATACCGAAGAGCCTTCATGGTTTCATCCCTAGTTGACCTTAAAGAGAAGCTACATGCCGCTGTTGGCAGAAATACAAGCCCTGCCCTTTCAGATCCCAAGTTAGTATTCGTCTTCTGCGGCAACGGCGTCGCTTATCACGGCATGGGCAAGCAACTACTCCGACACGAGCCGGTGTTCAGAGATACCATCAAGCATATTTCACAGGTTTACCAAAGGCTGAGCACACTGAACATCTTGGACACGCTTGAAGGCGATCACGAGCACAGCGACTACAACGCTCCACATGTGGCCCAGCCCCTTCTCTTTGCTCTGCAGGTGGGCGTGGCCACTCTGCTCAGGCACTGGGGCGTCAAACCTGACGCCATGCTGGGACACTCGGTGGGCGAGGTCGCGGCAGCTCACTGCTCAGGCCTCCTGTCCCTTGACGATGCCCTGAAAGTCATCTACTTCCGCAGCGTTCTCCAGGGCAAAGTCACTGGGGGGAAAATGCTGGTGATCAGCAATATGGCCGTGTCAGAGGTCACAGCTCTTCTCCCGTGTTACTCTGGAAAAATTTGTCTGGCTGCGTTCAACAGCCCGCAGTCTTGTACCCTCTCAGGGGATGCGGATGCAATAGAAAACCTCCGGGAAGAGCTGAGTCATTCATCTAACAGTCAGAACCTATTCATTCGGGTGCTAGAGGTCCCTGCTGCTTATCACAGTCACATGATGGATCCAATTCTGCCCAAAATCAGGGAGGCAATCGGTTCCTTGGAAGAGAATGAGCTCAGCACACAGCTTCTCTCAACAGTGACAGGTGAGGAGGCACAACGAGGGGATTTCTGCTCAGGTGATTATTGGGCTAGGAATATTCGGGAGCCAGTTGCTTTTGAGCAGGCACTCAGATCAGCTAGTGGAGGCAAGAAGAGTTTGGTCTTTGTGGAGGTGGGTCCACGGAGAGCCCTCCAGAGGAACATCATGGAAACTCTGGGGAACGACATACCTGTTGTTGCCTCGCTGCAGCCAGACAAAGACCACCAGACACTCTTGTCTGTGGTTCCCAGGCTCTTTGAGGTCGGCGTCCAGGTAGACTGGAACACCTTCTATGTAGGGTATGAGACTGTGCCGCTGCCCTTCCCAAAATACCAGTTTGATATCTCGGACAGGGATGTGATCATTAAAGGTGCTCAGAAAAACACCAGTAGTAATCACCCAGTGCTCTGCGCCACAGGAAGTGAAAAGAACACATTCAGTTGTGATGTGGTGTCTGATTCTGTCTTCTACCTGAAAGAACACAAACACAACAGTGTACCCATCATCCCTGGAGCCTTCTATGCTGAGTTGGGCTTGGCTGCATTCATGGCCTGTGCAAAACCAAAGGTCCCCCTCAACGCACTGCAGCTTAGTGTCAGTTTTCACAGCCCTTTCATCTTAACTCCAAATCCCCCAGAGATGAAGGTGCAGCTCGAGCAAAAAGAGAATGAAGCCACCTTCACTGTGTTCTCATCCTCAGCCACATGCGCTTCAGGCATGGTCGTAGTGAAAAAAGAGCGACCAGTAGAAGAACAGCACATTGACCTGAATGGCATCTACAAACGCTGCACATCTGCGGTGACCTATCAAGAATTTTATGGCTATCTGTCCCAAGGAGGCTTTCAGTATGGAGATGTCTTCCAGAATAAGGCCAGTGTTCACTATGGGGAAGATCTGAAAGAGGCCTATGCTGTTGTCACAGTTTCAGAGGAACTGCTGCCTCAGTTGCATGACTACCATGTTCATCCCGTCCTACTGGACTTCCTAATGCAACTTTTGCCAGTCACAGTTGAGCATATTTTTGCTGGGAGACCAGGATTTCCTGCTAAGATTGGAAGTTTGACGGTGTCAGCACCCTTGAAAGATGAGATGATTGTCTACTTGAGGGCAACCGATGTCGGTACGGACCACTTTGAGGTCTGTGGGTGCTTTGCAGATAGAGATGGCAACGTCTTGGTTGAGGTGAAGCACGTGTTAATCAAATACCTTGGCAGTCGTTCTCATGTGGTTGAGGAGTACTTCTACCACAACCACTTCAGCATAATACCCGAGGGGATTACAAATGATCCAGCTCCTAAGGCCTTGGTGTTCTCGGACCGCATAGGAATCTCAAAATGTCTACAGCAACACTTGGACTCCAGATCTCGCTACATTTCCTTTACATATGCAAAAGAGATCTTGAGCAGTGGCTTTCCGGCACTCTTAGTAAACCTCAATATCACAGACATTGCGAACAACTTTGATGAGGTCTTGTTCTTGTGGGGCAAAGAGAACTTTGACTCACTCACACCCGATGTCGTCCTGCAGAATCTGGCCAACTGCTGCGAAACCTTCCGCCAAATTGTCGTAGAGCTCAAGCGAATTCGCTTTCCAAATTCCATCCGAGCAGTAACATACTGTTCATCTGATCTCACAGTCGATCACGTCAATCCAGGCTTTGCCATCGTTGGCATGACTCGCTCTTTTGCTGCTGAGATACCAGAGCTTTCTTTCCAGTTGATTGACATAAGCTCTGTCTCTGCTAAGGATATCACAGCTCTGTCTGAGGTCCTACGAGCCTACCCTTGCAGCAAGTACCCAGAACTTGTGGTGAAAGACGGGGTCATTCTCAAACCTTCCATTGAGCGTACCACTCCTGAATTAATTGAAAACTCTGCAGGGAGTTTTACCTCCAGCACTTCTGAACCTTGCATCCTTCAGACTGCAGATGCCTTTACAATGAGCCGGCTAACTGCTGTCCATTTTGACAATGATGAAGAGACAATAAGTGATACTTGTGTTGAAATTCAGCCCACTAATATGTGTGTCCACTCGTCGGATTACTTCCCTGTCAGTGCCTCACATCTGAACTTTGGTCAGACGCTGTACTGGAACCAGCACTCCTCCCAGAACCACAAGCTACTCATGCTTGACTTCAGTGGTGTTGTTACAAGGGTCGGAAAGGAGGTCAGGAAATTAAAAGTGGGTGATTCTGTGGCTTCCTGTTACCCTGTGGTGGCAGCCAATAGGGTGAGGGTCCCACAAGAGGTCTGCTACAGCACCAAACGCCTTCCCTTCCTTCAGTCAACACCTTGTGTGTCCTACTTTGTGCTGGCATGGGAGATATTGTATCGAGTCTTGCCAAGAGCAAAGCAAAACTTAGGCATTATGTCTTCTGTTCGTGATTCAGCTCTGGTCAAGGTTTTGGCATTTGCATCTCAGAAGTTAGGGTGGAACGTGCATGTTGGAACATGGAATTCCTTTATCAATGCCAATCAAATGGATGCAATCATTATCCTGCCTCCATATGACAAATCCTTGATGGCTAAAATATCTAACTCTCATGCTGTCCAGAATGTTGTCCTTGTTCGTGAGTCCCAAACACAGCCTTTGGTTGCCCAGGATCTACTCCAGGGTTTCCAGCAAAGTGTCCATGTGCAGACAGTTGACATGCCAGTCATTCTGCAAAAAGGATCTCTGAGTGCTCGAAGGCTCCGTGTTTATCAGTGGCTCAAGTCTTTGAACCTGACTAAGAAATTTTTCCTTGCAAATGTCACCTTTCAGAGTGTCACATCTGAAAAAATCAGCAACGTTTATTCAGATTCCTACTTCAGTGCAAAGAACCTGGCTGTTGTGGCTCTAGAAAAAGGACATTCCACATTAATATCAGACATTCCGCTGCTGCCCACGAAAAAGCAGCTTTTCCGAAAGAAAGCAGTGTACATCGTGGCAGGCGGTCTGACCGGGCTGGGCTTTGAAACGGTCAAGTTTATCTCACAAAAGGGAGGCGAGTTCATCGTCATCTTTTCCAGGAGCAAGCCCTCAGCAGAGATGCAGCAAGCGATCGGCAATGTAGAAAAACAGTGTGGGAACAGCATTGTTAGCATGGAGTGCGACATATCAGTGTCTGAGCAGGTGCACAAAGTTGTGGATGCCATCCAGCTCAAATTTGAAGGGTGTCCAATCAGAGGAGTGTTTCATAGCGCAGTGGTCTTGCATGACGGGCTCATTGAAGCCCTTGACAGATCCCTCTATGAAAAAGTTCTCAAGCCCAAAGTGAATGGTGTGCTTAACTTGCACCATGCAACACTGAGCTGCCAGTTAGATTACTTTGTTTGTTACTCCTCCATATCAGGCTTTCTGGGAAATGCATCACAAACAAACTACGCAGCAGCAAACACTTTCCTGGACTTGTTCTGTCAGCACAGGCGCAAACTAGGCCTGCCTGGACAGTCCATCAACTGGGGAGCTCTGAACCTTGGACTCCTCCTGAACAAAGAGGTGTTTCATCGGTTCCTGGAGGCTAAGGGCATGATGGTGCTGAAGGTGGCCGAGATCCACAAAAGCCTGGAGCAATGTTTGCTCATCAACCGACCCCAACAGGCCGTGTGCCGCTTCCACTTCAGAAACATTCGTTTCAACGTCCTCTCTCAGAATGTATCTCTGACCATGAGGCTGTCTGCGCTGGTCGAGCAAGCCTTCCAAAAGTCCAGACAGTTGGACTCTGAAAATAAAAACACAGAGGAAGTCCCAGCTAGGGATTACATTGTTTCGTTGCTTGTGAAAACCATTGGCTTGGAGGTGGGCGAAGTGAAAGACGACACTCTGCTCTCAACACTCGGTATCGATTCCATGCAGGCCATGACGCTGCAAAACCTCATCTATCAGGACCGAGGCGTCAACGTGCCTCTGGTGAAACTGTTGGACCCCAACGCCACACTGTCGACAGTGGTAGCCATCTTGAGCGAAACAACCGAAGACGGAACTAATAATGAACTCTCAACTGATGCAAGCGCGCTTTCCACCAGATTTTAAACCTGATCACTGTTGATATGTGAAATATTTCAGTATACAGTGTGTCCTGACTAACTTTGTTGTGATTATGTCAAGGTCTGAAGGTTCTGTGGAGATAACAGCAGACTTTTTTTTAACCTGTTCATCATTCACGTGTCCTGCAGGTGATCATTCTTATCAGTATTGATGATATTTATTGGCTTTATGGGGATGATTAAACAATAGACATCGACTATGGACTGTAAAACCTGCTAATAAAAAGCACTCACATTGCGCAGTTATGTATTATGGTTGTGTTTGCGAAACATTTTCCCATTGTAACACTCAATAAATGTTATATACTCTTAAGAGTGTCAACATTTAAGCACTTTTTATTACAATGCGGCAGAAATAAATGTCTGATTGTAGTCATGGTAACACTGTCCTTGTCTTTCATTGCACTTGCCAAACAGGTATGAGACAAGAATGTGAAGGTGCTGCCATGTTCTGATGTATCACATGATATTAATATTCATCACCAGTGTTTCCAAAGTAGCCACTGTAGTATTCGGCTCCAGTATCCTCACCAAAGGTACATGAACGTTTGTCTCTTTATATATCTGACTCTGCAGGGTCATGGCCAACATGGAGTCGACGCCCAGTGCTCCCAGAGTGATGTCATCATCCAGTTCCTCTTCCTCATAGTTGCTTACATCACTGATGATACGTCTCACGCTTCTTGGTGGGCAGGACCCCTGTGGAAGTCCCACCCTACCGCTCACCATGTTGTCCTTAATCTCTGCTAAGGTATACAGTTGTTCTTTTAGTAAGTTGTTTTGTGAAAGAATGTTTTTAAATGTGAATTTGCATACGAGCTGCTGAGGTTTGTTCACGAGTAGAACCTCTGTGAGGGCTCTGTGAAAGTCACACACATCCATAACTGTCAATCCCTTCGCTTGCAGGAGATTTTGGATATGATGTTTGTTGAACAGGAGGCCGAGGTTCAATGGCCCCCAGTTGATGGACTGTCCAGCAAGGCCGAGGTTTCTGCGGTAATGACAGAAGGCGTCCAGGAATGAATTCGCAGCTGCGTAGTTAGACTGGGCTTCATTTCCGATGATGGAAGAGATGGACGAATAGCACACAAAAAAGTCAAGTTTCTTTGAAAGCGTTGCATGGTGAAGATTTAAGGCTCCACTCACTTTCGGCTGCAGCACCTTCAGCAGGAGCGCTTCATTTAGGGTGTCGATGAATGCATCGTGGAGTACCGCAGCACTATGAAACACCCCTTTAATGGGACAAGAACTGAATCTTTGTTCAATCTCCGATATGGCGTCCACCACCTGCTGCAGCACAGAAACGTCACACCGGATGCTCATGATGACAACATCATACCTTCCTTGGATGAGATCCAGTTCAGATTGTATTTCATGTGTTGGCGTGCGTCTGGAGAGGGTTACGATACAACCACCACCGTTGCTGGCAATGAACTTCACTGTCTGAAGCCCCAATCCGGTGAGCCCTCCAGTGATGATGTAAACGTTATCTTTTTTGAAGAGTTGCCTCGGCCTGGCCAACAGACGGATATCAGACACTGGGTAGCTATGTTGCAAAATAACTTGACGTACTGCCTTTGTGGCAAAGTAAGAGTCATCAGTCTGCGCTTCTGCTTTGTGTGATGTTTGAAATGTCTCACTTTTAATAGGTAGGGATGCTCTCTCAAAGCCAAGACATGTGAGCCACTTGAAGATGGCGCCACCGTGCACCTTGAGGTAAGATCTTTGAAGGACACAGGTCACATCTAGAATATGCATACGGATGCTCTTGAACGCACCCCAGCATGAGGACGACATGTGTGTGTTATTCACGAGTACAACATGTCTCTCATGGTCGTCGTTATCTTGTAGTTCCGTCCAGGAGTTGTCGACGGGAGGCAGGAAAACAAAAGCTCGGCATGGTTCAGTAGCGTCCGTCATCAAACGCGGTAAACAGGATACATTCCAACCTGACCGGTTTGCGGTCAACGCTAAAATTTTCATAAACACTGAAGCTAAGTTTGGCGTGATGATTGCCAGTTTGTTCTGTTCTTGTGCTTTCACAGTCGGAAGGGCTCTCTTCAGGATCTCCCATGCCAGGATGAAGTAAGACACAATTGGAGATTCCTCCAGAAACGGGAATGTCTTGATGTCGTAACACAGAGAATCAGGAACAACAACCTTCGCTGCGGCCACAGTTGGATAACATGATGCAACATGGTCCCCCGCTTTTATGCCACAAACATCTTTCCCAACAGTGGTCACGATGCCGCTAAAATCCAGAGCCAGAAGTGCATGTTGATGTGCAGCACGATTGTTCCAGTACAGAGTCTTCCCGAATTGCAAATGTGAAACGGTAACGGGGAAGTAATCAGACGAATAAACGCAAACGTTTGTTAGCTCAATCTCAACAGATCCCTGTGGGACTGAACCCTCATTGAAGTCACATGGGGCGGCTGTCACGCCTTCCACTTTGTACGGATGACTACTCTGCAGGACAAAATCTTTCACTGAGCGTCTGTCACCTTGTAAAGACACTCTGTCCACCGTGGGAGTACAAGTTATCTTTACTGTGGACGCCTTTCCTTGACCAATAATGACTTCTGGTTGTTTGCAGCCATTAATGACGCCAACGAGACATAAAGTGTCTTCTCTGGTTAGCGATGACAAATCAATCAGCTGTAAAGACATACCAGATATCTCCGTTGCACAAGCTCTTGTCATACCAGACAGCACAAAACCAGAACTTAAACAATCAACCATCTTCTCTGAGGACCTGTAGGTAATAACACGGACAGTGTACGAATGATTGCCCTCTTTCAAGGTTAGAAGAACCTGTCGGAATAACTCACAGCTAGTCACCAAGCGCTCCATTGTCCTATCAGGTGATAAGTTACTGAGATCATCTGCGGCCCAAATGAAGAGAACGTCTCGAAAATTGCTGTGAAGTGAATTTCGAACTACATGTCTGAGTTGGCTTGTGTCCTCCACTGTGAGGGACTCGGGATGCAAATAAGGACAAAGCGCTTCAGCGATGCCCAGCTTGTCCGCAAGAACCAACGCTCTTATCTTCCCATCACAACTACTCTCAACCGGGATGGGAGTGATTTCATTGTGGAATAACAGTGACTGAGGAGCAGATGAGCAACCACCCATGAACGTGATCCTTACATCTTTAAGTTCTACAAGTACTTCTCCACCTGTGCTGGCAAAACAACCGCACACTTCAAGGAAACTTGGAGTTTCTTGCGTCATCCGCATGTAAATAAACATATCCTTTTGCGGTGGTCCTGAAATGACAAGACTGCCAATCATGGAAGGGAATCCCTGCTTGGTTGTCAAACTCCTCATGGCTACCACTGCAGTCATTTGCATGAAGTAGTCCAAGAGCACAGGGTGGAGGACGCAGTTGTGAAGCTCCTTGAAAAGTTCTTTGGGTACTTGAAGTCTTGTCAGTACCTCGTTGAATTCATCCCCAAAATACACATCGTGAAGGTGTTTGAACACAGAGCCATAGTCAAATCCCGCTTTGGAAAGAATGGAGTAGATCTCATTTGTTTTTACAACCAAAGTGCATCTTTTTGAGATCCTCTCTGGATTAATTCTGGGTTCCTCTATGAAAGCCGGACCCTCTGTGCACCTAAAGGTACCTGAGGCATGAGTGGCAGCAGAGGAACATATTGTAAATTCATTTTCAACGAATGTCACTTTCAGCTGGTGGTTGTCAGCACGAAGCAGCTTGTGAAATATCACACTGATCTGGACGGAGGAGACGGGCTTCTTTGGTTTTAAATGCGCCATCAAGGAGATGAACACCAGCTCCACGTAGAAAGCACCGGGCACGATGGAGACACCGTTGTGCTTGTGCTCCCAGAGATATGCCACAGTCTCCACTGAGAGGTTGCACTTGTATTCGTTGTTCTGCTCCATCGGGAATATGAGCAAATGTGCTGAAAGAGAAGATGATTCTCCTTTCCTGACATCCTCAAAATGCATTTCTTTCTTTGTGTTATCAAAATGATAAATCGGGAATGCTGTGGGTAGCGTTTCATAACCTCTGTAGATCTCCTGCCAATGCACGTTGATGCCCAACTCAAATAGTCTTCCCGCTGTGGACAACATCATTTCATATTCTCTTTGTGGTTCCACAGAGGAAAGAACTATCGTTTCCTTCCCGAGTGTCTCCAGTATGTTTCTTTGGAGAGCTCGGCGTGGTCCAATCTCCACAAAGACCATGTTCTTCTCTGGAAGCTTATTTTTGGCGACTGCATGCAGAGTTTGCTGAAACAGAACTGGTTTCCTGATGTTCTTTGCCCAGTAGGAGCCTGTTCCAAAGTCACCATGCTCACACTCTTTCCCTGTCAGCGTGGAAAACAGTTTACACTCCAACTCGTTGGCAACCAAACCATCTAAAGTTCTCTGAACATCTTCAACGATTGGATCCATTAAATGACTGTGATAAGCTGCCGGAACATCTAAGATACAGAGAAAGATATTCTCATGCATATACATCATCTTCAGCTTCTCATGGAGGACATCTACAGCGTCTGCATCTCCTGACAAAGTGCAAGACACCGGACTGTTGAAGGCGGCCACGCAAATGCTTCCAGAGAAATCTGGAAGGATTCTTAACACCTTTTCTACTGCAACATTGCTAACGACTAGCATCTTCCCAACAGCGACAATACTTTGAAGACTGCTGCGCTGGTAAACCACTTTGACCGCGTCCTCCAGAGACAGGAGTCCTGAGCAGTGAGCAGCAGCGACCTCTCCCAAGGAGTGTCCGAGCACCATGTCAGGTTGGATGCCCCAGTGCTTCAACAAGGATGCTATGGCTACCTGAAAGGCGAAAAGTCGTGGTTGGACAACATCTGGCTGGCTTAAGTCATCACCGTCAAGCCATGGGCTTATTGTGATGCGTTTATGTTTCTGAAAAAGGGCCTCCACTTCTTTCACCTTGTCTTGGAAGACAGGAACATTCCTAAAAAGCTCTTTGCACATACCCTTGAATGCAACACCGTTTCCGCTAAACACAAACACCACCTCCCTGTCTGACTTTGTCCACGCTACTTCTTCTTTTACTGCTAGCTGATGCTGCAAATCCAAAAGAGAAGATGTTAGCATCGCTTTCCGGTATTTGTGCTTCCTGTGGCTCCTCCCACAAGCTGATGTGTAGCATAAAGCCTGCACGTCAGCGACTTGGCCGCTGAGAAGCATATGTTGTGTGTCAACAAGGGTTTGAATCAAGGATTTCTCAGAAGCTGCAGATGTTATAAACATTTTTGGACCGTCTTTTGGGATCGGTGCAGGTCCACTGGCCTCTTGATGCTCTCTTACAACGACATGAGCATTTGTGCCTCCAAAGCCAAAACTGTTTATCCCGGCTACCCGCTTCCCGTTGGTCTTCCATCTCTCAGCTTTTGTGGGAACACTCATTCTTTTCATGTCTATGATAGAATTCTCTTGGGAGTAGAAAACCGAGGGAACAATGGTTTCATGCTTCATCATTAGGAGCACCTTGATGACACCGGCCACCCCTGCTGCAGATTCAGTGTGTCCGATGTTCCCTTTAACTGAGCCGATCCACAGAGTCTCTGGACCTTGATGTTTGGCTTGAGCGATGATGTTTGAGATGCTAGCTACCTCTGTCGGATCACCAACCGGGGTTCCAGTTCCGTGAGCCTCGATGTACTGGACAGTGGCAAGGTCGCAGTGGGAGTAAATTGTCTGCAGTAGCTCTTCTTGTTGATGCAAGGAGGGCTTCGTGATTGGTGACACGGACTGTCCGTCTTGATTGATGGCTGTTTTGGCAACGATGCCCCAAATGTGGTTGCCATCTTGTAGCGCCTTGGAAGGGGACAGTAGAGGAGAAACCATGAGGAACGCTTTAGAGCAGGGGTCTCAAACTCAATTTACTTGGGGGGCCACTGGAGCTAGGGTCTGGGTGAGACTGGGCCGCATCAGGTTTTCAAAAAAAAAAAAAATAATTAAACTTTGCTTTGGTTCCAATTTTCTACAAGAAAAGCTCTGATAAAACATTCCACTGTTCTCAAATATCTTACTTTTTATTTTTCTACACAAAATAAGATCAAGAATAAAGAAAATCAATCAATCAGTAATAAATAAATATAATAATAATAATAATAATAAAACGGCAAATAATAAAAACCTAAGAAACCACATATAGTTGGTGGGTAGACAAATTATTTTTTTCAGATTAAAATGAACAAAGCATTATTAGAGCCCTGTAGACATGACAAAACACGACTACAGTCACATTTATACTCGTTTTATTTACAACATATTGCGCAACTGCAGGGTCTTGAGACACATGCTAACTCGCAAACTAGAGAGCTAGCGACCTAAACGGTAGCCTCCAAGTTAGTTCCTTTAAACTTAAAAAAGCCAAAAACTTACCACTTCCACACGGATAGGGAGGATAACTATTAACAGTTATTTAACCTTTAACATGAACATTAATCAAACGTAATAATTTTTTCTGGGTACATGATACCATACAGCATCCATATCAAACTTGCGCGGGCCGCACTAACATTAAACTTTCATATCAAGGCGGGGGCCTCAAACTAGTGTCCTGCGGTCGCGTGTTTGAGACCCCTGCTTTAGAGTGTCACAGTCCTACTTGCATAGTATTGTCCCCTTAAGAAAATAGATACTGTAAGGACTCACATTTTTGAGTGGTTTAAGTAGAAGTACACCACAGCCTTCTCCTCTGCCGTAGCCGTCCGCTCTGCTGGAGAAAGGCTTGCTAGAACCTTCTGGTGAGATCATCTTGGCCTTGCTGAGAGCAACAAAGACTCTGGGCTCTATGATGCAGTTGACCCCTCCGCATAGAGCCATGTCGCAGTCTCCTAGTTAGAAGGGAAATTAGGAACCGCCATGACAAAATAGCTTAATACGTTGATTTTGTACCTTGCTTTAAAGCCTGGCAAGCTACGTGTAGCGCCACCAAGGATGAGGAACAAGCACTGTCGATGGCGAAAGAGGGACCGGTCAGATTGAAAACATAGGAAATTCTGTTGGCGGCGACGCTCATGGCCGTCCCTGTGGCGTTGTAGTGACTTATAGTGTCAGCGCTGTTACTTCGGAGCATTTCATAGTCTCTGTTCATAAGGCCTGCAACAAAATTCATGTTATGAAATTCCCATGTGGGTATGGATTATACAGTATTATGGAGCAACATCAATCTGACCGATATAAACTCCAGTTCTGCTTCCACTAGCTCGCTCCATGGGGATTCCGGCATCTTCTAGCGCCCTGTAGGAGCACTGAAGGAGGAGCTTCTGCTGGGGGTCCATGACATCCGCCTCGGCCTCGGCGATGCCAAAAAACTTGTGGTCGAACTCATTAAAGCTGAAATATCAGATGGTTAGGAGTACCACAGCAAGGGTTTCTAGTGGGTGGAGTTTAATACACTGTAGCTCACTGATTGGTCAACAAAGTAAATTTAATTTAAACAAAATTAATTAATTTAAAGTTAAACAAAATTATGACATCCATATTTTTTAAGTCATATAAAAATGTTATATAAAATAAATAACATGACCCCAAATAGTCTATTTTGTTTTTTTTCATTATAAAAAATGTAATTATGTAAAACAACAATTAAATATAAAAATTATTTTAACAAGATTTTAGATTTTTTTTAGATTCAAGATTTTTAAAGAAAATGTTACCAAAACTTGGAAGAAAAAAAATGTATACAAATGTAAAATGCTTAACACGATCCAAAAAAAAATTAAAAAGAAAATAGTAAAATAGAAAACAAAAATAGAAAAAAGCAAAAAAAACTTTACAAAACTTGTTTTTATATAAAATACGTAACAGGACCCCCAAAAAAGTTGTAAAAAGTTTGGATGTTTCATAGCTAAAAAAAGTTAAGTATTTTTTTTAAATTGACAATTCAAAACCTAATTTTAACAAAATTATTTTTTATATATTATTTGATAAAAAGCTCATAAAAACATAAGAAATTTTAGTTAATTTACAAAATTTCAAAATAAATTTCAATGACTTTTTAATAAAAAAAAAAGAACAATGTCTATATGTATTTACCATCCATGATTTAACAATCTGAACAAGATTGACTCACCAGTCTATAAAAGCAGCTTTGGTGGTTTGAGTCTTTCCAGGTTTCCTGTCATCAGGATCATACCAGGAAGTCCTATCAAACCTTTCCGCTGGAATATCAACAACACAGTTTTTCCCCTCCAATAGAACCTTCCAGAAATTGTCCAAGCCTTCTCCTTAAATAAAAAAAAAATGATGCAGATAAATGTAGCATTCAAAGTAATAAATCGAGTGTACCTCCAGGGAAATGGCATCCTATCCCAATGACAGCAACATCATGATCTGCATCCTCCATTGTTACTCTTGAAGATCTCATGATCCTGTTCATGCTTTTATAAACACTTAAGAGGAGGGGACAACCGAGGATGTAACAATGTCCTTTGTTTTGTCTTGTTGCTCACTTAGAAGTAATTCTAGCCTGAACAGTAATTATAGGGAAGCCTATAATTTTGAATAAGAGTGACCTTTATTTCTGAGCATCAGGACAAAGACACTTATATACATGTTTCATCTGATATCATTTAGCAGGTGAGCACATTATAAGATGACTAATTGAAAAGAAAAGCAATAACACTCGTCTATAAATAGCTGCAACATCGATAAATGAGTTCTACTGAGGTACTTGAAGGTTCCATTATAAATAAATAGAAGCACCATTGGTGTTTATATTCATGATGCAGCTCAAAGATTTATACTCAAATTAAACATTCATTCATTCATTTTCTACCGCTTATCCTCACGAGGGTCGCAGGGGGTGCTGGAGCCTATCCCAGCTGTCTTCGGGCCAGAGGCGGGGTGCACCCTAGACTGGTGGCCAGCCAATCACAGGGCACATATAGACAAACAACCATTCACACTCACATTCATACCTATGGACAATTTGGAGTCACTAATTAACCTAGCATGTTTTTGGAATGTGGGAGGAAACCCACGCATGCACGGGGAGAACATGCAAACTCCACATAGAGATGGCCGAGGGTGGAATCGAACCTTGGTCCTCCTAGCTGTGAGGTCTGCGCGGTAACGACTCCACCGCCGTGCCGCCAAATTAAACATTCTTTAAAAAAACTCAGTAAATGAATCCCAGATTTATCATATGTACACAAGTCAGGTGGTGTTCAGGGGCTAATGGTCCAGCGGTTTTCCCTCCAGAACCATCTGGATCTCCTTGGCATCCAGAGTCTCGTATCTGAGTAGGGCATCGGCCAGCTTCTCATGCTCCTTTTTATAAGTCTTCAGGATGTTTTTAGCCCGTTCGTACGAGTCCTACCCAAGAGACGTCAATAACAATGTCAATTTTTTTTCTAGATAATTTTCCTCCTAGCAAAACCACTCACCTTCAGCAACAATCTGACTTCCTGTTCGATGGCGGCTTGTGTCTCGGGGCTCTGTTTGGACACATCGCCGTAGGTCATGACGCCCAGCTGTAGCACAACGCAGACATTGTTACATCATCTTTTCTAAATAAGGTAAGTGTCTTTGTTTTTACCTTGCCACTCATGCCAAATCTGGTGACCATCATATTTGCTATTTTGGTTGCGCCGTCAAAGTCGCTGGACGCACCTGAAATTAACTGATTATTAAAAAAATAAAAATAAAATGAAAGTACCTTTTCAGAGTTAACCCCCACCTGTGGTGATGTAGTCATTTCCAAAGATAAGCTCCTCCGCTACACGACCCCCCATGCTGACGTCCATCTGAGCCAGCAGTTGTGCCCTGGTCTCGCTCCAGCGGTCGTTCTCCGGGAGGAGGGAGACCTGCAAGACAAGAGAACTACAAGTAGGCATATTGAATTTGAGGTGAGCTTTTCTTCTTCTGGACTCACGTGGCCCAGCGTTGGCCCTCGAGGCATAATGGTGGCTTTGTTGATGGGCATAGCGTCTTTGGTGTAGTAGGCCACAATAGCGTGGCCCGACTCGTGGTAAGCCGTGATGGTCTTGTTCTTCTTGTCGATCTCCACGCTCCGCCTTTCCGGGCCTACAATAGACAAGGGCTATGACTTGAGGCGCTTTTTGGGTTCCTTTTGATGGATTCCCACAGAACATGCATGCGCTCACCCATGAGGATCTTGTCTTTAGCGAATTCCAAATCTTTCATGGTGACCCTCTCTTTCCCGTCAACCGCCGCCTTCAAGGCAGCCTGGTTGACTAGGTTCTCCAGCTCCGCCCCTGAGAAGCCTACAGTGCCCCGGGCGATGATCCCAGCGTTGACCCCTGCACGAGAACAAAAGAGCTACTTTTTAGAAGAAAGACACCTGCAGCAACAACATATATTACATGAACAAAAGTTATGGGACATCAAAACGTGAAGAAAATGTAAAATTTGTCAATTTATGATGGAGGCCGGGCTGCACGGTGAATGAGCGGTTATCGCACAGGTCTCACAGCTAGGAGACCCGGGTTCAATTCCACCCTCAGCCATCTCTGTGTGGAGTTTGCATGGGTTTTCTCTGGGTACTCTGGTTTCCTCCCACATTCCAAAAACATGCTAGGTTAATTAGCGACTCCAAATTGTCCATAGGTATGAATGTGAGTGTGAATGGTTGTTTGTCTATATGTGCCCTGTGATTGGCTGGCAACCAGTCCAGGGTGTACCCCGCCTCTCGTCCGAAGACAGCTGGGATAGGCTCTAGCAACCCCCCGCAATCCTTGTGAGGACGAGCAGCAAAAAATTTATGAATGTTAGTTTTTTCACGGTGTACACATGCGCACAGGCCACACAGCGAGGAAACCCGAGTTCAATGCCACCCTCTGTGCCATTTCTGTGTGGAGTTTGCATGTTCTCTCCATTCATGCGTGGGTTTTCTCCAGGTACTCTGGTTTCCTCCCACATTCCAAAAACATGCTAGGTTAATTAGCGACTCCAAATTGTCCATAGGTATGAATATGAGTGTGAATGGTTGTTTGTCTATATGTGCCCTGTGATTGGCTGGCGACCAGTCCAGGGTGTACCCCGCCTCTCGCCGGAAGACAGCTGGGATAGGCTCCAGCAACCCCCCGCAACCCTTGTTAGGACGAGCGGCAAAAAATGAAAGAATGTTAGTTTTCCGGCTGCACGGTGTACACATGGTTTGCACACAGGCCACACAGCGACGAGACCCGAGTTCAATGCCATCCTCTGTGCCATTTTTGTGTGGAGTTTGCATGTTCTCCCAGTGCATGCGTGGGTTTTCTCCAGGTTTTCCAACTTCCTCCCACATTCCAAAAACATGCTAGGTTAATTAGCGACTCCAAATTGTCCATAGGTATGAATATGAGTGTGAATGGTTGTTTGTCTATATGTGCCCTGTGATTGGCTGGCGACCAGTCCAGGGTGTACCCCGCCTCTCGCCGGAAGACAGCTGGGATAGGCTCCAGCACCCCTCGCGACCCCCGTGAGGATAAGTGGTAGAAAATTAATGAGTCAATGATGGAGGCCTGGAGGCTCTCCATCTCCATCATGGACCTTCAAGCATCCAAAAGAATAATAATTATGAATCTGGCCTTCTAAATGCATCCTGTATTCAACTCCACCTACCAGAGTCCACTTTAATCTTGGAGAGGTACCAGTTGAGGATCTCCGTCCGTCCCTTCACATCCGGCCGAGGGACGGTCACCTGCATGTCGAACCGTCCCGGTCGGACCAGAGCACTGACAGGAAGTAGTATCGCTCAATAACAATCACAAAGGTGAACATAAGGGGAAAAAAAAGAGAAACATACTTATCCAGAGCCTCAGCAAAGTTAGTAGCTCCGATGACGATGACACCTTCGTTTGGCTTGAACCTGTTGAAAACATTCACATGTGAACGCTATGTCAGAGCTATTAAAAATAATCATTAACGTGTGAATTAGAAGGACCGACCCGTCCATTTCAGCCAGCAGCTGGTTGATGGTTTGTCTGGAGTAAGGATGTATTGGAGATTCGATTCTCTTCCCGCCAACGCTGTCCAGTTCATCAATGAAGATGACACAAGGTGCGTTATTTTTGGCTTCCTCTGCAAAAAAAATAATAACCAATAAATTAGCATATCAGCTGATGTACGTTCTCGTCCCAGTCCCAGTCCAAACTTACTGAAGAGGTTCCTAATGCGGCTGGCGCCAATACCCACAAACATCTCATCAAACTCAGACCCCGATGCGTAGTAGAAAGGCACATCCGCTTCACCGGCGACGGCTCGGGCCAGCAGCGTCTTCCCTGTGCCGGGCGGCCCCACCAGGAGGATCCCTGAGGGACGCATCAGTCAGGTCACCATTTTTTTTTTAAACAATCAAAGAAACATCAGAACAAGAAATGAAGTGCACCCCCTCATACCTTTGGGAAGCTTCCCACCCAACACTGTGAACTTTTGAGGGTTCTTGAGGAACTCCACAACATCCTGCAGCTCATTCTTTGCCTCCTCTACTCCTTTGACATGCTCGAAAGTCACATTTATTTGGGTGGGGTCGATAGCTGAACCCAAAATGCTGGTGCGGAATCTTACTGTAAAGACACAGAAAATTAGCTTCACGTTTTGTCATTAGGATTTTAACTATTTCATGTTTATTACTGAAAGGAAACAAACCGGCATCGGAAAAGGAGCCTCTACCGGAAAGAAAGGGGGCTCTTGCGACACCAATAAAGGCCACCAGTAAACACACCAACACAATCAGCCTGATTTTCCTCAAGCCCTCTGAAAATAGTTAAAAATGATATTTTAAATAATAAACAGGACTAGGAAATTTGCTGGATAAGCAAACTTGCCTTGTGTTCTCTGAACAATGCCCTGAGATTGCATGAAGCCCTCTGAGAAGCCCGACTTGAACGCCTCATGTTGGCTCTCCGGAAGTTTCTTATGTTTTATCAGTTGGTCCACAGACTGCAGTTCCGGTGTCCTTTCTCTCGTCAGAAAAGCCTACAAAACATACATCATGTAAAAATCACCTTTTTGAATGTTTATTTCTTTTAAGAAATGCTGACCTTCATGAAGGGGCGCTCGGGTTCCGGTTCCACATCGTAACCGTATTCTCTATGTTTGGTCTTTAATCGATGTGTCTTGAAACCTCGAGTCTGGACCAACACTGACACCACAGAGAGATAAAATTCAGTGGATATGCAAATATTGTGATTTGAATACATTTTCTTACAGGGTAAAAACTGAAGCTCGGAACAAAGTTCTTTAAGAGGTCTCCGGTTATGGAATATCGACGAGGCAAATCTTCTGTGTGAGAACCCTGTGATGACGCAAAATAGAAATAGTGTCATATGAGCGGCATTTCGCTTTTTCGCATCACTAATGACTTACCGTGTTTGTTGTGAAAAAAAGTGTCTGCAGAAACATGGCTTGTCCTCCATACAGAAGGGACGGCGGGAGGTTCCTCTGGTCCGAAATCGGGCAGCAACCTGCTGATCACATCATCCAGATGACTCCCACTAATGTCCGACAGAGCCAGATCCCGGAGACTCACACTGGGCTGCGGTGAGGGGGAAAAAAAGAATACATCTGTACTATGGTTGCGTTACAATGTTACGTTTATGTTACCTCTTTTGGAAGCCAGGTGGGTTCAGGACTGAAGTCTTTGTGTAGCGTCTGCACCGAAGCTGTGGCCGAGTTCTTTAAGGAGTGGAGCCCACTGATGAGCTGGCTGAGGGGCACAATCATCTGACAGGGAGGAACATGACAACTGTCAACATAAAAATCACAAGGTGACTTGGCCCCACGGCGGCTGTTATGTAACCATACGCTTCCATGGCCTTCATCTTTTAAACTTACTAGCCAATATTCACGATAATATGTATCACTTTATTGTGAACCGTGATGACGTCAGCACGTCCGACTATGTATGCCAATGTCACACTATAGCACGCTAATGCTAACATTAGGTAAACAAACATTGCTGTCATTGAGGTAAGAATAACTGCACATAAAAAATAATTATTATAAAAATAGTTATCTTCAGGCAACACAAATTACACTTTCGCTACATTACAGGGAACACAAGCTGAGACACATGGGATCAAAAAGCAGCAGTTCTGCTTACCTGTTGTGGCTGAAAGGACGACAGGGAAAACATTTTTAGCACAATTAAACCACAAATATGAAGAGTGAATGTGCTCTGAATGAGCGTCGAGTCCCGGAACGCTGTCCTTTTGCTTTTGTGTTGTTCTCTGTTACACAACTTTCAGGCTAAAAACAGCAAATGGCTACTCCCCCGGCATCTGCGGTGCAAAAGAACTACAAAATGACGTCATACAAACGCAGGCCCCTTGGATGACAGTTTAACGGTTTTTCAGTGTTTTTTTTTTCTTTTTTGAAGCGTGGCCAAGGGGATTTCAAGTTACTGTTGTTAGTTTTTACAATGAGATGTACAATTAAAAAAAAAAAGCGCGAATGAAAGCAAACGGGGCTGTGTGCGGTATATGTAATGTCTGTTACTATTTCAAAAATGCCTGATGAAAATGTTTTTTTATCAGGAAAATTAAACATTAAGTAGTCACTATACATATTAATATATAGAATATTTAACGAATATTTCCAAAAATGTAACAACTCTTGTATCCTTTCGCGGTTTGAACTTTTTGAGTCGGCATCTACCTTGCATACCTAACTCGACATCAAAGGACCCCACCGGAAGAGAGCGTTTTTCAAACGTCCCAAACAAACCATTACCCGTTCCTTCATGATGTAAGTGTTTATTCTACGCTAACTGCTGACTATTTTAGACACCGGAGAACACTTGACAAGATGGACGCGGAGGAAAAGCACAAACTTACTTTAAACAATAAAGCCACCGAGCCTCCGAAGGCGCCTTCCATCGAGGATTTCATTATTTTGAAACCAATCAGCCGCGGTGCTTTTGGCAAAGTCTATCTTGCACGGAAGAAATGTAACTCCCGTTTATATGCCATCAAGGTGAGTGGATATTTACCTTCTTTATTGAGTAGAATTAATCCTATATACGTGTAATGAATCATAAATATTTTTTTTCCAGGCAATGAAGAAAGCAGAAATGGTGGATAAAAATATGGGCGGGCAGATGAAGGCAGAGAGGGATGCACTGGCATTGAGCAAAAGCCCCTTTATAGTTCACCTTTTTTACTCTCTTCAGACAGCCACCAAAATCTACCTGGTAACACAAGCAACACAAAACATCTCCAGGAACCTCTGTGTATTTCTGCTAACTGCCTCCATTGTTTACAGGTAATGGAATACCTCATAGGAGGAGATGTGAAGTCTCTTCTGCATATTTACGGCTATTTTGACCAGGACATGGCAGTCAAATACATATCAGAGGTCGCGCTTGCGTTGGACTACCTGCACCGCCATGGGATTATCCATAGGTACACAAACCAGTTCAACCAGTGGCATGATTTACATACGATTGCTCCAGGTTTCTGTGCACACACACGTGAACGTCACATTTACATGTTTTTTTGTGTTTTACCTGTGTAGGGATTTAAAGCCGGACAACATGCTTATTTCCAATGAGGGTCACATTAAATTAACCGACTTTGGGCTTTCCAAAGTCAAACTTGACCGAGGTAAATTGATTTGTAAACTGTATGATAATCTGAATGTGTTTTTATACACAGTATTATTTTATTATAGTAAACCATAACAAATTAATGACTTGATAATCTAATGTTTTCTGTGATTAAATCAGAGTTGAATCTTATGGATATCCTCACTACACCATCCTTGGCAAAACCCAAGAAGGATTACTTCCGCACGCCGGGTCAAGTCCTCTCCTTGATCAGCTGTATCGGTTTTGTAAGTTCAATATTTTTTTTGGGTCATTTTGCAAACACTGTACTTATGGACGGATTACCTTTCCAACACAGAACACGCCTGCTGGTGAAGGAAAGCGTCACTGCAGTGCATCTGCCGCGTCCTCTCCCGGGCTATGCGGTAAAGTGAAACAGAAGAATAACTCCCTCGGCTCCCCTCTGATGAGGACGACAAGCTCCCCTGCTCGCCACCCTTGGAAGAAAGGTATGCTCTGGAGTGTCAGATTGGGTAGGAATTTAGGTTTCACTTTAATAAATCTTCACAGGGCCGGACAGCACCGTGTTCAGTCCACATCACTTGGCTAAAAACCTGATGCCCACGCTGATGAAGACACGAAAGCGGTTTGAGACGATGAGCGCGGGCAGCACCACCGACACGGACGGAGGAGTCAGCCCTTTGTGGGAGCACGAGGAGGTCAGACAGCCTTTTAAGTGAATTGTATTGAATTATCAATGGTGTAACTCATCCAGGGAATTGCACATGTGTCCAGCAGGGTTCAAAATACATGTGTGTTTGCATAAAAGCATTTTAGAGGCTCCATGTTGTACAAAGTGGTGGACATAAACAGACTATGGACACATACTGCAGTTAGAGCATCATAAAGGCCATTTTGCATAATAGGGGACCTTAACATTAGCCACGTTTACATGAGATTTTCCTCTTTCCGAATGATGTACCAGAAAACATTGACTGTTGACTGGTGGCCAGCCAATCACAGGGCACATATAGACAAACAACCATTCACACTCACATTCATACCTATGGACAATTTGGAGTCGCCAATTAACCTAGCATGTTTTTTGGAATGTGGGAGGAAACCCGGAGTACCCGGAGAAAACCCACGCATGCACAGGGAGAACATGCAAACTCCACACAGAGATGGAATTGGAGGGTGGAATTGAACCCTGGTCCCCTAGCTGTGAGGTCTACGCGTGCCGGCCTAAATTAATAATAATAATAATAATAGTTTTTCGGTCGTCCAGTCTTGCAATTACATTCAGTTCTTTTAAAGTTTGTATCAAAAACGAACTTTGCGCTGTAGTCCAGTGATGACTGCTCACTGCCATTTTCAAAACCATGAGAGACTTATTACTTCACGTGTTACGTCACAGCTGAGCATGCGCTGAACGAACACACCCTGACAACTTTCCGATTGAGCGGATACATACAAGATACCTCAATCGGATTGGGGAAAGGAATATTCCACCCCTGTGAATCCGATTATATATTCATTCGGATTGGCACTTTTCTTTCGGAATGAGGTGTATACAAAGGTTAGATTCTTTCCATTTGAGCAAATGACCCGAACGGAATTGGAATATTTGGGTCCATGTATACGTGGCTATTGTAAAAGGCATTTTTCTATCATTTGTTTCTGTTCTGTAGAAAGAAAATGTAAAAAGCCAAGAGAATGCAAGAAGACATTTGGAGTCCAAAGAGTTCCCCATGAAGCCAGACACCCCTCCCTCTGAAACAAAGCCCGTCTCTCTGCTGCCAAGAGATGTCGCTTCTGTTCCGTCATCCATCAAGAGAACATTTTCAGACATGCAATTGAGTCCAGAACAACTGGAGAACCATGCCAAGAGGAACACCGTGCAATACAAACGATGCTATGAGATTCCACATGACACTGCCGGCTTTCACACGGGCCTCACTGGAGCTTTTTCCGCCATTGGGATCGCTGCGACGGACAATCAGGCCCCCATGCGCTCCAGTCCCATTGCAGTGTCCAAGAGTCTCATCCACGAACTGGAGGAGGAGTTATTGGACGGTGACGCCAATAAGGACCTGTCAGATTCCAGTTTCACATCGCCGCTGGCCGAGAACAGCGCCATTTGCAGAAGCTTGAGTCTGGACTCTGATGTCTCCGTGCTGGAAACGTCGCTGAACTTAGACGGTCACACCTCACTAGAATCGGTCAGACCTCCCAAAAAGAGCGCATCTTCTGAGGAGGACAACGTAGAGCCACCGCAACCACAGCCTACCTTCTCTTTTTCCATCCCGAGTTGTGACTCCAGGCCTCCCGATCCAGCCGGCGGCGTGGCGCAGTCCCCCTCCTTCCTCAAGCCAAAGAACGTGGTGGCTTTCCGGAGCTACTGCAGCTCCATAAACCGCTCCAACACGTCGGGCGTGTCGCGGCTCAGCATCGGCTCCATGGACGGCATGGACGTCTCCATGCAGGCATGTCACTCGGGTACCGCTACACCGGTCCAGAGGCGAACCAGCTTGCATAATAGCTCGCTCTGCCAGGTGGGTTCCATTTTGATGTGTAGCGAAGCCTATTTTAAACAGCACATTTGCATAATACTGGGTCTTTTTATTGGAATAATTAGTATACTATGTGAGTGTGAATGGTTGTTTGTCTATATGTGCCCTGTGATTGGCTGGCGACCAGTCCAGGGTGTACCCCGCCTCTCGCCCAAAGACAGCTGGGATAGGCTCCAGCACCCCTGCGACCCTCGTAAAGGAAAAAGCGGTAGAAAATGAATGAATGAATAATTAGTATACTAAAACAGCGCCTCTGCTGGTGACAAATATAATTGCATAATTTTCACCATTATATTTTCTCATCAGACTCCTAAGGCCGCATCGACTTCTCACACCCCCTTCAGGACACCAAAGAGTGTGCGAAGGGGGCAGCTGCCCGTGGAGGGGGCGCCCATTTTAGGCACGCCGGACTATTTGGCTCCAGAACTTCTTTTGGGGAAACCTCACGGTAAGCGAAGACGGGAGCGAGGCCGGCTTTGTTTTAGTTTCTTCCCTCCGACCTTTGACCTCACGTGACTTCTCTGTGAGTTTCAGGGATGGCTCTGTGTGGTAAGTAAGGAGGAGGAGGTTGTTTTTTTTTTTGTTGTTGTTTTTTTGCAAGCATGTTGAATCACCTGCTAACTAATTCTCCTTTGAATCAGGTGCTCAGCTTACTGCCTGCTTGGCTGCTGCAGGTGTCAAATAGGTGGATTGTGTAGATCTTTTAACACAGCGCTCACACTACTATGATCAAAATTGGGTTGCCCTGCATATTCTTAGTTGTGGATATTCTTGAAGGGTGGGGCCATGATATGAATAATACTGTGCCATTCACTGGTCATTTTGCAGGATTAATGCCGCTTTCTGTGCTTTTATGTTGATTATAATTTATTTCATACTCAAACTGTCGCCATCATGACACCTTTTATAATTCTACAGGCAATTATTACAGTATTGAGTACTAAGAAGGTGTTTGCTGAGGGCTGTTGGCACCTCTATGGAGTAGAGATATTGCATAATACTTCCATTGGTAGTTGCTTGCTAACATCATTCATTCATTTTCTACCGCTTATCCTCACGAGGCTTGCAGGGGTGCTGGAGCCTATCCCAGCTGTTTTCAGGCGAGAGGCGGGGTACACCTTGGACTGGTCGCCAGCCAATCACAGGGCACATATAGACAAACAACCATTCACACTCACATTCATACTTATGGACAATTTGGAGTCGCCAATTAACCTAGCATGTTTTTGGAATGTGGGAGGAAGTCTGAATACCCGGAGAAAACCCACACATGCACGGGGAGAACATGCAAATTCCACACAGAGATGGCAGAGGGTGGAATTGAACCCTGGTTTCTAACATCAATCCCATGAAATTGTTATATGCAATCCACAATTAGTATTTCATGTTGAGCAGCCAAACCCCTTCTTATACTGCTGCAAGTTCCATTTCCTCTTCTATGGTTATCATCACAGCTTTATCCTAATAAAAGGTTGTACTACCTACGAAGACCCTGGAAAGGGAACAGGAAGGTCTTTGCAGAGGGATGTTGTCACCTAGTGGCGTTGTATAGGAATTGCAGGAATGTTGCTTAGTGTATAATTATCCTGTTTGTTAGCTGCATAGAATTGATACAGAATATTGAAGATATTTTGAGCAGCAAGACTCTTTCTTATGGTGCAGGGAGTTCAATTTCCTCTTCTATGGCTATCATCACACATTTTGTTTTACAGTCAATGCATATACCTTAATAACACTGCTCAGTAGGTCCTGATCCAAAACAAGGCTGGTAGTACGATACCAATTTTTTGTGTGATGATCCCATTAACCCACCGAGTGTTCATCCAGCTGTGGTGCTCGGCTCACACGCGTGTCTCCTTGCCATCCAGACTGCATGGTGGACTGGTGGGCACTGGGCGTGTGCCTGTTCGAGTTCCTCTCAGGCGTGCCACCCTTCAATGACGAGACGCCTCAACTGGTTTTCCAGAATATACTAAACAGAGGTTGGGCAATTTTATTATTATTATTATTATGGTATTGTCACCTTGTGTGCAGTCCCCAAAAAACAAATGATTAAATTTTTGCTTTGTTGCTAAATGGCCTGAAGACATCCCCTGGCCTGACGGAGATGAGGAGCTGTCGGAGAAGGCGAGGAATTCCATCGAAATCCTGCTGACCATGGACAAGACTAAAAGGGCAGGACTCAAAGGTCAGGATATTTGAAATTGTCTTCGTAACGGTGTTTGACCCCTCAACATTAGCAGTTCACTGCCAAATTTGGTGCACCAGATTGTTCTGAAAACACGGCCGCCATTAAACATAAAGTGAGCAACTAATTGTCCGCAGTACATTGAGAATTTGTCTAATGATGATTTTGTATTACATATATGCCGGTGCGTCTTCCTAAGCATTTTTGACCACGACCCATAAATGTCATTCATTCATTCATTTTCTACTGCTTTTTCCTCACGAGGGTTGCAGGGGGGTTGCTGGAGCCTATCCCAGCTGTCTTCAGGCGAGAGGCGGGGTACACCCTGGACTGGTCGCCAGCCAATCACAGGGCACATATAGACAAACAACCATTCACACTCACATTCATACCTATGGACAATTTGGAGTCGCCAGTTTTTGGAATGTGGGAGGAAACCGAAATACCCGGAGAAAACCCATGCAAACTCCACACAGAGATGGCCGAGGGTGGAATTGAACCCTGGTCTCCTAGTTGTGAGGTCTGCGCGCTAACCACTTGTCCACCGTGCCGCCCTGTACATGAAAAATCTGCACAGTGGGATACATTGTGGTGGTCTGAGCATTTTTTTGTGTTTTTTTTCAAATATCATTTTGTCCCAACAGAGCTGAAGTGTCATCCGCTGTTTGAGGGCTCCGACTGGGAGAACCTGCAGAACCAGCCTATGCCGTTCATTCCGCAGCCCGAGGACGAGACGGACACATCGTACTTTGAGGCAAGAAACAACGCTCAGCACATCGCCGTGTCAGGCTTCAGTCTTTAGTCAAGTTTTCCCGGTCTGGCTAGAAATGTTTAAAACACAAAAAAAAGTGCAATCACTACTTACATGAGGTTTTTATGTCAATAGTTAATTGGCTACAGTAGTTTCCCTTCTTTCCTATGATGTGTCTCACATTTGTTTGCTACACATACGCCTGTTAAAGAATTCTAATATATGTACTGACATATTTTATTCGCTCGTCTGCATACTTTTTAAAAAAAAAAGTTGCTGCTGTTTTTATGCTCTTGATCCATTTCCTGCACACACGATGTACTCCGTCACCCTTCCCACGACACCCCAATAAATAATAAAACAAAGTAAATTGTGCGTGCTGAAGAAAAACACCGCAGGACACTAATACGCTTTATGAAACTTTTATTTGAGGCTTAGATTAGGACATGCAGAGTGCGCTCTATCCACAGGCAGAGGGCCACAAAGCCTTCAGTAGAAACTATTAATGTTTTTTTTTTACATTTTATTACAACATAATGGCTCTTTGATAACAGGTTAGTGCAGACCTTTTTGGAAATGGATTTTTTTATTATGACAATGCAATGAAAATATTGCATTTAGGTCTGCTCCCCTTGTTTACAGTTTGTATGGATGTCACTACAGTACATTATATTATCACACAATTAGACAACATAGAAAAAACATTGATGACAAGCCAGTTATTTGATTTGGTCCAGCACTACAAGCGCTACAATATGTGAATATGAAAGCCATAATGTGTGCGATGGGATGTTGAGGCACTTCTATGTGGATCATGAAACCTAAACATTAAGCTGGCCAGTAGATTGTTGTGTTGCTAAAAGCAATAAATATTAATACTAATCAGAATTACAAATAATGTCACATATTACAGTATATATATTTATATATTATCCTCACATTCTCGCTTCCCTAGCTAGTCGTTATAACAGTTTTAGCAGCATTGCCTGGGCAACTATTTGAAAAGTTAAAACCACGTCAAAAAAAGATTATCTGGCCCACTTGTGCAGAGAAGCCCTAGTTACTATGGAAACAGCCATCATTCTGTGGATTTCCCTCAGCGCAAAAGACATTCTTTTAACACCACACACACATAGGACATGTTTTCTCAAGAGTTTCGTTGTCTTCTTAGTGCAAAAGCAAATGATTACTGGGCTGCAAGTGGGAGCAACCACTGCTGAAAGTCACAGGGGGATTCAGTTGAGGCGTCTGAGGAAAGAAGAACACTCATTAAACTGCTGTGTGTGTGTGTGAGATTGGAGGATGAGGAGTACCTTCTCCTCCTCTGCAGGTAAAGGCTAATGAGCCACTGCACCACAAACGGCCAGACCACAGCGAAGGCCAGACTGGTGGGCGAGATGTCAAAAGGCCACCAGGATGGTTTCTAGAGGATAAGACGTGTCATGCAAAATGATTATTAGTTACTACAACGAGTCTGATATTGCGTTAGCTGAATTGCGTTAGCCATAGATCAAGCTGTGTGTTCACCTGACTGTTCCTATTGACTGTGGTTGACAAGTGAACAGGAGACATGGCCGCTGACCTGGCCTGGAAAGATAATGACAAAATTAAGATCTGAACCGCTGTGGAAAAAATTGGCATACTATGGACCTCTATTGTGTTGCCTGTGTGGTAATTTTTGAGAAAATCTACCACATGATGGCGCCGTTATTGGACCCTATATGAGTAAAATGAGGATATGGTACAAATGGTAATCGATATATCAAATGGTAATCCATCGTCATGGCCTCAATTTCCACAGCTATGCCAATGATATTCAGCTTTACATCTCCACCAACTCCAACATCTACTCCACACTCACCAACTGCTTAACTGACATCAAAACCTGAAAGGAACACAATTTCCTCAAACTTAACAGTGACAAAACAGATATTAGCATCATTAGTCCTAAAAAAAAATCAACATCCACCCATAACTTCTGTCTCAAACTCGACAGTGCCACCCTCATTCCATCCCCGCTCACCCGCAACCTCTGCATCCTTCTGGACCCTACCCTTTCTTTCGAACCCCACGTCAAACAATTAACCCAGAACATAGCCCGACTCCGTCCATCACATTCATTATCTGGCGCTGAATCCGTGATCCACGCATTTATCACATCCAGAATCGACTACTGCAACAGTATTCTTTATGGTACAACATCCAAAACCCTCAACAAACTACAATATATTCAGAACTCCGCTGCTCGCCTCCACCTGCTCCCGTGAAGACATTACCCCCATCCTTAAAAACCTCCACTGGCTTCCCATCTCCCAACGTATCCATTTCAAAGTCCTTCTCATCACCGTAAAAAGCTCTCCACAATCTGACCCCTCCATACCTCACAGACCTCCTTCATCCACACAATCCCCCACGTCCCCTTCGCTCCTCAGACTCCAACCTCCTGGCCAAGCTCCGAACCTGGGGAGACAGAACCTTCTCCATCGCTGCCCCCACCCTCTTACCTCGACCATCCCACCTTCAAAAAAACAACTCAAAACCCACTTGTTTAAATCCATTTTTAATGTCTAACTGCACCCCGCCCCGCTTTTAGCCTTGTTTTAGCTCTGAATGAATGTATGGATATTGTATTTTAATGCATCTTTTACTCTGTTTTTATTCAACTCTATTTTTATTTTTTTTTCTCTACTGTAAAGCGTCTTTGAGTACTCTGAAAAGCGCTATACAAATAAAATGTATTATTATGATTGTTATTATTACATAACAAATGTAGTCTGTTCGCTCTGACCTACCTGAGTGGCAGTAAGGGCTTCCAGGGTGTGGAGCCTCTCCAGGACGCTCCTCATGTCATCCTGTAGCTGGGCCAGCGCCGCCACTATCTGCTCGTTCAGGTTGATGCCGGACGTGGACGCACCGCCTCTACGGCTGCCGTCGCCATCGTCTCCGCCGTCATGTATCGGCTTCAGTGCACCAGAGCCATGACTAGAGGACCTGGAGCCTGGATAGCGCGCACCACAACAGTGAGTCCCCGGGCTAAACTAAAATGCTAACTAAGCTATTTGACAGCAGCGGTTTTTACCTCTTTTGCCTCCGACTGAGGAGTTTGGCATGTCCACGTTCAACCTCGACCTCTGCGTAATGCTCCTGCCAGCGTCTCCATCCTCTCCTCCGCACCTGATCATCTGTGGTGGTCCCTGGACATCCTGACAGTTCTCCTCCTCCTCCTCCTCCTCCAGGTCATCCAGAGAGCGGTTTTGCTCTACACTCTTTAAAACATGAGTGACTTGATAATAGACAGATTGTCCATCACTATTACAAACAGTATTTCCTCAAATAGTAGCCTCTACTGTAATGGATGCTATGTACTCATTAATCATCCACTTGTGACAATCAAAACTACTTTTAAAAGGTGACCTATGGTGCACGGTGGAGAAGTGGTTCAATTCCACTCAATTTCAATTGCATGGGTTTTCTCCGGGTACTCCGGTTTCCTCACACATTCAAAAAACATGCTAGGTTAATTAGCGACTCCAAATTGTCCATAGGTATGAATGAGAGTGTGAATGGTTGTTTGTCTATATGTGCCCTGTGATTGGCTGGCGACCAGTTCAGGGTGTACCCCGCCTCTCGCCTAAATACAGCTGGGATAGGCTCCAGCACCTCCCGCGACCCTTGTGAGGATAAGCGGTAGAAAATGAATGAATGTACACTTTACCCACCCAATAGTAATGAGTGGGACAGAGGGGGACACACGTTAGCAACATTAGCATAGATTTTTATCGACATTTTACCAGCAGCATCATCCTGTTCGCCTATTCACACTGAGTAAAAATCATCAAACTTATATATATGACAGATACAGATATGATACATCTGTATCTATCCAGACTGCATTTTAAGATGTGTAGCGAAGCCTGTGGGAACCAGTTTTTCCCTTTATTACATTTGTTTATCGCTGTTAGAACATTCATTCATTTTCTACCGCTTATCCTCACGAGTGTCGTGGTGCTGGAGCCTATCCCAGCTGTCTTCGGGCAAGAGGCGGGGTACACCCTGGACTGGTCGCCAGCCAATCACAGGGCACATACAGACAAACAACCATTCACACTCACATTCATACCTATGGACAATTTGGAGTCGCTAATTAACCTAGCATGTTTTTGGAATGTGGGAGGAAACCGGAGTAAATAATAAAAAAAATTAACTATATTATGAAAGCAGGAAGTGAACAAATGTAACAGTTTCTGATTGTAAAAGTACCAAATGGAGGGGTAGGATTTGATAAGCTTTGCTTCTTCCTACTCCTTTTGGACATTCATTAATTCATTTCCTACCGCTTATCCTCACAAGGGTTGCGGGGGTGCTGGAGCTGTTTTCAGGTGAGAGGCGGGGTACACCCTGGACTGGTTGCCAGCCAATCACAGGGCACATATAGACAACCATTCACACTCACATTCATACCTATGAACTAATATATATTAGTCTAATATTTGGGACCTATAACATGGCTAACCAAAACAGCAGCACCTACCGAGGCACTATACTATATGAGGAAATCTGATCATTGTCATTTGTGTTCTCTCTTGCCTCATCCTGACCAAACTGGTCCACAGAGTCACAATACACTTCGCTGTCCGAGTCGCTCGCAAGCTGGGTGAGAGCCGCCACGTCTGTACAGGCATCTGAGGAAGTGTAGAAAGACTGCTCAGTACCACGAGTGAAACATCAATAGAAATCCTTCCTCACCCTCGTGGTGGCCGTTGAGCAGAGGTTGACCGGCTGAGGCGTCCTGAGAACCAAGCGAATGGCTGCCGTTGGTCAAATGAGCGACGCCGCCATTTGCGGTTTTGTGCGCCTTCTTCTTCGGCTGCGAGGCTGCGGAGAAGCGTGTTGAAGAGGGGAGATTTCCAAAAAACAATTTTGACAAAAAGGTTTTTCTTACCTTTTTTGACCTGCTGTGTCTCAGCATCTCTTTCCTCCTCATCCTCCTCCTCTTCTTCTTCTTCTTCATCACCTGAGCTTTCCTCCTCGTCCTTTGGCATGATCTTGGCTGGCCGGGTCTCCAACGTTCCGTTCAATTCCATGTTTCTAACGATGCTCTTCGCCATGCTCTTTGAGCACACGGTGTTCAGGGCCGTGCCGAAGCCTGGCAAAAAAAAAAAAAAACAACAGCACACCATCAAACCGTGTTCAACTCCATAAACAGACTTGATGAAATTAGAGTACATTTAGCTGAAAAACTGTCAAAACAAAAGATCTAACTGCTGCTTTGAAGCCTTTCGCCCCCTGCTGGCCATTAGCCAGAATGCACGCTTCAAATACATCAATGTCGTTTCCTGGCTCCCGTATAATAATAAATAAATAATAATGTGGAGAATAAATAGATGACATCAAATATGAACAATGTACAGCGTAAACAGTAATTTTTACAAATAATTTAAATAATTTTGAATAAATAATAATTAAAATAAATGCATATGAGGTGGCACAATGAAGGTTTTCACTACTTTTTGGGGAAAATATTTGTGTCAAATTGCATAAAACTGAATCTCCGTTGAGCAACCATTAATAATAATTGGCTATTGGCTAAAAAACTTAATTGCTTTGTCGTTTTATTCTAGTGTATTTATGAACAAGCGTGAACAGGTAGCCCCAAATCTATTTGTGGCGGGCCATTTATGGGCCACAGCGGCACTTTAAGTTAGCAGACTTAAAAAAACACAAGTCGATTACCTCTGTTTAACTTCTTATTCCACTTATAAGACTATGTATGATGTTACAAAATAAGACGTGTATGGCATCTGTGATGCAAATCAACTTTGCCTTTGTTCTTAAAGTTAAACGAGACAGTTATTGTTTAACTGCGATTAATTTCTTTGTACACACCCCGTCCTCTTGTGTTGTTAAAGAGTTACAATGCGTGAAGCGACAGGACCACAAAAATTCTACACTACAACATCTACATCTAAAATAATGGATGCTAAAAGCATATCTGCTATTAAAAATAATTTTTAAAAAAACAACACTTATGTACTTGCCTTCCAGCTGCCTAGCAAACTTTGTCAAACGTGCTGAGTGTGACAAGGGGCAAATTGTTAATAATATTATTATTAATAATTAATTGGCATCATCGAGGAACCCAACCTGTGCTCAGGTCTGATATCTGTGTAATCTTTTTCTTCTCATCCACCAACTCGTAGAAGGGGCCGAGGACCCGCAGGAGCTCCTCCACCTCACCAGTCATGGGCATGCCCTCCAAGATCTACACCCAAACATGAATCCAAAGGTAAGTATTTCAGCATTTCTCGTGAACAGAAGAAAAGAATAAAAAAAACATACCAGTTTCATTTCATCAACGTAAGCCGCCATTGCTGCTTCTTTGGTCATGTCACCCAGAGTGTTCCACGCATCCCTGTTTTAAGTTAACACACAAAACTAGTAAATTGACTTTGTTATGATAAGGTCAGCATGTTCCCCCGACGAGTTACAAAGTCCAAAAATACATGTTAGAATTTCCTGATAACCTCCCGCCTCCAAATGTCACGATAGTAGGAAAAGGAAGTGCACCGCCCCAGTGGGTAAGAGGTTACATTTTCAATGTTATTTTTTTAATCTAGCAAAACGGCGGGGGTCCAGAGATCAGCTAAACCGAGCAACGCGTGTTATTTGAGGGCAAAAAAAAAGCAAAGTTGTGCAATGTATGTTTAGTCTGCAAGATGTCACATTTTGCATATTATCTGTTCATTCAATTTAGTGAAAAGCAAACTTATGCAGACCCATATTAGGCCAAGCATTCATTCATTCATTTTCTACCGCTTTTTCCTCACAAAGGTCACGGGGGTTGCTGGAGCCTATCCCAACTGTCTTCAAAAGGCGGGGGTACACCCTGGTACATGTTTGGATATTTGAGTGTGAAGTTGCTGTATGATGACTTTAGTTATATTGTTATATACAATATTTTTATACACTATACTGTTATATATATAATCACAGGGCACATATAGACAAACAACCATTCACACTCACATTCATACCTATGGACAATTTGGATTCACCAATTAACCTAGCATGTTTTTGGAATGTGGGAGGAAACCGGAGTACCCGGAGAAAACAAACTCCACACAGAGATGGCCGAGGGTGGAATTGAACCCTGGTCTCCTAGCTGTGAGGTCTGCGCGCTAACCACTCGTCCACCGTACAGCCCTTAGTCCAAGCAATTAATGTTTAATCATTTTGGTGCACCACGTTGCTATGTCAATATGCAGTGTGCATGAACACACTTCCACAAAACTGATTCATTTGAACGGTAACTGGTTTTACACGTGTCGTTATTTCCTCACCATTTTGCTTTACCCACTGCATCCCAGAAACCAGGCCTGGGGATGTTACACTTTCCCACTGTAGCTTGTTTGTAGTAGCTATAGAATTTCAGCATCATGTCATTGGAGGGCTGAAAGGAGCCTAGTATAGGATAAAAAGCAAAGTATGTTTAGTTGCACTTTTCAAGTCGAACATGTTGACCAACAGCGTTGCAGCATGTCTGCACTTCAAAGTGGATTAAGCCGTTTTAAATCCAGTGCAAAGCAAAGCCGTTGTAACGTCGTCACTTGCTGCTGCTTCACAGCAGTTCATGAGGAAAAGTGAACCGGTTCGACTCTCCGATAGAACCCCGACCAATGTGTCCGCCTGTCGACTCACCATCCGGGGGCAAACTCTTGATGACTTTGACGGCGGCGTCGAACCTCAGCCGCGTCAAATGCGTCTCCTCTTCCACACCGACGGATGTGACCACCTCCATTATGACACTTAATACACAAGAAAAGAGCTAAAGTCGCCATTTTTTCTAATCAAAACACCAAAGAAAGCTACACTTTGCACCGTCGCTAGCTAACACTGTTATTAGCAGAGGAGGCTGATATAAGGCATAAATAATTTCACAATGACATCTGCATTTATTACACATTTTATGCTAAATATCATTCCAAACCGTTCGCACAAATAACTGTCGCTTACCGTTTAAAAAAATCTGACAGCCTATCTGGGTGTCAGAAGGCGACCTGCCTCTTGTCTTCTTCGACAAGACGCCATGTACAGTATAAGCTGTCAGAGTGCACTCTGGGAATTGTAGTTTTAACAGTTATTAACCAAGCGCCCCAGTAACCAGAAAAGCCCCATACACGGCAGAACTAACGTAAACACTCTACATAATAACGATTACAACGTAAAGTAGTCCACATTTTTAAATAAAATTGATAAAATATACGTAATGGCGGATTTTGAGGCTTTTGTCCGGTAAAGAATACATTTCCCAATATGCACCTGTATAGCTCAGCGGGTGCAAAGACGAAGAAAGCAAAATCTCACTCTGTCGATCATATTTTAAAATGTTGCTAATATTATCTCCGTTGTAACTTGCTGATGTGCTGCATATGTAAGTTTTCAATGTTAGTTAAGTTTAATTAACACATTTTAATTTAAAAGTTTAATTAATAAATGTCTAGCGCGGAGTGACACATCTTCCGTCAGTAAAGACGATCTTTGCCTTTAAGGCCCCCACAATAGCAGGCGAGGGAGGGGCCGCTCCAAGGCTGATCTGGTGGCGGCTGCTTACTCGAGAGGAAGTCGGCGAAGGGACAACGACGCTCTGCGGAGACATGTAAAGATGGCAGAGCTACAAATGTTGCTCGATGAAGAGATCCCGGCCGGCAAGAGCGCGCTCGTCGAGAGTTACCAGAACCTAACGAGAGTCGCGGACTACTGTGAGAACAATTATGTGCAGGTAAGCTAACAAGGCAAGCTAACTCCGAGTCTTCTTTTGTAAGGGGGGGGGGGTGTGAAAGCTCGGGATTTTGAATACTCTTCTGGCACAGGAAATGTGGATAAAGAAACTGTCTTGTTGAGTAACAATCCTCCGCATTAAAAAACAGGTTTGTGGGGCAGCATATCGCCGCTTCTGTATATATACACGGAGGGTGTGCCTTACTGCCCCCCCTCTCTTCATAACACGCCGTGTCGGTTACTGCCGATGCGGAGGCTTGTTTAACAGACGGTCATTGAACGCGTCTCAGCTGTGTTTTAACTTGCTTTTATTTGAAGTGGAGGCCTTTTAAAAGAAGCGGTGTTCTGATTCATAGAATCCATCATTTCCACGCCACACTGCCCATAATAGCATGTAGGAACATTATAATGACCAATAAACCATCGTAAAGTCACCGCAAAAACTGTGTGGCGTGGTTGTGGGAGACTTTTGTTGCTGTGGAATCATTATCTCTGCAGCCTATTATGATGCCACATTTGGGCGTGTAATATGCATGGTAGTCTGTGGAATGCAGTGTTTTAGGGTTGGAGCACAAGGAGGAATATAAAGTCCACTGGTAGTTGGTCAATAAAGGTTGGAAGTATTGATCCCCATTCTTACTAAAGATCTTCTGGTATTCATCTCTGCAGGCTATGTAGCTTCCACCTTCTCTTTGTTGTGTTGCTTTTAGATCCATTTGGTGAAAGTTAATCTCAATTAGACGGCTTTTCTGTGAGAAGGCAGCGGCAGCAGCAGCAGTAGTAGGAAGGAAGACGAAGAGCCACCATATCAGTAGTGATGGAGGGTGTGTTTCTTCCAGCTGCACTCCCCCAGGACTCCCTGTAATTTTGTTTTCTTCTGAGGCCTTGTACGATTTGGCAGCATTGAGGCACCACTCGGAAGATCTGTGCCAATAATAGCCCACACAGAGCAGCTTCAGATGCAACAAAAGTGTGTGGTTCTTTTGGGGACAAAGCATCCATTATACAGCAGGCATATATAGACACTACAAAAAGTTAGTTGTTGAGTATTAAATTGAATAGTAGCTAATCAGAACTGAGTGTGACTTGACTACTCCTGATACAGTAATAGCAAATAAAACATAATCCACACTTGAGTAAAACTGTCATCATTACATCTTTAACTGTACATGCAATGTTTGTTTTTTTTTTTAGTAAAAAGAAGTTAACCGCAACTGTCATGTAAAAAAACCTTGAGGCAATATAAACAAGTCGCGACACGTATGGCTCCTGGCTCGCTCAACTGTGATTGTCATACAAGTATAAAAAGTTGTTGGGTAATCCGTACACGTAATATAAATATAACACAAATTAAACTCTTTTAACACTAACAAAAGGATTTGTTATGTTGGATTATCTGTCATACAAGTGTAAAAAGAAATGAACCTAAAGGTGAAATCGTGTAAGTCGGCCCCGCTTATGTTGACCAAGTAACTGAGTCCCTGTTCAAGTGCCCGCTTAAGTCGACGTCAACATATTTGAGACTCAAAGGGGTCCTTTCCGTGTGACAAATCGGTCATAGAATGTCGACGTGTGTTGTAATATAGTTACCTTCTCTTTATTGCTCAGCTGCGTGGAATAACTACTGTCGAGTTACACAGCCTGAGTGTGGACAAATATGGACATTGAATTATGACAATATCCAATGACAATAGCCTATTAAAACAATATATATATTTTTAAATTTAATTTTATTTATTTTATATTATATATATAAGCGGCATAAAATATAAAATAAATAAAATTAAATTAAAACAAATGTATTTTGTAATGGGCTATAAAAATATATCATATTTTATAATATAATAATATAATTTATATAATATAAAAATATATAAGCAGCATAAAATATGAAATTAAGTTAAATATATATATATATATATATATATATATATATATATATATATATAATGGGATATTGTCATAATTCAATTTATATATAAGCAGCATAAAATATAAAATAAATAAAATACAAACAATATTTTATTATCATATTTTATAATATAATTTATGTAATATAATATAAACATATATTAAATAAGCAGCATAAAATATAAAATAAATACAATTAAATAAAAAAAATATTTTTTTTAAATAGAATATTGTCATAATTCAATGTCCTCCATATTTTATGGATAAAATATTTCATGCTACTTATATAAGAATAAAGCTTTTTCAGTGTTTAGCCTCCTCACTAAATCGAGTGACCATTTTACATGTCATCCTGCATGATACACGCATAACTGGGTGGAAGTCACAGAAGAACGCACAAACATTGTCAACATTTTGGCAAAGGTGGCGCCATGTTTCTTTCTCCAGATGGGACCCACTCTTACTTTTGTTATTATGTTTTGTTTTATCTCTGAGTGACATGTACAAAGAATAAACAGGAAAAGCAGTCAAGGACTAAACTTGAATGTAGTTGCGCTGCCTCCAACTTGTATTATTGGGCCACTTCCTGAGCCACGGGACAGGAAGTACACGCCGGTGTGTCATACGCTAAAGACAAAAACTGGATGAGTTAAAAAAAAAAAAAAAAAGGGCAGGGGTATTGTCCTTGCATAGTCTTCCCCATCTGTCGGCGTGTGCTCGGTGACACTCGGGGAAGGTGAAGTAGGAGTGCTGCAATGACGAGTCGCTTCAAGCTGAGGCACGTCGCTTTTGTGTATCTCCAGCAGACAGAAGGGGGGCTTATGGAAAGCGTGCTGTTAGTCCGACACTTCACAGAGCGAACTGAGTAGCTTAAAAACTTTTTTTTTTAAGAAAGAGTTTAGACGCCAAGCTTGAATGCATCACAGCAAATCCACAAAAGCAGATTTCCTTTTGATGTATTCTGATTTACCGTCAACAATCGTGTGGGGGGGGGAATGTGTGTACTCCTGAACCGCTAGGGTGAAAATTTGTCAAAATATGCACCCCAACTTTGTTGCCTGTGGTATTATTATTTTTCTAATAAATACACCACATGGTAGCGCTGTTATTCAATTGCGTTAATTGGATTGACTTGAAATTTCTCACACATCGCTGTAACTTTAGCATGTTTTATCGAATCACAACAAAATTTGTTACACACCTTTAGTGGACTGACAAGGAAGTGTGTGTCCAATTTGAGCAATATCGGTTGGAAAGCAAGGCAAAACGTTATGGTTATGGTTTAATTTCATTTGAACATGCATCAGATTACAATTGAATGCATCACATAATCAGTTCACAGTTCCACATGTCCAAAAAGGAGTAGGAAGAAGCAAAGCTTATTAAATCCTACCCCTCCATCTGGTACTTTTACAATCAGTAACTGTTATTTTTGTTCACTTCCTGCTTTCCTAATTTATTTTTATTTTTATTTTATTCATTTTTTTGTCCCGTACCGAAGTACAGGGTGATATGACAATACAATGACATAATGGGTACCATAGTAACCGTCAATATAGTGACATATATAGCACATCATGACTGGTTCAAGATGTTGTGGGTCTTTGCAACTAATTAGCTATACGTCAGTGACCATTTGTGTAATGATGATGCAACTTGGACGATGTCTGTATTACATGTATGCTATCATGTCTTCCCAAGTGTTTTAATCACGATTCCACAAATGTCACATGACACTGCAACGATTACTAATAAGTTTGTAGCAAGTGTTTGCCTTTGCGGCCCCTTCACTGACACACTGGAGGAATGTTTTATTGCACTTCAGCAGTTTCTCAAGGTCGGTGAGACCTTATGGCCTTTCAGACAGCCTCCATCTGCCTCCGCATGTGAGGAGGAGGAGGTGCGGGGGTGTCTAACAACATGTCTTCTCCATGGTGTCCTTCACGTTAGAGTTGTATACACTACAGCAGGGGTCTCAAACACGTGACACTGGTTTGAAGCCCCCGCCTTGATATGAAAGTTTAATGTTAGTGCGGCCCGCCCAAGTTTGATATGGAGGCTGTATGGTATCATGTACCCAGAAAAAATTATTACGTTTGATTCATGTTCATGTTAAAGGTTAAATAACTGTTAATAGTTATCCTCCCTATCCGTGTGGAAGTGGTACATTTTTGGCTATTTAAGTGTAAAGGAAATAACTTGAAGGCTACCGTTTAGGTCGCTAGCTCTCTAGTTTGCGAGTTAGCATGTGTCTCAAGACCCTGCAGTTGCGCAATATGTTGTAAATAAAAAAGTATAAATGTGACTATAGTCGTGTTTTGTCATGTCTATATAGGGCTCTAATAATGCTTTGTTAAATTTAATCTGAAAAAAATAATTTGTCTACCCACCAACTATATGTGGTTTCTTAAGTTTTTATTATTTGCTGTTTTTTTATTATTATTATATTTATTTATTTATTTATTACTGACTTGATTTGTTTATTTATTTTTAATCTTATTTTGTGTAGAAAATAAAAAGTAAGATATTTGAGAACAGTGGAATGTTTTATCAGAGCTTTTCTTGTAGAAAATTGGAACCAAAGCGCATTTTTTTTTTTTTTTTTAAATTGTTTTTAATAAATGTGGGTTTTTTTTGGGGGGGAAAACCTAATGCGGCCCAGTCTCACCCAGACCCTAGCTCCAGTGGCCCCCCAAGTAAATTGAGTTTGAGACCCCTACACTACAGCCAGTTATGTCATTTGGGTGTGAGCCTCCATCCATTGGATGCAGGCACCAGTCCAGTGAAAGCGTCTTCTAATCGCGCGTCATTGAACCCACCGTGTTCCCAACGAGCTGACGGATTACAGCCATTTACATGAATCCCACAACAGCTGCTTCATCGAGATTACAGTCTGTAGCAATCAGCAGTCGATGAGGGTAGTGGCGAGGTTTACAGCTCATCCACGCCGCTCTTAAGGCCAGGCTTTCACCACGTGTTTGACCCCGGAAGCCTTTTCAGGAAGGCATTCCCTTTTGTGTCAGGGAGGGATGTGTTTAAGTTTGAAAACACCACCATCCCATCCCGGTTTCCATTCCCGAATGTTTGTTTTCACATCCTGCCTGGTTGTCTCTAACGGCCCGAGCCCCGAGCTCCTCACTAGCACTTGAACGACTTTAAGATGGATTCCAAACATTCCTGAGATTTCCTTTTTAGTTCGGCCCTCTTAATGTGTGGGAGCGGGACTGCAAGATTGTGTTGCAGTGACATCAGAAGTTCCAACGTATCTTGAAGGTGGACTGAGTGCCAAAGAAGAATAATTAGTATAGTCATGTCAGGGACGTGTTGTCATGTTTTCATGTGACTGTACATGATTGAGGGGAATAGGCGTTTCAAGTTGACATTGCTCACCACCGACAGTAGCTAACTGTTTTTGACTAAGGATTTTCATCATCAAATAGATTTAGTACATAGCCGACTAATTGAATGTTTTGTTTTATTTTTTAAAGAGTAGAGCTAATGGACATAGACATAGACAATCATCAATGACTTATGATCATTCATTTGGTCGACATGTCCCGTCCAGTTTGCTTTATGGTTTTTACTGGTGTTTTTATGGTAATAGTAATGGTTTTATTTCATTTGAACATGCATCAGATTACAATTGAATACATCCCATAATCAGTTCACAGTTCCACATGTCCAAAGGAACAGGAAGAAGCAAAGCTTATTAAATCCTACCCCTCCATCTGGTACTTTTACAATCAGTAACTGTTACATTTGTTCACTTCCTGCTTTCCCAATATAGTTTAAAGTTGTTTTTTATTTGTCACGTACCGAAGTATGAGGTGATATGACCATCCAATGACATAATGGGTACCATAGTAAGTGTCAATATAGTGATATGTATAGCACATCATGACTGGTTCAAGACGTTGTGGGTCTTTGCAACTAATTAGCTATAAGTCATTGACCATTGACCACTTCCTGCTTTCCTAAAATAGTTTACGTTTTGTTTTTTGGTCACATACCGAAGTACAAGGTGACATGACCATCCAATGACATAATGGGTACCATAGTAACCGTCAATATAGTGATATACATAGCACATCATGACTGGTTCAAGACTCTTCATCCTTGTATTTAGCAAACATCAACTGCTTGTATTGTTTCTTGAATTGGCTCATCGTTGTGCATTGTTTGAGGGTCTTACTCAATCCATTCCATGGTTTGATTCCACATACTGAAATGCTATGGCTTTTTAACGTAGTCCTAGCATATAAGTGTTTCAAATGTACTTCTTCCCTGAGATCATATTTCTCTTTCTAAGTATTGGATGACATTTTTTGCTAATTGGTTATTTTTAGCCTTATGCATTATTTTAGCTGTTTGAAGATGAACTATATCAGCAAGTTGAAGTATTTGTGATTTTAGAAATAAGGAGTTAGTATGTTCTCTGTAGGCGGCATTATGAATTATCCTTACTGGCCTTTTTTGCAGTACATTTAGTGAGTGAAGATTGCTTTTATAGTTTTTACCCCATATTTTCACAAAATAAGTAAGATATGGTAGAAGCAGAGAGCAATAAAGAGTGTGGAGTGATATCTGATTGAGAACAAATTTTGTTTTTTTCAATATTGAAATATTTCTGGCCACCTTATGTTGTATATTTGTAATATGAGGTTTCCAGCTCATATTTTCATCTATTGTTATCCTCAGAAATGTATTTTCCTTCACCCTTTCAATGTCAACACCGTGTATTTTATTAAGCTATGTTTTTCAAATTGTATTTTTTTGTGCTTGTCAGTCCCACAAAGGAGTGTACCAATTTTAGTGGTGATTGGGCTAAATACCCCAAAGTTATAGTGGGTGTTTCTATCCGATATTGGGGTATAATAACACAGACTACACCGTAAGAGTCATACAGTGTAAATATACCAGGAATGGACAGAAAAAATCTGTCCTCGCATTTCTACATCTCCACAGCATCCACCAGTTCAGATTTTTGATGGCCGCCATCTTTTATCTTGTCTACTTGATGATACAAATCTCTTAACACCTTGCGCTTGCAAACTTTTCCTGTATAATCAGATCATCATCCTGCCTAGCTCAGCTCCCACTTTCATTGGGGAGCGCACACGCCTCACATTCTTCTTTTTTAGATCCAGATGAGGCGCTGACAGCCGAGATGCCCTGTAGTATCTTTCTGTACTCGGCTTAGAAACGAGAGATAAAGTACACCAGCAGTGCTGAAGCTCCTCTCCTCTTTGCTTTCAGTAGCCACGGCACCGCCACATGTTTGGATAACTGAACAACAACTGTTTGGCGTGTGAGGATTAGCGAACCGGTCTGACCCTTTTTGAGACACAAACAAGCCAACGGATGACGAGGACTAGACATGTCACCCCTCAAATCATCCATTGATGGGCCTAATAAAGCAACCGTAGTACTTTTCTACCACAATAGCACTCCCCGGGTTGGATTTAACCGAGACTTAGAGCTGTGTCATTAACATGAGGCCGTAGATTTAACCTTACATGACCCTCAGGAAATGAAGAATCACTCGAATGACCAATGCGGCGTGGAAACAGGAAGTCATATGAGGAGGCTGTATTCTCAATTTGACAGTGTCTTTGCGGTTTGGCCTTTCATGACCTCATGAATGAAATTGTGTAAAGAAGCAGGCTTTGCTGCACATCTTAAAATCAAACCCAATAATCAGTCAGCTACAAACATGGGAGCTAAGCTAGTATGATGTTGCTGTTCACAGTAGTGTTTTTGAAATGTCTAAAATTCCATAATCAAGGCAAGATTTTGGCCAATACGCTAAGGCGAGATCTGATATTAGCCACATTTACATGAGTTTCCAAATGGAATCTTTCCGAAAGCAATGGTATACATGGAAAGGAATATTCCAATGGCGTGTCTACATGCGCCGCTATAATCAACCAGAATAGTCAATGGGGCATGCGCAGTAAAACGTAAACGCCAACATCACGTGATACCGACTTCCTCCAGTTTTTCTTTTTCACTTGTTGGAATAACTCCGTATTGCCAGTTTTTCCTTCGTCCAGTCTTGGAATTTAGTTTGAATCAAAAACAAACTTTCCTTAGCAGTCCAGTGCCGATTGCTCGCCTCCATTTTTTTAAAATCGAAGAACATCTTGAACTGCGTGTTACGTCATATCTCAGCATTTGCTAAAAGAACGCACCCGGGAACAGGAAAAGATAAAGTTCAATGTTAAGCTAATATTTTATAATTAAGCTCGGCACATGTTTTATATAGATATGTATTTTCTTTTTTTAATAAAACTGGACTTATGAATGGCGTATAGAAGGGTTTAGATTCTGTTCCACAGATGGCGCTAATGCACAACGAAAGCTGCTTGCCAACCGCCAATAAACAACAGAAGAAGAAAAACACCACAAAGAAGAACGCAGTATACACAGTAACAAGATACCTCAATCGGATTGGGGAAAGGAATATTCCACCTCTGTGAATCCGATTATATATTCATTCGGATTGGCACTTTTCTTTCGGAATGAGGTGTATACAAAGGTTACATTCTTCCCGTTTGAGCTAATAACCCGAATGGAATTGGAATATTTGGGTCCATGTAAACGTGGCTAATGACTGTATTTAAGATTATCTATCAATCTAGAAAAATAAACAATATAAACAACCCAAGTATTAACAATTTTTCCCAGAGTTATATACAATACAGTATGTGGATAATATGAAACGAGATGAGATATATGACCAGTCTATACACTGAGATCTTGTTAGAGAGTTAATATGAGGCATTATGGAAATACTTCACATAGAACTGAGTATATTGCATTTAGAGCCCTTAATATTTCATATGGAGGTTGATCAGATATTGCACAGTGAATGGGGTCTGGAGTAACTATAGTGACTATAAAAGCAAGTATTACACAGATGTACATAGTGGTGTAGAAGTCTATTGGTAGCGGTGCTGGTTTACAATTAAATACTTTTAATATGGGATATTTTAACCAAGCACCAATGCTATGAAAATATATCATAGCCATTAACAAACATCACTCAGCCTCATCGTCTATTGAGAAGAGGAGTTGACCCATTTGCAAACAGTCGTCGGAAGAGAATAAACATTGTGTGAGTGTGAAATGTAGGCCAGTAGTTCTCCACTGACAAACGGGGATTTAAAGCCTTGTGTGCCTGCGCAGCCTAAATCTTGACGTTTTTTAAAAACTGCTATCGTGGCCCCAAGTGTTTTCTGTTGTTTACCGTCAGTTGCAAAGCTCAGTGGAAGGTTTTTTTCCACCCAAGGCTCCATCTCTCTGCTCTCTGCCTCTATCCCGTTATCGCTGACACATCTGCTGCTTTGGATCCTGCTTAAACAAACACTGCAGCGCTAGTGAAGCAGCATGGCTGGCGTCCAGGTCAGTGGCTTTTAGCTGCACGAATTACCTCAGGATTAGTAGTAATGCACTGACCCTGGGAGTGCTGCACGGTGGGGGAGTGGTTAGCGCGCAGATCTCACAGCTTGGAGACCAGGGTTCAATTCCACCCTCGGCTATCTCTGTGTGGAGTTTGCATGGGTTTTCCCCGGGTACTCCGGTTTCTTCCCACATTTCAAAAACATGCTAGGTTAATTGGCGACTCCAAATTGTCCATAGGTATGAATGTGAGTGTGAATGGTTGTTTGTCTATATGTGCCCTGTGATTTTATATATATCAGTATAGTGTATATAAATATTGTATATAACAATATAACAGTCACTCAAGTCATCGTACAGCAACTTCACACTCAAATATACAAACATGTACCAATATGAATATTAAAAAAAACAACTCCTTAAAAGTTTTCCCATACTGCATTGCATCTGAGCAACGCATTCATTGGGGTGCTGCAATGACGTTAGCCCCTCTCTAAAACGGTCTGAAAGTTTAAGGAATGTTTCCTCGCACATTCCAAAAACATGCTAGGTTAATTGGCGACTCCAAATTGTCCATAGGTATGAATGTGAGTGTGAATGGTTGTTTGTCTATATGTGCCCTGTGATTGGCTGGCCACCAGTCCAGGGTGTACCCCGCCTCTCGCCCAAAGACAGCTGGGATAGGCTCCCTTGTGAGGAAATGCGGAAGAAAATGAATGGATGCCCCTGGGAGTCTGTGGTGAGATGGCCAGTGATGCTTTCTTTTTTTTTGGGGGGGGGTCTGGTGCTTGTCATGTGACCACCGTGTTTGACCTCTGACCCCATGCTATGACTCTTGAGTGATGAATGCTCAGTGATGAATGCTGGAGGAAGCGTTACCTCTTCCCTCCGGAGAGTTATCTAGGGGAATGAGAGCGGACCCCTGTGGGATGCCCTGGCAATCCTGACCTGCACACACGGCTAAAAGAATCCAAAGTATTCATTATTCTTTTGTTTCCCTTTCTTTGCACAATAGGCCCAGGACAAGAGGAAAGCTCTGGAGGAGACCAAAGCCTACACCACCCAGTCCCTGGCCAGCGTGGCCTACCAGATCAATGCCTTAGCCAACAACGTACTGCAGCTGCTGGATATCCAGGCCTCACAGCTGCGCCGCATGGAGTCCTCCATCAACCACATCTCTCAGGTCTGACACACACCAAAACACACACACACAATGACCACACAAGACCACGCAGTTGCCCCTGAATGCAACCCCCACATTTTTCCCACTTCTGCTTCCCTGTTTTGACACAGACCCGTCTTGTTATTTTGGAACCACAGCCTTCACGGTTCCTTTTATTGCTTTATCTGCCTGACTGGTTGTGTGTTGTGCTGAAAGACTGCGCCTCTGTTTGTCTTTGGGGACGCACAATCGCAGCGTGGAGTGTTGCCAGCACATTTGTCTCGCAAAAGTGCACACTTACAGCTAATTTCTCAACGCCATTAGCCAAAGAGGTCACTTGGCTTTTCTCTTAATGTCTGATAGCAGATAGAAAAGTGATGCAGAGTTGAAGCACGGGTCATTGTTGGGTTGTTGCTACACACAAGGATCAGATCTGGTTACCGCAGCAACATGCTTTTATTGCAAAAAAATCCTTAATAGAAACATCAGCTACTTTTATGGCCATCACCCATACAAAGAACCCCTGACATTACTTCCTGTCTGCCTCTTTTAGGTCCCCCAGGGAGCACATTTGTAGTAACACTGTCTTAATTTACCTCTATTGACTCTTATTTTGTGTACTATATTGGTATCATGATAGTAAAGTTGAGTATAGGGGTGTTATTTTATGCCTGGTGGGCTTTAGTAATGTTAAACCCTGAATTTTGAAGGAACTATGAAAATATTCAATTTATAAATAGGGTTGTTGGTTTCGGCGATATATCGCAATACTTCGTTCCACGATACTGCATCGATATTAAAAAGTATGATATCGATATTTTTAGTCAAATGTGTCGTGCCCAAGTAAAGTACTCGGGGGAAACACGACAAATCTGTGAGTCCACTTAGCGAGACACCATGAGGACCTGCCGCTAGCAAGGTCCTTTTGTATACTACAAAAAAGTAGTACTGTGATATTGCAGGTATTTTGTTTTTCAAATTGATATCACTATTTTGTTAAATAATGGTTATTTCAAGCATACTAAAAGGACTTTTTACTGATGTTAGTTACTTTGTTCCACAAAAATACTGTTCTGATGGTGGATAAGTCAGGGACTGTATACTCTGCATTTTTTCACAGCTAATAGAATATGAACATTTGAGCAGGATATTTATTTAATTTTATTAATACATGTATTATTCACTATTTATTTATTTATTTAATGACATAATTTAATTAGTTTTTTATGGTTTTTTTTGTAAATTTAAAGCTGGATGTTAAAGCATTATTTATCCAAATGCTACACTTTAAGTTTTTACAGAGGAAAAATACAAAAATACTGTTCTGATGGTGGATAAGTCAGGGACTGTATACTCTGGTTGAGCAGGATATTTATTTATTTAATTCTATTTATTTATTTATTATATTTTTATTTAATAACATTAATTCGTTTTTTATGTTTTTTTTTTTTTTGTAAATTTAAAGCTGGATCTTAAAGCTTTATTTATCCAAATGCTACACTTTTTACAGAGGAAAGTTTGTGTTACAGCATAACATACTGTTCTAATGGAATAAAAATGTGTTTAGTAAGTGCATATTCCTGGTGTAATTCAGTTTTTCCAGGAAATCATCTTTAACTACAAGAAAAACAAAAAAAAATATCGCCTTGTTAACAGTATCGTGATATATCGTATCGTGAGCCTAGTATCGTATCACCAGATTCTTGCCAATACACACCCCTATTTATAAATAAGAAATTCTGCTTCTCGCGGTTGAGTCTGGAAGCATTTAACAGTGATAAACGAGGGATTACTGTAATCCTTTTGCATTTAATCCTCTGGGAAAGGTGTGCACAATCTCACTTAAGGAGTCAGTGGCAGGTTTTTTTGTCATTCCACTTGACCACAACATGGATACAACTCATTTGCACTATATTTTTGTATATACTGATTTAGCGAGAAATGTCTATTTTCACTTCTATAAAATATATTCTTGTTTTTACTGCTGTTGTTTTGCTATTTGAAGCTAACTTGTGATGTAATTGGCTTTTTATCAAGTCTGGAACTTGCATGTTTTTATCAAAACCTTACCATTGCCTATTGCATGTGCAGGTACTGTAAATGCACCATGCTCATCCAATGAAGGCTTTAAGAGATCAGTCAAGTCAAACAAAGAGCTTTGGCCAACCACGGTGCTTTTTTTCCTTGTCTTCGTTCTACATAGTAATGTGCTGCAGCTGCATCCTTCCTCTGGTGTACACTCTTTATTTATTTACTATTTATTATTTATTTACCGATATGTTTATTTTTTATTTATTTAATATTATAATTTAATTTGGGTTTTTTTTGTAAATTTAAAGCTGGATGTTAAAGCATTATTTTTCTATTTATTTAGTTTTTTATGCTTTTTTTTTTTACATAGTAATGTACGGCAGCTGCATCCTTCCTCTGGTGTACACTCTTTATTTATTTACTAATTATTATTTATTTACCGATTAATTTATTTTGTATTTATTTAATAACATAATTTAATTTGTTTTTTTTGTAAATTTAAAGCTGGATGTTAAAGCATGATCTATTTATTTAGTTTTTTTATGTTTTTTTTTTTACATAGTAATGTGCGGCAGCTGCATCCTTCCTCTGGTGTACACTCTTACGTTTTAACCGAGCGAGCAGAGTGCCAGAAATTCTTTCGGGATATGCGCAAAGTTTAGATTTTTCATCCTAATGGAAGGCAAGAGGGACTTGTGGTGACTTGAGGGCAAGAGCGCAGTGGAAGGCGGACAGATGATGGCAAGAGAGCAAAGCCGAGTCGTAAAAAAAAAAAAAAGGCACATTTGGACACTTTCATGTGTGGGAGTCGCTGGTAAATAACTTCCAAGCCAAGGTCACAGGACTTTGGTGTCCATGGCAACCCCATGGGTCAAAATAATAGGGTAGTGTGGCTACTTTGAAGAATTGAGGAAAAGTAGTGAGATAAGCATTAGCATTAGCATTCAAGCTTTTAACTTAGTAGACAAAACGGCGATGCATTTAAAGAATGTGCAGGAGGAGGTGCCGCTGATTAGAAAAGATCTTCCACCTTGCGCTGCGTGTGAAGAGGCTGTTAAGAGGCTGCCAACAGGGAGCGCTTTGTGCGTGCAACGGAAGCCCCTGCCTCACATTGACAACCTCTCAGTGACACCGCCAATGCACACGTCACATTGCAGTACTTAAACGCATCATATAATAGCAGCCTATTTACTTCATTGCAGAGAATACCAGGAATCAAGTCAAGTTAAACTTAAAACGTATTGATTTATATCGAGATTCATTCATTTGCTACTGCTTATCGTCACGAGGGTCGCGGGGGTGCTGGAGCCTATCCCAGCTGTCTTCAGGTGCCAATCACAGGGCACATATAGACAAACAACCATTCACACTCTCACTCATACCTATGGACAATTTGGAGTCGCTAATTAACCTAGCATGTTTTTGGAATGTGGGAGAAAACCGGCGCCCTCGGACAAAACTCAGAAGCACGGGGAGAACATGCAAACTCCACACAGTGTGGAATCGAACTCGGGTCTCCTAGCTGTGAGGCCTGCGCGCTAACCACTCGGCCTATTGAGAATCATTCATTCATTCATTTTCTACCGCTTATCCTCACAAGGGTAACAAGGGAATGCTGGAGCCTATCCCAGCTGTCTTCAGGCGGGAAGCGGGGTACACCCTGGCCTGGTCGCCAGCCAATCACAGGGCACATATAGACAAACAACCATTCACACTCACATTCATACCTATGGACAATTTGGAGTCGCCAATTAATCTAGCAAGGTTTTTTTTTAACCCCCATGCACGGGGAGAACATGCACACTTCACACAGAGATGGCTGAGGGTGGAATCGAACTCGGGTCTCCTAGCTGCGAGGCCTGCGCACTAATCTCTCGTCCTATTGATAATCAATAAAGGTTAATAGGGGAAAGGCCTTTGTCCCTTACCAAAGCAATGTTTTTGTTTCTTTTACTGGACACAATTGCCAGACCTCACAGCGAGGAGACTAGGGTTCAATTCCACCCTCTGCCATCTCTGTGTGGAGTTTGCATGTTCTCCCCATGCATGCGTGGGTTTTCTCTGGGTACTCCGGTTTCCTCCCACATTCCAAAAACATGCTAGGTTAATTAGCGACTCCGAATTGTCCATAGGTATGAATGTGAGTGTGAATGGTTGTTTGTCTATATGTGCCCTGTGATTGTATATAACAGTATTGTATATAAAAATATTGTATATAACAATATAACAGTCACTAAAGTCATCATACAGCAACTTCATATTCAAATATACAAACATGTACCAATATGAATATATTAAAAAAACAACTCCATAAAAGTTTTCCCATACTGTATTGCATCTGAGCAACGCATTCATTGGGGTGCTGCAATGACGTTAGCCCCTCTCTGGGCTCCTCAAATAAAGACACACATCATCAAAAGTATAAGATGCAGATGTATTTACTACACTAAAACAGTCTGAAAGTTTAATTAATGTTAAGGAATGTTTCCTCCCACATTCCAAAAACATGCTAGGTTAATTGGCGACTCCGAATTGTCCATAGGTATGAATGTGAGTGTGAATGGTTGTTTGTCTATATGTGCCCTGTGATTGGCTGGCGACCAGTCCAGGGTGTACCCCGCCTCTCACCCCAAAGACAGCTGGGATAGGCTCCAGCACCCTCCGTGACCCTCATAAGGAAAAAGCAGTAGAAAATGAATGAATGAATGGACACAATTGCACTTTCTTCTGAAACTTCAGCTTTACAGATGCCACATTTCCTCTGATGTCATCTGCATACATGTCTTTGTGGGTCGATGATGTGAAATGAAAACATGTCCAAATCGCCGCAACACTGACCAACCACTTTTTGATCTTGTTTTGTCTTCAACGCACTCGCAGAAAATCCCCCTCGGCACCTTATTGGCAAGAACAAACATGAGCTGTGTGTGTGTGTGTGTGTGTGTGTGTGTGTGTGTGTGTGTGTGTCTCGTGACATCATTAACATCAGGAAGGAACAAGTGAGTCAGTCTCAGGATGTGAGGAAACAGCAGCAACTTGAATGGGCTTTTTTTTTTTTTTTTGAATGATGAAGATATTACTTTTCACCAGTCTAATATTATCCCGTGCATGAAGTTTTTGAGAAATCTCCTTTTAAAGCTAACTTCCTGTTATGGTTCTGCGGTGTGTCCAGGTGCTCGGTGTACTACCTTCAAATGTGATAAACAAATAGGGTTCTAGTATGACTAGGGATTTGCTTATTCCATTCTTAATCCTGCATGACACGCATGTCCGATTCCTGGATCGCCTCAAAAGAATCTTGTAATCTCCTTTCATGAAACATTGGCACATTGGTCTGCTTTACCACACACACACACACACACACACACACACACATTGGTATGTAGGGTGTGTTTCTCTCATAGTAGCCTTGTTGGAATGCACACTACAGAGTTTGTGCTCAACTGACTTATCCTTGCCGATACAGTAGCGACTAAAGTGAAAGCTATATCTCTTTTTTTTTTTTTTTTCCTCTGGTCCCTCTTGACCCCAATCTCCAAATGTGTCTGGTGGGAAGCTGTCAAGTTCGGTTTCGCGGAAGGTTTCAACATTCCACTCGTGGCCATTTTGATTGGTCGTGCCGCTGGAGATTTATGGCCCGCTTGCTGCTGGTGTGTGTGTGAACATGCACCCATCAGTTTGACCCGTTTTTTTTACCAGCCCTGCTCCGAGTTATAGTCATGTTAAAACATAAATAAAAATTAGGGCACCCTAAGGTGCTCTAATATAGTCATGTGACTTTAAGATTAGATTAGATTCAACTTTATTGTTATTGCTCATGTCCTGGTACAGGGCAACAAAATGCAATTAGTATTCAACCGGAAGTGCAAATTTATAAATACCTTATTAGTAATAATAACATGCAAACTCCACACAGAGATGACCGAGGTTGGGATTGAACCCTGGTCTCCAAGCTGTGAGGTCTGCGTGCTAACCACTTACTCACCGTGCAGCCACATTTCCAATTTCCTTTTTTTAAACCTAACATGCAAGCTGTATCTGGCAACATGACTTACAGTGCTATTGCAGCACACTTGAGTCTTACAGGATGCAGACTGTTGGTTGTACAACACAACACGTTAACACGCACAACATAACCTACCTACTGCCGCAAAGCATGCTGGGTTGCTTACTGGCAAAATATGTTGAGGAAGTAGTCAGGGAAGTAAACAAGAAGCCGTTAGCATACTCTTGATATCCAATGTTTTATTGTTCATAGATCATATTGTTGTTGCTGCTGAATTACCCGGCATGCTTTGTGGGCACTAACAGTTTAAGTTACATATTATGTTTACCGCTTGGCTATTTATCACTATATTATATTATTACAATATAGTAATAATAGTAGTTAATATACGAGATGTGATAACTTGCTGTGTATGTGTTGTGTTTTTGTTTTGTTGCACCGTGAGTAAGTATGTTGTTCTTTGATGGCTTTTTTTGTCAAATATTTTAAGTCAATGTAGGCCTCAAGTGAAAAGGTTTGTCCACCCAAGTTTGTAGTACATTTACTTTTTAGTAAATGCAAACTGGTGGGAAATAAATGGAACGAGGTTCCCGAAGTTAGCAAAAGTAGTGCATGAATATGTCGTTATCCCTTCAACTTTATGTACCTTAGGAGCTGCTGGACTGGCTGTCACATGTTGGCATGCTCCCATTTCTCTATAAGAACCAGTAGGCCAGAATAAGTTTAGCTCTGAGCTTCAGGCTATCCGACACACACACACAGAGACTCCCTTCATAAGATGATTTTATATGCTGGTTCCCTTACGAGTTCACACTAATGTCATTCCCAGACGGTGGACATCCACAAAGAAAAAGTGGCCCGGCGGGAAATCGGGATCCTGACGACGAACAAGAACACGTCGAGAACCCACAAGATCATCGCACCTGCCAACATGGAGCGCCCGGTGCGGTACATCAGGAAGCCCATTGACTACACGGTACTGGACGATGTCGGCCACGGAGTAAAGGTACAAGATCTTTTTTTTTTTTTTTTTTTCCTTGTCAGTGACACATTTTATCTTCCAAAAGGCGCCCCCTTGTGAACCCACAGAAATATGTCTCAGTGTGGGTTGGTGGGAATGTGTTGGAGGTAGTATTCTTAGTATTGTAGTGGATAAAAGGCCCAGACATTTTTAATTATGTGAGTATTACTTTCACTTCCTTGTCGCCATTAAAGCTGGCTATAGAGGTCACTGGGTCATGCGGACATCAACCCCAGATGGCTTCAGGGACCTCCCGTCTCAGAGCATCACGTACCGCATCAATCAGCCAATCAATGAAGCTGTCAGAGCAGTTGCGAACCATTTCGTAGCGGCATGTAGCGTTCCAAGCGCCTTGAAGTCATGTGGAGTCGAGTGGTTAGCGCACAGACCTCACAGCTAGGAGACCAGGGTTCAATTCCACCCTCGGCCATCTCTGTGTGGAGTTTGCATGTTCTCCCCGTGCATGCGTGGGTTTTCTACAGGTACTCCGGTTTCCTCCCACATTCCAAAAACATGCTAGGTTAATTGGCCACCCAAATTGTCCATAGGTATGAATGTGAGTGTGAATGGTTGTTTGTCTATATGTGCCCTGTGATTGGCTGGCCACCAGTCCAGGGTGTACCCCGCCTCTCGCCTGAAGACAGCTGGGATAGGCTCCAGCAGCCCCCGCGACCCTCGTGAGGAAAAGCGGTAGAAAATGAATGAATGAATGAATATATTGTACTGCACTTTTTAGCGGACGGCTTCCGAGATACAACCCGATGCTCGCTCTGGACTAAGATCTTGTGAATAACGAGTACAGCAGTAGTGAATGGCAATGTACACAGCTACAGCCTCATGCATCCATGCATGCCGCAGCCCCAAGAGCTAATCAATATTCAGCATCGATGTGCCATATTCCTAGCATAGCCTGTGATGTCTGTATAGAGTAGCTGTCAAATACTGTTCATATGATAACAGCTGACACAGCCGTGTTTATTTTTCTAATTTATTCAGACATGTACTGCAAGGGTCCTTTCTGTAGTATTTTTCAAAAGGGAGGCTACTAAAGGAAAGAAGGCGGCGGGTATCTATCAGCAGATCTTGGCATTTAGAGCGTGACCTAGATTGTAAACTAGATCTGGTCGTCCGCTGCTACCCTGGCTGGCAGCCATGTTGAACGTGAAGTGTTTTTTTTTTTTTCTCTCAACACGGGCAAATTTTGCCCTTTTGTGTCAGCAATGCTCTACGTCCTCGCTTGAAAGTCCTCTGGGAACGCTGCATTATTGATGAGCCACTTGACTCGACCGAGCCTGCTGCTAATGTGGACTCTTGTTTTTTCCGCTTTGTGACATTTACACAGCGATTCACGGCATCCAAAAGGTGGAATTGTCTCGATTTTTAACATCACAACTCGGGTGCGGTCCCCTGCAGGTGGCTAAATATTTACCCAGCGGGGACTCGTTCCTCTGCTGCTGGCTTGTACTTTGACTTCTGTTGTGGCCGTTTTGACATGCCCTCTTTCTGTCTCTCCCCCTCCTTCCACTCCCCCTCCCTTGCCCACACTAAGTGGATGAAAGCCAAGGTAAGTCTTGCTTTGTCACATGACCCATTTTGCTGTCATGTATTTTTAATAGACTCTCCCTTTCACAACAAACCCCAGCAAAATGTAATTGTTGTCATTTCCTAGTGTCCCCCCCCATTAATTAGACCTCTGGCAACAAACAACCCCCACTCATCCCCCAAACATATGTTGTCATGTACTTTTTTTGTTGTGTTGTCCATGAATGTCCAGTAGTTTATTTAGAATCATTATAAGCTGCCCAGACACACAGAAAAACGAGCCAAAACATGTAATTTATTATAATAATTTATAATAATAATAATAATGAGACCTTGGCAGAGGTTCTAATTCTCTATTTATTTGGACACAAGCCTTATTGACAGCTTTCTAACGTGCTCCAAACATCTGGGCGGCTTATAATATGATGTTAGACCTCCGCTAGTCCATGACTAGCCCCTTTTTAAACATGTCCGTCTCGCTCATCCTGCCCACCACAGCAGCACGGAAACAATCAGTCAATCCGAGGAGGAACACTATCGCGGACCAACCCACCGACGCAAAAACCACCAAGTCCACCCATGTCAGGGCGCGGCACGCTCGGGTAAGAATTAGTCACCATGGAGGACACTGTAGTCCTATAATAAACACAGAAAAGTCATGTACACAAGCACTTTACTACGCTCCCTTGTCTCTGCATCCGCCCTGATGTTTGTATTTTTTTTTTGTTTTTTTTAAACCACTGCAGGCGCAACACATCTTATAAAACCTTGGAGCCTGTGAAGCCCCCCACAGTGCCCAACGACTACATGACCAGCCCGGCACGACTCGGCAACCAGCACGGTGCGCAGCACAGCCCGGGACGCACGGCCTCGCTCAACCAGAGACAGCGCACCCACAGGTAAGAGTCACTCAGGTTCTTCCACGCCAGACTCATCCAAATTGGTGGTTGTCTTTTCCCAAGCGGAGAGAGGGAAGGAAACAACTATATTTAGCCTTAATAGATAGATAGATAGATAGATAGACTTTCTTTATTGTCATTGCACGATAACACAGCAGTGAAATGTCGTTGCCTGGCTCCAGTATAATAATAAATAATAATAATAATAATATGGTGAATAAATAGATGACATCAAATATGTAAATTGCACAAATAATTTTAATTTAAATAATTTAAAATAAAATACAAATAAAATTAATTAATTATAAAATTATAATATAAAAATATAATTATTAAATATATAATAAATATATTTGTAAAATAATTAATACAAATTTTGACTCAGATTTTTGACAGAGGGGAATGCTGGGATCTTTATATTTAATATAAAATAATATAATATAAATAAAATATAAAAGAAAATATAATATTATATTTAATATTTCATATTCCGCCCTGTCACCATGAGTGTTTCTTCTACTTTTCTCAAACAAACAAGGAGACATAGATAAATAAGTATGAGCACATACACATACATACATAGAGTGATTAGCTTGCATAAACAGAAATCATGCTGATTGGTAGAAGGTACGCGCGCGAGGGGACTGCGTTTTATTGTTCATCCGGAGGAGGGTCAAACCCCCGCTGTTTGTGCCACGAGCGCCCCGGGGTTCAACTGACATGGATAAGGGAGGAGGAGGGGGGGGAAAGTGGGGTAAAGAGATGTACGAGCGGGGGTGCGTGTTCACCGGGATGGAAGGAATCATAGTAGAAGGATCGGTGGTGGTTTTGAAGGGGTTTTGGGGGCATGTTGCTTGACAGGCGATGAGAGCGAGGGGGCGGGGGGGGGTGGATGGTGGAATCAGTTCAAAGTGAGGATGAAAGCGGAAGAGGAGGCGGATCAAGGCAGAGAAACAAGGATGGGGGTTCATTGATCTGCACACCCCGGGGGTCAAACTCGGACAGAATGTGCTGATGTCTTACAGGATGTCCTCTGTTTTATTGATAGAATTACAGCTGGGTGAAAACATTGGCATGTTTGGCGCCCCCTATGTCTTACGATGAAAATGCCAGATATTCTCAATAATCATTTGAATTAAATATTCATTGACTTTGAGAATATTACTTAGGTGTCTTATCAAATAAATAGTGCTTGATGGCAGCCATGTTTGTCAACCAATCATGCTTAAATTTTACACACTGTATGGTGATTCGTTACTGGGTTTGAAACTTCCTTGTCCTTGTCCCACCTTTTAGCGGGAGCAGCGGAGGCAGCGGTAGCCGGGAGAATAGTGGCAGCAGCGGCATCGGCATTCCCATCGCAGTGCCTACTCCCTCCATTCCCAACCCTGGATCTGGTGAGTCTTCACTTCACTTCACATAGTGTAAATGTACACTGAATGGATATGCAGTGAAGCAGTATTTGGCTGCAATTGAGTGGTCAAGTGGTTAGCACGCAGACCTCACAGCTAGGAGACTAGGGTTCAATTCCACCCTCGGCCATCTCTGTGTGGAGTTTGCATGTTCTCATGCGCCCGAAGACAGCTGGGATAGGCTCCAGCACCCTCGTGAGGATAAGTGGTAGAAAAAAATTAGAATATTAAAATATTATTATTATATTATATTATTACTATTTATATGAATATTTGAGATTTAGTCTTTTTTTTTCATTTGGAGCCAGCACCCTCGTGAGGATAAGCGGTAGAAAAATTATTAATATTATTAAATTATTATTATTATATTATTCATATTTATATTAATATATGAATATTTGAGATTAAGTCTTTTTTTAATTTGGAGCAGCTGGGATAGGCTCCAGCACCCTCGTGAGGATAAGCGGTAGAAAAAATTATTATTATTAAAATATTATTATTATATTGTTCATATTTATATTAATATATGAATATTTGAGATTCAGTCTTTTTTCCATTTGGAGCAGCTGGGATAGGCTCCAGCATCCTCGTGAGGATAAGCGGTAGAAAAAAAGATTATTATTATATTATTAATATTTATATTAATATATGAATATTTGAGATTCAGTCTTTTTTTCATTTGGAGCACCTGGGATAGGCTCCAGCACCCTTGTGAGCATAAGCGGTAGAAAAAAATATTATTATTATATTATTAATATTTATATTAATATATGAATATTTGAGATTCAGTCTTTTTTTCATTTGGAGCACCTGGGATAGGCTCCAGCACCCTTGTGAGGATAAGCGGTAGAACAAAAAAATATTATTAGATTATTAATATTTATGTTAATATATGAATATTTGAGATTCAGTCTTTTTTCATTTGGAGCAGCTGGGATAGGATCCAGCACCCTCGTGAGGATAAGCGGTAGAAAAAAAATATTATTAAAATATTATTATTATATTATTATTTATATTAATATATTAATATGTAAGATAGTCTTTTTTCATTTTGGAGCAGCTGGGATAGGCTCCAGCACCCTCGTGAGGATAAGCGGTAGAAAAATGATGATTATTATTAAAATATTATATTATTATTTATATAAATATATGAATATTTGATTCAGTCTTTTTTCATTTGGAGCAGCTGGGATAGGCTCCAGCACCCTTGTGAGGATAATCGTAAAAATACATTATTATTATTAAAATATTATTATATTATTAATATTTATATTAATATATGAATATTTGACATTCAGTCTTTTTTTGGAGCAGATAAGATGATTTTTTTTGTTGCTAACATGACGTAGCATAAAGTGTTGCATAAAGCCTGTTTATCAGACAGGGATTATGCAGACCTATTGTGTTCCAAGTGCAGCTGATTCTCTATGTGACTGTAAATAGGCCAAGAGGGGCGGCCCACATTAAAGCCCAGCCCAGCACTGCAATCAATCCCGTGTTTAGCTTAACCAACAACTCCATATTGGAGAGACGCTGCAGGTTTATGCAGTGGCACTTTCATCCTCAGTGAGCCGGTCACCATGGAAACGGTCCATTCCATCCATACATAGCAAACCGAAGTCTCCTGCTGCCTCACAAAATGTTAAAAACTCTCCACAGTCCTGTCCATGACCTCCCCTCCAGGCGTGCCTCCGCCGCCTCCCCCACCTCCTCCTCCTGTGGCCGGGCTCGGCCCGCCGCCCCCGCCACCACCTCCTCCTCCTTCCATAGGTGAGACCGTCCAACCTCGGCTGAGGTGGCCGGTGTCAATCATTCGTCGTCTCATGGCCATCCTGCATGGGACACTGGGTTCGCGGGTCAAATTGCCAATCTGGACTCTAATCGGTTTGACTCTTTATGGTGGTGGTGGTGACTCGACTTCCAAGCTGTCTGTGGTCTCGTTTGGTACGTCTGATGCGATTTTCACAGTGGAAAAACACCAAGTATGGGTGTGCAATTCAATTGGAGCACTTCTATGGGTGTTCAAACTGGGAAATACGGTAAAATACAGTACGCTATCAGTACCTGGATGACCCGAACCCCTCTCAATCATCACCATCATGGATATATAGAGGAAGGGGAGGGACTAACCTGAGTGTGTAATAATAGTAATGGCTTTGGGATGGGCCCCCATAGAGTATAATCTGTAGAAATTGAACTGATGGAAGACAGTCGGTGATTCTATCCTAATCATGAAGTTCAGCAAAGGTCATGGAAGTGGAAAATATACTCCTTTTATCCTGAATATAAAATTAGCAATCCACTTTTTTAGCTGCCTGTGCTTCCTCTGGCTCCACCCACAATCTGAGTCATTTAATAAGCTGTGCCTCCCTGATTGATTGTTCTGGTTCTAATCATTACAAGCTCCTTAACTGTCTCGATGTTTCATGTTTTGGGTCTTTTCACCCTCTCGTTTAACCCGCCTTACTTCTTTTCTCTGTCTCTCTCTCTTTCTCTCGCTTCTTTTTTCGCTCTGCGGGCGTTTTTCCAGCCGTAGCCCCCGGGCCTGGCCTGGGCCCAGCCCCGATGTCACAGTTCGGCACCATCTCGCGGCAGATTTCGCGGCACAACCCCGCCAACTCGTCCGTCTCCATGGTCTCGGCCACGGGCACCTACCGTCGGGCGCCGTCGGTCACGTCGCAGTTCTCCTTGCAGCAGCAGCAGCTACAACTGCAGCAGCAGCAACAACAACAACAACAACAGCCTCATATTAATGGCGGCACACCTGCTTACAACCAGAACTCAAGTAAGGTCCACTTTAGATACCCTGAGTTTGACACCCCTAGTCTGGAACCCGTCATTGTTAAAAACATTTGTGCGTATGAAACTGTAATTGCCGTCACATCCACTAGAGGGAGTATGACTAAGTCCGTCTTTTTTAAACCAAAGAATTCGGACAGATAGTTGAATTGAGACCCCCACTACGTGCCGGAGTACTACTTGGGTGTCTTTTTTTTGGTGACTGATTGGTTTCTCTCTATGTCGCCCTCTGCTGGCCTTCAGTGGCTATCGCTCCTCCTCCTCCCCCTATGCCCCAGCTGACGCCACAGATACCTCTGACTGGCTTTGTGGCCAGGATGCAGGAGAGCAGTAAGTGTAGATAACCCCATCATCATCATCATCATCCCAGACTACTCCCCCGTCCTTCACCATCTTGTGGTCTGCAACTCCCAGCATGCATTGCGCCCATTCTCCCTCCTTCTACCCTTGGAAGCCATCACTTAGTCTCCCCTAGTACTGTTTGTGTACACTCTGACTATCATGCGTGTTTCTTCCAGGTATTATGTTTACAGTGCATGGTAGACTGTACTTGTGTTAAGTTTGTCGCCCCCTGCTGGTGGGAAACAAACTACACTCTCCATCCATAGTACACAGTACAGTTTTATTTATTTGCATGGGTTTATAAGAATATATATAAATATAGAAAAATGTACTTTATTTATTTCAAATATAAATCTATTTTAAATGTTAAGTTTGTCGCCCCCTGCTGGTGGGAAACAAACTACACGCTCCATCCACAGTACACAGTCACAGTTTTATTTATTTGCATGGGTTTATAAGAATATATTAAATATAGAAAAAAATTACTTTATTATTTCAAATATAAATCTATTTTAAATAAAAATAAATATATTTCGGTTTTTTTCTTAAAAGTTGTATTCCAACAGCTTCATTACATGGTCATTAACGAATTCAGACTATTTCTTTCGTTTTATTTATTTGCATGGGTTTATAAGAATATATTAAATATAGAAAAAATATACAAAAATGTACTTTATTTATTTCAAATATAAATCTATTTTAAAATAAATATATTTCGGCAATTTTTAAAAACTTGTATTCCAACATCTTCATTACATGGTCATTAACGAATTCAGACTATTTATTTTGTTTTATTTATTTGCATGGGTTTATACAAATATATTAAATATAGAAAAAATATACAAAAATGTATTTTATTTATTTCAAATATAAATCTATTTTAAATATTTAAAAATATATTTCGGCAGTTTTTTAAAAGTTGTATTCCAACATCTTCATTGCATGGTCATTAACGAATTCAGACTATTTCTTTTGTTTTATTTATTTGCATGGGTTTATAAGAATATATTAAATATAGAAAAAAATTACAAAAATGTGGTTTATTTATTTCAAATATAAATCTAATTTAAATATTTTAAAATAAATATATTTTGGCAATTTTTTGTTTTTTTTTTTGTATTCCAACATCTTCATTACATGGTCATTAACGAATGCAGACTATTTCTACTAAACTTTTCTTTGCATGCTACCTGCATGATTGGTAGTGTTTGCATGTTTTGCACAACTTTTTCGCCGTCCTCCAACTTTATTTAAAACCAAAAACATGCCACTCTCATGTCACCTTGTGCTCGTCCCCAGTCGCAGATACCCCGACCCCGCCTCCTCCGCCGCCCCCGGATGACATACTCATGTACGACGACTCCCCTCCGCCGCCACCCCCTCCTCCTGTAGACTACGAGGAGGAGGACGCGGCGGTCGTCCACTACAACGACCCCTACGCCGACGGCGACCCACAGTGGGCGCCCAAGAATTACATCGAGAAAGGTTTGCTTGATAATTCGCTGCAAAAAAAAAAAATTAAAACATCTGAAACCTCTTCCTTCTTCCTCCCCAGTGGTGGCCATCTACGACTACTCCAAGGACAAAGAAGACGAGCTTTCCTTCATGGAGGGTGCAATCATCTACGTAGTGAAGAAGAATGACGACGGCTGGTTCGAAGGCGTCAGCGGCGGCGTCACTGGCCTGTTTCCCGGCAACTACGTGGAGAGCATCATACACTACGCCGACTGAGGTGCCACTCACTCTTTGCCAGAATGTTCTCGACCCGAGTCTCTTAATTAGTCTGTTTTGGTGTTTTCTGGGTGGGCGGGCGACATCTTAACACGGGACATTTCATAACGAGTCCCGCCTGCTCACGCGTATCGACAACTGAAATATGGCGGCAGGCTCTGGAGCGAATGTCCAATGAACAATTAGGATCCTCCACTCATCATTCCAGCCGTGCATCGCCTCCAAAGCGCGGTTGTGGCGGAGTTTTTTTTTTTTTTTTTAAGCATGCGAACCTTTATAATATTACCTTCAATTTATTATTGCCATTATGTTGTAAATTTATTTACCGGTTTTTCGTTTGGAAAAATTTTTGTATTCCTGTTGAATCACTGAACTTTTAAGGAGAAGCAGAGGGAGATTTCAGGGCCTCCAACTGAAACAAGGGGTGCTCTCACGCTAGTGCTCTTTAGTCCGTTTGGATGGGGGGCGAAAACAATGGACGCCGCCGTTGTTGTTACGTCAACCAAGGAGTAGAAATTTAGACTATAAAGTACGTTTTCTGGAAACGCAGTATCACCTCAACATTCTCGGTTTGGCAGTACTGTATTGAAAACCCCAGCCGTCAATACGTTTACTTCGTAGCAGCTAGCATGTCGTCCCATGAAAGACGCCGTCGTCTTATTTACTGATGTACTGTAGCCTGCTTATTGTTCCAAATAACTATAACGGTCATCAATTTGTGCTTTTATTAGCATTCTTTAACAAACTAGCACCATACACCAAACCATCAGCTGGTGTACAGTACATTATTATCATACAATTTATGTGAAAAGCACCCAAACATTCCGTGTCTAATTTAAAAAAACTACTTTCAAATGAGCGGCCATGATGAAATCCTCTTATGTTCCCACTCAGGTGTTTGCCATCTCAGATCACGTCTTTTTTTTTGTTGTCACGTTTGCATTTATGCATCTTCCAACAACAAATTGAGGCTCAGTGTCTCGGATAGTGAAATCTCTCTGCCCTTCATTTGTATGTAAAATATGTTGATTAAAAAAATTTAATGTACAGCCTTTTATAATAAACAATTCTATGTACAACAACCATGTTGGTGATTGATTGGGAGTTAAAACTGAACATACACGGTAATAAGTTTGATGTTTTAAAAAAAAAATGTGTGTTTTATTGAGCAGTACTTGTTGATATTAAGGCTGTGATTGTTACAGGACACTTGGCGAAACGGGTTCTCATCATGATCCTTTCAAGTGTGCACGACAAGCTTCAGTGTGGTTCGGGAATTAGACACGTTAAGGTTACGGTACAGTACAACAGCATCACAGCTCAGTGCCTTGCTATTATTACATTGATTCTATTTAAATAAGCATAAACACACACTTATTTACATACATTTTTGGTACACATGGCTTGTGTTATACTCCATAATTTGCGACTCACATAATAGAGGTAGAAAGTGTCACAGTACGTCATTGAGTGACATCTTCACACTCATTTTGGCCTCGTTCCTGTCTGGCAGGAAGAGGAAGGGTTCGGTGGCGTTAGCTGCCTGAAGGTGAGGAGAGGTGTCATTTGTCTCTGGTGAGCACCATCTCAGTGAGCCTGATGAGAGCGTCTCGCTCCGCCGAGGGCCGCAGCATGCTGATGTGTCTGATGGCTTCTTGGCAGTATCGCCGCGCCAGGAAGTTTGTCTGCTGTACGCCGTCACTCTGGGAAGGGAACATTACGCAACAAAAAAGGTGGCATTTTAAGCTTATTTGCTTACGTTTTACAGATCTGGATTTCTAATCGACTTTCAGCCTATTCAGTGATGTTTTCTAGTCAGCCTAGACTCCTTATTTCTATAATCAAATACTTCAACTTGCTGATATAGTTAATCTTCAAACAGCTAAAATAATGTATAAGGCTAAAAATAACCAATTACCTAAAAATGTCATCCAATACTAAATATTGACAGTTACTATGGTACCCATTATGTCATTGTATGGTCATATCACCTCGTACTTCAGTACGGGACAAAAAAATAAAATTAAATAAAATTAAAATAAATAAATAAAAAACTATATTAGGAAAGCAGGAAGTTACTATGGTACCCATTATGTCATTGTATGGTCATATCACCTCATACTTTGGTACGTGACAAAAATAAAATTAAATAAAACTAAAATAAATAAATAAAAAACTATATTAGGAAAGCAGGAAGTTACTATGGTACCCATTATGTCATTGTATGGTCATATCACCTCGTACTTTGGTACGTGACAAAAAAATAAAATTAAAATAAATTAAAAAAACTATATTAGGAAAGTAGGAAGTTACTATGGTACCCATTATGTCATTGTATGGTCATATCACCTTGTACATGACAAAAATAAAAAAAAACTACATTATGAAAGCAGGAAGTGAACAAATGTAACAGTTACTGATTGTAAAAGTACCAGATGGAGGGGTAGGATTTAATAAGCTTTGCTTTTTCCTACTCCTTTTGGACATGTGGAACTGTGAGCTGATTATGTGATGCATTCAATTGTAATCTGATGCATGTTCAAATGAAATAAAACCATTACCAAATAAATCTAGCTAGCTCCTACCTGGATGACGTACTGCCAGGCTCGGTCGACGTCTCCTTTGGAGCTGAAGCGTCTCATAATCATCGCGTGAAGCTCAGGGAACTGAAGTAGATAAATCTATTAGAGCTTTTTCTTTAAATTGATGTCGCCTCCTATGAATCATTACCTGCTGACAAGCAAAAAGAACCGGTCCTGTAGCTAAGCCCAACTTGAGGTCCGCCGCCGAGGGCTTCCCAAGCTGACTGGCGCCTGTGGTGAAGTCCAACACATCGTCCACCAGCTGAACGGAGGAGAAAGAACCCAGCGGCTCATTTTGGACAACTCTGGGCCTTGTGTCCCAATACTTGTGTCCATATTGCTAACCTGAAACGCGATGCCAACATTCCTCCCGTACTGGTACGCTATCTCATGAATGTCCGGGTCTGAATTGACTAAAATGGACACCTTAAGGGTGAAGAAAAGAGTGAAAAAAAACCAGAACGTAGTGTAGAAATTGTGCAGACAGAACGTACATACTGCTTTGCAACTGTTAGCGATCAAGCTGGCCGTCTTCTTGAAGGTTTTCTCCAGGTAGTGTTTGAAGCGCTCGTTCTCGTTCTCCTTGGAACCCAGCTGCATGAACTCTCCTGCGAGGCAGGACTGGAATTATTAGGCTAGTGAGTATGTTCACCATTTTTATAGATACCGTAAGCTGCAAGAAGCTCAATTCTTATTGGATGCACACGGTGCATCAACACAATTACCTCTGACTAGATCCTCGATGACCTGTGACAACACTTTGACCACGGTGATGTTTCCAATGCGAGCCAGTGCCGTGGAAGCAGCCGACAGTATGAAGTCTCCGGCTAAGATGGCCTAACGGACACAAAACACAATCAACCACACATGCTAACGAGTTAGCGTTTCATTCTCGCTGACCTTTCTTTCCCCCCATACGTCATTGATGGTTCTCTTCCCTCTACGCTTGTCCGAACCATCGATGACATCATCGTGCACCAGGCTAGCCGTGTGGATCATCTCCGAGATCATGGCAACGGCGCGCTGGCCTGGGAGAAGGTCTCTGGAGATAACCAAAAGGAGATCAAACACTTCATCATGGTTACTTACTACAATGTGTGTGTTTACCCTGCTCTGTCGCTATGGATGTTGAGGGCACGCGCCATGAGGACCACGATCATCGGCCGGATGGATTTACCCTTTCCATCAAAGTAGTAGTCACATAAAGACTTCAGCTCCTCTTTGGATACAAACAATTCCTGTAAAGGACCACAATTTCAATAAATACAAGTCTAATTCTAATTTTAGAATTGTATTTATTACTCACTTTTTTGATGTCATCATACAAGCTTGCTAAATCTTTCTGGGCTAGCATGAAGGGGTCTTTCAGCTTGGCATCACTGTGAACATTCTTACAGGAATATGATGCATACAATAGCCGGGGTTCATGTCTGGAGAAATACATACTATTATTATTTTTCATTCAATGGTAACACTGTAATAGAATCTTTAAAATAAAATACAAAATCTCACCTGGTACCGGGTAATGTACTCCTCTGTATGACTCTCTGCTTTGGTTGTAATAATGGCTGCAACACAATTATTAGACTGTTTATGTATGCACAATCTAATCTGAAAGTAAAACTATTTTTAGTTCGCATAAACATAACTAGGAAACCAAATTATAATTTTTACAAAATTTTTTGCTTAGAATAAATCTCCCCAAAAATATTTTTTATTCTAATATATTCTATTTTTTCTAATGTAGAATTTTTTTTTTTACAGTAGCTAGTTGTCCTTTTATTTAATACTTTTTTCTTCACATATGTATTTTTAATACATAATTTAATACTGAAGATACTCGTTTTTTTAATAATATAGATAGTTAGTGTGCTATTGATTGACACGTTTTATAGTTTCAGTGTACAGTAGCTTATGAATGTGTATGTATGACAACTATGATCATCTTGTCATAATCATAATTATCAATGTAATATAAGTAGGACAGATAAGATAATAAAACGCTTCAAATTAAAAGACTAAATGTTAGGAAATACAAATGAATGAATGAAGACGTAGTAGTACGATGTATTTCCGCTGATGCATATAAGGAGGTGCAGCCGTATTGAGCACAGGTTATTGACCCCTGTCACATAAAGTTATTACAGGACACTCGTGCAATTACAAGACCGGAAGTACGAAAAGTATACCATCTTGAGCGGTATTCTAAGCCCAAAGAAGGACCGACTGACAACTCCCTTCACTTTTAAATAACCAAATGACCTTCCCTGACAGCGACTCCCATCCCGACACACTCACCTCGTCACCCGGCCAGGAGCTCCAGCTCGCCCGCCCACTGGACACAACAGAAACAGATCCCGGCCTGACTCTAAAGTGCCACTGGGCTTCTAGTAAACTCGTCCCGGTGTTGCCGATACTCCACCTTTGGCATTGCCGCCACAGTGGGGCCGCCATTTTCGCCCGTGCGCGTGCAGCAGCGGGACCGGAACAGGAAGTTGGTGAGTGACATCGACCATTGCGTAAGCGTTCGCTGTATGCTAACCAAGTGCTAGCCTGTTGTAAATAACGACTTACTTCCGTGTAAACTCGCCATAAAGTCGGATTTATACGTTGTTTCGTTCCTATGTGCACTGTTTTCACTAGTCTCACTATTTTTGGTTGATTGGCGACAACAGATAGCGCCGCGAGTAGGGTTGCTAATAGCGAACAAGCTAACTTTAGCAAGCCCCCATGTTATTTACAGAGGTTGCTAATTGCTAACGAGCTAACTTTAGCAAGCCCCCATATGTTATTTACTGTAAGACGTAACGTCTTAAATCGTCCGAACATTAGACAATTGACACAGACGTGGAGTTGACATGTGGTGCCTTCCTGAAGTAGTGTTATTCACAGTGGTAGCAGCAACAAGCATGACTATAGTCCACATGCTTGACTTTTGCCATAAGGCTGATTCTGAGTGTCAAATTCAGGACATTTTCCTGTCAGGCCAGCAGTCACGTGCACAAATAATAAATTCTAGGTGGAATGCAAGTGTTTTGAACCTCATACAGAACCTGGACCACTTCAGAGTCTCCAATGAGAAGCTCAAAGGTAAGAAAACAATAACATTATTTAGATTATACATTTTGGTGGATCCTCCTCTGATGTTTTTGTTCTGCAGGGGCTTTTCCCATCGATGAAGTCCAGGGGAACGCAGTCCGCACTGTGAAGAACTGCATCTTCTCTGAGTCCAGCCCGACTCCCCTAAAAGGCCCATTGAGATTGGCTGCAGTTTCAAAAGTAACAATAATTTCAAACAAAACTGCATTTTTAATACAGCTGAAATATGAATCTCACATGCAATGATCCATTTACAGGATGTTCTAGAAGGGCTCTTGGATTTGGACATGGCTGTGACCCAGTCAGAGGATTTCCTGCTCTATATCAGTGGAGGACAGCGTCTACCAGGCTCTCAGCCTCTGGCACACAGATATGGAGGCCATCAGGTATGAAAGCTATATCAGGCGAGGAAGTCTGGAGTGACAGAAGTATGTTCAAATTTCCCCCCAAAATGACAACTAAATGTAATTTTTCCATAATATTTATGTAATTTTTGTCCGCATAATTTTATTCTTGTAAAAGTATTACCTAGAAATAATTTTTAAAATGATTTTATTCCCATAAAATTTTAACCTTATTCCTGTAACATGCTATTTTTTGTGCAATTTAATTTCCCCTCAAAATGACAACTAAATGTAATTTTTCTGTAATATTTATGTAATTTTTGTCCGCATATGTTATTCTCATAAAGTATTACTTATAAATTATTTTTTAATTATTTAATTCCCATAAAATTTTAACCTTATTCCTGTAACATGCTATTTTTTTGTGCAATTTAATTTCCCCCCCAAAATGACAACAAAATTAAATTTTTCTGTAATATGTGTAATTTTTGTCCGCATAAATAATGTTATTCTCGTAAAAGTATTACTGTTTTTTTCTGTTAACATTTTCACTTTATTCTTATAAACTACTGCTAATTTTCCCATTTTTGCTGTGTGTGACATGCAGATAAATTCCAAGAGATGTGTGTTTAGAAAAAAGCAGGTACAACTGAGTAAACTATCAGTAATACAATACAACTCACTTTGTTTAAAGAATTTTTTAAAATAAGAATAAAATTGATGGATGCTCATGACCACAAGAGGGCGTAATTTCTCGTTGCAGTGTCATACTGTGATGTGTTAACCTCAATAGGAAAAGTCAAAGCCAATCAGTGTGTCCCTGATTTGTTTGTATTTGTAGTTTTCCCCACAGCCAACAATGGAATAGTCTGTTCCAGGGTCAAGCTGTGTCCATCAGGGAACCTTTTTTAACAGTATAGGCGGTCATTGAAGTAACATTTCAACAATATTGACCATCAGGTGTATTGTATATGAATGTTTTATTGTTATGTAGCGATAAGTGTACTAATTACTTCCATGTCTTGTTCTATGGTCGTCGTCACACTTTCATAACACTTTCTAAAAGTCCTAAGTTTCTGTGGTTTTATTGCATTTTGTAGTTATTGACATTGTTTGTTTTCCAGTTTGGCTACTGGGCAGGCCAGCTAGGCGATGGCCGAGCACATCTCCTTGGTCAGTATACCAACAGGTAAGAGAATATCGTTGCTGTATCTTCCGTGGCTGATGAAGTATTCCAGGTGGAATGTTTGTTTACCAGGAAAGGGGACACATGGGAACTGCAGCTGAAAGGTTCCGGAAAGACCCCCTATTCAAGGTAGCCCAATCGGCATGGAGGCTTTGCCCGTCTACGTTTACGAATGTCCGTCGTCACCCCACGGCAGGTCGGGAGACGGCCGAGCCGTGATTCGCTCGTCGCTCAGAGAGTTCCTTGGTAGCGAGGCCATGCACTTCCTGGGTGTGCCCACCAGCAGAGCCGCCAGGTGAGAGAGAGAGAGAGAGTGAGAGAGGGGGGGGGGGAAGGGGAGAGAGAGAGAGAGAAGGGGAGAGAGAGAGAGTGAGAGGGGGGAAGGAGAGAGAAGGGGAGAGAGAGAAAGAAGGGGAAACAGAGAGAGAAGGGGAGAGAGAGAGAGAGAGAGCAGGGAGAGAGAGAGAGCAGGCTAATGCTACATGCTATGCTAGTGCAACATCACATCGGTTTGTATTGATTGTTATGATTGCCAATCAAACAATTGACTTCCTGTAGAGATTCTGTTGGGCATCTAGTATTTTGGTCACGGCGTGTGGGCGGAGCAATGCGGCCAAGTGGATGAATGACAGCACCAATTTTCACCTTTTCAATGCTTTTTCTTCCAGTTTCGTCGTGAGTGACGAGCCAGTGTTGAGGGACCAGTTCTACGACGGCAACGTGAGAGCAGAAAGAGGTGACTTTTATCGCTCATTGCGTAATCCCGATGACTGTGTAGTAGCTGATCACATGCGGTGTCGCCCCCTCCCCCTCAGGAGCCGTCGTACTCCGCTTAGCCAAATCCTGGTTCCGGATTGGCTCGTTGGAGATTTTGTCTCATAGCGGAGAGCTGGATCTTCTCAGGTGAGCCGGACCTCATGATGCTCTTGTGTTGGTTTGTGTGTTTGACTAGCTTTCTGTTTTTGTGGATTTTCAGAAAGCTACTAGACTTTGTCATCGAAGAGCATTTTCCTTCCATCAAGTCGGACCACTCTGATAAATATTTGGTAAGTCAAATATTATATTAGCTCCATTTATATGTACACTAAATGATATCAGTCAACAAAATACATATTGCACTGATTATTTGCCTAAATTAAACATTCTCAAGCATCAAAATGGCTAATTGACCTAAAATACAACCACAAGGCACAATTGTAACGTAGTATTCCACATTGGCCACTAGGTGTCAGTAATTGTTTGCTGAGGCACTCCAGTGATGCAAGGACATTCATTGCAGGTTTGAATGAATGGTATCACAACAGACACCACAGGAAGTACACTGTCCAGACACTACCAAAATAAAATATTCCATTTATTCATATTGAATCTTACTTTGAGGATGTTCTGGACTGTACTATTTAACTCCCGGGAATTTTACAGGATTTGGACTGATCTTTCAAGACACATAGAATATTGTGTTGTTGGGTTGATTACCAAAAGAAAGATTAGAAGCTCATCTTTCATCAGAAATAGAAACTTATGTTCTACTGCTCATTACTAAAGAACAGAATCTAAGATCTGTTTTCAACCCAAAAAAGGGAGGAAAAACAGAAAAATGTAGCCACCATAACATAAAACTGGTTGTTTTACTTGAAAATCATTTATTTCCAATTGTTACATCATTAGGCTGCACGGTGGTCAAGTGATTAGCGCGTATGCCACACAGCTATGAGACCCGAGTTCGATTCCACCCTCCATCTCTGTGTGGAGTTTGCGTGGGTTTTCTCCGGGTACTCCGGTTTCCTCCCACATTCCAAAAAAACATGCTAGGTTAATTAGCGTCTCCAAATTGTCCATAGGTATGAATGTGAGTGTGAATGGTTGTTTGTCTATATGTGCCCTGTGATTGGCTGGCCACCAGTCCAGGGTGTACCCCGCCTCTCGCCGAAAGACAGCTGGGATAGGCTCCAGCACCCCCCCACCACCCTGGTGAGGATAAGCAATAGAATGAATGGACGGCCATGGCTCTTCACTTCCTGGTATCCTATTTACATGAGGAAGAAGCACTTCCGCCACCTAGTGGCCATTTTTACAGCTAAGAACTGCACCACACTTGATGTCTTCTAATGTGCAGCGGCGTCATCACCTGTTTTTGCCTCTCACTCAAAAAAAAAATACACAATAGCCTCATCGATACGTGTTTGTTAGCGACTGAGTTCACTGTATTAACTTCCTGGTTGTGTTTGTAGGCGTTTTATTCCCGTGTGGTGAACGACACGGCACATCTAATAGCTCAGTGGACCTCCGTCGGCTTTGCACACGGTGAGAAGCTCACGTGACACATCCCACGCGCACATCGACTGACACCCTGGTCGCCGTAGGCGTGTGCAACACCGACAACTTCAGCCTCGTGTCCATCACCATCGACTACGGCCCCTTCGGTTTCATGGACTCCTACAACCCCGGTGCGTACGTCTTCCTTCCTTCTCGACGCCACAGAGAGAGCATAGTTTCACCCGTATCCCAACCGTTTCAGGTTTTGTCCCTAACACATCAGACGATGAGGGTCGGTACAGCGTGGGGCGGCAAGCCGGCGTGGGCTTCTTCAACCTGGACAAGCTGCTGGACGCTCTCAGGCCGCTTCTCACTGCAGGACAACAGCAAGCGTAAGGAAGACGAGGAACCATGTGACGTACGCAGCAACCTGCTTATTTTTTGGTTCTTTAGGGCGGAGAGAGTGTTAAAGGGATACGCGGACATCTACAAGGCAAGGTAAGTCCATCTATTGATGGATGGATATACAGTATGGATCAATCTATGGATCAATCTATGTTTCTGGCATGTTGGTAGGATTCATCAGCTGTTCAAAGCCAAACTGGGTCTTCTTGGTGACGACGTGGAAGATGATGACATCATCGCTCTCCTACTTCAGGTGAGTTCCAATACACGACCCGGATCACTAAGTCTACCTTGACCGAGGGGATTACTGTATTTTCTGGACTACAAGTCGCACAAAGCCAAAAATGCATAACTAGACAGAAGAAAAACATACATAAGTCGCACTGAATAGGTGCTAACTCAATGGTTCTTCAGCTACAAGAGAAATAAACATGAACAAAAAGGTGTCCAGTGTTGTATGTAACATAAATAGTTTTTTCATTTATAAGTATATATAAGTTTATAATATAAGTTTATATAATAACTCTGGAGTATAAGTCATAGGAACAGCCAGCCTATGAAAAAAAGTGCGACTTATAGTCCGGAAAATACATATAATATATTGGTAGTATTCAGGATACAGTACTATTCAATAAGACTAAACATTTGTGTACCGTATTTTCTGGAGTATAAGTCGCACAAGGCCAAAAATGCATAATTAGGTAGAAAAAAACCATAAGTCGCACTGGAGCATAAGTCGCATTTTTTGCAGGTAATTTATTTTAACGACTTGACCAAAACAGACATTACGTCCTCTTGGAAGGCAAGTTCTAACAATAATAAAAGAATATAGAACAGGCTGAATAGGTGTAATATATGCTAACACAATGCTAACAGCTACACAAAAAAATAAACATGAACAGAAAAGGTGTCCAGTCTTTATGTAACATAAATATTTTTTTCATTTATAAGTCGCAGGAACAGGCAACCTATGAAAAAAAGTGTGACTTATAGTCCAGAAAATACAGTATATTGGTAGTATTTAGTATACAGTAGTATTCAGTAGCATGGCATAAGTGGCATTAAGAAACCTGTTTAGCATCTTGTAAATATGGTGGTTAACTTTATCACCTTTACGTTTGTATTAGCCAATATAGTAGATAAAGACAGACATAATAAATAACATGTTAACATTGCCTTGTTTTGGGGACAGCACATTTCCTGCTATGACCTCATCGATGTATTGCAATGGTGGCTTTCCACTCGTATTACCCAATATAGTATTGTAATACAGCCAAAGGTAGCAAGGGACTACTATTATTATACAGCTGTCAGGATGGTGCAATGCAAACAACTGAGTCGCTTGTCAATGTTGTCCAGGTGATGGAAGACACGCAGGCCGACTTTCCAATGACCTTCAGACAGCTGAGTGAGGCTTCAGCGCCGCAGCTCCACAACCGCAACTTCACACAGGTGCTACACTCTTTCAGTACCGGAAATAATGGCCAATAGCGTGGATGGAATGATATTACTTTTTTAAATATACATTTGTGCTCATGGGTTGTCAGGCCTGGGCTCTGGAGGACTTGTCATCACATGGACTCTTTGCAGACTGGCTGAGCATGTACCTGCAGCGCCTCAGCAGGCAGTCACATGACCAAGATGCAACCCGCCAAGCAAGGATGAAAGGTAAAATGATGTTAAAGCGATCCTGTGACAAGACAAACGAAATGCAATGTCGTTTACCTGCAGGTGTGAACCCGCGTTACGTGCTGAGGAACTGGATGGCAGAGTCGGCCATCAGGAAAGCAGAGATGAATGATTTCTCAGAGGTAAGCGTTCAATTTCAATGGACAGTAGCCTTTTATGTCACAGCTTGATTGATTGTGTCCACTAGGTGGCGCTGCTGCACCGCATCCTCTCCTTGCCTTTCATCACTCAAAGCTCAGCAGAGGAAGCAGGCTATGCAGCAAGGCCTCCAAGGTGGGCTCAGAGGTTAAAGGTCAGCTGCTCATCTTGAGGGATCCAACCACCCCAGCTCCAAGATGCCAAAGTAAGAACTACACATTATTCTTATACTAGGCTACTTCTCAATATTTCCTAGAACAAATTCACATTAAAATAGATTGTTAAATTGTTTAATTAGTGATTATATACAAATGTTTTTTTGTAAGAGTATTTACACACCTTTACAAATGTTTAAATTCCAATGCGTATCATTTTAGCTTTGAAGGTTTAATTGCTAAGCACAAATTGTAAACATTGTCAGGTCATCAACTAATGGTGCTTCTTCTTCTGCATGGCGAGCATCAGTTCTGACATAAAGTCTCCTCCTCCTCCTCCTCCTCCATGCAGGGCAGGTGTAGTCCGCTTTGGTGGAGGAGGAGGTACCTTCTTCACCGACCCAGAAGGCCGCAGTGGTGCTCTTGGTGGGGCAGTGGACATCGACGGAGGTGGCGGTGGAGGTGGCGGAAGTGCTCCTGTGAGTGGAGGAGGCGGCGGTGGTAAAAAGGCAGGCTGGGGTGGCGGAGGAAGTGGCATTGTGGTGAGGGGGGGAGGGGGAGGTGGCAGGGTGCTGAGGGGGGGAGGGGGTGGTGGCAGGGTGCTGAGGGGGGGAGGGGGAGGTGGCAAGGAGCCAAAGCCAGGTGCCGGAGGGGGTGGTGGGAGGAAGTCTGGTGGGGCTTCGGAATTGTCGTCCACAGGTGGAGGAGGGAAGTTGGTGGGTAGATGTCGTGGCTGGGGGATAGGTTTGGAGGAACTCATGGGTGGAGGTGGAGGTGGGGGTGGTGGTGGAGGAAAGCCGACATGGGCTGCAGGAGGAGGAGGCGGTGGAGGCGGAGGCGGTCCAGGTAGACTGTTGTCCTGTGAAGGACAGGGACATTTTGTATGTGCATGATAGGTCTGAATGCATCCTCTGTGTACCTGAGTGATGGATGGATGATTGACAGCATGCCCGTTGGCCACCTGGCTAGGTGATGCATCTGGCAGAAGGAAACAGTTAAAGGGACAGTTGACATTATTTGTCATGTATGACATCTCCATTAACTGGGACTTACACCAGTTTCAGTGAGGAGAAACTAGTTCCAGTTCATTTTGAGGGTTACTCAAAACATGGGTTCAAGAGGTGTGTGTGTGTGTATATATATACACACACACATATATATATATATATACACACACACATATATATATATATATACACACACACACATATATATATATATACACACACATACATACGTATGTATGTATATACGTATGTATGTATATACGTATGTATGTGTATATATATATATATATATATACACACACACATACATATACACATACATACATATACACATACAAACGTACATATACACACATACGTATATAGTATATACGTGTATATATACACGTATACATACGTGTATACATACACGTATACATACGTGTATACATACACGTATACATACGTGTATACATACACGTATACATACGTGTATACATACGTGTATATATACACGTATACATACGTGTATACATACACGTATACATACGTGTATACATACACGTATACATACGTGTATACATACACGTATACATACGTGTATACATACACGTATACATACGTGTATACATACACGTATACATACGTGCATACATACGTGTATACATACACGTATACATACGTGTATACATACACGTATACATACGTGTATACATACACGTATACATACGTGTATACATACACGTATACATACGTGTATACATACACGTATACATACGTGTATACATACACGTATACATACGTGTATATATACGTGTATACATACACGTATACATACACGTATACATACGTGTATATATACGTGTATACATACACGTATACATACGTGTATATATACGTGTATACATACGTGTATATATACGTGTATATATACATACATACGTGTATATATACGTGTATATATACATACATACGTGTGTATATATACATACATGTAATGTGTGTGTGTGTGTGTGTATATGTGTATATATATATATATATATATATATATATATATATATATATATACATATGTATGTAGGTATGTAAATATACACATACGCATATATATACACACATACATATATATATTTGCATGACCAAATTGCTTGACTCGTCTCTGACATTGTATTAATGCGTGCTATCGGCTGGCCATGTGATGAGGATGGACGCTTCATCACATACACAACAATACCACGCATTAATACGACGTCACAGACAAGACAAGCAATTTGGTCATGCAAATGTATGACTCTTTTGAACGCACCATGTTTTGAGTAACCCAAGAAACTAACCAGAAGTATGTTTCTGATCACTCAAATCCAACCAGAACAGGACTCCTGTTGTTGGTAAGTCACACAACTTCATGTCAAATGTCATTCCTCCACTCTGTGTGAAAATAAAAATCAATGTGTGCACTGGTGCCTACTTTGTGTTGATGGAACGCTGCGGTTGGCCCACACGGAACCCATGGCCACCTTCTTCTCTGCGGCTTTGTAGTTTTCATACAAAGAGGCACCGTACTGGAAAGAAGAGTGAACCAGATATCTTCAGTCCATCGTCCCCATGATGATCTTGCATTGATAATATACCTTTGCGATGCGGATTCCAGTCACCCAGATGTTCATAGTCCAAGCATCGTCACAACACAGGTACTTGATGTATTGAGAGTCCTTCTGGATCTGGGGATGCTGAGGAGACACATACTGTATGATCAATGTGATTGTCGAGGTTGTGTTTGTACAGCACCAAGCAACCACAAGGGGGCAGGCTGCCCCATAAAGTCATGGGAACATCCATTGATGACTCTCCGCCATTATTAACATGATTTATATCATCCTCCTCTTTGTTACAATGGCAGACTTGGCACCATACAAGAATATTAACAAGGTCATCGTTTTTCACTTCCCTTAAGAGGAAATGTACCATTTCAATAAAAAGTGTCAACTTTCACTTCTTCTAATTGTACTCTTCTTTTGACATACTTTACTATAGCCTTACTATACTTCATGTCCAAAAAATGAAAAAAGTGCCTTACTATAGCCTTACTATACATCATGTCCAAACAGTGCCTTACTATAGCCTTACTATACTTCATGTCCAAAAAGTGCCTTACTATAGCCTTACTATACTTCATGTCCAAAAAATGCCTTACTATAGCCTTACTATACTTCATGTACAAAAAGTGCCTTACTATAGCCTTACTATACTTCATGTCCAAAAAATGAAAAAAATGCCTTACTATAGCCTTACTATACTTCATGTACAAAAAGTGCCTTACTATAGCCTTACTATACTTCATGTCCAAAAAATGAAAAAAATGCCTTACTATAGCCTTACTATACTTCATGTCCAAAAAGTGCCTTACTATAGCCTTACTATACTTCATGTCCAAAAAGTGCCTTACTATAGCCTTACTATACTTCATGTCCAAAAAATGAAAAAAATGCCTTACTATAGCCTTACTATACTTCATGTCCAAAAACTGCCTTACTATAGCCTTACTATACTTCATGTCCAAAAAATGAAGAAAAAATGCCTTACTATAGCCTTACTATACATCATGTCCAAAAAATGCCTTACTATAGCCTTACTATACTTCATGTCCAAAAAATGAAAAAAATGCCTTACTATAGCCTTACTATACATCATGTCCAAAAAATGAAAAAAATGCCTTACTATAGCCTTACTATACTTCATGTCCAAAAACTGCCTTACTATAGCCTTACTATACTTCATGTCCAAAAAATGAAGAAAAAATGCCTTACTATAGCCTTACTATACATCATGTCCAAAAAATGCCTTACTATAGCCTTACTATACTTCATGTCCAAAAAATGAAAAAAGTGCCTTACTATAGCCTTACTATACTTCATGTCCAAAAAATGCCTTACTATAGCCTTACTATACTTCATGTCCAAAAAATGAAAAAAATGCCTTACTATAGCCTTACTATACATCATGTCCAAAAAATGAAAAAAATGCCTTACTATAGCCTTACTATACTTCATGTCCAAAAAATGAAAAACATGCCTTACTATAGCCTTACTATACTTCATGTCCAAAAAATGAAAAAAATGCCTTACTATAGCCTTACTATACATCATGTCCAAAAAATGAAAAAAATGCCTTACTATAGCCTTACTATACTTCATGTCCAAAAAGTGCCTTACTATAGCCTTACTATACTTCATGTCCAAAAAATGAAAAAAATGCCTTACTATAGCCTTACTATACTTCATGTCCAAAAAATGCCTTACTATAGCCTTACTATACTTCATGTCCAAAAAAAGAAAAAAATGCCTTACTATAGCCTTACTATATATCATGTCCAAAAAATGAAAAAAATGCCTTACTATAGCCTTACTATACATCATGTCCAAAAGGTGCCTTACTATAGCCTTACTATACTTCATGTCCAAAAGGTGCCTTACTATAGCCTTACTATACTTCATGTCCAAAAAATGAAAAAAATGCCTTACTATAGCCTTACTATACATGTCCAAAAAATGAAAAAAATGCCTTACTATAGCCTTACTATACTTCATGTCCAAAAAATGAAAAAAGTGCCTTACTATAGCCTTACTATACATCATGTCCAAAAAATGAAAAAATTGCCTTACTATAGCCTTACTATACTTCATGTCCAAAAAATGCCTTACTATAGCCTTACTATACTTCATGTCCAAAAAATGAAAAAAAATGCCTTACTATAGCCTTACTATACATGTCCAAAAAATGAAAAAAATGCCTTACTATAGCCTTACTATACTTCATGTCCAAAAAATGCCTTACTATAGCCTTACTATACTTCATGTCCAAAAAATGAAAAAAAATGCCTTACTATAGCCTTACTATACTTCATGTACAAAAAGTGCCTTACTATAGCCTTACTATACTTCATGTCCAAAAAATGAAAAAAATGCCTTACTATAGCCTTACTATACTTCATGTCCAAAAAATGAAAAAAATGCCTTACTATAGCCTTACTATACTTCATGTCCAAAAAGTGCCTTACTATAGCCTTACTATACTTCATGTACAAAAAGTGCCTTACTATAGCCTTACTATACTTCATGTCCAAAAAATGAAAAAAATGCCTTACTATAGCCTTACTATACTTCATGTCCAAAAACTGCCTTACTATAGCCTTACTATACTTCATGTCCAAAAAATGAAGAAAAAATGCCTTACTATAGCCTTACTATACATCATGTCCAAAAAATGCCTTACTATAGCCTTACTATACTTCATGTCCAAAAAATGAAAAAAATGCCTTACTATAGCCTTACTATACATCATGTCCAAAAAATGAAAAAAATGCCTTACTATAGCCTTACTATACTTCATGTCCAAAAACTGCCTTACTATAGCCTTACTATACTTCATGTCCAAAAAATGAAGAAAAAATGCCTTACTATAGCCTTACTATACATCATGTCCAAAAAATGCCTTACTATAGCCTTACTATACTTCATGTCCAAAAAATGAAAAAGGTGCCTTACTATAGCCTTACTATACTTCATGTCCAAAAGGTGCCTTACTATAGCCTTACTATACTTCATGTCCAAAAAATGAAAAAAAATGCCTTACTATAGCCTTACTATACATCATGTCCAAAAAATGAAAAAAATGCCTTACTATAGCCTTACTATACTTCATGTCCAAAAAATGAAAAACATGCCTTACTATAGCCTTACTATACTTCATGTCCAAAAAATGAAAAAAATGCCTTACTATAGCCTTACTATACATCATGTCCAAAAAATGAAAAAAATGCCTTACTATAGCCTTACTATACTTCATGTCCAAAAAGTGCCTTACTATAGCCTTACTATACTTCATGTCCAAAAAATGAAAAAAATGCCTTACTATAGCCTTACTATACTTCATGTCCAAAAAATGCCTTACTATAGCCTTACTATACTTCATGTCCAAAAAAAGAAAAAAATGCCTTACTATAGCCTTACTATATATCATGTCCAAAAAATGAAAAAAATGCCTTACTATAGCCTTACTATACATCATGTCCAAAAGGTGCCTTACTATAGCCTTACTATACTTCATGTCCAAAAGGTGCCTTACTATAGCCTTACTATACTTCATGTCCAAAAAATGAAAAAAAATGCCTTACTATAGCCTTACTATACATGTCCAAAAAATGAAAAAAATGCCTTACTATAGCCTTACTATACTTCATGTCCAAAAAATGAAAAAAATGCCTTACTATAGCCTTACTATACTTCATGTACAAAAAGTGCCTTACTATAGCCTTACTATACCTCATGTCCAAAAAATGAAAAAAATGCCTTACTATAGCCTTACTATACTTCATGTCCAAAAAATGAAAAAAATGCCTTACTATAGCCTTACTATACTTCATGTCCAAAAAATGAAAAAAATGCCTTACTATAGCCTTACTATACTTCATGTCCAAAAAGTGCCTTACTATAGCCTTACTATACTTCATGTCCAAAAAGTGCCTTACTATAGCCTTACTATACTTCATGTCCAAAAAATGAAAAAAATGCCTTACTATAGCCTTACTATACTTCATGTCCAAAAACTGCCTTACTATAGCCTTACTATACTTCATGTCCAAAAAATGAAGAAAAAATGCCTTACTATAGCCTTACTATACATCATGTCCAAAAAATGCCTTACTATAGCCTTACTATACTTCATGTCCAAAAAATGAAAAAAATGCCTTACTATAGCCTTACTATACATCATGTCCAAAAAATGAAAAAAATGCCTTACTATAGCCTTACTATACTTCATGTCCAAAAAGTGCCTTACTATAGCCTTACTATACTTCATGT